>NW_027176207.1:12855250-13580250 GCF_023055335.1 Clinocottus analis | reverse complement strand
CTACGCTCTGACTTTAGGGTTTTATGCTCTAACCGTAGGATTCTATGAGCCTGATGGAGGAGACACTAAGAAAGATCAAGGAATGAGACTTGTCCTAACTTGACTCAGGGACTCAGTGGACACAACATCACATGTGACCATTTTTTTTTACCTCACAAAAGCTATAGGACAGGAGCTCTTAAAGAGGAAGCTGACTCAGGTGGGAACGATACGAAAGAACAAGTCTGAGCTCCCCAACTGATGACTACACAGAACAGGTCAACTCTTCAAGTGTGTGTGCCAAAGAAAAGCATGAATGTGGTACTCATGAGTACTACACAGGGATGGGATAATCTGTGGCCCAGAGCATCGCAGATATCTTGATTATGATTGAGTTTCTTTTTTTTTTATTACATTTTATGAAAAAATAAAAAATAATATATATATTTTTTTTCACTTACTTACATTGGGTGAAATACCCTTAAAATGTCTTTTACTTATCAGATGTCTCAAACTACAGGTCTTAACTTACAGGTAACACTCATGATGGAGGAGGAGAGAAAAGAAACCCGGAGTGAAGAGCCAGATTCTGTAACACCTCAAGAAAACGCTCAGGAAACACGGCAAAATGAGTCTACCCCTTCTGCTAGTGTAAAAGAAAAAGTTCAGGCTTTGCGCACTTCAAAATACAACTTCTTATTTTGGCCTTTTGTTTTGTAGCCAGTAATGTCGGGTTATTCTCCACAGGCAGCAGCACCCAAAACCTTTCCCGTGCAGTCCTTCAGCTCCCTGCTACCGAAGGCTCTCTCTGCGGCGCTACATCTGCCGGCTCCTCCGGGCCTCAGCTCCGACCCCCAGCCAAGCAGAAATACACCGAACCTGCAACAACTGCAGACAGACCTGAAGGACCTGAGGGACCAGTTTGAGCTGATGAAGAGTCAGCATAAGTATGTTTAAAAAAAAAAAAGGAATCTCTGTCTTTTTAATCGGCCCAGCCTCAGCCTATTGGCTTCACTGCATCACTGCCTTCTGCACTAATCTGACTCAATCTTGTGCTCCAGCAAAGAAATCCATCTGCTGATGAATGAGCTCGATGAGGAGAAAAGGATTCGCTTGACTCTGCAGGTACAAGGAAATAAAGAAAATTAAGAGAGTGTTATTTTGTTCTTGTATGCTCCCTTTGTTTTTTTTAAATCATATATTTAAAACAGTGTAACATTATTAGACTTGTTTTTGTTGCCATTGCACTCATTGATATTTGTTTTGTTTTAGATGGAGATTCAACGTATGAAGAAGCACATGTCTAAATGAGCGCAGTGGAGAACTTCTCTGTTATCAAAGACATGTTTGAAGGTCTTGTTGTACACTTATTTCATAAATTATATTTTTCTAACTTTTAGAAAAAATTACCATTGCTCCTTTTTGATTGTATTTTTGAGACATTTTTGCCTGGGTTGTAATTTTCTTGAGTGGTGAACGGGGTCGGCCAACAGGGCTGAATGTTTCAATGACAGTGGGTGCAGAGGAGAGTATCTGTTGCCAGTCAATTTGTTTTGTATATCTCTGAAGATGGACTCTTAATAACTGGCATCTGAAGCATCCTGGAGTGGGGGGAATATTGTCTAAGTTGTCTTGGTGTTTAATGATAGAACAATGTGTTTGTTTTTTCTTTCTTTCCTGTGACTGTTGGATTGAATATGTATCGTACATCATGTCGGTCAAATTAGTTTTCAATAATTTGTCCGTTTTCCAACTGTGTGGAAAACGTTTGACAGTGAAGCGGAGGGGAGGATATAAAATCAGCTGTCATTAGTTTATAATAATGTGATGTGGAAGCACAAGCATGAAGCTTCTTATGTATTCCTGGTGAATTTCATTTTCATTTTGATTGTACAAAAAAAAATGTATAGACCAAGCTGTCAGTGTCACTATGAAGGAGAACGTTGAGTCCAGTAAACATGTCCTGTTCTCGACTTGAGATTGTATTAATGATCAAGAATGCATCCATTTACACAAATAAATATTAGTAATGATGTTATGTGTGACTGAGGAAACGTCCTTGAGAAGTGCAGTACAGTTTATGGAAAGAAAGGGATCAACGGTTTAGTTTTATGGCAAAAATTGTTCATACTTGTAACAGTTTCACTATTAATAAGAAATGTGTGATTCTAAAAAATAATCTGCAATTTTTTTGTCTTTCTCTCAGTCTTACTAAATTACACCCTAATCATAAATTACATTGCTGGTGTGATTTCCATAATCAAACTGGAGACTCAGAGCAGACAAGAAGAAGATAACGTAATGAATTAGTATTAGTTAAGTCATGTATTTTAAAACCAGGGTCGCTTTACTTGCTGCAGTCACAAAGTCCATTACTGAGATAACATGTCATCACAGGTGAAAAGTTCAATTAACCCTACAGATGAAATGCAAATAAATAACCTTCTTTGGGCAAAATGCTTCTTAAAAATAAACATATTTTCTCTTAAAAACAAATGTACATCATATAGTATATCACATTTCATTCATAGATCCTACAAAAGTACAGCCAGGTTTTCCTCTGCAGTGCCCAATCTCCTCCACTACGAGCAAAGTTTGACATATTGTTGAATTGTGTCTCAGAAGTTGGACTCTTCACAGTGAATTGGCTTGACAGTGACCTCTTTGCCCTGCTGCAGGAGGATGTCATATCGACAGAGAGGCCTATGAAGGACAGAGTCAACATTATTACAGTGAAAACACTTCAAATTCACTTTCCGATGGATCCTGAAAGATGTTACACGTTTTCAATACGCCTTGTGTTGCATACCTCTCCTCGCGTTCCAGATGTCTGAGACGGATCCGGAGAACACGGAGCTTATATTTGGCCTTCAACACATTCCCAGTGGAGAATTTGAGAGACACTTTTTTCACTGACTGAATGTCTTTGTCAAACTGGGCCAACAACTTGGTCTCTGTGTACTTCTTGAACTCTGATGGTTTACTGAATTAAAAAAAAAGAAAGAAGATATTACTGAGAGAAAGCAGCAACAGGAGGACAAAAAGAAGTCATGCGGGATTATTTTCTATAGAATTAATTATATATAAAGTGAAGACTTACTGGTCAATGGTCGCCACTGCTTCTTTACCGTTACCGTGAAGTTTAACCGTGATGTATCCAAAACGTACATCCTCGTTCCAAATCATCACCTCCATCCTGTAGTTTGTCCCTGAGAGAGTCACATATTTTATTTATATATATATATATATATATATATATATATATATATATATATATATATATATATATACACACACATACATACATACATGCATACATACATACATTTTAACATGTATAGCAACGGGTTGTTGCAGGTGTATTTTTTCAAAAATAAAGTTAAATGCTATTAATGTGGGACATATTTGCATTCAAACCTTTAGTACATACAGGAGAGTGTGTGTGTGTGTGTGTGTGTGTGTGTGTGTGTGTGTGTGTGCGTGTGTGCGTGTGTGTAAGTATTAGTCAACGTCTCACGTGAACATTTGAAACCTCATTCATTCTCTTATGGCTATGAATAGATTGCTTTCTAATAAATTTCAGGCATTTGCAGCATGAGCTTCTTAAACACCCTCACTGCCCAGTGAAATTAAAAGAGGTGCTTTTACACTAA
This sequence comes from Clinocottus analis, assembly GCF_023055335.1. Taxonomy (NCBI): domain Eukaryota; kingdom Metazoa; phylum Chordata; class Actinopteri; order Perciformes; family Cottidae; genus Clinocottus; species Clinocottus analis. The sequence continues at coordinate 13,576,618 of NW_027176207.1, read as the reverse complement.
GTACACGTGAACTTTAAAAGATACCCACTAGATGTGATGAACTCTTTTTTATGAGGAAGAGATCTACGACATAGAAGCGATGTATGTTAGCTTGCCTTCTATTGCATTTTATTTACTTTTTTTCTTAAAATCCCCTGCTTTTAGAGAAATCTTCAACATTTGCAACTTTAACCATTTGAATCCCTTAAAAATGTGTATAATGTATGTGGATATAGTGAACTGAAATTTTGAAGATGCAGCATTACGATTATTGGTGTTCTGTTACTTACTGCAGAATGGAGACTTTGTATTTGTGGTGAAGAAGGTTTTGGTTTGGCCCATTTTCACCAGGACATCTCTCCACTTCGTCACATCGTAACCTGGGTGGGAGTGAACCAGCTGCATCAGATCACTTCCATTTAGAATTACTTTGTTTTCTACACCATAAATATCTAGAATTTATTCACGTCTCATTGACAATTGAGACAATTAAAGCACCAACCAAAGACAGGACATCCAGCAGCACCAAAGCGGTCGCAGCTCAAGCAGTCCCCATCCAGAAAGGCCTTGTAGGAGGCGCAGGGGTAAGCCGTGCTGACACACCTCCAATTCAGAGAGTCGAGGAAGAGCAACACTGATCTCTGGTGGTCACATTTTAAGTAGGATGTTCCTGCATAGGGGTAAGTCAGAGTTGTTACCGTACAGCATTGCTCCATTTATCATGCAACACATCCTCGTGTGTATGATTATGAATCCGACTTTAACCATTATTTTACAGATCTTACCAGAAAAGATGGTCTTTGGGCAGCCGGGTTGGTCCGCTCCTCCATTAGCATAGAAATCAATGTGACCCAGAGGTTCTCGGAAGCCCAGGGCTGTGTAAGTCATGACAATATTATTAATAATAACGATTGCAAAGAACTGAGTGAACATATGATGAGTATTTCAGTTCAACTGACCATCCATGTCTGTGTGCAGGACATCTACAAACTGGGCGTCTGTGGGGTCCAGGCGGTCCTCTGGAGGAGTGCCAGTGAACTGAGGCCCAGCTGGATCCAGAGCTGCAAACATCACATCAAAAAATCTCAGCATTCAAGTTTATTTTCAATCCCAGCTGACGGTAGCTAGAAAAAGCTTGGGCGGATTGAGTTTCACCTTAAGGTACTGATTTGATTAAGGCCCTTTACTTCTGACAAATGAGTATTGCTCTTTTACAAACACCTTTCATTACTTTTCCCACACAGAAGTCATTTTATATCATCATATCTGGTTTATGGATATATGAGTGAACTCCAGACATGGTGACGTGGTTATCTGCGGTCACTAAAACTGTGGAGAGTTTTTCATGGTGGCGCCTGGCTGGATGGACCAAACCTGATCCATGACATGTAGCTGCAGCTCAATAACGCAAACTTCATATACTCCCCAACATCTGGCAAACTCTTTGTCAGCAAGGACTTTGACACTCTGTGGTTCAAGTTGTTATGTTAGCAATTTAAGAAATAAAGTTAATTGTGTCACAATAATAAGGAAGTACCCTTGATAAGCGCCTCAGCTAAGTCCCCACAACGATAATGTGTATTACCTGACGCAGAATATAACTTAAGTTATGTAATTAAACAAATTGTGGTGACACAACTATGAAAAATGCAAAATCTTACCAAGTATATTTGTCTAATTACAAGTCAAAATATTAATGTAAGACACAATCACTTAACTTAAGTCTTTTCAGTGAGATATAGAGACATGTCTTGAGACAATACATCATGAATATTTAAGATAAACTGTTAACCACTACAGATTTATTATGACACAAATCACGTCCTAAAAGTGACGTATAGCTCATAATGACTTTAATTAATTTCAAGAGCTCTTGAAATTTGAATTATTATCACTATCATTGTTGTGCTGTTTGACAATGAACTATGGCCCTTTTTCCTTGGCTATATCGGAGAAGTTGATTTGAGAATTGTCGGAAGAGAGAAATCTCAGTTTGAAGGGGAAACGTCTGACCTGTGATTCTTCCAATTAACCCATTCAGGTTGGCGCCTACGAAGCCAGATACATGAGCCCCGAGGCTGACTCCGATCATGTGGATGGAGCTCAGAGAGGCGCCGTGCTCCTGAAAAGATTGACCATTAGTCCTGTGACGCACAACACATCAGATAGTCGTAGAAGATGTCAAATCAAATACCTGCATAACTTTAATGAACGCGGTGAGGTTGTCGCCTGCCTTGTGCGTGTTCTCCACTGTCTTCAAATAATTGACATTAGCAGCTCCGCGGTTCCAGTCCACCACTATGACGTTCATGTCAGCCCTGGCCAGCAGCAGCTTCGTGAGCTCCACCACCCATATTGGTGGAGATCCGTTAGGCCGATACCCATGAATGACAAAGGTGGTCGGTCTGGACCAGTTAAACTGAGGATGTGCGGACAGGTCGGTGTGGGACAGAAGTGTGCCACAGGTGGCATTATCCCTGGTGTATGCCAACAGCCTGATCTCGAGGCTGGTTCCAATGATCGCGTGGCTGATATCTAGATCTGAAAATTCTTCACATATTTGAGCTGAAAGTGATGGTGAGAAAAACAAAAGGGGCAGAGAAAGGTGTAGTTGGTTAGGGGAGGATGACAACAAAAAAAGAATACATGAAAAATGACCATTTCGACCTTTACCCGAACCCTTTTATATTTTTAGGAACTTATCATCCATAAGTTCCTGGCATATTTACTGACATATATGACTCAGTGTGGGAGTGTTAAATGTGGCACAAGGTTGCAACTGAAGGCAGCTTCGCCCACCGGACAGACACGTCATGAACAAGTTTAACTGGGAAGCAACACTGAGGTTAAAGCTTGGAACTGACACACTTGTAAAACATCTGGTTAGGGTTTGTGGACTGATACGCAAAATGCAGACAATTCCCATCAAGTAGCTCACTGACACATCTCGTCATATACAGCCTTAGAATAGCACAAGATGTGGTTATGACAAACCGTAAGATTAACCACAACCAATCACATGGCGTGGTGGTTTGTAGTTAGCACCAGACGTTTAAATTGTATTTAAATTATCACAATGAAGTTTATAACAAACACACCAAAACATAGTGAAAAGCAGATGAAATAAGGAAGCATGTTTACAAAATGTTTTTTTTTGTTTTACAGTATGCATGTTTCTATCTAGATGTTTACTTTTCTTGCTTAAACATTATTAAATATTGGAATATTACATTTGAAAAACAGCAGTCAAATGAACAAGCATGTTCTATCTGGAGGGAAGGAGCTTCGCCTTGAAGAAAAGCTATCAGATGTTCTCAGCAAATGTTACACAATAGATGTGGCTTTCCATGTGTACCTAAAACGCCGTTGCATGACTGCATGTGCATCAGCTGAGAGACATGTTTATGTTTGTACGGTGCCGTCGTCCTCTGCAAACCACAGTAGCAGCCATTGGCTCAAATGTGTGTGTTTGTGTGTGTGTTTTTTTTAAAGAAATGTATTAGAGAGTACAGTTTCTTTCCACTTATTGACAGAAGCAGCTGTGGTTTGTTTGAGCACGTACATTTACATTACAAAGTGTTAGCTTTGGGCTTTACCTTTGCATATTTGAACAGTTATCGGCAGGAGCAGTGTCAGATATTGCCACAGGAACATGCTTCAGACCAACACGTGTAAATGATCTGTAGACAGAGTTATCAGTCAGAGCATAAAAATACATAACAATCCACCAGTCAGATAGTATTTGGCCTATAGTGTAAAGAACAGAAAATACACAACAGGCACCGCAGCACGGGGAGAACACTGTCCAACCCCTTCAGGTGGCTCTCTGACACTGAGTATGTTTCGCCACAGAAAGTAGTTTTATATTTTGTTGCTTTGAATGCAATTTGTACACTAGCAAAGAGGTGAGTTAAGGTCAGTTAATCATCTACTTACCTTGCAATGGTATGATTGAGTGAAACAAAAATAATTACACTGCTAGTGCCATAAGATAACAAAATAAATCAGATGTTCTAGCCCCACCTACTGTGATTAATCTCCACCAATGATATTGTGATTGTAAGCAGAACTGAAATCAACATAATTCTGGTTACCTCATGTTTACTGAGTGTTCAGTGTCAGCCTGAGAATCAACTCAACACATTTGATAACCACCAGAAAGCATAACATGTCATTCTTATCAGCGTCTTACCTTTTGCCGTAGGATAATATGTCCTGTTCTGGTTAAAGGTCCAGGACATTACAGGTCCTCCTCTGTTTGTACCTCCACATATTTGGGCAGTATTCACTTCAGGAAGTGAGAGGAAAGCAATACTCCCGCCCTGCATGCTCTCACAAGGATAGCCACACCCCTTGCCCTGGGTCATTGTGTTCACAAGTGAAACATTCCTGTGAAGTCTCTCCTGGTTCCTGAGTGCTCAAACCGGTTATGACACGGTTTTGTGTGTCCCTGTTGTTCATTTGAATCTTTAAAAACAACCAAATTTCAGTTCATTGTGTCCATCCTTATTCATGAGCAAGGAATTAGAGGGAAAGTGAAACTTATTGTTGGTGTTTCCTAATATTTCCCCCCAAAATGAGCAGTCAGGCTATGCCTGGAGACAGGTGAAACTCCACTGACAGTTGCAAGAAGTTGCGCAACAAATCCGATTCCGTAATTTGATCTCATGTTTTTCCCACAATCTGCACTGCCACATATGAGTTCCCACATAATTTATTGTCCACAACCTGTCATGAACATTTTAGAGGTTTGGATGTTGCTATAGCATTCCCATCCCTCATTATTCAATTTTTTTTTATCTTGCTGTGACCTTTTAGAAGAGGTCTTCACATAAGCTATATTTTAGCTCCCCACCTCTCCTGCTCAATCTTGTCTTTACTTGAAATGAGTGCATGTCTATTTATGTCTACTTTCATTTATAGATAAAAGGTTGTCTGTTTGTGTGTATGTCATATGTCTTTTTGGTATTGTATTTTTTTTAATTTTACAAACAAATTGATAGAAAAAAAAGTGTGTGTGGGGAGGGAGGGGGGGGGATTTATGATGTTTCTTGTTCCTTGGGTCTTTGATGTTGACTAAATGTTTATTTGCTATCTGGAACTTTGTCCAACGTAAAACGGACTAGAAAAAAGGGAGGCCAGTACTTTTTTCATTGCTGAAGAAAAGCTAGTAAGATACTTTTCCTACTTTTTTTTTGCAATTCATTAAACATATATCTTATGCTCAACGGTATAAGAGCAGTTCCAGTTCACCCACTTGATGGCTGTAATAACCGTTTCAAGTGCTTTATTCAACATTAGACAGTGGTTGTATTTTGTTATATTGGCCAAGGTTGAACTGGAGGCAGCTTCGCCCACCGGACAGACACGTCATGAACAAGTTTAACTGGGAAGCAACACTGAGGTTAAAGCTTGGAACTGACACACTTGTAAAACATCTGGTTAGGGTTTGTGGACTGATACGCAAAATGCAGACAATTCCCATCAAGTAGCTCACTGACACATTTCGTCATATACAGCCTTAGAATAGCACAAGATGTGGTTATGACAAAGCGTAAGATTAACCACAACCAATCACATGGCGTGGTGGTTTGTAGTTAGCACTAGACTGTGTTTAAATGATCACAATGAAGTATATAACAAACACACCAAAACATCGTGAAAAGCAGATCAAATAATGAAGTATGTTTTGTTTTTTACAGAATGCATGTTTGTATCTAGATTTTTTTCTTTTCTTCCTTAAACATTATTATTGAATATTTAATTTAAAAAAACAGCAGTCAAATAAACAAGCATTTTCTAGATGGAAGAAGCTTCACCTTTAAGAAAAGCCATCAGCTGTTCTCAGCAACTGTTACACAATAGATGTGGCTTTCCATGTGTACTTAAATCGCCGTTTCATGGCTGCATGTGTATCACCTGAAAGACATGTTTATGTTTGTACAGTGCCGTCATCCTCTGCAAAGCACAGTAGCAGCCATTGGCTCAAATGTGTGTGTGTGTTTTTTTAAAGAAATTCATTTACTTATAGAGTACAGTTTCTTTACACTTATTGACAGAAGCAGCTGTATGTTTTTGTGTGTTTTTGCATGTACATTTACATTTTTAAAGGGTTAGCTTTGGGCTTTACCTTTGCATTGTTGAACAGGTATCACATGGTGGCTGTAATAACCGTTTCTATTTAAATGCTTTATTAAAAATTAGAGGGTTGTATTTTGTTATATTGGCCATAACTTCTTTGTCAATTGAACATGTTCATAAATACAATGCTACAATTCTTGCTAAAATCAAATTCAGGCATTGCTCATAACCCATAAAGTATTGGACAAATTAGCATTTTTGACATGAAAATGACGATGTACACGTTAAGGGTTCGTCAAATTTATAATAGTTTATCTTGAGAGGGAGATGAAGGTCATGAAATGTCAGGCATTCTTGCATTTTGCACGAAACATTACATTTTTAGCAGCCTCCATTCCCTTAACGTGTCACAACCTTTGACATTTGAGAAATGTTTCACAACACCAGCATTCATCAGATCCACCTCCAGCTGAACAGTTTATAGGTTTTACTAATAGTGTCACACTGCGTACACGATCCTGTTGCTACAAGCCTTCGTTTTCAGCACCATCAAGAAAGAGAAGTCCTCCCAAGTTAAGCGCAATCTGCCTTCCTGAATACGTTTGCCAGAGTGGCTTGAACTTTGCTCACTACATCCTCCCGTCACCGGCGAGAAGTATACATAAAACCACACACGTGTTTAGAAGTCCCCCGTTTGCACGAGTCAGGCCAGCAGAGAGGAGCGGCAGGTGGGTGCATTGGTGGCGTGGTTAGAAGTCAAGGAAGCAGAATATCCGGGATGGCTGGAAAGAGACGAGGCCGAGGCAGCAATGTGCAGCAGCAACAAGCCCCACAGAGGCAGAGACGAGGCCCTCACAAGGTAGGTCTTGGTCTGTCAATATGACATGTCTATTCATACCCTTAAATAATAATCAAATGAGAACTTTAAGTCCTGGAAAGGAGATTCTGTTTGTGTTATATGTTTGGACAATACTTGGTGAAGACACAGTTAGAACATAGGTTCAAGTGCGTGTATCAGGTTTGTATGGTACTTTTGTGTGAGAGTCTTTAAATATTACACTCGTAACCTTTCCTCTGTGCTTATTTCACTTGTGCCTGGGAGTGGAGAGTTAACTGATTAGCTTGGTGGGACAATGTCGCCATGACTCATGTTTATGTCGTTAATATAGTGCAGCAATACATAATTATTCTCAAATGATAATAAGTAAGCACTTGTTTGGTATGATTAAAAAAAATCTTAAATCTTTAACTTAAAATCATATATTATGATTTCATATAATCCGTTTTCATTGCTGTAAATGTATCAAACAATTGTGACTCAAATAGAATTGAAGTGCATAAGTGCACATTATTATCTAATTTTTGTGTTTGTGGAAACTTGAATGTATGTTTATTTCATACTTAGAGGAGTGAGTAAAATGGGGAAGGAAGGCTAAATATAAAGACTAAGGGACAAATAAAGCTGATTCTGATAGAATGTAGAACTAAATCTATTATCTTTCATCAGATGATCATTTCAAAGGTAAATGTAAGCCGGTAAAATATACAATCGTATAGGTAAACACAGGAAGCAGCAGCGTTTGAGCAGAATCACAGTTCAAAGTACCTTACAACACGACAGATAAAGAAAGCTAAGTTTACTGGATGTATCTACACACAACACAAAGTCCATGACATATGGAGACACTTAAGAGTTACTTAGGAATGATTATTCACATCTTTCTGGAAGCTATCATCAAAGCTTATCTGGCATTGATGATATATAGTTTTTTAAACAGGTCTAAGGGTGAAAAAGGTATTTTTCTTGAAATAAACCTAAACAACACTGTTAATATTAAAATGCTTGGAATCTAAATTAAGCATTAACACTGTTGCTGGATACTGTTTCCCTGCACTGTTTTGTTTTTGAATGCTTGACTCCCAGTTACACCTGTCTCCTGTCACTCTCGAAATACATGACAAACTGGTAACTTTCCAAATACCTTGAAAAGTGAATGCAAATATGAATATGCATATGTGTATATAATGGCAGCTTGTTTAGATTGTACTTTTTCTGTCACTTAATTCACAATGAGATCAGCAGAACAGGATAACTGGTGTAAGAGATAGATGAATTGGAAAAATACAGCATTAGAACAAATTGCCCATGTTTTTTCCCCCTCTGAATTCAGGCTCTGCGGGAGCCAGCTGCTTTTGCCAAGTCTACAGGTTGTGACTCAGAGATCCCCCATGAAAAGTTGACCATTGCCCAAGCCCGAAGAGGAACACCAGGTATCACTTCTTAATAGTTAGCTTCCTTCGCTAATTAATGTAATTTAACTGCCAGTCAGTCCCACACAATAATAAGTGAAGAAAATGACTCACAGATGTTTCAACATGTTGGTATCAGCTGATATCAGCTGTAAAAAGTGATTTAAGCCTCAGTACAATATTGTTTTGCTGCCAGTTATTTGGCTGATTAGAGTTGGTTTCATTATGCTGTTCGACTAAGCAGATTAAAGTGTTTAGTCTTTTATGGCTGATCCCTTTCTGGCATCAGCTTCAAAATATCACATCAGTTAGTCTCTAAATATTATGATACATTATGTTTTCATATTTCTTACCTTGTAGCTCATCGTCCGGTCAGAGTCTATGCTGATGGCATCTTTGATCTTTTCCATTCTGGGCATGCTCGAGCCCTGATGCAGGCCAAAAATGTGTTCCCGAACACATACCTGATAGTAGGAGGTAAAGTATGGATCTCACACCCTCTGATTAGGGAGAAAGTTAGACACGACATGAAATGGGTCTTTATTAGCTAAATATGAATCTTAATACAAAATAGCCTCTACAAGAATCTGGCTAAATCTTCCAATTCAGGGATTCAAGATAAATCCTCACTTCCAGCTTATACTTGGTCTCAGGCTCTGTTTGTGTGTCTCTAGTCTGCAGTGACGAACTCACCCACAAGTTCAAGGGTTACACAGTGATGACTGAGGATGAACGCTACGATGCCCTGAGGCACTGTCGTTACGTAGACGAGGTGGTGCGCGACGCTCCCTGGTCCCTTTCCGCAGAGTTCCTCAAGAAGCATAAGGTCAAAGGTCACAGTCAACTCAGCCTCTCATAGTGTCGCACAGTGACAACAAACACAACAGTATCTGGACTTCAATCAATCTGAACACATGTTACACTCACAGATTGACTTTGTGGCCCATGATGACATCCCTTATACCTCTGCTGGATCAGAGGATGTTTATAAACACATCAAGGAAGCAGGTAAAGACATGCATATTTATGTAATGGTTTTTGCTTCTGTTATTCCTGACTTGATGACAGTCATTTATGTTCTCATGTAAGGGATGTTTGTGGCCACTGAGAGGACAGAAGGCATCTCCACATCTGATCTGATCACTCGTATTGTCCGAGACTATGATATCTATGTTCGACGCAACCTGCAAAGAGGCTACACAGCTAGAGAACTGAATGTTGGATACATTAATGTCAGTATCATTATTACTGCTATTTTTTAAACAAACAATACAGAACAAACTCACACATTTACTGATAGTCACTTGCATTGTTGTTCACTGACAGGAGAAGAAATATCTGCTCCAGGAACAGGTGGACAAGATGAAAGAGACGGTCCGTACGGTGGAGGAAAAGTCCAAACACTTTGTGTACAGAGTGGAAGAGAAGAGCCAAGACCTCATCCACAAGTGGGAAGAGAAGTCGCGAGAATTCATTGGCAACTTCCTGGAGCTTTTTGGACCAGATGGGGCTTGGGCATGTTCACTTTTACATTAATCCATATTAACATTACCTTAAGTTTGTGGTTTTGGGGGACAGAATTGATAACATTTGCTCAAATCTTGTCATCACCTTGTGGTTGGCAGGAGAAAACAAATTGACCTGCACATAACCCCTTTAAACCGCAAATTGGCCTTTAATTTTGCAATAAAGTGGGTATTTCTGATAAGATAAGATAAAATAATCCTTTATTAGTCCCTCAGTGGGGAAATTACAGGATTACAGCAGCACCGCTCACAATAATCACATTGCAGATCCATAGGTTCACTTAAAAATCCTAAAATAAAAGGATCATTTTAGATTTTGCTTATAATCATCATGTTTAGATGTTTTATTCAATATAAACAATCTGATAATGTTCCTTTAACCATTGCTTCAGTGCAATCAGAAACTGTTAATAGCAGGAGAATCTGCAACAGAAATTAAGACTGCAAACAAACCTCACTCATGAAGAAACATGTTAGCATTTTGGGCTTTCTGTGGTCAGTGATAAAAGGCACTCTGGGTAAAGTGGGGAATAACTGAAGTTTAAGTAAAAGTGAGTATAAAAACAACAAAACACAATACTATAACACTTTAAAATGTTCTTCTGTCTTTGTTTAGCATGCCATTCAGGAGCGCAGTGGCCGTATGATCCAGGCCCTCTCTCCTTACTCGTCGCCCCGAGGCTCCCCGAGCAGCAGTCCCACCAGAAGACGCCGCTCAGTTTCTCCAGGCTCCTCACCTGCCTCTGCATCCCCCTCTTCTGTCTCCCCTCCTTCCTCCCCCGCCTCAACGAAAAAAGCTACACGATCCTCTTTCAAAGCAGCCTCCACGTACAATGGGCAATGAGCTCGTCATGATTTCTTTGTTGGTCTTCAAACTATTGGGTCTACGGAGGCTGTTAATTTAAACAAATAAAAAGGAAATACTTTACACTGGTTTATTGTGCAATATACCATAATTAAAATATAACATTCAAGAGTTGCTTGTTTATCTTCTGTAATGTGTTACTCTTTGATATGTCTAGTAGCTTAATAGATAACATACTATGTATAACAGAGGAGTCAGTAATTGAGTAATATGTTTTATTTTTTTTCAGTCAGTGATAATCAACCCAAATGTCCCCGTCATTTAATGTCTTATGTGGTTACACGCCTATAAACCAATATGTTTCGGGTTTCTCCTATCCTTATTTGATAAAACTAGTATGAACGTGTACATTTCATGAACATAGATCTAAACAAAAATGGATCCTTTTTTTCAAATTATAATTTAAGGGGAAAATTATGTTAAAACCAGATTAATAATAAAATCCCACACAAACCCACAAAATTTAAATCTAAAAATATTTTTTTATCAAACATTTTATGTTTAATACCAACGTTCACAAATATCTTGATTTATTGAATAAACAATTATGTTCACATTGTATTAAGACATTTAATTACACATTTATTTTTGTTCTACTTTTTCTTGAATATTTACTGCAGAAAATACAATAACATAAAGATCTAGAAATGTTCATTTGACACGGTCTTTGTGTTGTATTCACAGCATAATAAAATAATCTTGGAACGGAATGAAAATTGTCATCATTTAATGTCCCGTTATAACCAGTTTACTCAAATTCTTTTGAACCATGAGATAACACAGCTTTGTTGTGTGCGTATATACCAGACCCAGTACTGTCTCTAGTATAGTATTTAATAAAAACAAGATATATTAAGGTATATGCATCTGCACGCAGCTTTAAAACTACACACTTCCCCTGCACAGTCTTTGTCTCCATCTAGTGTCAAACCTCAGGAGGCCAGATCCACAGGTTTGTAAAGAAGTGGTTGCAATCTCTCTTTTGGTCCTGCACCCTTTTCTTTTACGGCTCAGTAAGAAAAATAAGTCGACAAGAGGATTTGGAAAGTCGACAGATTTAGCGACAGACTGATGGGCATCACCGCAGCTCGTCAAAACTACACGGCTTGAAAAATATACAAACGCATCTGCGCATGCTCCACAGCGTCTCGGTCTCAGTTAAAGTCAAGCGTCTCGCGCTTGCAGCGTCTTTGGCTCCAGCATATACAAGCAATGGCCGTGACGTCACTGCAAACTAACGTACCACACGGATTAAAGATGGCGCCCTCTCATGCGCTAAGGTGCTGTCAGCGGGCTGTGAACTGGGTACCTGTGCTGTTTATAAACCTGGTTGTCGGCTGGTCTTATTACGCGTACGTTGTGGAGCTCTGCGTCTGTAAGTACTATCACTTTTATACAAGTATTTAGTATTTATAAGGCGGATATGTTTGTTTTGACAGTTTCAGGGTTGGCAACTTTAATAAGCACCGTTAGTTGAAGTGAGATTTAACGCTAAAGTCCCCAGCAGGCTGCGTACTGTCTACATGGGTCCATGTTTTATCGCATCGTTTTCTTTTGCAATTGACATGCATGCTATTCTTCGTGACGACGTACCCGTAATGTCATAGGGCAACTTTTCATTGATGAATAATTAATAGCTTCTTCATGATAACTGTAATGCCCTTTCGATATAAAAGTCAGTGGACTGGAATGAGATCAATAACACTTTCTCAGATGTTTTATTTTATTTTATCTTTCCGTTTAACTATGCACTGTGTTGTAAATGAATGGAAAGACTAGCCCTCTGTTTAAAAAAAATAAAACATTTAAACAAGGCACATTGTTTTCACAAGTTTGAACGTATTTCTATGATAATTTCCTATATATATTGATCTCAATTGACACCAAATTGCTATTTTACAAATGACAATGATGGTAAATGTATTATTTTAAATGGTTGTTTGAGCGATAATGGGTAAAGCTTAGAAGCCAGCTGTAAACTTTGTTTGCTATAAATTAACCAAATGATGCATCGTAGGTATTCACTGTCTAAGGATGATAATGTGGGAGGGTGAGAGTCCCTCGTTTAACTGTTTAGTAAGCAGCTACCACACCTTCACCTAAACATTTGTAATAACTAGTAGATGCAGCCAAATACATGGAGGCAATGCATTGTTTCAGACGTAGAGATTGGACATGACATACAACTGTACAGAGACTCATCATTCAATAGGGGATATTTTTTTACCTCCTTGTATCTCATAAACAAATGTGACCATTCAAGCTTTTTAAAAAACAGATCTGAAAGCAGCTTATACAAATATTGATGGTATTTTTCCACACTTGTTGATAAGTTGTGCGTGGTGTGACACACACACACACACACACACACACACACACACACACACACACACACACACACACACACACACGCACATGCACACGCACACACAAACTCACACTAGGTTTTATCTCAGCCTGGAACTGAGGATACCATTATCCGCATTATCAGCGGTACTGTAGTTTTGTCTGTAACTCAGCGGCTGTGGTCAGGACAGGGACATCCCTGCTGCTTAAACAAAGCTCTCTGTTACGGGTGGGCCACTGCTGGCCGTGCCAGGCTGCTGCCACATGGTGTGAGAAAGGGGTGGTGTGTTGGGGGATGTGTAGTCATGCACTCTTAGGATTTCCATTACTGCTCACTAATATATATTTTTTGCTTGCTTTTTGCAGATACAATACCAAACAATGCAGAACGAAGTATGTCATCATCATTCAATCATGCATAGCAAAGACTATGTCAGAGATGCTGTTGTAAATGCAAATCTAACTATTTTCCTTCTCTCAACAGTCAGCTATTTGATCATCTTTCACATTTTCTTCGGCATGTTTATATGGTCCTACTGGAAAACTATTGGGTCCAAACCAGCCGGACCCTCAAAAGCAGTAAGTCGAAAAAAAAAATATTTATATATATATGTATATTTTCAATTCCATGAACACAAGCTATTTTCATGTTTTGGATTTGGTAAATGTCCAGTACAGAGCATTATTTGTTGCTCTGATTCAAGTCTTTTTTTCTTCCTGATAGTTCAGTCTGCCCAGAGCAGAGAAGGAACTGTACGAGAAAGAGGAGCGAGCCGAGACGCAACAAGAGATTCTTAAGAAAGTGGCGAGGAATTTACCCGTGTATACACGCACGGCAGGAGGAGGTGGGGCTTTCACTGCAGCTGCAAAACTGACTGTGGTTGACTTCCTATTTTAACTCTCATCAGATGTTTCAAAGCAGACCACCAGGGAAATCTCTGTTATGTAACTAAGTTACTGTTGTCACCATTGCCTTGAATTAAATTGCATAGGTGTGTTACCACATTGTGCCGTCCCCTTTTGGATAAAAGTGCAATACTGCTTGTATCTTCATACAAGAAAGTGATATTTCCCCACTGATGGAGATGAGGCTCGTCTGTCTTGTGTTTACAGAGCAGCATGTATCAGGAGGGTTAATTTGACTCAGGTGTACCTCGTTATCGCTACAGGCCACACCTAGCTCATCTACCTAACAACCAGCATGATCTCACCTCTTCAGTTTCACAGTTGCATTTGGAAAGACACTATAACACTATCAACCTTTAGTCAATGTATAGGATTAATGGGATGTAGGTAGTGAATTTGTAGTTGAACCATTTAAAAGGGCAGGACATTTCTAAACAAAGGAAAAGTGAACGCAGAAAAATACACCTTGGCTACCTCACTTACACTGTGATGGTACTACCTTTCATACAACAGTAATACTGTTTCAGCAGTACTATTATAATTCAGATTTTATTTTCTCTACCCAGCTGTCCGATACTGCGACCACTGCCAGATTATCAAACCTGACCGATCCCATCACTGCTCGACCTGTGAGATGTGAGTGTTTTCTAAGTGTACACGCTTTATAAAGGCACAACCTTTTTTTTCTCGCTTCTTTTCCTATAGGAGCAGTGTGTTTGAACTGATTCTCTCTTTGATTTTATGTTCCTATAAGAAAGTGAAGAGAAAATCAGTTGCTGTTGACACATAAGTCAATAAAATGTGTTGCTGTTTTTTTAATACAACATAAACACGCACACTGTACCATTTCTGACATCTATATGTCCTTCTGGGTATTAAATTGCTACTGTTAGTACTTATAATATGTATTTCTTCCTTTTTCTCATTCTTCAAGGTGTGTGCTGAAAATGGACCATCACTGCCCCTGGTATGCTTTTCTCATTTAACCTGTTTTTATTCCATCATGTTCTGTCAGCAAATTATTATTATGTGACTGTCATGATTTATTTCATTCAGGGTGAATAACTGTGTTGGATTCTCAAACTACAAGTTCTTTGTGCTGTTCTTGGCCTACGCCTCACTCTACTGTGTCGTCATATGTTCTACAGTCATCCAGTATTTCATCAAATTCTGGACAGTGAGTACAGAAACTTCCTCTTATTTATTCTTTTCTTGTTTTAAAATGGCATGCTCTTGCGCATAAATGCTGTTTATTAAATGTGGTTGTCAGCTCTTTTGGAGCCCATTTTACTTATAAGTTCAACATTCAGCTGACTGCACCTGCTAGATTGTTTGTTACACAGAAACCATCATTGGAAACTGTAGAAGAAAAAAAAACTTTGCGGGTGATTGGATGAAGCATCTGTCAATCAAACCTTTCCTGAAGCAAGTCAGAGGAAGAGCGAATCCATCTTTCCCTCGATAATTCTTCCGTGTCCTGCTTGGCTCTTCTTTCAATCAAGAAATACTCTACAGTTCTGATATAACTGATGCTTTTGGATCATCTATATTAACCTCTTCCATTGTTGTTTAGAACTATTTGCCTCTGCGGGTCGTCTCTCACACACATAAGCCACGTCTGTAGCTGTCATGTACAGCTGCCAGTAGCTCCTCACAGGACGCTGATTGGTCAGTGCTGCAGGCAAAAATGCATTACTTGAAGCCTGTCATGAGGGATCTTTGTGTGACATGTGCTCCTGCAATTCAAAACATACATTTTTTCTTAATGACAACATTGTTAATTATTGAATACAATTGAAACATCTAGCGCAGTCTGGCTGTGGTGAAGCATGGCATGATAGCATTGTGGGATATTGACCTGTTTACTGTTTGTCATTGTGGTGCACAAGTGTGTCATGTGATCACTTATCAGGAGATCCTCTTCAGCATACTGCGTCGAATGAGACAATGGCTCTTGTCATGTAGTCCAACAGTGAAGGAGTATATAGTGATATAGCAAAAAAAATACTTGGCGATACTAAGATTGATGTTGTAGTGAGGCAACAAATGAGATTGCAGTTTATATTTTAAATTTTATTGCAGGCAGTTGTTAAGATGACTTGACATGGGAACAGGAAATATTCTTACAAACTGAAAAAAAAAACACTTTTGTTCTTTTTTTTTTCTCCCTGAAGAAAAAGCTGCCTGACACGCACGCCAAATTCCACATCTTGTTTCTGTTTTTCGTGGCTGCCCTGTTCTTTATCAGCATCCTGTCACTTCTCAGCTACCATTTGTGGCTTGTAGGAAAGAACAGGACCACTATAGGTAGCTATAAATGAATATTCAATGTAATTCAACTTTTGATTACATTATTTTAAAAGTCACCACTGACTGACTGTACATTGTTTTTACATCCATTTTTAGAAGCTTTTCGGGCTCCCATCTTCACAAATGGTCGAGAAAAAAACGGCTTTTCTCTCGGCTTCAGTCGAAATGCAGCTGAGGTGTTTGGAGACCAACCGAAGTACTGGATGTTTCCTGTTTTTTCAAGGCGAGTGTGTTTTTAACTGATATACCTGCAGGTAGCAATCACTTCAGCAGTTAAAATGATGCACATAAACCGTCTGTGTTCTTTATGTCCACACTGTGCTTAAGTTTGGGTCTCAAAAATACAATTCACCATCCATCCAATGCTAATATGTTTACTAATTTTGTTTTTCTCTCTCTTTTTTTTATTTTTTAGTCTAGGGGATGGGCATTCCTTTGTTACCAGATTGGTACACATAGATCCTGAACAAGCAAACAGTGTTCTCCAACAAAATGGCAAAAGGCTAGTATAGTTTCTTTCTTAAAATATGAAATCTGTTTCTCAGGTTTTAACCTGTATTGCAACTTTAATTACAGCCCTGCTGACGGGACGGCCGACCCCTGTGTGCTTGGTAACAATATTCAACACACGGTGGACGACAGCAAAGAGAAACACGGTTTGTTGTTCATGCCTTCTCTATTGTTTTCATTTTATTGCAGTTAATAAAAGGAACTTTTAACTGGTTATGAAATAGTCTCAATGTAATACTGATGCCTCCTGTATGAGCTGCATTTATAAGTGAGACAGTCAGCGAGAATGTTACACATATTATAATGCTTTATCAGGTTTGATTCCCCACAGAATCAAATAAAGCCATTTACAAAAGTCAGGCTCACCAGAAATTCCCTCAGCTTCAGCTCCAGCTCCAGCGACCAGGCACAGGAACCAGAACTGACCTCGCTACAGTAAAACCATGACTGACCCCATGGTTTTTTCTTAAGGGAGTGTGGCAGCAGCTGATCTTTATTAAGACACAAGACCCAAAATCAACACAAAATGAATGTTCCTTGTAGTTACTTCAAACACTTTGTTTTTACTTTCCTGGTCAGAAATCAACTGTTCAACAGTTCCTAAAAGACCTCGCTTTTTACTTTCAGACGGAGGCCGGATAGTCTCTGTGACAATGGAGCGTGAGCCATAGCAGGTATGTGAACATGATGTGAATACTGCAGATTTTTGCTAGTTTGTCCTCCTGTGTTTATTTGTATTCTTTGGCTGCTGCTGCAGGTACATCAGTAGACTACGATGCCTTAAACCCGGAGCATCAGCACAGCATCAGTACAGGAGCCGTCCTCCACCCTCATTTTGAGTTTGACAGTGCAGCCTCAAGACACATTTTTTTCTGTGTACTTTAAATGGACCATCCAGCGTGCTCCTCAACTGCACCAAAACAAGACTGTTGTCACGTCAACAGGGACTATACAGCGGCCTCGCAGACTGCACCAGTCTGAGAGGATTCACAGTTTTGCGTTTTGAGCCATAGACATTCAAATTATGTTTTGTTATAATTGCATCTGAAAAACTCTGGGACTACTTTTTCCATCTTGAGCCAATGCAAGTCAATATATTGTGTGTGTGTTTTATAAACATGAATTAATCACATTATACATTACTAGAGAAACAGCCCTGTCAGTATTAATCCAGCATTAATATCTGAAAGAGAGCGATGGCAACCACTAAAGTGAGATGTGTATAACACTGTCGACAGTGTGAGCCATCTCGTCAGTTTTAAACTCCAAGCACAGTGCAATTATCTAATTTAGTTTAGATAGTTAGTTTACACATTTAATAGGCTTTGTTAACTATTTAAAAATATTTATTTGACGTTTCAATTTTTCTACTATGGTCAAATAAAATGTAAGAACCAAATTGTGTTTTAACTTAATTGAAAAATGTTTTTATTGCTTTTCAAACTACTTAAAACACACAGAGTAATTATCAATTATGTTGCTGTTTTCATTGCACTATACAGTGTGTAAGTTATTTATTTGTTAAGCTTTTATAAAGTAAATGTCTTTCAGTGCATTGATTTGTAATGAGTTTTTTTTTTAATATTTAATTGGTAGTTTTAATGTGTATTTTGCTCCAACACATTTTTTTCACTTTCATAATCCCTTGCAATAGTGTGTATTTGTTTCTAATTTAAATTAATCAATCGTTTGTATTAATGCCAATGACTTAAGTTTGTCTTCATAAAAAATGAGATTAATTTGAAGGTTAGAAAGTAGTAGCACGAAATGAAACCACAATAAAACTCAAGGATGTTTAACACTGTCCTTGCGCCTGATAAGCAGATAGATAAGGTAGACTTTTTACAGCAGTCATGAAATAGTAGGTTGCTGTCAACAGACATGCTCATATCTGCTCCTGACAGCTGCTTTATTGTGTTAAATGTATTTCAGCGTAAATGATACAACGCAGTGTTGCTTTGTAAGTGAGCAGTAGACAATAATATTAATGTGTAGATGTTACACATAACTAACTGAGCTTGGCTTAATGGATCTCAAGCAGCTACCGCTGCTAATAGTTAGGCCTGTAAAGAGCCTTTATTTTTCATTGAGACAAAACGCCGGGTGACCTTCATTGTTCTGTAACAATAAATATTTAAGAAACTATAAATATGTGATTCATCATTTTAAACACTGGTGCATTGTTTACATAACAGTGAAACCGCTCTGCAGAGGACTGACTGGATTACAGTTCAATCAGAGTGGATTTGTCAAAATGTGTTTAATAAGACTCTGCCTGAGAAATGCAGGCTCCTCAAACTCAAAATAAGTCATCACATTGGGGTAATACCATATATATTTTTTCTATCTGTAATCATTTTAGGGATACAAATAGAGTATTTACAAACAAATGCAGAATATATTACAACTTTATTTATACTCTGAACGTAAATATCATGCACAATATACAGAAGTTTCTTATTTTTTTTAGCCGCCCCGATGTGGGCCGCCTCTTTGATCCACTGAACAACTATTAAATACTTCCATGACATTTCTTGCAGACAATAATCATCCCCTAGAGTATGGCTCCTTCTGACTTCGCTGATCCCCTGACTATCCATAGCACCAACGCTGAATGATATTTTTTTTTTTTTTTCGTGAAAAATCAACTATTTTGAGAAATTTCCACATAATTTAGAGCAAATATTGGTGTTCCCGTAAGGATGGAGGGTATTTAAATGTGTCCACCTCTGTTTATGACGTTATCGTCTCAGCTGTAGTTTGTCTTTCGAGCTAATTATCAAATGTTTGCGTTCTAACATGCTCAACATTAAGCTTCCTCCAGTCCGTGCTGTACCTCAGCACCGTCTCAGAGAGAACCCCTTTGTCTTATTAAATCTGGAGGTCACTGAATCTTTTGTCAGCACCAAAAAATTATAACACTTGCTTTGAAAAATAAATATTTGTTGGATATTGCTCCTCAACATTTGTAAAAGAGATGAATAAGAAACAGGCATGGAACAATTATAAAGAGATTTTCCAGAGGTAGTTGTGGCACTAGTACATGATGGAATGTTCAGACTATAAAGTTATATGCTTCCTGACTTTCTGGTGCAGGAACATGAGTGACCACGATTAGGCAGCAAGCCAGAAAGAGGTGAATGACCTCAGTGCCATTCACCTCTCACTCGTGCTTTACTTCAGAAAAAGTAAACCCTCTCAGCCTGTAATAGCTTTCTTATTAAATATTTGTTCTAATTTTCATTAGCAGTCCTTCTCTTTTACACTTTTGTCCATTGTCCCAGTTAGATTTTTAATAGATAGCAAACTTTTTTTTTTTACTTAAATCTAGAGGTGTAAGATGAAGGACAACTTCTGCAATGATAAATGCCATTTATTTTGCCTCTCCAACTGACATTTAGTGATTATTCGTGAGGAAAAAGGAAAATCTTTCAAAAACATGTAATACACGTTTAAATAAACAGGTTTATTTTGGTCAAACCTGACTAAATAACCCTTATTTTCCAGGATGTTTTCTGCCTGCATTAGAGTGATGCTCCCAACACTTTATGTATACTAATCATTTGACATAGTTCAGTAGTCTTTAGTCGTAGAACTGGGTAGAGAACTGACAAAATGACAACACACTAATGTAAAGCATGTAAAGTAATGTATGTTGGACATGAAACAATTTAATTTACATTAATTTCGCACAGCTTCAAGGACATTGCTTGATCTTTTTTATATCCTATATTTACCAGGAAGGAAACGACACACCCTGTCAAAGTTCATGCATTCTGACACATTGTGTCTCACCCTTAACTTTGACCTTTGTGTTTATTTTAACTACTGTGATTTAAGTCTGTGAATGAATTATGAATGGTAAATTACACAGGTGTTCTCATTAACATGTAAGGAGTCATCCCACCTTCACTTCTTCAAAATCACCTGTCGGGTGAAGTACTCTCGCTGTTGAACCTGTGAACAGGTTTAAGTAGATCTTGTAATCTTTCAAGTCATTTCTACAAGGACAGAAAGCAAAGTTCAATTCAAAGACATTTCTGTTTAAGCGTCAGTGAATTTCTCGAGAGGGGCTTCTGCTTGCGATGGAGGAAATCCTTAACGGCACCATTGATCCGGCTTGTTTGCAAGAGCCCCCGCTGGCCATGCACGTGATAAAGGGTAAGTGACCCGTGTTACCACATCCTGCATGCTGATGATGTTTCCCTATCACCTGGTTTGAGCTAATGACATAAACAGCTCACTAAGCAGTGTCAATATGCTATTGAGTTCTTCTTCACTTATTTGCCTCTGTTCAAAATGTAACAATATCATATTTGAGCCAAGCTAAATCTATTTGGGGCTGCTTGTGTGTATTCATTTCAAAAAGTGTCAAATACTGTGTAATGTATGTTTTCCCTGCTCCCCGTTTCCAACCAGAGCTTGATGTGTTCGGATGGTGCCTGTACTCCGTGCTCACCTTCATGTCCTGCGTCTCCCTGCTGCTGTACTTGGAGCAGTGCGCTTATATTTATAAAAAGATGTCCTACCCCAAGAAGACGACCCTCATCTGGATAAGTGGTGCAGCACCAGTAAGCATCTGGAGCCTGTTGTGATATAATAATAAACTTGCTGATTCTAATAATCAATCTAATATCAAGCACATTATTTGTAAAATAAATGTCAAGCTCTCAGGTTTAAGGCCCTTTGAAAGACAAGATGAGATCTAAATCCATGCATGATGTATTGCTCTGTTTCAGGTCATTGCCACCGTGTCTTGTTTTGGGATGTGGATCCCGAGGGCCGTCATGTTCACTGACATGACGTCTAACTGGTACGTTTTCTCTCAACTACGCCTAAATTAGTGCACAGGGGAAAGTATTGTCTTCTTTTCATTGATGTTTCTAAAAAGATACGTGAATATTTGAATCTGTCCGTTTCGATGTTCACTCTTATCTGTACTTGCTTCCTTTTATGACTTTCATTTTTTTCAAGTCTGTTATCTAATAGCTGTGACCAGTAGCTCCCCCATCCTCCCGTTGAATCATTCATTCATCTCCTACCAGCATGTGCTCAACTCTCTATTGGAGTTTTTTGGGCACAGTATGTACAGTCCAGCATGTTTACCAGCTGGGTCAAAATACATTAACAAAGGCTGTTTTTGATTTGCTCTCTCGTGTCAAAGAGTTTGTTCCTGTGCTTTTATGTAATGAATAAAAAAGATAAAAAATGCAATGTGTGTTTTAGCTCCCTCGCTGAAAAAGCTTTCGTACAGCATCACACACTAAAAGTAAAGCTCAATATTTCATGAGTCCATCCGATGTATTACCTGCTCTCTATAAACAGGCCTAAATATCTTCTCCTTCTCTGTGTAGTTATTTTGCAGTCGTGGTGTATAAGGTCTTGGTTCTGATTATCGAAGAGTTTGGGGGCACCGATGCTTTTATAAAGCGGTTTTCCGGGAAACCATTTAAAATCCAAACGGGCCCGTGCTGCTGCTGCTGCCTCTGTTTACCCTGGGTGCCCATGTCACGGTATGTGTACCTGTTTATTGTGTCACTGCTCTGGTTCTAATACCTGAAGCCTCTGTTTTTTACTGCACATTTCTATCACCATGTAATCCTGCTCTTATTAACATGTATTATACACTCTTCCCGTGTTGAATGTACATTGTCTTGTGATTGTGTACGTTTCTTATCTTTCAGGCGATGGCTGTTCTTCATGAAGTTGGGTGTTCTTCAGTATGCAATCCTAAAGACGGTGCTCTCTATCCTCTCCATAGTGTTGTGGACAAATGGAAACTTTGATCTTGCTGATGTAAGTGTTTAAAATGCTTCTCTGATTGCACTGAAAATGTTATCAACATGACATGCAATTTATAGTGATTATTCATTTTAATTATTAATGTTGTTTCTGCCATTTTCTCATGTGTTTGCCGTACAGTATTGTGTCTGTGCTGTTTGTGTCACTTGTGTGGACTGTGTAACTGCACAGTGGGAATGAGAACAAAATGAGAATTGGTTCTCAATTCATTTTACCTAGTTAAATGAAGGTTAAATAAAATATCCATTTGCTTCTTTTTCAGCTAGAGATCACTGGTACAGCCATTTGGATTAACCCATTCATTGGTGTTCTCACGATCATCTCCCTTTGGCCCGTTGCCATCATCTTCATGAACACCAACAGCTTTCTACGCGACATCAAAATTGTACCCAAGTATGCTCTCTACCAGGTGAGTCAATACAACCAATATCATATGTTACAATCTCAAAAGACACTTTAATACTTTCAGTAGACATTTCTCAGAAACCGTGACTTGTTCCTCCTATTCAACAAAGTGAAGGAGAACACTGAAAGAGCAACGGGGTTTGTCCCTAGTTTGAAATGTGACTGTAGTTACATTTGTTTTGTGCCATTAAACTAAACTCCTGCAGAAGAATTCTGATCCCGCATCTTGAAATGCATGCACATTGTATGTACAGTATGAAACTGATCAATTATTGTTTTTTTCCTCAGCTAATACTTGTCCTGAGTCAGCTGCAGACATCAATCATTAACATCCTGGCCATGGATGGGACCATCGCCTGTGCCCCTCCCTTCTCGTCTCAGGCCCGTGGCTCCAGTAAGAAACATCCCTGAAAGTCCGGCTGCCCAAGTGGGAGGTGAAACAATCTGCAACCCTGATTTGCTCTCTCTCTCTCTCTCTCTCTCTCTCTCTCTCTCTCTCTCTCTCTCTCTCTCTCTCTCTCTCTCTCTCTCTCTGTCTCTGCTGCAGTGCTGAGTCAGCAGATGATGATCGTAGAGATGTTCATCATCACTGTGGTTAATCAGCGTTTGTACCGTCGAACATATGACGAACTTCCAACTGAGTCTCATGACAATGACAAGGACGCTGAAGTCGCCCAGAAGATTACCCTCGTGGAGCATGACGTCTAAACAAAGAAGACAGTGACGAAAAAATGAAAGTCAATGCTACTCTTTAATGACGTACCATCTAAGAGAGCATCGAATAGCCATGTGACCTCATTCTGCAAAGGGAGGGGAACATCACTTTCAACCCTTTTTTATTGGTACCTTTCACACAGTTTAGTCAATATCTGTATCCAGTAGAAGATGCAACTTAAAGAGTGAATTCAGCCCCAGAAATCTTCCCCGAAAAATTGTCCACAGTGAGGCCTGTGGGTTATCCAGAGTAAATAGGACATTGATTCTGGAAACAGATGTGGGCTGTTGGATTGTTTACACGTTTTTAAATGATACTTTGAAAGATACTTTGTCTTATGGAACTGGAGAAGAGCAGAGACTTACAACTAAGTGTATAGTTTATATAAATGCATGTCATACTGGAACAAAACACATTTTTACTTTAACCTTGAGAACAATAAATGAGAATGCCAGTTTGTGTGTGTGTGTGTGTGTGTGTGTGTGTGTGTGTGTGTGTGTGTGTGTGTGTGTGTGTGTGTGTGTGTGTGTGGTGTCATTACAATAACAGTGATTTTGGCCAAGGTGAGTGGATGTTGAAGCCTACATTGACGTCTGATGTATTATTTTGAATTCAAGTGGACAGTAAATACTAACACAGTATTGACTTGTTGTGCATGTCGTCACTACAGTGTCCATGATGCATGTATTAAACTAAATACATTTGTTATTCACTGTGGCATGATTAAGGAAACTCAATCCTCATGATTTGTCCTCGAGGACTCCATCCTGCTGTGTGGAAAACAGCCAGATTTGTTCCAAGACTGCTGACCCAGTTACTCAGTTCTATTTGGGACAGGAAACACATGCAGATGAGACAGCAGCTTTATTTTCAGACTCAGTGTTCATTTTACAGCCATCTCCAGCCAAACATGTTGTTTCTTTAGCAACCACAAGAGGCCGGGCTTGTTCCACCCCAAACCAGTGACGTCCTTGAACCCGTCATTCATTATATTGATTATTTGTTTTCCGTTTAACAAAAACTTTACTTTTCAAATACTACACATTTGAGTTTTACAGTTTCTTATTTTAAAAGCAATTAAAATTTAAAAAAAACAACAAAGCAATGTATAAAGGCTTATGCCAACATTACACCAAGATGCCTTATAGGACTTAAATTTAGTTTAACTTAAAGAATCTGTAGTTGGTATTTACAGACAGAAATAAGATTCTTACCAATGTTTTGTCATCTGAAAAGGTGAATATATATTAAAGCTTGAGCTCCGTATCAGCAATGATTCTCAAGTGGGGATAGGTAAAGGCACTGCAGGGGGTACGTGAGATTAAAAATGTTTGTAAAAGTAACATGCATTCAAAACAATCCTTTAAAAATGACTATATAAGTGTAAATTCATGAACTGAATTTAATATATTCTATATTAAATCAGACACTGATGGAACAGCGCTGTCTATTACGTTTTTTTGTTCAACCAAGAATGCTTTGCGCTGGTTACGGGGTACTTGGCTGAAAACATATATATAGTTTACAGGTGTTACATCACTGAAAGAAGGTTGAGAACCACTGGATTATAGGATTGCATTGTATCGCCTTTTATTGAATGCTATAATCTAAATATTGCTAAAATAAAAATGTACGCATAATATTATTGACAAGACCAGACAATAAGAGAGACCATAATAATGCTGTCAAACTCAATATAGCTGAATGACATATTTTTCTTAAATAGATTTGCTCTTTATGAATCTACTCATTCATTTACAATCATATAATCTTTCTCAAAGGCTCGGTTGTCTTCAGGACTGCTGTTGACAATGTTAAGGTTGTTAAAAGGGCACGCACTCCCACAAGATTGATCACTTTTATCTGATTATATAATAGAAACAGCAACAGTTGAGTTCCACAGGACATTTTAGTTTTGTTAAAATTATGTTTAGTTTTTTAAGTAACGGCATCATACAGTAGCATAGGAGATATACTTTGAAGAGAAAATGTCAGTATTCTTCAGAGGCTTAGGTCAATATGCTAATTATCTCCCAAACTTGAATGTGATAAAAGCTCAGACTTTACCATAATGACTATTTATAAAATGGCAATATTCTAATAATTTATACATTGGTTGCTGCGACACACTCAGTGTGAATCAAAGCAAATCTGTTCCATGAACCGATTATTAGGCCGCACATAAACTTACATCGCATTAATCTGGATTAGATATTTATGTAAAGCCAGATCATTCAGAATTCATAATTTTGCCCTATTAATGGAGCATTTGTCTCCGCTGTTATGTAAACAGAGTCATCAGACAGAGCGGACGGGAGCGAGGAAGGGAAAGCTCTGTTTTTGTCGGGCGGGCTGATGACGGCCTCTGGCTCCGCATTGCTGACAAAAGCTGCTTAGCCCCTCAGTTGCTATGGCAACCAGGGGGAGCAGCCAGGCAAAAAGCAAGGCGAAGGGGAGGGGCTTCCACGGGAGAAGTAGAGGAGAAAGGGCTGGATGGGAGAGATAGACAGAGGGAGGGATAGAGACGACCGATAAAGAAACGCACCGAGAGCAACAGAGGTAAAGCAAGGCTGAGCACGACGAGAGAGGTAAGAGCTGGATATAAATGCTCACTCCGCAGGCTGGGGAAGGATAACTACAGCGAGAAACTGGAGGATACAGAGAAAAGGGGAAACGGAGAGAAGATGGATGTACAAACAGAGAACGTGGACCCCCCGCCTTGTGAATCCCAGTCGAAGGGAAAAAGCAGAAAAGGATTCAAGCTGTTTGGCAAACGCAAGCCAGGTAACATATTTTCTCTACGAGGCAAAGAGGGTGGAAACAACAAGTCACCTGTTATCAGGAGCAGCACCACAGATGGATTATCACCAGATTCAGAGCAGGAGCCAGACAAGGAAAACGGACAGGAGGTGAGTCAAGGAGAGAGGGAGCAGGCAGAGGAGGAGCCGCAGGATGAAGATGGCGAGCTGGCTGCCGCTGCTTCTCGCGCCTCCATTTCTTCAGCCAGCTCGGCCAAGTCCCTCAGCTTCCTGTCGCTGCTGAGGGGCGGCCGGAGAGGAACGGGGGACCGCAGAGTCCGCACGGTGTGCCAGCCCGCTGGTCGGCAACGTCGTGGGCTGAAGGGTCTCTTCAACAGTGTTAAGTTCCGATCAAAAGATAAAGAGGAGGAAACACCTCCGAGCCCACTTCTCATGTCCTCACGCGCCAACAGTGTGGAAATCATCAAAGAGGACCTCACCCTCACCCCCAAATCCCATCCTCGCTCTCTGGACAGCCTCGAGACTGAGAGCTGTGAGCCTGACATGAGCTTCACAACACCGGACAGTGCAGCCGTGTCTTCAGTCGAGACCCTAAGTCCCCAGGTGAAGCCAAGCATTGTGAGTAGAACTAATGAGCATGTGCCGCCTTTACCCACGTCCGAACCACCCTTGGAGCCCGGTGATAACAGTCTGAGCTGCTTGCTGGCAGACATCTCCTCTCTCCTGACCTTTGACTCGATCACAGGGGGTGGAGACATCATGGCTGATGTGGAGGCAGAGTGGGGGAAAGCCAGCAGTCCCGTCAGTGGTGTGGTGACTGACTTCACGTCATTATCCACGTCTGTCTCTCCCAAACCATCCACCATCTCAACTCCACTGACCTCTTTCTCTATCAGCACTGCCACTACGGCCAAGCCCTCTCCTGTAGCCGCCCCCACAACAGCCTCGACCCAATCATTTACACCTCTGACCAGGGCAACGACAACTTCCTCTCCAATTGCCAAGCCCAGCGCCATCATCACGACTTTCACCAAATCTTCCACTTTGACCACTCACTCAGTCAAACTGAGCTCGGACTCTCAGCTTACAGACTCTAAGCCTTCAGCTAGCATTACAATTAAATCGACTCCTATCACATCAAAACCTTCAACTACTCCGTTAACGTCGACAAACTTTTCCGCTCCAATAATATACCTCCCTTCGGTGCCAATTAAATCCACAGTGAGCTCCACCTCTACTGCTACCACAGCTCCACCCAACACACTGGCCACTGTAGTCAAAGCTCCTTCCATTAATCCAACTCTTACCTGTATGGCTAAACTGGCTTCAGAGGTTGCAGCACCTCCTCAAGTTATTACCTCAGTAAGTAAACCTATGTCTGTGGCTCCTCCAACCACAGTATCAGCGAGAGCTCCACCAGTAACACATAGCACCCCCACCCCTGTTGCTTTTACTCAACCTCCATCTGCTAAATTGGATTCAGCGAGCTGTTTGAACCTGCAACCTTCCACTTCCTACAAACCTTCCCTAAATTCAGCTGCAGGAGAATCTAAGCCGCCAGTGATAGTATCACCACCCTCTGCTGTTACAACCAAACCCTCCTTTTCCACACCGGTTCCCCCTTCCAAGGTGACACCGGTTCCCACTTCAACTTTGACCTCAGGCTCGTTATCTGCGGCTCTCTCTAAGCCTACACTCACCTCGAGCCCGATGGACTTGAGTAAGACCCCTCCCTCCCTTGTAAGTGCTCCCGATAAGTATCCTTCCTCTACCCCGACTGCCACAACTAGAACCCAACCCTGCTCTGCATCTGTCCCGACTCCATCTTCTATTTCATTAGATACGATTGCTCCCATGACTAAACATATTCCTGCGCCAGTTTCTTTAGATAAGATGCCCTCTGTTCCCACACCAGCCCCAGCCCCCACCACTCATGCTGTTGTTATTCCAGCATTCCCAACACTTCCTACTCCAGCTCACATCCCAGTCTCTCAATTCAAAGCCCCTCCTGCTCCGGCTGAAATCCCAATTTCTGTATCTAAAGATTCACCTGCTCAAATGCAAGTTTCTCAATCTAAAGTCCCTCCTGTCACAGCTCAGATCCCAATGCATGTGTCTAATGATCTGCCGGTTCCTGTGAAAATGGAAGTTTCTCAGTCCAAAGTCGCTCCTGTCACTGCTCAAATACCAGCTCGTGTGTCTAATGATCCGCCTGCTCCTGTTCAAATGCAAAATCCTCAATCTAAAGCCCTTCCTGTCACTGCTCAGATCCCCATTTCTGTTACTAAAGCCCCTCCTGCTCATATCCCAGTGTCAATATCTACTGGCCTTCCTGCCCCTGTCAATATCCCATATTCTGTATCTAAAGACCCTCCTACTCAGATCACAGTATCTCAATCTAATGCCCCTCCTGCCCCTTGCCCCGTCACTTCTCCTCCTTCTACTCCTGCAGCCTGGTTGAGTGAGGCCCCAGCCTCTGCAAAAATGAGAGGAAATGGACAGGCATCAGTTAATCAGCAACTGATTAGTCCAAGTAGCACAGGTGCCCCGGGGGCCCAGACCATGCTGTCAAAAACAGAAGAACTGCATAATGAGTCAAGAACAAGCCTCCAGGGCGCCTCCAGAGAAAGTAGGATACCACTAGTCAAAGCATCAGGACTGAGCAAAATACCTGTCGTTGGAGGGGGCAGAGCAGCCAAGCCACCTGTCCGGGACAGTCAACATGTTGATGGCGACGCAAGCCGAGACCCACCTACTCCTGTAGAAGAGGAGAGGCCCCGTTTCTACTCATCACATGATGCAGGGAGCAAAGATAAAATTAGTGATGTTGAGGCATTTGTGCCCACCTCAAAACACACTCAGGAGGAGAGTCAGCAGCCTCCTCAGGCTAAAGTCCTCACCAGTTTACCGCGTGACTCAAAGATCCCTGTGAAGCACGGCGCCTCCAATATCCCTCAAGCTAAAGAGCCCTCTCGCACCAAGATACCCGTGTCCAAAGTTCCCGTTCGCAGGGCTGGGAACAAACCTGCAGCTGCAGGTGGTAGCTCTCAAATGAGAAAATAAATAAATGGACTTCAGTCATTTAATGGTACAGATTATGTCTTTGCAACTTTTTGTTTTCTCAAATATAACTTAAAGACAACCCTTTTTCTAAACTGTATTATACTTGGCTTCACGACACCATAAGCAACCGTAACAGAGTCAAGAAGGCTGACAGCACCCAAGCACAAAACATCTCCACAAGGAGCCCAAGCAACAATCCTGGCTCTTTGGTGCTGAGGCAACTGGACATGCACTCAGGAAAGGTTCGGGGGTCACACCTGAACACACAGCAGCATCGGGGACTAAGGATAAGCAAGAAAAGAGGTCTTCTGGGAACACAGTCACACACACAACATGGGCAAGTGCCTTTTTAAGAGGTGCTTTTTCGGACAGACTCTCAAAATCTTTTCTACAGTACTTTTAACTTTTGTTACTCCCATTTTTTGTAGGAACCGTCAAAATCTTTTGGTCTTTCTTTCCAGCAAATCTCTTTGATAATAACTAGTCCCTTTACTTTTTATTTATGTCTGGAGAAGAACAGCAGGAGCTCTATAAATGAATGCAACAACCAAATTTACATTCCGCACCTATCTTTGGATGTACAGTATGTAGCAACAAAAAACGTGCCATTCATTTTTGCACAAGATGTTGAACTGTCCGCCTGCTCATATGTAACATGATTAGATCTCACTGTGAACTCTGGAAGAGATTGGTTTTGAGGTAGGAGTGGAATATATCCTGCCAGTGAAGTGGACAGTAGACAGCAGCCATTATGAATGGCTCTGTGGACGTTGTGAGCGAGACATAGAGGATGCTGAGATGAGATCTCTCGTACACTGGCACGCCCTTATCCCACTTGTACTCAGATGAGAACAATATCTCTGTGTATAGTCTCATCAATGTTGTTCTGTTTCTTATTTAATCAATAAAACAATATGAGTATTCGCAAGGTGAGATATGTGTATATTGTGAATTATATACTGCATGTTTTTGCGATTAAGGCCGTTTGTAGATGGATAGGATGTGTGCACGTATAAAAGGATTTACATCATGTCTTTAAATAATTAAATGAGGAAGGAGATGGCAGAAGGGAAAGTAAAGAGATGTGACAAACATGTTGTATCTTCACTAATCGTATACAGCTTTGTTCAGAGTGTCCTCAGAGGAGCATCGTTTCAACACTATCTACACTCAAAGCTCACTGACCTGAAAAGCGAGCACATGAATGTCAGCAGAGCCCGGTCCAATCAGCTGCAAGGGAAAACGCTTAACATGCATACCTTATTATCAGGAAAAGGGTTAGGGAATGTGTGTCATTGCTATTCTTAGTGTGAAATGCACCCAATGGATGCGCTGCATAATGACTGAGTGGTTAATTTGATTTGGACCTTTAGTATGAGTTTGATATCATTGCAGACAAGGACAACGTGCAGATAGTTACTTGAACAAAAACAGGGATAGTAAACAAAAAAGACTAGATATAACCTTTGCACAAAGGCATAAAATGTAGGAAAAGCAACGTCCGCAGATACTTGTGGTGAGAGTCAAACCTCAGGTTACAGACGGGACACTGATCTAAATCATGCGGTGCTGTTATAAGGAGTCTGGTGTTAGGCATAAGGCGTAAGGACAAAGGGTGAATTTCTTACAAAAAAAGCAGCGTGGAGGTGACACAGAAAGACCTCTATGTACTTCAAGCAGCCACAGGCTGCAAGCTGAGGAAAAAAGGACCATCATTTGCCCAAGAAGAACACGAGGATTTCACCCCATCAGGTGCCGACACAGACTACAGAGGGTGAAACCGTCATCCTGAGAAGAGAACAGTTTCCCCCCCGAGGCTCAGACACAACACAGATTTCTCTCTCGGTAACACCTGCGATTTGGGTTTAAAACATTTAAAAATGTTCTTAAACTGAAAGTAGATTTATAATCACGCCTGACGTTTGGTAATGAGGCCTCACATTGTGACACAGCATGGTAAATTCGATCGTTCTCGCCATTTAAGGAAACTGCTGGTTTGAATCTTGTAGTTTTGAAGATAACTCTGACACAAGCAGGATCAGTGAATGCTGCCTTTGTCAACATTCGTTCACATGATTTTTTTTTTTTATAGCAATCTGTCTTTCGTGCTTCGAAGTGACAACAGCCTTAAGTGAAGAACAACAAAGGAACATGTTGGAATGATTGTCTTTTGAGCAACATTACATAAGCTCTCTCAGAGTTCATCTGTTTGTAGGTGGTTTGTGTGTCTTGGAGTCCAGTGCCCCCCCCCCCTCCAAAAAAAAAATGTTATATAAAGTACAGCACCATAGAGCACTCAGGCCACCCTGG
This sequence comes from Clinocottus analis, assembly GCF_023055335.1. Classification (NCBI taxonomy): domain Eukaryota; kingdom Metazoa; phylum Chordata; class Actinopteri; order Perciformes; family Cottidae; genus Clinocottus; species Clinocottus analis. The sequence goes on along the minus strand of NW_027176207.1, from coordinate 13,544,791 downwards.
CTTTCTTTGGTCTGCATGTGTTTGTCTGCTTTTGCCTCTGGAGAGTCGATGCGCCTCTTTAGAACCTAATTTAGCATGCTTCATTCTGTGTTTCCATGACAACCCCACTAGGTCAACCAATGAGAGGCTGCGTGTGTCGAGAGGAGGGGTTAACAAACACGAGTGCCTTAATGAGCACCCTCACAGTATACAAGTTAATAGGACTAATTATTACTTCATGCATCATTTCATATGGAATTATTGAATCACTACACATCATAATGATGCTCCGTAATGTTGAGACGTATGATTATCCATTTGTTTCTGAACAGTTTGTGCAATGACCTGAGCTAAACCAGCTGCGTAGAAAAACAATCAACAATTCTGACTTTCCTGTGATGGACTGAAACCAAAGACACACATCCTACACACCTATGAATATGAAGGCTAAACGATATGCATTTAAATGCATTGGGAAAAAGGCTGCGTCACACTGTAGATAATATTAAGATCCCAGTGAATCTGAGACATTTTTGAAGATATGCGTGAAGTGGTTGAAATAGCAAAATAATGCCACAGTAATGTTGGAATTGGCTCTAACCATTGATAATATAATATACATAAAATGGTGACTCATTTAAAAGGCTTGAGGATATAATAAATCCTTCAATTGCCACGATGATACGTGACAACAGTATACAAATACAAATTTCAAACTCAATAAACAAAGAGCCGATTCAACCATGAGTCATGAAGTCATTAAACTGTGTGTTCACCAGGCAAAGTAATCAAATCACTAATATGATTCAAAATACATTGTTTTAATTCATATTCATATTGATGTCAATTATATATAAAAAAACTGTGGCAAAGAGTTGATTAAAATAGTTTATATACAAACATATTCAATATTAAATGCATTAATATGTATGTGTATATATATATATATATATATATATATATATATATATATATGCAATAATTTTTTGGGCTTCAAGGCTTGTGTGTCCTACAGTGGACGACAGTTTGCAGCTGAGATGTGAACATGAGAGAAACCTCCGCTCAGTGACAAGCATCCAGGAAAAGGCAACAACTCCTTTGCACTCTGTCAAGCAGCAGCTGCTCACATGCTGTTCAACTGATCTTTCATTATCAAACACAGACTGTTGAAAAGAGTCAAAGAACGTAGAGATCAAACATATGGATTTTACAAAACATGTTCTAAAAAAGAATTTCTGTTTTGCTTCCAAAAAGTAAGTATTATATTAATATGCATGTGTTTATAAATGCATCTATTTCATATACAAGCATTATATGGCTCATTGAATATGGCGCTACTGCCCTGGGCATTACGTCATTTTAGTTTAATGACTCTGCACTGAGGACCCCTGCTGGTGGAAAAACATCATGAAACGCTGAGGAGTAACATGCGGGGGATGCAGTGCACACAGAGAGCATCACTGCTGCACAATATGGCCCCGTCCTCTCAGGCCTGCAGTCTCAACTATAGGGAGCCGGCTGCACTGTGTGAGGCGTGAAGCGCAGTACCATTGTGATTTGGTGATTTTGATATTTCTCAACAGCTTATAATAATTCATAACAATAAAAACCTGAAAGGTGACTGTTATCATTTCTCCTACCTGACTGAAGTTTGCATATATGAAGAAAAGCCCAAATTAGTGACACAGAGGGACATGTATGTGGTTTTAAGAAATACGAATGGTGGACATACAGCCCTGCTTTAAAATAAAAGCAGACACGCTAATGCCGCCAGTCTGGCAGCAGCAAGGAAATGCCTGAGTTAAAAATGTAATGTATACTCACACTAATTATAGAAATAATATTTGAAACAAAAACCCAAATACAGATGGGATGATCTTAACTGTTAAGACATTGGCAGGAAGTTGTGACCCACTGATACAGCCTGACGGCCAACAAGAAAAAGAGAAGGGAAGAAGTAGAACATTTTGAATATGTACATTATAAGATGCAAGGTTCTAAAAAGATGTTTGGCAGATCTGCAGCTGTCATAGACAAGCGGCATGGGTATGTAAAGCAGTTTAAAAGTGGAGCAGACGTAGCGTTTCTGATCATTTAGAAGTTTTAACTGAAAAAAAAACACAACATAAAAGGGAATATGATACAAGCAGAGATTTTGTTTAAAGAAGTTGGAAAAACAAACTACTAAATTAATGCACGTCTTCTGACGCTTCAGCCTCTCTTGGTACAAAAAGAACAACTAAATAGCTTAATTATGAAACCTGTGTTGCAATTGTTTTGTCGTTATACACGATTACATTATAAAGTGTCCTTTTAAACATGGGTTGTAGGCTCAAAATAACAAAAGTTTTTTTTTTGTTGTTGACCAGAGTAGAAAACCACTGTGTTTAATAAAATTTAGGGCCGTGTCCCCTGGTCTGTTGGGATCCGCTACACCATGAAATGCATGTGTCCTTCAGCACCCGTAACCATGACATCCATCCAGATACGCATGGCCTCGGGCGACGGAGCCACCATGTAGTACACCCGATCGTGGGTCTTCACACTGAACGTCAGCGAGGGGTTGGGGCTCTTGGGAGCAAAAGTGAATGTAAAGTTCATAAAAACAAGTGAAATGAAAATAGAGCGGGGAGATGATGCATGTGTTTGAGGGAGAGAGACAAATGGAGAGAGGAAAGCAGAGGATAAACAGATGTCAACGTTACTCAACCAAAATGAGGAATGTGCACAATCCCACATAGTGAAAATCCCAGACACATAAACTGACTTACTTTGTGTGCGTTCTTCAAATGGTCATAGTACACCTCCTCTATGGCTTGGAAGTAAATGACTCCTTTCACCTTGGTCTCGTGTTTGTCTGCAGTGGAGAATATAAACAGAGTCTTGTGAACACTGTGATCAAAGCTCGGTCTCCGCTTCCAAAGTATCCTGGCATCGCTTCAAAGTGACATCACTGTTGTGGAAACTTAGTCTGACATCCTAAACTGCATATTTCAAACAGAGAACCGAAAGCAAGAGTTGCTCACCGGCATAGTAAGTGAGCGTTCTGCGATTCTGGTCAAAGACAAACCAGCGCTTCTTCCAGGTCTTAATCTTGCCTCCCATTTTGACCAGGAAGCCTCGACAGGTCTTATCAGTGATGGCCAGATGGAAGCAGGCATCTGGACTGTGTCCCGCTGCCTCGATATGGCCGTGAAGATCAAAGTCGTCTTTCCTCACAGGGAGGTAGCGAGTCAACAGCCGCGACTATGGAGATTAACAGATTGATCAAGAAGTGTGTACACAAAGCTAACAGTGAAAAACAACCCATCAGATTTCAACCTCCTCTCATCAGTTACTCTAAATACCTGTGATCTTTGTTTCTCCCTGAGCTTCACTTCTCTCTCAACAAGTTTTTGTCTCCTGCTTGTCTCCTCCTGCAGGCGTTTCTCCAGGTCCTCCCTTCTTCGTCGCTCCTCCTCCAGAGCATGCCGGCGCATCTCCATCTCACGCTCCTGCACACGCCACATAGTGTAAATGACATCCATCATCGAATACACACATCCATATAAACAGGAAGTCTTGGTTGGGTTTGGTCCATTACCCGATGCTCAAGGAGTTTTTGTTTCTCAACCTGGGCCTCTCGGAGTAAACGCTCCATCTCCTCGAGCTTTGCCATATTGGACGTACTGGCGCTGATGGAAAATGGATAACACAAGTGGTCAAACACGAGAAGGGGAGAAGACACTCTCTTTCTGTCTTACTGTATATGAAAAGCTGAAACAACAAAAAACATCAAGGTGATAAAATAACTTGTAACAATTCAAAAAAAGGCCATGCAAACATACTTATTTGTACAAATACCAGCCAGTCTTTGGGTTTTTCTTTATTTTGAAAGAAACTAGCTTGTAAGCTCCAAGCTTAAGCACAACAAATGGCCACTAACACCATTACAAAGGCTGAGGCTGAATGTGCTAATGCTGATGTAAAAGTCCGTGAGAGAGTGTAAGGAGAGCCAGACATCATGTGGAAGTATTTATCTCTCATCTCACTCAAACACAGAACATCACAGCCTCTTCAAAAACCAAAAGCATTTCCTCTCTCAGTGTTCTCTCCTGATCATCTTCTGCGGCCTTCATACTCTAAATATACAACTCTTCTTCTTCTGACTCACACATATTTTCTCCGTCTATGCTTTTCAAAGTAACCTTTCATCATCGTGCTTTCTCTCTGACCTGGAGATGTTGTCTGGGGAGCAAGCGGAGAAGCTGGTCTCCAGGCTGTCGGAGCTGTCCACACTGACGGTATCTGAGGCCTGGCCGTGGTCCGGGTAGGTAAAGGAGTCTAAGAACATGCTGGTCTCAGACACCATCCTGCTGCAATAATCGCTTCTTCTCTGCCTGTCTTCATTTATGAGTGCATGGCTGTTGCCTGCTGACGGATGAAAATATTACAGTAAGAAAGTAGAAATTCTCACAGCATGCAAGATACAATATTAAAATATTCATTCACTATAATTTTATAAAAATCTGTCTGTAGCAACAGGGCATATTTACATTGATTAAACTGGATGGAGGAGGATTAAGGCTGTTGGGATGTGAAAATCGAGTTAATGCAGAATTGCTGTTCATCTTAAAACATTCTGAATCTCAGAAACTGTTATTATAATATGGAATTTAACAAGTGAATTCTGCAACTGAAGATTTAATCTTCCATGATTTCTAATATATAATAAAGTATACATCTTAAGTACTGCCATTACCAATAAAGATCCTCTTTATATGTTATAGGTTTTGGGAAATCTGTGCAAACAAGTAATTTGCCTAAAGATCACAAATTTCTATCTGATATGCTGTGCGGTTGTTCAGTATTTGATATCAGATGTGGACAAAATATGGCTCCCTTTGTGTTGTGCCACAGATTATTGCAGCAACATTTCTTGCCCTACATGTAAAACGCCCGAGGGTTGAAGTTGGCCACGTAGTAGAGATTTGATGCAGACAAACTGCGACAGCCCGACCCACTGACTCACTCTTGGGAAGGCGGCGGGTGCTCAGGTCCCTGGGGGAGAAACTGAAGCCTTGTGGGATGACGCTGCCACAGCTGGAGCTTTGAGACAAAGGCAAGTGGGCCTGAGGGGGAAACATCAGCACACATGTTGTTCAAGCTCGACAACCTTCACATTGCTACAAACTTTGTGAGCTGGATGGGTGTTGTACGCCAGACTGAAACGGAGAATTCCTGTTTGGGTGGATCATTCTCTAGAGACAAACAGTAAAAATATTTCTGGCTACAAGTAATGAGGGCAGTGAAATCCCCTTTTCTGCAGTCCAGATTCACTAAGAGCGCCATTTCTTAAAAACTCTTATCGGTTTTATTTTTACCTATGCATTTCTGTGTCCATTTCTTGAGTGACCAATTATGGCTACATGCTTGAGGACCTCTTGTGGTTGCAGTGACTCCCCCCTCCTCTCCCTCCCCCTCTTGTTTTACACTGCCATTTACTGCCTGCTGACTCCTCACACACCATGGGCCCCCCAGCTGGTAGGGGCCACTAATGATAACACAGCTGAGAGCATGGACAACCCCCAGCTGCTGCTCTGTAATTCATGTTTGATGTTTTGGACGTTGTGTTTTGCTAACAGCTAACAGAGCTACCCGTGCGCACATTGCTGTACATCGCCGCTGCTACGCGTGCAGACAGCTCAGTGCAATTTGTTTTTAAAAGATTGCATGGCACGTCTTGTACAACGACTTCAAGCCGATTGCTTAGGTAGATTGAGGGGTTATTTGAGTTTGACTGAAGTGTGTTTTATGACGTGTCGGGGGGTTAGCCAATTATGGGTTGTATTCATTCAACCTCATAGTATACAGCAGTGGTCGTTTGCAGACACCTGGAAGTGATCTGCACTCTACTGAATGCACCTTTCCAGTTCTGGCTGTAAGGCCTCTACCATAGTATCACAGTGCGCTTTATATAAGATAAATGCAAATAGTTCTTTCAAGCAACCAGTTTGATCCTACTTCCTTCAATGGCAGCTAAGATTACTTTTGACCAAAAGGTAAATGACCTTGGGAGGAAGCGTGCGTCCCAGGGATCTGCCATAAGAGGTGAGGAGCTGCTGGCTCCTCTTATGAGGTAGGCTGTCACTCGGGTGGCAGGAGTTTTCTTTGTTGCTTCTTTTCCTTTCCTTCAGAGATTGCTGCAGTGAGGAGACAAATCAGAGGGATCACAAAGGGTAAAAACAATTACACATAATGGGACATCTCATCAGAGACATTGACACTTTGGTCATTCACTGTGTGACAGAGACAGAGCAGCACTCTGCTGGTGGAAATATAAAGTGCCATTGAAGCTGTAACTTACACCTACCTCCCTCATGGCTGCAGGGTTGTTAGTGAAGGTCTGCCCCTCAGACAACTCTGCATACTTTCCTTCTATAGACGCCAGCTTCTCTCTCTCCTGTAGACATCGGGGTAAGATCTTCAAGTAAATTCAATTAAATATTTCAACATGTATATCAAAGAGGTTGTTTTTTTTTACCTTCTGAAGCATGACGAGCAAATTGTTTTTCTCTCTCTGGAAGTTTTCTCTTTCTTGTTGAGTCTGTAAGGTAATCTGTGAGGACTGTTTCTTCAGCGTCATGAGTCTTTCCTGTGAAAGAAGACAGCACAATATCAAAAGGCATTATCCTGCAATGTTGCACATTAGCAGAAATGTGTTTAATTATGAAGCAGCAGCAGAAAGAACAAGGGCACATTGTAATTTTGGGATGGGATATACAACATTTTTGAGAGATTTTTGTTAACATTTTCTTTAGACTCAGCCTCTGCCCTCTCTCTGTTGAACTGCCCTGGATTGAAAAATCCATCAATTATTTCTTTATTAGTACGCAAATAGTATTTCATGCTTACCAGTGTTGGTATTGCTGTTTCTTGTAATAAGTTCATGCTTTGTGCTGCGTACCTCACAATTTTGCAGCTTTATTTTCATGCACAACCTGTAGTTAGATTAATGACAACAAACCACAATGTAGTAATTGAAAAGAAAGCCAATATTTAAAATCATCACTGTAAATCAAAACTGTTTCCAGAGTTTAAATATGCCGCAACAAATCTTGTATCGCATATCATTTGACGGATTAAGGTCAGATAAAGCACAGAATAAATGCACTTTATCTGATAATTTAACTACATCTTAAACTAGGACTGGGCTTTTTCTGTGGGCCAGTTACTGAAATCGGAGAGCAAGACGTACTTTAAGGAAAATGTTGAGTCGTGTTCTGTCATTATGTTCCAAAAATACTATCATTTTTATCCTGTAAATAAGCCTGACTGGATGTTGGACAATAAAAAGGGATGCGGTGCCAGCAATAGCTCGGATGTTAAACATGCTACACATGCTACATGCACTCGCATAGAACTTCGTACCTTGCGTGTGACTGCAATACGCTGACACTCTGCGATCTCTCGCAGCAGCTCTTGGCTCTGACTGTCTTTTTCTTCGCTCTGAATAATTTCTCTCTCCAGTTTCTGAAACTCCAAATCCTCCAAACTTTTATTCTGCTCTCCAGCGTCCTGAGAAACAGCACAGACGCACACGCACAATACGACAATAGAGTAAAAAACATGAATAGTATACGATAAATACTATAACTTTTAATATATTGTGCATACCTGTATGGAAATGGAACCAGTTTTTGGTGTTTTTGGCACTCTATTTAAGGCTAATGAAAACTTAAGCATTTAATATATTTTTGGCAACATAATAAGTGTTAAGCGTGTGTCCTTCCAAGGATTCAGGTGATTTCGTTTTCCACCAAACAAGGTCACGACGGATAATAAAGGTGCAAAAAGAAACACATTGGGAATAAAAGAAAAACCAGACCACACAGGTGAATTAGTTTTTTCTATGAGTCTTGGCGTTCAATCCTAACATGAGCTAATTCAGGGGAATACGGGACAAATGTTTTGTCCAGTTGAGTCAGTTTAGGTGTTCTGCCCAGATTACAAGGAAACTACTGCTGCTGAGAATGTCAGCTAACAGGTCTACATGCTAAAAACGTGTCTTTACGTTTGTGCTCTTTGTTCACTCTTTCTTGTGTCAACAGTTCATGTTGAGTTGTCTTAAAACAACTTTCCATGCTGCTTTGCAGATCCCATTTGTGATGAGTCCCCTTGATCTGGTGTTTTAAGCATTTCCTCTTGGAAACATGATTTGTTTGTTTGGATTTAAAGGGAAATGTAACTGAAGCCCTGTTGGAGGAAGCTGTGGTTGACCTGAACTAATCCCCTACAGTTGACTTGAGCTGTTGCTTCAGTGCCTGCGAACCTGTGTGCACAAACTATGTCTGCCATGGCTTGATCATGGTCATTTTTTGTTTACCTGCGATTTCTCAGTGTGGCTTGGCTTCTCAATACGATGAATCTTTTTCTTAAGTTGGTCCAGAATCTCCTTTTCCCTCTGCAGCTGGGTCATCTCTGACTCCTGTTCGCCCTCGAGCAGAGCACACTCCACCTCCATCTGCAGGAAAACGGCCCCACAGAGTAAATAAACTGCCATAAAAATGTATTGGATGCTTAAAGTAAAACCAACTTGATTACATAAATAATCAGACAGCATGAGACAAACAAAAGACTAAATGCATGATTTCTGCATCTCACTTCATCAACTTTACTGAGATCAACGTGACTGATAAACTACTGCACAAGGCTCATAGGTTATCAACGAGCCGTCAGTTTATCTCACACGAGATGAGAAGCAACTCTATCAAGCTGTTCAAGTGTCAGGTTGTACCTCTCGGACAGACTCCTCCATCTGGTTGTCCAGGTCTTTGATCTTCTGCTCCAACTCTTCTATGTTGTTCACAACTTGAATCCTCTCTTCCTCTATGTGCGTTACTTCCTGTTTCAGCTGCATGCTCTCCAAAACCTGGAGCGACATCAGGAATGCAAATAAATGCTTGGCCGTAAAGGACACATCATATTTTATGAAAATACCTATCATAAGCTTCTCGTGTTTGATGAAGAGTACGCTTTTTTTCAACTTTTTTTTCATTCATACTGTGCAATAGATTGTACAATTATTCGCCAGCCTGTATAATCAGTTATTTTGAATTTGACGGCAGCAGCTGCTGTTTTAACTCATCTCGAGTTGGATCATTGACAACAGTGGCAGAATTCTTTTCTTCGGGGTGTAATGGAAATCTCTGTGTACTCCACTTCGGTTACAGCAAAATACTCCCACGTATTCCATCGTCTACCAACATCCTACAAACATCCATTCATACTCATTAGTGGGTACATTTAAGAGATCCTGTATTATCAGGTATATCTTCCTTTTAGGACTTTGTTTTTGTGGCCGCGGCATCTGTGGTCAGCAGCTCTAGGATTTATAGTTCCCCCAGCGGGTTGTGAGTCCTCTTTCTTCCTGCACATACTGCTCTGAGGAATGGAGATGGTGGATGAAAGGGTATTTGGAGTCTGTAAACCTCTGTCACGATTGACACATTGCAGAAAGAGACGGTCTTACACTGGAAATCTAATTTCTGCAAACTCAAGGTGTGTTTGAAAGTTGTATCTTTCACATAAAAAACAAACATTACTTGATGACCTGTGTTGACGTGTTCACTACATTCTGATCTTCACATCCATTCAGCCTCAGCGAAAAATGTCAAAACATCTGGAAAAGCGCATGTCTTCACCATGCATATACACCAGCATTCTTCCACTCCCACCCACCCACACACAGTTGTGCATGCACACACACACCCATGCACACACTAATTCTCCTTGGGATAAAGTCATTTCCTGTTCCCTCGAGTTGAGTGCAGAAACAAAACGTGGACTTCTTCATTAAAACCAGACCAAGCCATTAGGTTGTTACTGCTCTAGAGTGGAAAAGAAACTGCACTTTTACAGAGACAGCAACTCAGCAGCATTAGGACTGACAGTGGAGGAGGGGCCTGGCATGGGAGCAGTAAGTGGGAGGAGCCTGGTTTGATCAGAGTCAATATATATATATATATATATATATATATATATATATATATATATATATATATATATATATATATATATATATATATATATATATATATATATATATATATATATATATATATATATATATATATATATATATAGTTCAGGTGTGAGCCCTCTGTTATCACCTGCAGCAGCACCCTTGGCTCTGCTGGCAGCAATTGGTAGTACGTTGATGCTTGCAGTACCTTGATGATTTAGTTATTTACATTCATTAAAAATTCTGTTAATTCGTGTCAGTTATAGAGTAGCTCGATATTTGCTCCCAATGTATTACGTTTTCTGTATTGTGATGACGCACAGCATGGATTTTCTTCTTAACCAGCATTGATTGTGCCAGCCTTTCCACCTCGACATGTCGACAATAAAACACAACGGATGTGGACTCATCCAGTGTCGTATTGTGCCTGATCATCTATCACAGCTCCTGGTCATTAGCTTGGTAAATGGACTGTACTTTTATAGCACTGTTCTTGTCTTCCGACCCCTCAAAAGCGCCTTAAAGCGCCATCATTCACCCATTCACAAACATTCATACACTGATGGCAGGGGGTATCGTGCGAGGTTCCCACTCAGCTATGTGGGGTTCTTGCCCAAGGACACATCGACATGGACTAGCAGAGCTGGGGATCTAACCACCAATCCTCTGATTGAAGGACCACCCTGCTCACCGCTGAGCCACAGTCGCCCCAGCTCACCCTCATGCAGCCCTGAATATTCTACAGGAGGTAGCTTTGATTTCCCTGTTTGTGTCTGAACATAAACAGGAAATGTCCAAACTGTACACCAGAAACTGTGTTCATTTCCCTGCAATAAAGTTCACACACACACATTTGGTCTATTCCGAAACTTTGTAAACTGCACCAGGTTTTGAAACGCTGTTCTGTGAAGAGTGAAGTGGAAAGCGTTTTCCCTGATATTTCAAAAGGTAAACAAAGATCAACAAGCTATCAGCATTGCACACATTCAAAGTAGACATTTTGACTTAGTAATAGTGTCATAGTAGGAAAAGATGTGTTATTAATAACAAAATCTCTGTTCAGTTCAAGTGTCCCAGTAAGCCGTGACAGTGTGAAAATGAGTCAGTTACGCGCGATAAATCCCTGCTGACAATTGAGCACCTCTGTTGCTTTTTTTTCACCTCATTATTTTGGTGTAAAAATTCACGAGTTTATTCTCAGCTTTGTCTCTGTCAACCTCATTTATAGCTGCAGCTGTTTTTAGCACAAACAACTGCACCAAGATTAGCAAAGCCGACCGTTCTTCTGTCCCAAAGTGTACTCAAGAAAATCAATGAATGCAGCTCTAAGGACCATTCTATCACAACATGTATAAGTCACCATATAGTAGCTGCTGTAGCTGTGTGGTATGACGTGTTTTTGTGTTTGTGGTCACCTCTATGTTGCTGATTTGAATCATGAAATGTATTGAAGGTTAAAATACTAATCAATTAAATCGTATGTAGTCCTTGAAATAAGAATCATTCCATCTTTATGGTCCCCGGAGTTAATTCAGTTTACAATGAATTTAGTAAAATGCAGCAAAAGTTGAAAGTTTATTCCATTAATTGTCTGTTGAAAAGCATGTTTTATTGCCTTTTTTTTTTTTTTTTTACATTTCTTAACTGGGATTTAATTCAATTCTTATCCTCCTGACCTAATGTTTATGAAAACCGGTCTATAGGCATGGCTTTGGATAACCTTACTTTGGCTCTGTGGTGGGTGGAGGGTGAGGGGGCGCTGCTGTTCAGGCTAATAGCCGGCGAGTGGGACCTGGCCTCTCTGTAGCCGCTCTGCTGACGCTGGCTGACCTGCTGCTCCTCAGCGTGTTGGAAGTCTCTGGCTTTGGCTGCAAAGCAGCTCTCTGGAGCGGCGCTGCCCGGAGAGTCGGAGAACACTGACTCATCGTCTGACACCTGCAGCTTCTCCAGCTCCTTATTGATCTTCTGCAGGTCAGAAACAGCTGAGGCCGCCGGCTCTCTCTCCACATGGCCAAACTCAGTGCACAGGTTTAAGATGGTCTCTAGACGCTGGCACTCCTGTGGACAGGTGATACAACCATAATTATCTAACAATGTTTTAGTTGTTACTGTTAACTTCAATGCTTTAAAACAAGGTGTTCATACGTTTTGAAAGTAGTCTAAAAGTGGACGAATCAGGGTCAAACAGAAACTCACCAATCTCTGCACTTTCTGCTCCCTGAGTCGTTCATCTCTCTGGTGCAGGTGATAGTCTCTCAGCTCCTCTTTGCCATTCAGAGAGCTAATGCTGCCCACCCGTTGCCCTGGACCCAGCCCACCCTTCCCAAAGGACAACCTCCCCTCTCCGAAGCCCAGATCTAAGCCTGTCCCGTCCATCTCTACACCCAGGGAGCTCAGAGAGATTAGGCTGGCCCTCCTGGGAGTGCTGGGCATGCTGGCTGGTACTGTCACATCTGGTGGCTGCTCCAAGGAGGAGAGACTATGCCGCTGCCCTGCTGAGCCTCTGTGGGAACCCACTGAGTGTCGTGACGGTAGTGACAGAGCGGGGGGCTCTGCTGCGTTGTGAAGCCGCGGCAGAGAACGACTATGCAACCCCAGGCTGTTGAGGGAGCCAGTTGAGTATTTCCGCTGCCGGGAGTCTCCTCCAGTTTTGCACTGAGAGTAGAGCCTGCGGCTCATGCGAGGGCTGGACGGCACGCTGGCAGCTCCACTTTTGACCCTGGGAGAGCGAGGTAGGGGCTGCCCATAGGAGAGCTGAGAGCTCCCGTCTGCTGTGTGAGAGAGGAGCAGACTGTCTTGCGACTGGTGGCGAGGGTGGGAATGACGAAGCAAGCCGTTAGGGCTCAGCTGGCGGTCACCTTGGCGAGGTGATGGAGGCACGCTGCTGCTGGTCATGTAGGACAAAGTTCTGGAGGCAGACGGAGGCCGCTCTGTGTTGCCGAGCATCGACAGCGGCCTGGTGGACTGGGAGCCGACAGGTGAAGGCACGCTGAGGTATTTGCGGTTGCACTCAGCCGCCCTCAAACTGGCCTCCAGAGCACTCTTCCTGCGCTGCAGCGTCTCCATTAGGTCCTGTAGCTCTGCCTTCGAGCGAGAGCCTCTCAGCAACGACCCACCCACTGAGCCACTGCTGCTGCGCTCCATCTTTACACAATCTGTAAAAAAGAGAGAGTTGGCAGACCATGAAACCTGTCCCTTTTTGGACTATGTGTCTGTCGGGTTTAATGCAGCCCACTTAATGAGCACCGGCTCAGCTATCACTCATGTGCTGAGTAAGGGGGGGAAACCAGTGAAGAATGTACGCTCATACAATTCTGAGCCCAATACAAACATGGGCTCAATCAGTGGTTCAGCTTCTTCTAAAAATGGAAGAATGCTGGTGGACCAAGACAAGCAAGAATGCATCATAGTCTCGACGGCGAGAGAGATCACTTCCAGCCCAGCCCAAATATCTGAGCATGCGATGTGTGTGTCCTGAGTCATCACGGTTGGCTGGATGCTGAACCATTAAGAGTTGTGATATTAGAGAATGTCCACATCCTGTTCTCCTTTGTCTCAAAACTCCTGATTATTTAACCCTGGTTTACTGGTTCAAATACAACGTGGCTTATTAACGTTGTATTACCATATCTAAAACTGTACATTACTGTAAGATTCGCTGCTGGATTACCAAATAAAAGTGAAGAAGAAAATGAAAATGTATGTTGAAAGTTGTCTTACCTGAGCTGTAGCCCAGTGTGGCCACAGCACTCCTCTGAGGAAACATGCTGTTCATCACACTGATCTCCGATCTCTGATGCCGTCTGATTGACGGTCAGCTGGGCCCTACGAGCTTTGTTCCTTGTGAGGAGGGAGAAAAGAGAGAGAATCAGTCTGAAACTCACTCAGCATGAACAAAATAGCAACTTCTCATTGCTCGTAATAATATTATCAAAAAGACTTGTACCTTGTAAGAAACTGATTTACCCATTGAAATACAAATATACTGAACCAGTATAACCAACAACAGTATTCCTGCAACATCATCTTTCAATAGGAAAAAAATAATTCAAGGAGCATCCCAGGAAGTTGGTTCCATGCATTGGGTCACTCAACGTAACCTCTTACAACTGTACAACAATACCTCAATTCAAGCAGATATTTCACATGTGCATATTTAAACGGGAAAAAAAAAACTTTCCGAAAGACTAAGTAGGAAAACAGATTCAGAGGAAAGTTTTCATGCCTGGCTCAGTGTCACCAATAAAACCAAGTCTGAAAGCACTCTGCACCTTAATCTTTGTTTAAGCCTGAAGCTCGTGACCAGTCCTCAAAAGTATTCACTCACACTCATTCGGACAGCAGCCAAATGTTTGCATCCTAACAGCTTCTGATTTGGTTTGATTTTCACTATTTCATGATTATTATAAATGAGATAGTTTTCATTTTGGTTGACTACAAAGACAATGATTTTGACATTGTTTAGAGTACATGATTAATCAGGTCATTATTAAGAGAAAGATCAAAACTTTGCACAAATTCAGCCTCCAACAGACAATAGACCGATATTGAGCAGTCAACATCGCAAATAGAAAGTTGTTCTCTCTCTAAGAAAAGTAAAGCTAAAATATATAAATCCAATAAACTATAAAATACATCTTCAGGTCCCCACACTGCAGGGCATAACTCAGAAAAATCAGATTGAAAGGATATGATTTGTTCCAGTGATACAACAGAGAGATTTCTTAAAGTCAGATGTTTTCTGAATACACACACACACACACACACACACACACACACACACACACACACACACAGGAGAGAAAGACAAAGATGGCTGATCCAAGACTTTCTGCTCCTGCTGTCTGGAGAGAGGGCCTACAGGAAGTAGGGTGTCCTTTTACACCGTCACACAATCAATCGGTATGAGTTCATTCCCCAGACCTCCTGAAAAAGAAGGGAGGAGGAAAAAGAAAACCCCTTCCACATGTCATGGAGCAAGAGTTTTTACTGCTTCACCCAGACTACAGACAGTTTATAAACACAGAGAGATGTAAAAAGATCAGATGTTTTTTCATGCCATGTGTGGTAATACAGGGAAGATACATATGTTCTCGTTGAATACTGCTCAAACCCTTGATGCATTTACGTCTCACTTATTGCTAAGACAAATACAATGTTTATATCAATGAAAAAAAAACACATAAAAAAAACGATGGAACATTCGGCTCTGTGTTTGCAAAAAAAAGTTTGTTGAAAAATCAATCACTGCAGCAAGTATCGATTGTTTTCTGTTTTGATTAGTCTTCTGATTATTGTCCTAATTATTCATTATGTCTATAATGACCTGAATGAAATAGTGATTAACAGCTTTTCCAAAGTCCAACAGGCCAAAGGGACATCTTCAAAAGTCTGATTTAATCTGATCAACAATCTGAAACTCAGCGTTCAGTTAACACTGACACACAAACCGAAAAAGAGCAAATACAAAAGTTTTGATACTTCATTGATTTATCAACTAATTATTTTTGGTCTTAAACTCAATGCACTGTGTTCAATAAACCGGTTCAACATCAGGCATCAAACAAATGAACAAACACACACATGGAGAGGTACTCAACAGATGTGAAACACATTTAGACTTTTAACAAAGTCAGATAACTGACAGCTCAAATCCATTCGCTTGACTTTTTGCACATGTATTTGAACACTAGCCTGCGTCCTTTACATTGACATGAGAAATCAAAAACACAAGCCAATTCAAATCAGTTGATGCATATTTTATACACACAGCTCACCACTTGGCAACAACTGTGCATGCAGCACTTCTCTACAGGCTACTTAAATTCTGGCATAGCGATTTAAACAGCAGAAAATGCAACAGCATCATTGTTCAACTGTATCAACAGGGACATTTAGGAGCAGATGTATCGACTTCTGCGGGAAAAGAAAAGCGACTGACCTTTGCTTTCTGTCCAATTCACATAGTTGCCTGAGTTATTTTGTTATTTGCATGTCTGTTGCTGCTGAAGTCTTCTCTCTCCCTTCTGTCTCTCTCCCTCAGTATGAAACATCAGAGTAGCGTCTCCCTCTGACAAAGGATCAGACAGGAGAGCCTCTCTCCTCCCACCTCAACTTTGAGATCAGACTCCCGTCGCCGAGAGAGAGAGAGAGAGAGAGAGAGAGAGAGAGAGAGAGAGAGAGAGAGAGAGAGAGAGAGAGTGTGTGTGTTTACTTTTCAGCATCAGTCGCTGCTGCTGCCTCTCTCTGGTCAGATAGAGAATTGTTTCCATGTAAAGAGGCAACAGAAGTTTAAGAAGCATTATCACCAATTTATATAACGTATGCTTTATAAGCGTTTACAAATGTGTTTGTATGTTGAATCCCCTCAAGCACAAATTGTTTTCTTTCTGCACATCTCTGACCTCACCATCACCTATAATCTGCAGCAGTATCATGATATCATTATAGATTATATTGCAACATGAATCACGAGGTTTGAGTGAGTTACTGCTAATCTGTACTTCTCACGTGACAGTGTCCAATCTCTATTTTCTCTTACCTTCTTTAAACCTTCACAGACTGAACTCTCTGTACAATTGCAACATATTTATTTTGCTAAACAGCCAGTTTGTTCACATGAGAAACTAGACTCTCCAGTTCCCACACAGAGGAGGACTCTCACAACGTGTGTTCTTCTGTAGAAGAAAAAGCAAACGGCCCAAGTTTGTACAGAAAAATTGTTGAGATTGTTGTTTCAGCAGTATGTGGAGGCAGGAGGAGGCCCCATCGCTGTGTTTGAAACAGAGCCAACCTCACTCCCCCTCCGAACTGTGCAAGTCAAAACCCCCTCAGAGGCAAAGAGATCACCACAGACTCTGGGAGCATAACTAATACTCGGCTCATTATTGATCACATCCATTTTATTGCATAAATTGGGGGTAAAACAACGTAGAAAATGAGGTAGCAAGTTCAGAGACTAGAATGAATGAAAAGTGTCTTTGGAAAAATCCCCTGGATCCCACAGAAAATCCTAAACCATCACACCAAAAAACTTCAATTACATCATAGGGAGGGGGCTGCGGCGTGCAGCCTCGGCGAGATGATTACTTCCAGACACAGTGCCGGGGTCTTTGTCATAAAAACACTCGAATGTGCGCACACAGACACACACTTCTGCCTGCCCTCTCTCTCTCTCTCTCTCTCTCTCTCTCTCTCTCTCTCTCTCTCTCTCTCTCTCTGTCTCTCTCTCTCTCTCTCTCTCTCTCTCTCTCTCTTTCTCTCTCTCTCTCTCTCTATAAAGTGACATATAAATCCCAGGACGGTCTTGTTTGAAAACTGGGACACTTTAAATTTATCACCAACACAAAGATTTAATTGTCATAGAGCGCTGGAATGTTACTCCACTTCCTGTCCAAAAAAGGTTTGACAAAAAAATAAAAAAAGGTAATATTTTAAAGCAACCACACCACTAACCACTATTTACTCCAAACTGTTACACATGTATGCATTTATTCTAACTATACTGAAACCATGTGTAGAGTGAATCTGGTGATTTTGAGTGAAGAAAGTGGAAAAAGGAGGGAGGAGGGGAAACGAGAAAGAAAATGGTGTCAGATTGTGAGAGTGGGTGTACGATCAACTCTGATAATTGTCGGAAGGTCACAGAGTCTCACTCAGTCACAAGCAGACAAAATCAATATAAGTTTTAGGGTTGATGTGGTTATGTTGGATGTCTTGAGTCTGCACTTTGTTCTGTTTGATCTCAACTCATGTTTCTCACCGACCCTCAGATATTTTGGCTCAGTAGCACAAAAATGAATATTCATCTCAAACTCTGCACACCTCAACTTCATCAATTGCAAGAAGTGTATTTACTCAGAGGAGTTTCTGTGATCACTGATGACAAAATGAGCCTGTCGAAAGCCCTTTTCTGGAGTCACAAGGTTTGGTTATTGTCAACGTTTGTATCCAAACTTCAAACCCATGAATACATTTAGCAGAATGCAGGTCTTTAGTGAACATGAACGATGATTCAGTTTAATTAGAAAATTAGCTTGCTGTAGGTCCACTTGAAACCGTGAAACAAGATGTTTGAGTGTTTGAGCGAGCCGTTATTCAAAAGATAACAGCTGAATTTAGTGGGAGGACATATTTGTGCTCTCTGAAAAGCAGCAGATTATTTGACTTCTGTTTCATTGAATGATTAGATGTCAGATTGCAGAAAGGGAACCTGGACTTTCTGTGGGAACACTTCAATAACAGCAACAATTTTTTTTTAACTTACGAGTATAAAATGAGCAGATATGGACACAGAACGGAACATTTAAGCAATGAGGGACGAGAGGCAGTACTGCATCATCAATAATGTACTGTTCAAGGGTGTTGTTAGGCCCGACGCGCAGGGCCGGCACTATATATACATGTTGAAATAAATGTTATATATTTAACTGCAAGGTAGTAATGCGTGATACCTTTTTTTGCAATGAATCATACAGGGATGTTTGCTGAAATGGATTGGCTCGCATTGATATGGAACGCTCTGGTAAATGTTAACAGGTTGTACAGTACACAGTACTTTATGGATGAATAAACTCCCTCCCCGCCCCCGTGACTCTCAACCAATCAGAATGCTTGATTTGATCCACCCGTATTATAATGTGCAATAAGTTTCTCTTTATTTTATAGGCAGAAAAAACAAACTTCCATGGAACAGTTTTTCACAGTAGGATGGTGAAGCGAAGGCAAGGCCACGTGTGCTTTAAACATTTGACAGAATCCTTGTTTGATCTGGATGGGTCTGTTTGTTGGAGGTAGTTTATACGCACATTATCCTCCACTGCCTGTTGCTCATTTGTGGCCATATGACTTTATTGTCTTGAAGTTCATGATATATGATGCTCAATGTTTCCAGACCCATCCCTCTCTAAACTACTGGATAGCAGCCCGTCATTTCCCTCCACAGCTGGTCCTCCTGGATTTCCTTCTTGTATTTTAGCACCTGGTGGTAAAACCTCAGTGCAGTCGTCCACTGTGTTTGGCGTACTGCCAGCCACCTCCTCCTGTGCTTCAAGCTGTAGTTGTAGTCTGTTGCAATCAACTCCACGTTGTCCGATGATGTATGAAGCCGTGGCATTTGGATGTTTTTGAAGCCTAACTTCAACAAAACCTGCTCCATTCAATCTATGCGAGGCACTTCTGGTCTCCGTTGCTGTAACAGTGAGAGGAAATCAAAATGAGTTATTCAACGGCAAAATGAAACTGAGATATTGCATTTGTTGGTACACTATACTTTAATATAATTTTCAAAGTTAAGATGTTGCATTTACAATATTCATGCTTCCACTAATGTGTTTGTTTGTTTGTTATTAGAATCCTGCTTCAGTTTTATTTAATTTTGCCAACAGTGCCACCACATGGCCATTTTTGACGCACCTAAAACGTTCACTCCTAACTGGATGGTAAAATAACATATATTTTTGTTATTTGGCCCAACTGCTACAGCAACATGATTCATTGAAATGCTCAAGACCCCTCATCTCTTGCAGTCGTATCCCTCAAAAAACAGATCTTGATTCAGATGCAGTTTTACTGACTCGTCACCGGTGGGGTTTTGTGTGAATTGCTTTCTATTTTATAATGTTATCATAAGATAACAGGAGACAACATTGCTGGAAATTACTGAATTATTTTAGCGCTTTGAACCATAAATAATATCTCAGCTAGAATTGCTTCATGCATTCATCTGTCCTCCCTCTTCATCACAAAGGCTTGAATACCGTACGGTGTGAATATCTTACATACCTCTCTGCCTTACACAATGAGGCAGAGCTACAGTGACCGTGAACAAGAAAAAAGCTGCAGAAGCTGCCGTGCTCCACCATGACCTCTGCACACTCTGCTCGTCCACACCTGCAGAGCAAACATGCCACATTTCTTTTAGCGAACTGTTCCTAATTTCCATCCTGGTTTTGTAGAGTTTACAGAATAGAAAAAAACTACACTCACTTATTGCTGCAACAGTGATGTTGACTTTGGTTTGAACAATGTGTCTGCTCTGCAGGCCCGAGAGGGTGCAGGTATACGTCCCAGACTGCTCCTCAATGTCTGGCCTGTGAAGCAGGAGAGATCCGTTGCCCAGAAGAAGCAAGTCCTGGTCCAGTTCAGCTTGACCCTCCCACAGGTTAAAGGTGTGTCTGGTTTTCGTTTCATATCTCAAGATGACTGTGGGCTCAGAGGACACGGTGAAGGTCCAGATGAGGGAAAAATTCTGGAGACTGTGTGGAGCGATGCAGGGGATGGACAGTGCAAGACCCTCCTCCTGTGTTATACCCTCTGAAAGACATCATACATTCAGCGTCTTTCATTTATTTGTCGGAAATCATTCTCTCAAAGAAAATTACACCACGACATAACCAAAACACACCTTGGTTTTTCCGAGACGCAGTCCACACCTGGGTCTTGTCAGCCGCTATGAAAGAGCAGAAGTAGGTATAGCTGGAGAGATTACCCAGAATCCTCAGCGTGCTTTCGACAGTGAGCAGACCCTTGTGGTCTGTGGTTTTGATGGTGGAATTTTCCAGCGCTTCCTGGGCTGAGGGGGGATCTGTGGCCCATGTCACCTGCGGGACGGGGTAGACGCTGTGAGAGGAGCAGGTGACCATCTCATCCGTCATCTCCATGATCACTGACTGGATGAGAGCTAGAGGAAAAGCAGGAAAGAAAACAGGATTGACGCTCATATTCTGGTGTATTTGGAAGTGAACGGGGTGAAGCGGGACTATCCATTCACAGAGCTGGCATTTAGCTGCTCTTTTAAATACATCTGCAGATGTTTTTTTTGCTGTTTTTTTTTTTACATTTGTCCTATTGTAAGCGACGTGGTTGTATGATCAGGAATAAATTATTCCAACACAGTCTGAGTTTTCCTCATAACTTTATCGAAGTTCCAACACTAAGAAGTCCACGCTCTCTCCAACTCTTCCCTCTTCTTCCTCACTTCACCCTCTGACCTCCAGACGGCCGAACAGCGACGACTAGTCATAACTGTTATCAGTTCATCGCCTTAACATAACTAATTATGAATACTAAAATACAAAATATGTGTAAACAACATGATAGAACGCAATTAAATATCATATTATATCACACAATTTCACTCTCATGATTTGTTAGGAAATCAATTACAATTCTATAAATGTCTTCATTATTGCATTAATTCTGTTCTTCAGTTATCCTTCCTTGTGCCAAAACAATTAAATATGCAATGTGTCCTCCCTGGTCTTAAAACTACACATTGCAATGCATTTCAATCAACATCTCTCCAAAAATCCTTCGACATCTGAAACTGAAAAGCAGACACTTTTCTACTACTAATAGCAGCTGCACGCTTCCACACTGCTCTGCTATAAGAAACAGCCAGGAGACTTTCTGCTGGGCAGTAGTGGAAACAAAAGAGTGCAACATGTTCCACCTTGGAGTCACGTCCTTGACGGTAATTTATGAATGGAAACGCTTCACCACTCAAAGCTTCATCGGTGCTGGATATTAGACGAAAGTCGAAAACAACAGAGAAGGTCATGGTAAAATGAAGGATACTTCAAATGCCATGACGTCAAATTGTACTGACCTTTCACCTCCAGGTTGATAAAGATCTCCTGGTTGCCCTTCCGTGTGCTTGTGTAACACTTGTACCTGCCCTTGTCTTGAACTTTGACCCTCCTGAGGAGCAGGGAGGCATTGCCATGTGGGATGTGTGAGTTGAACAAGCACGTCCTCCCACTAAAGTGCTTGTTCTGCAGTCCAAATTGATCCTTGTGGTAGTAATAGCTGTGAACCGGGATCTGCTGCTTGTACCAGTGGATCACCACAGTGTGGGTGGGTCTGAAGCTACATGGCAGGATGCAGTCGTCCGGGATGATGCAGGTGACGTTGGCATCTGGTAATAGGACTTTGAGATGGTAAAACTACAGTCAAAATTCAAGAAGACTGGACTGTTTGTATATTCGTCAATAGAGAAGTTAGAATTATTAAAGTATTGTTCTGCCTGACTACCTGTCCAGTTATTTTTTTTTTTTTTTACTCTAACACTTATGTTTCAGAATTAGTCTTCAAGTTGTATTCTCTATGTCAGAACAAGAAAAGTAACCCAAACGTCCTTATTCATTTGTGGTGATTTGGGTTTAAAATGTCCAAAAACTGTTCGACTCAGAAATCTAAGGAACATAAAATAGAGCAATAAAATATGTTATTTTGTTTGTAATCAGGTCACTGCTGCTCATGCTGTCAGTATTTTTTCATTTGATCTCAAAGACGCATCTGCTGCTGCGAAAAAAAACAACCGTGTGTCAGTAATCTTTGACTTTTTGCACATTTTCCATTATGTGTTTGTGTATAAAAAAGAGAAACGTAAGGAGCCTCGGCCCTCTGTGTTTTAATGTCTAATGAACAGCTGATCTTATTTTACTCAAAATAGCGCTTTATTTATTGTTCAGTCACACTTCACTCAAAAGGACTGAGCAGTCCTCCAGATGTTTGCAGCTGTCACAGCTGGATAACACGCTGAGGACACAGTGTAGATGTGTTTACTGCTGCTGTGGAAATATCAATGCAAACTAATGGTATCTGTGACATCAAAGCATTGGCATTCTTTAGCATTAACTGACATTACTTCACTTTTGAGCTGTAAAATCATTGTTGACATATTGATTACATTTACTGTATCTACAAAGTGCTTTTCCTGTGGCTTGACTTTACATTAACATCAGTGCATGGACGGTACATTAAAGTTTCGTTCTTACTGAAGAACTCTTATTAGTAAACATGTACGCTGTCTGCAAAAATTAGCACCTTTATTTACTATGAACTTCTTTTTCAATGATACAAAACCTTATTCACCATCAGCGTGTTGAAAAGATACGTCGTGTTTGCCAGAAATTTGAAGAAATGTTTCCATTATCATCTCACTCTTATCTTTTGTCGTCTAATCTTTTTCTTTCTGCCAAGTTGGAATTATCTGACCATTGATAACAACACCAAAATAAATCAAAACAAACTGATTATTCCCAGCAGTAGCTATTTAAAGCCTGTTATCAATTACAGGAGGAATTACAGAATATGATGTCAAGTGAAGTATAACAATACCTTTTGAGCTTGTCAGCAGCAGTTTCCCCAGAAACATGAGCAACAGCATCAGAAGTATGTGTGTGTCTGCCATGTCTGCTGGCCTGTGTTGAGTTGTCGATCAGGTAACTGTATTTGTGTGGGAAAGCATGCTGGTGTGCATTGAACTGAGTCCACTTTACATCCTTCCTAACACTAACAAAACAAGGACTAATTAACCAGGCAAGTAAAACTTTAACCAGCCTCCTTGTGAATGCTTCACAACACCTTCGACTGAAATAGTTCCCAAAAAGCCACTCGCATGTGTAACACCCACTGTTATATGCTTTAAGATTCACAAAATGAGTGCATGGCATCTCCATACAAACAATGTTCGGTAATTATCTTTAATAAAAATTAAAAAAAAGAGGCTCCTACAATTCCCACAAATTCTTATAATAACTGAAAACTGTGGCTTGCTAGAAAAAGCTGAGTAAAGCCTTCAGGTTGATGAAAGAATATACATTAAGACAACACTGCTTCTTCAAAGACTGTTTGTTTCTCCGCTAGAAATGTGACAAAATAACACTTAGTTTGTTATCTGCACTTTTTTTCTGGATACCAGGACTTTTAAAAAAATCTACAAAAATCTCTAGTGTAAAATAAATACCTGTTACACAATCAACTTGATGCAAAGTGTTCATGTTTAGTAATCTTATTTCTCAGACAGGTATTAAACACCATCAACCAACGCCAGCAGGAATGGACCTCAGCCCCACGTGACCCTACACAGAGTTTAGGAAATGGATGGATCTGACATTATTAGTGATTTCAATGTCAGTAATGCCTCTTTGATGCTGTTTGTTTTTTTGCTTGCCATAAACACATGGTAGACATATACATTTGGCTGTTCATGAATGCAAATGCACTTCACGGTTGTTTACATACAGACAGATGATGACCTCTAGAGGGCACAGATGAGATGCCATCCACATGTGAGCGGCCAGCTGTCTAGCAGCTGCAGGGTCACATGTACAGGAGAGCCAAGGTCCACGTGCATGATTCTTTAAGATGGCATTGCTCATGTCTGCCCTCAATCAACTTTAATCCCAGATTAAAGGGACCACGGCACTACAGAAGCGTCATGCAGTCTGTGTTTTGATGTCATCGTTGGTTCTGAAGTTTCTCTTTCTCTGGTTCCTTCCTTAATTTAATACAGAATGATCAAACATGGGTTTGGCTACGAGTATTTTTTCATCATTTCTTTTTGACATTTTGAATTTTTAAGACTCTACATGTGCTCAGTAGCTTGTGTTCCCTTCATTTTCATTAGTGATACAGAATAATTAACTTTCTGTTTGTTGTGTAACATAACACATGGTCATCAGCACATTGATAATCTGTCATGCTGAATGTATAAATTAATAGCCCATATGCTGCAAGACCTTGGCAGCATATATATATATATATATATATATATATATATATATATATATATATATATATATATATATATATATATATATATATATATATATATATATATATATATATATATATACAGCTTGCTGGTTCAATTTGAGTTTAATTTGTTTATAAGCATTCAAAGCAATACAAACAAATGAAAATTAATATGATTTCATGTTTTGTGCATTTAAAAATAATTCATGGTCTCAATAACTTAAAATGTGGAGTAAAATGGTAAAAAAAAAAATAAAAAAAAAAGAAAGAAAAGAAAAGAAATAGATTAAATAATTAATAAATAAATAAGACATTTTGATGATGACCTAAAAGTACAATCTTAATCAAGTCTTTACAGACAAAATGTTGAGTTCAACATCCAACTAATGTCAGAGAAAGTAGCTTCGGATGTTTTACTCCGCCCTGAGATTATGTTTTTCTTTATTTAATTTCTTCCTGTTTTATTTGTTAACTCACTTCCCCTCTTGGATGATCACTTCACTTCCTGCTTTAGTGTGTTTCCCCACCAGCTTTGATTGTCTGACCCTGATGAGTTTCCCTTGTTCCTCCTTACTCCTGCAGTCGTCTCCCATTCACCTGCTCTCACTTCCCCAGTCATTCAGTACATATACAGCCCAGTGCCTTTATGGTTTGCCAGGTTGTCTTAGTGCATTTGTGACAAGCGTTCTGGTTGTTTAATCTGTGTATAGTTTTCCCACTGAGTTTCTGTGTGTTATATTACAAACAGTGACATCAGAGGAATCAATATTTGTCTTCCTTCAGCTTTTTTTTTCATTGTTAAAATCCTTTGAGAAGCATTAGTCAACACATGTAGCCACACGTCGTTACTCTGGTGTTACGGGCATCACGGCAGCCTGAACACATTGAGGTCGGAACACCCAGACGGGAAAATCCTGTTGGGGGAATGTAAACAAATGCCTTTCCCCTTTCATATTGTAAGTGAGAAGCTGCTGCGCTGCAGTGTCCATCAGTAAAGGATCACTATCTGGATTTGACTGGATGTCACCTGCGAATACAACTAGTATCCATTAAAATAGATATGTGCCTCTTTTTAGATGTTTTATATATATATATATATAAATATATATATATATATATATATATATATATATATATATATACATATATATAATTTCAAATCACAAGTGAGAGTGCAGCCCTTGTTTCAGCCCTGTGAATATTTCAATACACATTTTTTAAAACCTTTATCCAAAACCTTTCATGTCTAAGTTTATGAGCTGACTACATGTTGTGAATGACGTTGTTTTGCTTTGGCTCAAAGCGTCTTTTGTACCAAGACCAAAGATTTGTAATCCTTTTTTTAGAATATAGGGAAAAACAGTTCAAAGCTTCAGTTTTTTTCAAACATATCCTCTGACATGAGTGATATCTGCTCAGAAATCATATGTGCAACGTTTGCAGATGTAGCCCAAACAGATGCTTGCATCTGCCTCCTGTGGATGGGATCCGTCCTCCCTCCACTACAGTGTGCAACTCGAGGGAAAATCCTGCAATGTATGAAAGTAGGCTACAGGCTTTTTTTTATTTTTTATCTGGTCAGCATGATGATGAAACCGCTGGTTGTATTATCCCTTTCCCCGCCCACTGTTGCCTCTAGTTTGTAGGTTACTGAAAGATTTCACCAACCAAAGATAAGAAGATTAGAGAGGAATTAATGGTATTCCTTTGTCATTATAGGAATAAATTGATATTTGGTTTTACGTAAATCAGAGGGTGGGGACAGTAGGCAGTGAGAGCAACATGTTGTCCGCAGACGTAAGCAGAGGGACGGCACAGAGAAAAGCAAATTCAACCAGGAGGATGCCTGTGCACTGGAGCTAAGCACCGACTGATGTTTACCATGTTAGAGGAGATGAAACAGCAGGATAACGCCGAAGTAGCTGGGTGTGTGCGTGGCGGTGCACAATGAGTGCTGCTGGGACATGGACGTGCCAGTAGAGGACGGGGACAGCTGTGGCAATCCCAGGGTAAGACACTGACGCAGTGGGAGGAACGTTTTGGTTCCTCTCGTCTTCAAAGCCCAAGCTTAACCATGAGAGTGGCCCTCCTGGCCTTTAGACTGATGTGCCTGGCCTGGTTGTGGCCCGTCAGCAGCCACTTTCCAAACAAGAGGAGACACAAGGAGCAGTACGGAGAGAACACCAAACAAAAGCACGGAGGGTGAGCCATTGTGGGATTTCCCGTATGACACTTTGTTGTAATTGTGCAGTTGCCTTTGCTGTTGCTTTTAACACCATGCATCTATATTTGTGCGGCTTCTCCAGATGCTACTTTACAATGTCATCACAAATATGGTTATGAATATGGAAAAGGAAACGTAAGAGCAGGTGATTTTCCATGTAAGGATGAAATATGTTCTGTTGATTCTGTTCCACTTAGATTATGATTATAATGTTTCATCACATCCTCTCAATAAAGTAAAAAGTGCTTTGTAATTGAGCAGTAAAAACTGTACTTCAAAGTACATTTTTGAGTTACATTAATTTCTGAGGTTTTCTAGGAAGACAGTGAATACAGATGGGACTTTTAGAGCCAGACACAAAGAGGCCCCACAATAGCTCTGACCCAGTTGCAACCATGTTAGATCAGTAAAATAACTTTAATTTGCAAGGGGCCATTGGCCTTTGCTTGTAATCAGAGTGCTCAAGTTCAATTAACCATCACTAACTCCCTCGACCAGATGTCAGTTCTGCTCCAAGTACGTGTGTTCGTCAGAGAAACATAGAGATAAAGAGAGTTTCTACGTTAAGCAGTTATTTGTTTTCTTTGGTTTTCAGGCGGGTGGATCTTAAGATGAAAAAGTTGGACAGCACCAAGTCTCTGCTAATTAAATCTGAACAGCTGCTTCGGATTGAAGACCATGACTTTGCAATGCGGCCTGGATTTGGAGGTAAAACAGAAATCTAATCTATCGCTCTATGTCGAGTACATCCATTCAATTCCACATATTGTTTCATTTGATTATTTTGTTGTCATTTTTCTAACCATGTGGTTTCCTTGTAATTTAGGAAGGTTAATGTAGGTTACTGTGCTGTCGTTTGGTATTACGCCTCCAAAATAAAAAAAACCTTAGTGACCTAGATTGTCTGCTGTGCGAGCCCTGCAGACAGTAGTACAGATACAATAATCTGAACTGCGTACTTCATTTTGTGGGAGGGAAAGTAAAAGCCCAAAGCTAAAGGATATTCAAAACACTAAAACTGGAATGTTTCATTTAGACTGTAAAAGATGTATATATTTGCACAAATCACGATTTTGCTATTGCTATTAATTCAAGTCAATGGTGGACATAAATAATTTTACAACCACATAACATTCCAATAATATTATCAGTACTTCAGACACTGAATGTGTTTCTCTTTATTCCAATTTCCCTTTGATTTATGATTCATCAGTTGTTTGAAACTATCTTTGAGGTTACAACACTCTTGAAACACGTGAACGCATCAGTGACTCTAAATAGCAGTCCTCTCTGAGGACAGACCTCCAGGGACTGCTGCCATGTCGTCACCGTAGGGGCACTTGTAAGGATGAAATCCTTACAAGTGTCACCATTTTCTTTTCTAAAAAAGCAAATATGCATTGTTGTACAAAACACACATTACATAAACCTCTACAAGTGTGGGGGTATTGACCTGTGGCCAATTGACTGTAACAGACTTCTTGTATGTCAACAAACCAAAAGGTCTTCAAAATCAGCAACATGTTGTCTTTCTGATTGAATACTTTGTTGACCTCAGTAACAGAATTAAACTTGTTGTTTCCTGCTTCCTTTCTTCTTGTCGTCCTTTAAGTTTACATTTATAATCCTGTAGCTTTTGACCTTTCACTGCAGTTACTCTTTGTTGGTATTGGAGTGTCATGCCCATCAATCACCTCAGTGACCTCACATTGTAAAAAATGAGCAGGCCTACCTGCTGCTATAATCCCTCCCACTTCACTACTCTACTGTAATTGTAGGCTGATGGTTTTGAGTGCTTACCTTCATTAGATAATGGCACAGCGAGAACGGGATGTTTGGTATGCATCATACGTTTAGAGTATTCTGACGCCATTAAATAAGGACCAGAACACAACATATGTAATAGTACAATCTGGTGGTATTTGCAGTATTTGTGTGGCTTTACTCCACTTAACCAAAATGCCCACTGATAGAATTGTTAGTGGCAGTAATTGTTTGTCTTTGTGCATGCTGGGACGCGCAGTTAACCAACATAAACTGATGAATGTGTTGGTGATCTATGTAACACAAGGAATATTATTATCCATGTAGACTCCAGTTTTAGAGTCTGCACAAACTGCAAGGCACATTCATGATGGGAAAAGCCTTGTGTTCACCTGATCTAAGAGCTGATTGGCTGTTCATTTTGACAATCAACACCACATCTGTGTAATTGTAATATTTAGTGTCTGATTATAAGCTATTAGGCCATGTCAAGGTTTATGAAGGTTATTTATAAAGCACTTTTTTTAAAACAAGCAATAACAAAGTGCTTTACAAGGCAGGCAAAAATACAATGTCAAATACATACAATTTACAATTCTTGGCCACGGCGGTGTCATAATGTGATGTATTTGCTGATTTTGAGAGCAGTTTGATTGGATAGTTTCTCAAAAATACAATATTTGTAGATTCTCTAAAAGAGTCAAATAGATCATAATAATTACTAAAGCTCATCCAGAAAATAAAAACCTGATTACAAGTGAGAGATATCTTCAAACCCTTCGAGTATTTCGTTGTGTCGTGTCATATCGGTGCTTCCTGAGTGAGCAGCAGCAGAATTGTAGAGATGATGATGAGGATTACTGCTCCACTAAAGCTGTTATGTATGAACTGACAGCTGTGTGTAACTGACGAAGAGATGTTGAAGCTAAACAGTTTGTATTAGAAGATGACAGCAACTCTAAAGGAGCCATGCTTAAGAACCAGCATGATGTCATTCAACCTTTCGTCTGGACGATGTAGTTTATGTCATGTAGAAAAACACACACATGGACATAGGAAATCTCTGGCAGATGTGTGGTTTATGGTGACTGTAATCCTACTGTTGCTCAAAGCTGATCCATTACAACGTTTGACCTTTTGCAGGTTCGGCTATTCCTGTCGGCATCGACGTCCAGGTGGAGAGCATTGACAGCATATCTGAAGTCAACATGGTATGGGTCTCTGTGATGTCTGCAGTTGGTCTAGCCAAACTACATGGTCCCCTTTCCTTGGCTGGGCTTGAGCTGCTGTCGATGTTTTTGTTTTCAGGACTTCACCATGACTTTGTACCTGAGACATTACTGGCAGGACGATCGCCTGGCCTTCCCCTCCAGCAGCAACAAGAGTCGTACCTTCGATGCTCGTCTCGTGAAAAAGATTTGGGTTCCTGACGTGTTCTTTGTGCACTCGAAGCGTTCTTTCATCCATGACACGACCATGGAGAACATCATGCTGAGGGTTTTTCCTGACGGCAATATTCTCTACAGCGTCAGGTAAAAAAAAAAGTTTCATTGACATTACTCATAAAGAGACAGACCATCAATCAGTAGTAGTAGTGAATTATTACAACAAGGTTAACTTTTGCTGCGCCCACTGCAGTAAATGGTAATTGTAGGTTCTTGGCATATTGAATTTGTCTTAATTTTCAAAGTTTTTCTTCTGTCAGTTGTTTTAAAGACATTATTATGTTTATCTATGTCATGTGAAAATGTTGTGTAACAGGAGAAAAAGCATGACATTAAGTAACTGTATTAATTCTTGTTAGTTAGTTAGTTAGTTGGTTAAGTGGTTAGTGTTTATTATCTACTCCAAGCTTTTTGAATGCATTTGTCTAAAAGTCTCCAGTTCATTTGATCAGTCATTAAATGGTCGTAATCCTTAGATTTCTGATGGAGTATTGATTTTGACAACAGAATATGCAACAGCCAGACATTTTGCTGCTGTAATTGTGTGTGTAAAGCTCACTAACTGGTATGGATAGTTGGGGCAAAGCGCCACTTCCCTTTAAGTTATATTTACAATCAGTAGTCATTTCTTCTTTCAAAAAGCCACATATCTTTAACCTCACCTGTGTGTATACATCTACTTGAGTGAGTCCTGAGTTATACATGACTAAAAGGTTTTAAAAAGGATATCAACGAAGATAAAACCATCCACTGGACTATTAATGCAAGGTTTAGCGAGCAAAGCCTGGCCGGCATATGAGAAGCTACATCAGCCTACATTCATCATATCCATTTCAGTAACAGATGTTGACAATATGGCGTCATCCCTAACAGCTTGCTGCAACCACAGAGCCTGAACGGCCCAGTCACAGCTAGTGTATGACCAACTGAGTTCATACATTAACTGTTTAAAAAACTGTTGTATACCGTTTTTGACATCTCACTGGCTGGTTGACTAAGGTTAATGTAAGCATGATTCCAATATGTGCTATAAACACAGTTGCTGCTGATGCTGAATTGCTTGATTTATGTGGGTGTTTCTTCAAGTGTGAGCTGTTTTTCAGGATCACTGTGACGGCACTTTGCTCGATGGACTTCAGTAGTTTTCCTCTGGACACACAAAATTGCTCTCTGGAGCTCGAGAGCTGTAAGTACCAATCTACAGTTGGGAAATTTCTTTTTAAAGTTTCTTTATTTAGTTGCAAAAAAATGTGCACGAAGATCTACTTTACATGCTGACTCGACATGTTTTGCTGGAAAACATCTGACACAACCTTTCATGCACTGATTTGTGATTTAAAAGGCAACCGCTAGCAATACTGCTGAGTCCACTGAATTACACATTTAGCATATCAACGCTGGTCAAATACACTATTGGATAGCTTTGATCCTATAGGGACATAAACACACACTGAACAGTTCTAAGTGCATTACCACACTTCAAAAACACACAGTAACCATCGGCATCTTCTTTTTGCAAAGACTAAATCATAATCCTCAATCAGGTCTGTCCGTTATAAATGTCTGCTTTCCTGATGCAGGATTTACTGAGGATTCTGTTTTTCATTCTGCTCTGAACATGAATTTGGTCATAACTGGCAATAGTTGGGATTACTTTCTCTGTGGGAAATCTTTTGTCTTTCTAGCCTGCCTCTCTCTCTCTCTCTCTCTCTCTCTCTCTCTCTCTCTCTCTCTCTCTCTCTCTCTCTCTCTCTCTCTCTTTCCCTCTCTCTTTCTGTCTCAGTCTATCTCGCTCTTTCCCTCTCTCTCTTTCTGTCTCTCTCTATCTCTCTCTTAAAATGGATAAAGCATGGATTCTAATCTCAGAGGAGAGTCGGGAGGCCCATTTCCGTGCACTCCTCCTGTCCTCTGAGAAAATCATCCATGACTCTTCTAAGAGAGGCAACATGTGAAGGTGTCCCTCTCTCCTCTCTTGAAGATGCTTACAATGAGAACGACCTAATGCTCTACTGGAAGAACGGGAACGATTCATTAAGGACTGACGAGATCGTGCTCTCTCAGTTTTTTATTGAAGACTTCCAGCCTTCCTTTGGGCTTGCCTTCTACAGCAGTACTGGTATGTGAGGTTAGAGCCGCAAGGGCCCCTCTGAGTTGTACCCGGTTTGGGAATGACCAGAGAGCTCCTTATTTTTAGCTTAATACAGTGAACGTCACAAAACCCTGTCTGCTTTTCTAAAAAGGGAAAGTTTAAGGTGTTTATACCTCTATTCCGTATTATATTGTATTCCTCTTCATACCTGCTGGTAGCTCCAGCAAACAGTGAAAACAATATTGACTATAGCTTTAAATGAATGTGTGCAAAAATAAATACATATAAATCAACATCCCTTTTCAGAGCTCTGTAACAAAGTATCAGCAACACTGTAGGTCTAAACATCCTAAACTGTCCCTTTAAGAGAATAGTCTACACACTAACTTTCTTATTTGCTTCACTCTTATAGTGTGGGTGTTTCTCAAAGTTAAGTATGTTTCCTTTAAAATCCCCTGAACAGAGGACTCAGACCTCTGTGGATTTTTTTTAAGGATCTTTGATATTGAAACCGTCCTGCGGCTGATTCAATGACGTGGCAACCTTGAAATTCAACAATTAAAAAATCCTTCCCTGACTTTGAGAAACCCTGAATATACGTGCTGTACATGTTTCAATATAAAGCTCCCACCAGAAGTTGGTTAGCCCAGCTAAGCATGCCACGTGGAAGTAAGGGGCTAGCACGCTTCAGACTGAAAGTACCACTCACAAAGCTTACAACACATGAGTGAACACCTTATTTTGTTATTTTAAGACATAGCCTTTCACTGCTTTCCTCTAGGGAGTAAATTATTAAAATAACCTTAGCCTTTCACGCTCTGTTTTAAAGATTACATGTTTTTAAAGATTAAGAAAGCATGTGTCTTTTTATTTACAGTATTCAAATATATATATATATATTTTTTTTGTGGCATACTTTAATATTCAAGCATTGGAGTTGTATGAAACCATGCCTTCCTCACTGTCATATTTTCTGTGTCAGAAAAAAGGGGGGTCAGGGAGATTTTATTCTCAGTGTGAAATAATCTATCTGCTCTAAGATGCTGTTATGTAACTTCAGCTCTCGACAGATCTGCCCCAGAACATAATTACTGTCTCATCCGAGATTGAGGTTCTCCATGTTGGTCCATCTGATTTCTTAGATCCCCAACTTCTCCTATTGTATAGGTTTTCTGGAGTGATAGTCTTGTTGCTGTTATTACTGTATGCTCTGCTCCCCATCCTACCTGCCCCAACTCCACTTTCTGTGCATTTATCTCTGTTTCAGGTTGGTACAATCGGCTCTACATTAATTTCATTCTCAGGAGGCATATCTTCTTCTTCATGCTTCAGACGTATTTTCCCACCATGCTGATGGTGATGCTGTCCTGGGTGTCTTTTTGGATAGACAGGAGGGCCGTACCTGCCCGTGTCTCTCTGGGTACTGAGACCACGTGCCTGTGATGTCTTGACACATGTTGACAGATTTATAATAAAAAAAAATACTATGTCATATGATGATATTTTTATCCAAAATCTGTGCAAAAGCATCACTTAGCCTAGTTTTCTGCTTTATTTAGAGGATTATTTTGACATTTTATAAAAGCGTATTTGCTTTCCTACAGACATTTAGAAGAGAAGATATCGAAATCACTTTCAGAATTCTCAGCAAGAATGTGAAAAATGTTTTCCAAAATGTTAAACTATTCCTATTTTGGTGGTTAAAGTATTAAAAAACTGCAGATACACAAGTCAAAAATAATACGGAAAATGTTTAGCATCAAACCTGGGTATTTTAATATGCCTATTGCATTCAGCGTAGAAGTTTAAGCAATCCAAACACTGGATGTTTTTTATGAGGTAGCATTTTAATACTTATGATGTGTTGTGTATCCAGGCATCACCACGGTTCTGACCATGTCCACCATCATCACTGGCGTCTCAGCCTCTATGCCACAGGTGTCTTACGTCAAAGCTGTAGACATCTACCTGTGGGCAAGCTTCTTGTTTGTCTTCCTGTCTGTCATCGAGTACGCTGCTGTCAACTATTTCACGACAGTGGAGGAGATGAAGAAGCTCAAGAGGGCAAAGGTCACTCTCATTCAGTTTTTTTGTTTTGCCGAGAAAATAATCTTGAATCAGATAGTAATTTCCTACCGTCTGAACAGGCTAACTCTCCTCATCTGCCTCTATTGCTGCAGAACCCAAACGCCTACAATGCCAGCCAGGCTATGGCGTTCGATGGCTGTTTCCATGACAATGACATCGACCTGACTTCTTTCCCAGATGTCTCCAGCACCCCGAACACGGAGAGGAACACCCAGACTCGAAACTCTACTATCTCTGGACCCACAGAAGGCACCCGGCTACGTCGCAAGCACCCTGTGAGGCAACACGTCAGCTTCATTATGAGCAACAGCTACATGATTGACTCCTACTCCAGAGTCATATTTCCCTTGGCGTACCTGCTCTTCAACATCATTTACTGGAGTTTGTATGCATAGTGCATAACCTATGCAACAGGATAAACAGTATTCATTTGTGACTATTTTGAGCTGCTTTACAAGAATCTGTATTGCTATAGGGTACGACCTCAAGTTTGCACAGTGTCTGCCGATGGGCATAGATATATTGCATGGTGTCTTTTACTCAAGGAGTGTTCAGTTGTAACTTGGAGAAAATCTAAGATTAGCTGTTGCATTGAATGGCTGTTATTTTTGCGGATGTTTGTGTGTTTTTGACATGCCTGTTTTATAAGAGAAAAAGTTTTATTCTAACAAATATATTTTATTTCTTGATTAGACACAAAACATAGAATTGTATAATTACTTTACATTGTCTTGAAAAATAAATGGATGGTCTTAAATACATGTCATGCTAAACATTTTACTTCAAATTATTTTTATTTGTACCTATATATTTTGGGCAGCACACATTTATTACATCAATGTGATGTAAATGTGTCAGATTTAGCCACAAGGCTAATTTGTATATGGTCCACGAGTGCAGCCCAGATTGATCCAAAACAGTAAAGGTGCAATGGCCTATTCCCAATCTACACACTGCAGGAGCGTGCCTCAAAGCCTGTGAGGATTAAGGGCCGTCCTGTCAAATTGTTGAGTGTTTGAGGGCTCTCCCGCAGACATTTTGAGCCCTTTTATGAACATGTTCCGTAAGTGTGCGCTTAAGGGAATTGCCCACATCTCATAGTGTTGTGACAATAAACACAGGGATAGCAGTGTTTAAAGGCAGGATTAAACAAAGAGGACGGTACGTAGGTGTTCAGCCTGAAGATTGGGATTAGGCCTATGCAAACCATCATGCTTTTCTAGCTATTCTGGCCCACAATCCTTTGCCCAGTGGTTTCATGTGCAAAAGTGTTCAAGTTTAAGGTAAGATATATTATGAGGAAGTACAATGTAACCTTGAGTGCATACTGCATGCAACAAAAATAAAAAAAAGGATGTGATATGGTATTCAGCTAAGGTCTGTCCGGCGATTGCGCATGCAGGTGAACAAGTGCTGGGCTAGCGAGCAAAGGCAAACAAGATGTCTGTTGCCTCCTCTCTTTTGACAGTTTCAAGGGAGAGGAGACACACACCGTTTGAACTTGGTAAGTAATAGTATTGTAATTACAATTGATTCGGCTTTGGATAGTTGATAAAGACGTGTTTGACTTAAGTTCAGTAGAGTTAATCCATTGTGAGGTAAGCTGAAGAAGCTAGCAGCTAGTTTCAGTTACAGCTAATGCCAGTGCCAACACTAGCTTGTCAATGTTAGCATATTGGACCTCAGCGGTCGCGTTAAACTTTAAGTTAAAGTTAAATGTTAAACTTCTGAAGATTTCTGAGGCCTCAGCTAGGTTTGTAGTGTTAGCTTGGCCTGTTTAAATGGAGCACATGCAGACACGTGGAGCGTATTGTTTGTGCCCCACAGCCTTACTCAACAACTCATACCAGTCAGTTGGGGTTGCAAGTTCTGCTTCCTTTTCTCGAAGGAAACCCTAATAGCGCTAACGCTAATAAGTGAGCATTCATATTTAATGCAGTATGTGTCAACATCTCAGTGTTATGGTTACAAGCTGAACATTTATGTTCCGTTCTCTTTGTTTACCTTTTTTACTTGTCACTGGTTACCCCGTGTCTAACGTCACATTGCAATGAAGTGTGGGTAATTCCCTTGGACAAAGTCTGCATCTAATGCCAAAAGGGTTTATAAAAAGCTCAAAGGTCCAATCCCAATGCCCCCCCTAAGGCCTTAAACCCTGAATCCTCTGGGATTTACTGACGTCACCTGGTAAATAGTTGAGTGTGAGAGACTGTGAGGGCTTGACATGGTGTAAATACAAATGGGACAGCACTTTGCTGCGACATATATCACGTGATCATGACAACATCCAAAAATATGATTTACAATTGTGAGTATTTATGTTGTACTTTTTATACCCCGATTCAAACGTCTTCCAGGCTCTTTACCCACAAGATAATTTACTTCTTTTTTTTTGTCAAAACGACACAAAATTGTGATGTGATGAGTAAATGTGTGTAGCATAATCTCTGCTTTCCTTCCTCTGGTTTCATGTGTTTTTATCTTCCAACTTGAATCCTCAATTTTTGTAAGTAAAGTAAAGTAAATGTAATTTGCCAGGCTGAACACCCATGTGCCATCCTCTTTGTTTACCTTTTTTTGTTGGTTGTTGATTTAGGGAAAAGGTATTATAAAGGGCTCAAAGCATCTGCCAGAGAACCCTCAAACACTCGACGATGTGACAATAGCCTCGTTCAAGGTCATAATGCATGCCGGTTAGATTTGTGTCCGACTCGATCCCGACTTGCTGTGATGCCATGCACACGGGGGCAACGATAACATCACAAAGGCGAGGCGACCGCAGTTTTTACAGCCAGGCGCCGCAGTAGCTCTCCAATGACTGTATGACCCAGGGCATGATGGGAAACGTCTGTCACCAGATCACAGAGCTGATTGGCTCCTTAATTTGACAACAAACTCCACATTGAGTATACTTTCCTATTTTTCTGTGTAGTTGTAATACTCAATTGTGGGCTATTACTCGCATGTTTTGCAATAAAGGTTTAATCTAAAAACATATCTTGTGTGATAATGATAAAGCTTATATATAACACATACAAAAGCTAGATGCAATGTGTTTCACAGGCAGACATAAAAAGAACAAAGCAGACACACACATTTTTACATAAAAACATATTTACAAATACATGAATAAATCCGAAAAAGATCTTGATTCAACAAGTAGCCTGTCAGGCAGCTGAAAACTTAAAACGACTTGACCACAGTTGTTTTTGTCAAAACCCTGTGCTGCTCTCGTTTAAATATTATAGGCGAGGCGCAGTTCATCTCGAACAAGCCTAGTGGGATGGCTCAAAATCCTCACAGACTTTGTGGGAGCGCACCTCAAAGTCTGTGAATCTGTGAGTGTTGAGATTGAATAGCATTACATTACACAACTAGAAATGAAAAGCTGGTCAGCAACACAAAACTAAACAAAAATATCTGCTTTATATAGAAAATTAAAAACCTGAAATGTGTCCAGGAGATTGTGTAGCAACACCTGCCAGCTTTTCTACCGTTGGTACACAAGGCAAAAGCAGGAGTCACTCTTCATCAGAAGGCCGGCTTAAAACAAGACAGAGGGCAACTGGCTCTTACAGGCTTCCTCTACAGCTCAATAATAAAGAGTAACGTTGCTGTGCACTTATTTATTACATAATATAAACTGTAAGCATGGAGACGTGAAAAATAAGGTAAACAAAGAGGACGGCACATCAGCCTGTCAAATTACATGTACTGAGACGCATTAGGGATTAAAGATGGGACATGAAAAAACAAAACATCCAAGGATATTTATTTTTATTTAATAAAATATTTCATTTTGTCATTAAAGCTGTTTTGACCCAAACAAGTAAATACATTATTTGAAATTACATCTCATGTTGTGAGAAAAGAGCCTGGAAGACTTTTGAATCAAGGAGTAAAAAATGTAAGATAAAGTTTGGATGATATTATTTTTATGCTGTCAGTGGATTGTGATATGTTGCAGCAAAGTGCGGCCCCATTCGTATTTAGACCATTTCAAACCCTCACAGTCTCTTACACTGAAACACGTCATAACTCTTTGAGGGTTCAGGGTTAGGGGGACATTGGGGTTGGGCCTAAGAGACGTGTCTATATTTTAGGTTTTTCTCTTTTTTAGGATGAGGGCATAAGCAAATTCTGGGAGGGCACACTCAACCTTGGACCCAATATTCATGACAAAAGTGACAAATGCAATTTGGACCAGAGCCCTGTTTTTTGTAGGTGGTTCAACAAAGTCGATCAAATCCTATTATCTATCTTAAATTACCAAGATGATTGACACCGCCTCTGCTGGTCGGGCTGAAGTTACATAAGCATCGCAAAATATCAGACAAGTAAATGTGTCAGTGTGGAGAAAATGTATCAGCTAATTTTCACCCCAATCAATCAGATTATATATATTTAAATGACAGTAGTATACAAATGAATATATCAGGATATATGTACTGTATGCGCATATCATGTACTATATATGTGTATATTCATGTGTGTGTGTGTGGATTACCATATAACTAGGAGTATATGTGTACAGGCGGATTAGTGTATTATTCCTAATCAGTAATTCCATCAATTACAGCAGTGAAGATTAATTGTGTGTGATTCATTTGGGTTTCACTTCAGTGTCTTGTTCTTTTATATTTCATTCTCTTTTGTTTTTTTGTCCGCCGAAGCAGCCAATGGGAATCCATTTGTGGAGGAGTCAATTAAGGAAAGAATGGAGGACATTGTCACTACTACAGTGAAGGTCCAAGTCGAGACACAGCTACAATCTACCCTAGTATTAGACTCTGACTTGTAACTGTCCGTTTTAATCTGAAAACTCTTTGATTCATTGTATCTTTTACATTTCGTTCCTTTGTTCTTATATGTGTTTGTCAGGTAGGCAATGGCTCAGGAGCTAGAACAGTAATCTGAAGGTTCACAGTTCGATTCTAGATTTTATAAATTTGTCTTCATTGATATAATGTTAACAAACAACTTCAATCTGTGATAAATGCACAGTGATCAGCAGCAGACATGGAATAGATAAAGCTAATAAACCCTTTTTGAATTTCATATACATTTTACAATTAGCCTGTTGATATGTAAAGAAACTGTTTCGGTGCGCTCTGTCAGTACTGTTTCTCAACCCTCACAGTGGTCCCCAACCACCAGGTACACATGAAAACCTGACTTGTGGTTGTTTCTGTCCTTCTGCCTCCTCCTGGTGTACAGATAGAGAACTACACACATCCTATTGTACTCTTTCTTACTTGTAAACAACTGTTACAATGCTGTTATGCTGTTATATTATTTATGGGTCACCAGGATATAAAGAATTGAGTATATTAAGGTTCTCTCTTGTTTACGTCCTCTGCTGGGATAGTTTGTCATTTTATCCTGATTTTTACGTTATACTCTGATTAGTTAATAAGCCCTCCCACTGTCAGTTTGGCCCCTGACCTCACTGTGATTTTCCATTCATGACACAAATACAATTTCTATTTAACACAAAACACGTTGAACATGTTGCTTTCTTTAATGATCTGTTATGAGAATATTATTCATGACCGTGCACTTAATCACCATGCTCTTAGTTTCTCTGAGGTATGACTTTTAAAAGTGATCTCATACGTCAGTCCTCTGTCACCTACACACCCTCCCAGGTAAGTGTTTCTGTGTCCTTTCTACAGGGTGTAACTCTATTAAATATAGTGTTTCCCTTGTTAAATATAATCGGAAGAGCCAAAAACCTTGGAATGACAAAGACTGAAATAAATCTGTGCGTGTGTGTGTGTTTTGTCTGTCTGTGTTTTGTCTGTGTCTGTGTGTGTGTGTGTGTGTGTGTGTGTGTGTGCGTGTGTGTAGTGCTGCGTGACAGACAACCCCCTCCCTTTTCCAGTCCTGTACAACAAGTGCATAACTTGACAGACACAATGCTAGTGCGTGACTTCTTCTGACGCAACAGTACATCAATGCCGCACTCTTAGAGCACTGCGGTGTTTCCCTGGAAACACTTCTTTCTCTAGTTGTGTCTGTCACGCATAAAAGTCAGGGTCAGGACACACCCTGTGGCACACCTTTACTGCCAAACAAAAATAGAAAAGCAAAAATCTCTTCCTTTCAAAACCTACGGGGACTTTAGCTGTGTAGAGGTATCATTTTGTATGATAGAACAGTACTGTGGGCTTTTAGTGATCTGTTCTAAAAATCAAATCACTTCCTGTTCAGGAGGTGGACAATTGTTGTGACACAAAGGTAAACTGTAAGTATGCAATATCCACCTGTTCAAGTTGACGTTTCAAGGGCGTGCCACATGTGTCAGCTATGTACTGTATCCTGTATGAGAAAACCACAGGGAACTCACACAGCAGCCTGCCAACAACGACAGGAACAACAAGGTTGTGTTGGTTTAGAGAAGAGAATGCACGCCTAATGCTTATGGTTTGGCTTTGTTTTCAAGTTTCAGAAATTTGCCCACGGACGTTATGTTTCAAGAAAATGAAGACGAAATCATGAAAGCTTCCAGCACATGTTCTGATGGATCTTTATGTCGCCACATGTTCGGCTCCTTTGTCAGGTAAAGTGGTGGTGATGGCGGTGTCTCCTTTCCTTAATTATGAATCACTGCTCATTTCAGAAATTACTGCTGAATATGGTTTGAATCTGGATTACACACCGAGCTTCTCTTTTTATAGAAATAAATTAATCAATTACCTCTTTATTTCTTTATTCAAACCCTTAACCTAATCGCTTTTAATATGTACTTTTCAATGTGTTTACATTTTTGTAAATATTTGTCTGTGTTTGTGATGGCGGTTTAATCTTTAACCCAAGTTTTAAGTGAAGTTACTAATAATATTATTCAAGTTATTGTGATTCTTGTTGTACAATGATGGTCCAATTGCATTAAAGGACCATAAAAACCCATGAAAGATACGGGTCGGTGGATTTCTGACCTGTGATTCGTATCACTTCTAATATCTCCTTCCTCAAGACTGGACAATTTTCTCTGTTTTTATTTTAGTGTTTACTGCTCCATTTGTGTGAAACCGCTGTAGGAGGGATTGAATGTTTTTTCTTTGCTATTTAAATGTCCACAGTAATTCACTCATGTAGTCTCGCAGTACACATACCTTACTTTACTGTTGTTTGTGTCACGACAACTTATTATAGTACATGTATTGCATTCTTTCACATTTTATTTTGCAATTAATGATAAAAAAACAGGTACCACAATTTAAAGTTAGAAATGATAGTCTTCTGCTCCAGAGCTTCTTAATTCACTGCGTAGTAACAAATGTAAACACCAGTGAACAGCTCTGGTCTGAGCAAATATTCACCATTTGTTCAACAAACGTGTGACTGTAAAGTACAATACTTACTACTCTCTTTAGCTGTGATAAAGGTAATGTGTTTACTCTGTCGTATTGTATTCTGATTATAGCCAAGGGTGCTTCTGAACAGGAATGTGTTCAATGTTTGATTTGGCATCATTCATTTTTTCCGAAAATTGTAAGATATGGCTGATTGACTGAATGATCAGAACCAAAGAGAAAACATTGACAACATAATTATAGGATATGGCGTCAGCATTCATTCATATCCTGTAGGTGTGGTGGAAAGAGTATTATGTGATTAGCCTGGGAAGTGTTTTCTATGCCTCAGTCTTTCACCCTTTCAAACTTCAACAATAGGTATCAAAAGAACAAAATGTCAGTGCAGTGAAGCTTACGTTTTCATGTCATATAAACATTTGGAAAAACTGTTAAAATTATTGTCTTTCCTTTATTACAGGGCAAAGAAGCCAGGCTCACATGTCGAACATCTACACGGAGTGCAAATACTTCTGCTGTTCATCCTTTTGGCAGGTATGACATCTGCTATTCTGGGACGAGTTGTTTGCAGCAAATGGAGCTCATCTGGACTGACAACTCTGCACCGCTATTTATAAATTGGACTGTCTGACACGGCAGTTATGTCACACCTATATGTGTATATGTTGAATGTCCTTCCTTTACTGGAACCTGTTCTGGTCTAATTGTTGTCTGTTTCCTCATTACGCACAACCTAACAATGTTCTTACTTCTTTATTAGAGGAAGGTGGAAAATATGTACATATATATAATATAGTACAAGAGGAACAGTCTAATTCAACAACTGCCAAATATACCTGAAATTTGGTTTTGTAAAAATATTTAATATAATTTATGCTACATTCTATATCGACTTATTGATGCATTTTATATTTCTCTTTATTCTTTACCTTCACAGCACAGGCTTCCGGTAATGAGATCTCTGATGAAGCTTTTATTACTACATCAAATGCAGAGAGGCCAGGTAAACTTACCAAATTTTACATTCATCTTACACACT
Source organism: Clinocottus analis (assembly GCF_023055335.1). Taxonomy (NCBI): domain Eukaryota; kingdom Metazoa; phylum Chordata; class Actinopteri; order Perciformes; family Cottidae; genus Clinocottus; species Clinocottus analis. Next base: position 13,502,300 of record NW_027176207.1, on the reverse strand, counting down.
GCCGTACCAGCAGTAGTTTAAGCACTGCTGTCGTTGAATCTACTACAGTGGTTCACATAGTTGTTCATATCAAGGACGTCTAAACTCACACAAATTAGTTAAGATTGGGTCCCCAAATCTTTGCCCATGACCAAAATGATCATACATTCTGTCATTATGTTACTTTTGGATGGATTTATTGTGATGGTTTTAACATGATCATATGTTTATGTTGTATCATTTTAAACATGTAAAGTAACCATAACTGTTGAATGAATGTAGTGGAGTAAAACAATATATGTGTTAGAAAAAGTGGAGCAGAAGTATAAAATAACCTCAAATGGAAGTCTTTAGAGTTAAAATATAACTCAAATTGTACTTAAATAAAGTAAGTTATTTTGCATAATCATCCCAATCATAGTCATATCAGCCTGCGAGAAAAAACAGTTGCCCTCTCACACTTGCTCCTGGTCGCGGACTGTTTGAAAAAAATGGAACAGTATCACGTTTAACATCAAAAGGGATCTTTTTGAAACAATACTGACGTGAAAAGTGCCTGTCTGTAAATATAGCCATTTTCAATGTGTACAAATCTCTGTAAAAGTACATTGTAAGGTAAAAGCTTAAAAAATAAATGTAAAATTGTCCTAAGATCGTTAAGATAATAACAGAGAGCACATCTCAACCTGTGAAAACATCTGTAATATAATCTGAGGATATCTCATTCACAGCTGCATAATCCATTTGAAAAATCTGTCTCCCTAACTTCGTTGTGTAATCAGTCTTTCCTTCTTACAACAGCACACTACTTTGTTGTTGTCACGGTGGATACCAAGGAACAGAAGGACGAATCAGAAATCCGTGCCTGGGTATGTAGGGAAACTGGTCATGGAATAGTTGCTATTGTAAATAATGTAGAGATTATGTAATTCATTGTGATTAAATAACATGAGTATTCTGTTCATTTTCTCAGCTTAACCAGGTGTTCCAAAACAATCTGCAGAACTGCGTATCTTCACCCGATGATGAACTATTTACCAACTCTACCACCACGACAGCTGCAACAACAACGTTGCAAAGCTTGAACACAACTACAGCTATGGCAACCACAACGTTACAGAACACAACAACTACTGCAGGAACTACACCGTTACAGAGCAATAACACAACAACGTTGCAGAGCAACAACACAACTACAGTTGCAGCAACTACATTACAGAGCAACAACACAACGACAGCTGCAGCAACAACGATGCAGAGCAACAACACAACTATGTTGCAGAACAACACAACTACAGTTGCAGCAACTACATTACAGAGCAACAACACAACTACAGCTGCAGCAACAACGATGCAGAGCAACAACACAACTGCCACTGCAGCAACTACATTACAAAGCAACAACACAACGACAGCTGCAACAACTACGTTGCAGAGCAACAACACAACTACAGCTGCAGCAACTACGATGCAGAGCAACAACACAACTACCACTGAAGCAACTACATTACAAAGCAACAACACAACGACAGCTGCAGCAACTACGATGCAGAGCAATAACACAACTACACCTGCAACAACAACATTACAAAGCACCACCACAACTACACCTGCAACAACACCATTACAAAGCACCACCAGAACTACACCTGCACCAACAACATTACAAAGCACCACCACAACTACACCTGCAACAACGTTACAAAGCACCACCACAACTACACCTGCAACAACGTTACAAAGCACCACCACAACTACACTTGCAACAACATTACAAAGCACCACCACAACTACACCTGCAACAACATTACAAAGCACCACCACAACTACACCTGCAACAACATTACAAAGCACCACCACAACTACACCTGCAACAACACCATTACAAAGCACCACCACAACTACACCTGCAAGAACAGCATTAACAATCACCACCACAACTACACCTGCAAGAACAGCATTAACAATCACCACCACAACTACACCTGTAAGAACAGCATTAACAATCACCACCACAACTACACCTGCAAGAACAGCATTAACAATCACCACCACAACTACACCTGCAAGAACAGCATTAACAATCCCCACCACAACTACACCTGCAAGAACAGCATTAACAATCCCCACCACAACTACACCTGCAAGAACAGCATTAACAATCCCCACCTTAACTACACCTGCAAGAACAGCATTAACAATCCCCACCACAACTACACCTGCAAGAACAGCATTAACAATCCCCACCTTAACTACACCTGCAAGAACAGCATTAACAATCCCCACCTTAACTACACCTGCAAGAACAGCATTAACAATCCCCACCTTAACTACACCTGCAAGAAGAACAACTATTACTAGGAATGTACCAAATAATCTGGGTCGGCGCATAGCTCGTGAAATTCTAAACCATGAGACACAAACCAGGTATTGTTGAACGATTTCTTACGAAATGAATGAAAGGGTGAAGGGTCCTAACATTTTGATAGTATAGACAGCCATGGGTATCTCAAAAATATTTGTGTTGATATAATTAATTTAGTACACAAATTGTATTTTTCTACACTGTGAACAGTACTATGTTGTAATATAGACCTCCAAAATAATTTAAACTTAAAATGTAATATTTTTGAAGTAGCAGGTTCCCCAGAGTCCATACTGTAGGAACAACCCATTATGTGGTGTGTTACATTAATGATTTAAGGTGAGACTGTCTTTTGCTGAACAGCAGCCGCTGAGTCCACAGGTGGCACTTACAGATGAGGGCACATTGAACTTCCCTCGAGCCACACAATGCTTGTCTTACCTTTGCTATCAGTCCATTAAATGTTTATCTGTAGAGTAACAATAGCAGTAACAGTAGTAAAAGAAGAAATGTGTTATCAATTAAGTCAGTGAACTGACAGTCATGTTAATTTTGGTTATATAGCCATATCCAACTTATGTTTCAACATTTGTTAACATTAGCCACAATAAACTACCGTTCATAAAAGACCAACGACATTTGTAACAACTTGAACCTCAGGGTATATTAGGCGAGGTTATGTTTTTTGGTTATGAATTAAACTTTGTATTTGTAAAGTGAAGACTGTGAGATATATATATATATATATATATATATATATATATATATATATATATATATATATATATATATATATATATATATATATATATATATAGACTTTTTTTGGACACTTCAATCTTGTCTAAACTTGTTTTTGTCATTCCAATCAGGACAAGCAACACAACAGGCCTATTTCAAGTAAGTTAATATTTAGACATATTTGTGGGTTACAGTATGTGAATATAAGTATCATATGAATCAAGTTCACCTTTTTATTTTACAGGGAATTGAAGTTGCATGCGCCAAAAAGACTGCAATAAGGTGAATGAACTGTTTTGAAATTATCAAAGCAAGTGATGAGGATGTCTTTGTTGACACCGACCTTATACTATATTACCAAATATTTTTCTGAATTTTATGTTGTACATATGTTGTCTAAATGTTCTTTTTTAATCTATTTTTGCACTTTCTTTTTTCAAATCTTCTGTATATTTGCACATGGAGCAAATTGACAAATAAAGTTGACTCTGACTTTGACTTTTGACTTTGACCTTTACTTCAGCCAAACCAACTGTTCAGTGACGCTGAAGCTGAAGCAGAGGGTCTCTTCATGTTGTATCCTTCGTACGCTCTGTGTGGCCAGTCAAACATCTTCTGACATCCGTGTGGTTGGGAAAACAGCAGATATAACGAGTGAGTGTTGCATGCTCTGAAATACATCATTACCGACCTAATAAGTTGCCATAAGGAAATAAACCCTCTCTGTCACTGGACAGGTCCACTGCAAAATGATTGCAACAGCACTACACAAGAGCTGAACAGTTGCATGTACAATGGATCATGGTAAGATGTTTGGGATTTACAATGTTTGTGTTTTCTCTCTTTAACCCCCCCAACATATGTATACATCTTCCTATTTTGAAAAGCAATTTTTCAAGAGAAGTATTTATTTATTTAATTTTAGGATTATTGTATACAGTGAAGTCATGTTTTGTCTCGCTATCTTTTTTCAACAGTGATGCATCCGGAGGTACATTTATGAATCCTCATCTCAACTCAACTCACTGTGGTGCAGGTAAGCTTTGAACATTTTCCTTCAACATCTTTAAACCACAAAAAGTAAAGGACGTATTAAATCTTTCAATCCTTTGTCAAAGTAGACATTGGGACATTTAGGAGATGTCACGTGAAGTCCAAAGCATTGTCACTTGAACGTGGACACGTGTCCTCTGTTCAAAGGTAACAACAGAAGTAGAAGAAGCAATTTGATTCAGCTGTAGTATGGCAGTGAGTGAGTCCCTTTTCCGGTGCAAATGAAGCCACTCGGGGAGGGAGAGCTGCGCTCATGTGATTGGTTGAAAACGAAGGCGACATCTGATTGGCTAGGTCCATTTTTTTTTTAAAAGTTAGAATCCAGGGATGGCAGAGGAGTCTCAAAGAAGCCACCCGTAAATGTGAAGCCATTTACAAACAAATGCAGTGTAATCCACAAATGAATACATACAAATACATACAAATGCAGAAATATATCTGTATTTATTTTTTTTTACAATCACATAAATCATTCGAATGTATTTGTAAATCCTTCCGTGTGCATTTGTAAATCAAATATATTTGTGAATCTTTCTGTGTGCATTTGCCAATTTTGAGCCTGAACTAACACCGTATGTGGGTGACGGGTCGCGAGCGGTCTCCTATGCTGTGTCACCTGGCCTGGAACCGTCTCTGCTCCACCGACAATACAACTCTTTGCTAATTTTTAGGATTGAGGCTGTGTCAATATGGCACCAGCTGCAGCTTCACAATAGCTCTTCAGAAACCTATGGATGACTTCACAGTGATGACATCAGTAAACCAACATGCTTTGATTTTGTTTCAGATAAGGAGAACAACACTTGCAGCTGCTTAGCGTATTGCAATGGAAATGGTGAGTGTTGTTTTTCATCACACAAACCCCCAGATTGTTTATAGATAAGAGTCAATATTGTTTCTCTGCTTTCAGATGCATACTACACTTTTCAATTTCCAAGACAAGGTTCCCAGATGAACTTGTCCAACATCTTGATATCTGTTGTAAGTCGTGCATACATGTCTAAGAGTATGTTGTATGTGTCTTTAATTGTCCATTTTGCTCAATTAATTATTGTAACAACAAACTCTGACCTCTTGAATATTTACAGGTTTCTCAGCTAAGAAAACATACAAACTGTCCTTCAAGTGCAGAGTGAGTTTTGCCATTTAAGCGTGTGCAAATTACATTTTACATGAAAAAGTACCCTTTATTAATCAAATTTTTAAAAAATCATATTTGTTATGTTCCTTTACAGTGATTCATGTGCGTTGTCCATCATTGCATCTGAATACAAGGTAATTAGCTGTATTCATGTTGCCTGAATTACCTTTTTGACTATTAAATAGGGCCAAATGTATTCAAATGAGATCAAAACAGTTTGCCATATTATATATACACAAAGGATTCATCAATATGCAATTATGAACTGATTTGAATGCGATCTATCTTTCTCTGTAACTTATAATGTACTCAAGTGACTAAAAAACCCTTTCATTAAAAGAGAAATACAATTGAAAGATGTAGTGTAATATTTAGTTTCTGAGTTATTAATTCTTTTGAAGAAATTGTCAACATTTGGCACTGAAGTAATGCTTTGAATATTTCAAGTTGTTTTTGGATTTGCAAGCATTTCTTTTGAATACTGTCTTAGCTTTGAATCCCCAGAAGTACACTTGGTATCGTCAGCATATATAACTTATTTGAATGTGTTACTTTAATGTAACTACATGAGTTAGTGTGATTAAATGATCATTTCTTCTCAGGATGCCATAATGCAATGTGAACAAACACCATCAACGTGAGTCTACTCGTATTATTGCAGTGAAAGGTTTCTTCAAAGCTACTAATATATCTACCAGTAAATGAAATTTGTGCACTTTTGATTTTTTTTTCTTCTCATCTACAAAGGTGCGACGTGATTTTAGGCTTTTCCAATGAGGTTCCTATCTGTAACTTGTCTGCAGCCCTGGTTGATATCTTTCAGTCTGAAAGAGAAGTCAGTTTCAATGGTCAAGTGACTCGAGCAGGTGTGTACATCAAGTACATGGAAACAAGTTGATTCAATATAATTTCACACAGTCAAGAAAATAACCGCATGTCTGTTCTGTAAAACTCCTCATTTGTGTTTTGTCTTGTATGTCACACAGCAATTTGTGGAAATTCAATAGTTAGCGACAGACCACTAACATCCAGCTTCACGTCGATTACGGTGGATATAAATCCTGCTTCCTTTTGCGCGGCAGTAACAGAATCTCACAACCTCACTTGGTTTGTATGATCTTCCCCCGTATTGTCTGCACTAACTTAACAAACTATTCCAGAGCTATTTTTATAGTTGATACATATTTAACACCTGATGTAAAAATACTCATTTTGGTATTTTTATTTCCAGCCCAAAAGGAAACAATGTGGTTGTGCAGCTGGATGAGCAGTGTAATGTCAGCCCACAAGCAAACAGCACCTCCTCTGCTGAGAGCCAAGCCAACGCACTGCTCGAGCTGACCAGAGACGTGTCCAAGCTCAACTCCAGCCAGGTGGCTCAGCTGGTGTCTCAGCTGGAGAATCTTTTGTCGGGCCCGAACGTCAGCCTGGCGCTGGGGAACACCTCCGTCCACATCGTCAGCAATCTGCTGGGAGCCTCTCCTGAGGTGCTGTCTGACTCCTCCACCAGGTTACAGTTTCATTTATTTGACATTGTCTATTGTGTGCTGTTAGAGAAATGATGGTGCAACTCACTTAAAGTGAGACAGGGGTCTATTGGACTGTTATGGAGTTATGCTTGCATTTCCTATATTGTTTAAGGCTTAAAAGTTTTTATTTTGATGTCTTTTGTTGATGGATGTGACATTTCATGTAATTGCCACAAAGATAACCTTCAATAACCTGTTTTGTATATCATTATTCCACTTTATTTTAGGCCTAGTTATAGTCCAAGGCCTGTCCATAAGGCAGGGGGTTGGGAACCAAGTGTGTAAATGAAATTGACTATATTCTAATGTATTGTGTTTTTCATCAGGATTATAGGGATTGTTGATACAGTTGGGTTGAAGCTGGTTCTCGGTGGCGAGGCTGAGACACTCTTGTCCCCCTCTGTGGCTCTGTCGGTGAAACCAGCAGATGGCAGTAACTTTCAGGAAATATTTTTCTCCATCTCAGACCCCAACAATGTACAGGTACGGCATGAATAATACAGTTTATTATACCTGCATGAAGTGTAATCATACATCCCAACATGTGGGGGGATTAGGATAGTGGTACTTCTAGAGCGGATGTTGATCTGTTTTAGACGTTTGGAAGTCTGAACAACTAAAATGAGTGAATTGAAGTTTCAGGTTGATGCTATACTCAATACTTCAACTCTACTACATTTCAGAGTGATATACATTGTAGGATATCAATTGAACCGGTGGTTTTGTCTTGTGACAGACTCAAGGAGAAGTGTCCATTCGTTCCACCAAAAATACATTTCCCATCCAAACCTTTCAGATAGAAAATACAAGAAATAATCATAGACTTGTGTCGCTGTACTTAGTTTTTTTCCTTCTTCTTTTTCTCTAAATCATCTTGTGACTCTCTGTTGCCTCTGTCCCATGTGGGTTTCAGGTCCGTGGGGATTCCAGACATGGAAGGAGCCTGAGAGACTCCTCCATCCCTCAAGGCTCCATCAAGCTGCCTCCATCTCTCACACAGGACCTGACTGACGAGCAACAGCAGCTGGCCACCAGAGTCCAGTTCAATTTCTACCAGGAGAGCACAGTGTACCAGGTCCATACAGTCAACAAACGTCTGAGACACTTGGATTCTGATTACAATACAGAAATGTGTTACATGTATTGTGTATTATCTGTTTGGAAGTTTTGAAACCCTGATTTAATGTTCTAAAGGAAACTGGTGGACCACATTTTATACCACACATTATTATAACATTTTCTTTACAAAGTGACAACTTGTGTTTTTGTGTTGTCTCTGAATGGCCATGCAGGACAGAGCTTTGGGAAACCGCAAACTCAATAGTGGGATCCTTGGAGCGAGTGTGTCCAACCTGTCAATCACAGAACTGCAGGACGATGTTGTGATTAAGCTGAGGAACTCAGAGCCCATTCCAGTAAGTTTATTAAAAAACGTTGTTTTTATTCATTCTTCAATGCATTAAACCAGCAACACTTTGACTGTGTTCCAAAATGCATGCTTTTTAGTATTCATTTAACTGGGGCATACTATTTTTTCATAACATGGCACCTTAAACTTTGACCCTCTCTTTCATATATCTATATATCTGCAACTCAGAGGATTGTGGGTCAGACAAACCAGAGAATCATGCTAGCTTGCATCTTGTCGCAGACATAATGCGTCAGGATGCAGTAGGACATCCTGATATTTTTTGGCATACTACATTTGACACACTCTATATTGGAACAAACTAAATGTGTTTCCCGGTATAATTTACTAAATAGCATGGTAGTATGAGTATTAGAATGAAAATCAAATATTAAAACACAACTTCAAAACTGGTGTCAAACATCCGTCCTCCTAAAAAGGGGGAAACAAATTGTATACTGTATATTTTTATATTTTTTTTATATTATATTTGTATCAACAGCTGTAAGAGTAGTAGCAATCACTCTCAACAGAGAAAAATAGGTCACGATGTACTGAATAGATGTATTCAATATTGTAAACTGGTTTAATCTCTTGTGCCTTTTTCCAAATTACAGGCTAATTTTGTGGCCACATGTGTTTACTGGGACTTTACATTCAATAGTAAGCTTTCCAACTTTGTCTATCGGAATTAAGTGAATGTAAACAAAAGTGAACATATGATTCATCTGTGCTTTCTTCCGGCAGACGAATCAGGTGGTTGGAATTCAAAGGGCTGTTTTGTCCGAAACAGCACAGACAATGAGACAGTTTGCGCGTGCAACCATTTAACCAGTTTTGCCATACTGCTGGTGAGAAAATTATATATATATTAGTTTGGTAAACATTTTCCCACTCTGCTGGAACTTGTCTTTAAGTATACTTTTTCTTACAGGACCTCTCCAGAGACACTGTAATCAGTCGTGAACAGGCCACCATTCTTACCTTTATCACATATATTGGCTGTGGAATCTCGGCCATCTTCCTGTCTATCACCCTCCTCACCTACTTGGCGTTTGGGTGAGTATTGAGAGTCATAAGATAAGCTATTTTTCATGTCTCATATCAGCTCATGTTGTGATGCAGTGTTGAGCATTTTGCTTGAGCGACTATAAATAGATAAAAGTCACAGTCACATTTTCAAATGTGAAAGCTGTTATGCCGATTACTATCTTGAACATCGATCAAACAATATACAATATATATATTGTTCATTGAGAAGAGTGCACTGAGATGCTTTGTGTTGTCTAAACCATTTAAACACTGCAGAAAGTTGCGGAAGGACATTCCATCCAAAATCTTGATTCAGCTGTGCATTGCTCTGCTGCTGCTGAACTTGGTCTTCCTGGTGGACGCATGGCTGGCGCTCTACCAGGACGCATTGGGCCTCTGCATCTCCACTGCGTGGTTCCTTCACTACTTCCTGCTGGTTACCTTCACCTGGATGGGACTTGAGGCTGTGCACATGTACCAGGCCCTTGTGAAAGTCTTCAACAGCCACATATCACGCTACATGCTGAAGTTGTCGCTGGTCGGCTGGGGTGTCCCGATGATTGTGGTCATTATTGTTATTGCCATTGACAAGGACAACTACGGAATCGTCTCCTATGGAAAGTTTTCCGATGGCACTAGCGATGACTTGTGAGTCTTCTGTCTGACGCCGTTACAGTTACATGCGCGTGATTCTACACAAATACCAAGACACATGAAACCTAAAAAAAATAACCTTTTTATCCTCTTCCATCTGTTTCCTCTCCCACAGCTGCTGGCTGACAAATGACATTGCTTTCTATGTAGCAGTGGTGGCCTATTTCTGCATCATTTTTGTTTTCAACGTTGCCATGTTCATTGTTGTGTTAGTGCAACTGTGTCGGATAAAGAGGCAGAACCCTCACAATATGCAGCACCGCACCACGCTGCAGGATGTGCGCAGCGTGGCGGGGATAATGATTCTCCTGGGCCTCACTTGGGGCTTTGCCTTTTTCGCCTGGGGCCCACTTAACCTGCCATTCATGTACCTGTTTGCCATCTTTAACTCTTTGCAAGGTGAGTTGACCTATTTCTAGTCTTGTAGCTCTTACCTTTCACACAAAATGTAAAAAAAAAAAAAAATGGAGACCAACAATGTAAGTAGACACTATCAAGATGAATCATATAATCTATGTGGAATTCAGCAGCATAGAAAGAACCACAAGATTCAGCACTTTGATCATTTGAAAAAATTGGACATCTCACAGACCCTTAAAAAATTGTATCGCAAAACTGCAAGTCCTTCAAGGCAAAACTGTACAATTATTTGTGATGCAAAATGATGCATTTAATACAACACACTTTTAAAAATGATGTATCAGTATGCATGTTATATATACATTCTGTTTCTGTCTTGTAGGTTTCTTCATCTTTGTGTTCTACTGTGCGGTAAAAGAAAATGTGAGGAAGCAGTGGAGGACCTACCTTTGCTGTGGCAGAATGAGACTAGCAGAGAACTCAGGTTGGAGTTGTTCACTTTCTACTAGCCTTAGTTTTACACTCATGTAATCATCTATGTTTTATGTAATTCCACTGAATATTGACCTTACAAGTAGCATTCAAGTATACCAGATGCATGATGATTGTGATTAATTGCATGTGAATGATTATGTTACGTTTCACCTTTTCATCTTGATTTCTTTTCACAGAATGGAGCCGCACTGCAACACAGAAGACTGTGAAGAGGTCATCTGTATCCAGACTTGCATCTCTTCATTCCTCAAAATCCTCCAAGTCCAACAATTCATCCTCGTCTTTCCTAGTCAGTGACTCCCCAGAGCAGATTAATGGCATTGGTAAGTGAAGTCTGAGATTGTGGGAGTTACGGCCACCTCACTTTGAGGTGTTCAGTTACTCATATCCAACGACTTATTCATTTACTCAAACATAAGATTTAGGTAAGTCTTCGTAGCAGGATTCATTCAACCTAACTAACAATGTCAAAACCATGGTTTTATATATTGTGTTTTATGTGTTTTACCTTGATATGACATGTTTACTCTTTACTTGATTATAATTGGAAACAAGGTAGTCTTTGTACTGTAGTATCGATATGACAGCTCTCAAAATATATTAAATAAGTTAAATGTATTTTTTAAACAGATTTTGTCTTGGAGGGGGAGAAGCCCACCCTTTTTTTTATACTAGTTTTAATTCCCCTACACACCCGTTATACAGGTGTTCAATATATTATTTACAGGAATAGAAAAAATAGAAATAATTCAACTGCGCTTTGCTTCAGGTAACCCATTGGAAGACAGAGCAATCACAGCAGATGAAGACGCCAGTGTGGATGTAGTCCTCAACGAGATCAACAGCCAGTACAGAAACCAACAAGCGCCTTAATCCAAAAAGGACAGAAGTCTGTTTGATGGGAAGACAATGGAGGATAAGGTTATTTGTGGTCATCACATACTGCTACTGTGTGGGTCTTTTAGGTGTACGCTGCTCAATTAATCTTGTGAGAGGGCTCATTGCATGAGTGGAATTCTTGTATGGTCTCAAAAAAGAATCAATGGCAAGTCTCCTTTATAAAAGAATCCCAGACACACTGTAGGGTTTGTGTAAAATGAAAACGCCTTCATTATACATGACAAAAGCCCATTGCAACATACACAGGTCTTCATCAGGGTCATTGTCAGCAGTAACTTGCACACCTTTATGAGCATGTGTAGGTATGAACAGAAAAAATGTGCACCAGTGTATAGTCACATTGTATCATATCCTTGTTTTAATCATTTAGATTGACTCCCGCCCTCATCCCATCTATTTTCATCACTTCCTTCAAGTTCTCCTTCCCTCCACTTTTTTTTTTCAATCCTCTTTACATGTTGTTGTGTCACTTTCTTGCTTTGGACCAATGATCTTGCATATTAATGGGGAACTTCCCTGTCTCTACTGATTAACACCATAAAAGGACAAAGACCTGTGTCAATAGCAACATGTTGGTCATTTTACATACATTTTGCCATGAAGAATGAAAGCATTTGAATTTACATAAAACCCACAGGGTTAAGGAGACTTGCAAGTAATACTTTTTTGAGACTATAAATAATGCCACCCATGTATTGGCCATGTTTAATGGCTCTTATTTAAAAAAAATACTTGTATATATTGTTAATATAGAATAACTTATGTCCCGTCCATCTGCATGTTACATGTATTGTATGACTTGTAATGGGCGATGGGAAACCTACATTAATCATGGCACTTGATTTTTACACTCTTTTCTATTCCCACGTAATTGTATTTGCACAAAGGACAGAAACAAGCTTCATTTCTTTGTGCAGTCATGTTATCAGTCATATTTCAATATTGTGTTGCATACTTTATACGTATATTTACCCATTGTTCAGTCAATATTAGAAAAGCCAAAACTGTCAAATAAAAATAAATCTTATCACACTGGGCACAATTTATTAGAGCAAAAGAATTAGTATGTACCAATGTTAGTTACCATTATTCTCAGCTGAGGTAGACAGTTTCATTATTTTTGGTGTTGTTGTGGAAAGGTGAAGACTTTGATACTGGATGAAGTTGTGGAAGTCTCCATGGTTCATCTTAAGGGGAGAAATGCATTTCTTTAAATTGGCAAATTTAGAGTCTCATTTTTGGGTGAAATTAGTGGGCAGTTTTTGAATTTGTCAAAATCTTTAGTCAATGACCAAATAACTGCAACATAATTACAATCCTATCAGCTTCAGCTGTAGTTTGTGCTAAATGGTTCATGTTAAAATGTCAAAATAAAATGTGTTGGCATCAGTAGCTCACAGCATCAGTGTGCAAGTACAGCGTAACAGACTCCTACAACAGAAATGGCATGAGCATTCAAATAAGCTTTATTGGCATGAATCTTCAGGTTACAAAATTATTAATTCAGTATTTTAGATTTTTACTGTTTTCTACCGTTTATTATTCATATTACTTGTTTAATTTGTTTTACCTTGTCTCTTGTGTGCACTTTACCTTGTTTACTTCTGTAATCCTAAAATTTCCCCACTGCAGGACTAATAAAGACATATCTAATCTAATATATAACACTAAAACACACTCTTTAACAGAGGCATTTGATCCGTTTTGTACTAAATGGTTCGTATTGAGCATTCACATTCCAGTTGCTGGGGATTCAAGCAGAGAAATGTGGAGGTCTTTCTTATTTCTTCCATACCGTGTAGAAAAACCCATCTGACACAATAGAATTAAGGGTCGTATATAACAAAATATGAGAGGATACAAACATGTGCAGCATTGAATATATGAACTATTGAACTCAAAGGTTAATACCAGTTCATCACAACTTAGCTTTCATTTCTATCGGTTACGATAACAGTGCTTTCTGAGGATCAGACAGGTTGAAAAAAAAGTCAACTGATCAAAGAAATGATATAAAAAAGTTATGATTACCAATAGAAATAAGGACCAAATTTCAACGAGACGGAATAAAACATCAAGGCCGTGTCTACTACCGCGCACTTGCGCACTTCGAGCACTGACTTTCAGTGCTTAGTGCGCCACACTGACAAAACCAGCAGAATTCAGTGCACTGAAAGTACCCGGATGGCGCACTGAAAACGGTCAAAAAAAAATAATGGACACTACTCGCACTGAACGGGTGCCATCTTGGCTACGCAGCGGAAGAGGAGGAGCTATTTCGCCAGCTTTTTATTAATTTATTTATATCCTCCTGCTGCGATTGTGGAGGTGTCACAGTTTCCACATAGGTTGGAGAAAGGGGAACACAAGGGACAAAAATAGGGTAAGAAGTGCATTCATTTTGTCAGTTTTAGTTTCGCGGGTATCGCGAGCAGATTTGCGGACGTCACTTCCGGCTTAATTTTCGCGGGTGCCGCGAACAGATTTGCGTCCGTCATTTCCGCCAATTGGTTAACGTAAGTGTTCCATTTGATACAGCGCTTATCAACGACACAGTGCACTACATATGTTAGTGCACTGTGTTATAGTGCACTTTATTGCAGTGTACTTCGTAAAGTGTTCGGTAGTAGACAAGGCTTAAGAGTTGTTTGCCAAAATTACAATTTAATACGAAAGTTGTATTATTATTATTACCTCTACCAGGTGTCTGGGTACTTGGTCTCTCATGGTTTTAGTGATTCACATTTTTTGAACACACATTTTATTGACAGCATATTTTATTGACTATTGGCTAACAAAGCTAACACCTTACGGGGCTAAGACAGTTAACAGAACTAACCGCATGAAGAACTAATCGAGCATGGGACTTTCAGCTGCTGTGAGTTGGTGTAGAAAGCCGCGTACATTAAAAAGAGAGTGCATTTGTTATATGAGAAGTGCAGAGTGACTAACCTGAGCGAAACGCTTGCGATCACATTACAGTTGCAGACATACCTGCAGAATATGTGCATTATATTGTGCACTTTTCCTGTTCAAAATGTATTCAGTCAGTTTGGTTAATAGATTAGCCTGTTGACAAGCAGCAGGGACATACCACGTGATACACAAATTTGAACATAACTTCATGTCCCAGCCACTCAATAGTTTACCGTTGTTTTTTGGGTCTGCAAACACATTCTACCAGCATGTGGCTGGTATCAAGTGGAAGTGGTGTGTTCCAATGCTAAACCACAATACAAATGTAAAGAACTTTAGCTGGTTTCCCTTCTCATAAAATATTACTATTAGAAATGAAATGTAGCTTAGAATATAGAACCCTGTACACCCTCACCCTGATCTTAACCCTAACCCCTAATCAGATCTATTGGTTGAGTTGTGTTCAGAGGTTGTACATGGGGGTTGTTTTTTATTGCAGCCGTGATCTCAACAGGTTCCTCCCATCAAATACTACAGTCAACTGATATAACCGTGATGTGTTCCCTCCTTGCAATATTTCATGCCCACGGCATACTGACAGTTTGCAATAAACTGTGTAAGCTATTTCCCAGAGGGACGCAAGGCCTTGATTGACATATTTAAAGTCAGATGCAGGAACTCCCATAATGAGTCTACAAAAAAAATGAGACAGGTACAGACAAGTTGAACAATGACATTTATGCACTATAAAGCAAATACAGAAACCTTCTTTTGGCTCCCGAGATGATCAGTGGGGGAATAAGTACTCCAAAAGTAATGTACCATTTACTCCAATATATTTATGAACAGTTAAAGTTACTTAGTGTTCAGATTTAAAATCAACATTGAACACATGACAGACAGGACACGTTTCCAACATCTCCAACAAACCATAAGAAATAAAGACGATGATATGATTTTTTTTTCTGAGGACTTGATGTTAAAAAAACATTACACTTGTTTTTGAGGCAGTCTTATTATGTAATTAAATTTCTTTTGGAAAGAATTTCCCCAATAGAGTATTTGGAATATTTGAGATGAGCTAGCTTTAATGGCATAATGTCACATTCTATGTTCTAATGAATTTTACCGGTAACCCTTGGCACGTGTCAATTTTTCATATGTTATTTCACAGTTTTGCAATAAAAAAGTGTATTAAAAAAAAAACTCTCATCTTACCTGCCATACAGAGCTTGAAGTCAAGAGTATAGTGTTTCAGCGCCATGTCAGCTGTCTGATAAGCATTGGAGTAGACTATTGATCAGTAGAGATAAGAGGGTCATGTTGCTGCGAGCCACACCTGGACGGGAAACCAGTTTTAAAGCATGTGTTTGAAGTAAAAGCCTCTGTTGTCATTGCCTCTATTGTTATGCTTGTATTTAAACTGAGACCATGAATGGATAGAGAGGACAGCTTTATTTACTTTGGAGCAAATATTGATGACTGCAATATCATTAATCATACCAGCGAAAACCAAGAACAAATATGGGACAAAACAGGTTGCCCCATTTAGACCATCTTTATATTCCTGAGAATAGATAGAACCCAAAAGAAACACACCCAAACTGTGCAAAAACAAGTAAAACAATAATTCTCAAAAGGGTGTAATCTAAATTCCTACCTGACATGTGGACATTAACACACAGCAGCACATGACACCCAAGTACTCCCACAACAATCCTGCCACCTTTAAATCACTTTGCTCCATCTGTCGGTCTCAGAATACGTATAGCCATACAGACACAAAGCAATATAGTGGGTAGAACACAGTTTAACACTTTACTGAAGTGACCCAAAATGCAAAATGGAATAAGTTTTCTCAATCAAACCAAACTGTTTGGATCATACTTAGCTCTCAGATGGTATGAAAAGTGTGTGTGGGAATTAGAGTTTTTTTCCAATTGTTAAAACATGCTGATGGGCCGTCAAAACTTTTGGACTGACACTAAATCAAGATAACATTGGGGCTCAAACCAATCACTGCTTTAGTTAGGAATGTGAGGTGTGCATGTACCACTTACACAAACCTGCCCAGCAAGTCTTTGCAAGCTAATTATCACTTTTTGTGACTCACTACAAACTACCAAGAAAAGAGAACCATCTCATGGTGAGTACTCAGGGGGCGTGTGTGTGTGTGTGTGTGTGTGTGTGTGTGTGTGTGTGTGTGCGTGTGTGTGTGTGTGTCAAGTCAAAAGTTGGAGATGATCTTTAAATTCAAGTGTATATTACATCATTCAATTACAGCAATTAGGAATAGATTTTTTAAATGCTAATGATATTTTTTAACTTTATTTTTGGGATAAGAAGCATTGACGTTTTGGCAGGAAATCTGGAATAATTTCTCTTAGATCAGTCTGAGTGAGATGTAAAGGAGGTACATTTAGAACATATGTTACTTTTTGTGTAGGACGTACATGACTCAATGACACTGTATGGATCACGAATAAGACAGCGTCAGATGAATGTGAGACATGTAGTAAGTGGAAGGAAACTGTTGTGGACATGTGATGCCACGATGTAGGAAGGTCAGTACGGAAATAGAAAAACTGAAGGGCAGCGTGTGGGGAGGGATTGGCGTGTAACAGGGCTGTTGAGACACAAGTCAAACACATTAACTGACACATTAACTGACCTAAGTCACTAAGTGACCCCCTGACCTCCACACCCGGCAAGACCAGTCAATATTTTTTTTTTGTTTTCTAGTTTTGTGCATTAACATAACACACTGGTTGTCAAGGTTCAAAAGAATCAGAACCAGTGTCAAACAAAGAATGTAGACAAATATTATTGGCACTTCTTTCGTATACATATTGAGTCGGTTAATTAAATTAGTCACGTATCACTGATTAAGGAAAAGGAGTTAAAGCTTAAGTTGATGACAATCGACACAAGCTTACATTGATGTGCGGTCGCAGGAAAATAAGATGGATGAAAGCAGCGGGAGGTCGGTGATTGTTGAGCCAAGCATCTTCCCAGAGACCCGGCTCCATCGCTGCTCCCAGATCAAGCTGCACTTGACGGCAGACAGCAGGAAAGAGCGCCGGACCCCGGTGGGACCAGAGGAGGCGGCGTCCGGGTTACATCAATGAGACTTGGGGCTCAAATGTGAGTCAAAGTTGTCGACCATATTATCTGCTGAGATAATTGTTTTTGTTGCTGTTTTGTGATTATATGGCTTTTTATGGCTACTATGAGGACTTTTCATCAACTTTTTTTATGGCTAACTATAATTACATTTTTAGATACATTTGTTCTAATATTATGACTTATTTCATGGCATACAATATGATGACTTTTATGACAAAATATGAGATAAAAGCTTTGGTGAAAACTATACCATGGCAAATGTATGACTTACTATGGCATATAATTCCTTTACTTTTTTAAATGAAATTGTTATGGAATATCATGTAGTTTCTAAGATGTTGTTCATGACATACTATGACATTCTTTGTGGTGAACCATATTATAAAAATGTTATGTTGATTATGGCATAGTATTGTTGACTATAAAAGAATAAGTTTCTTGATGTAACGCCCATACATATGTGAAAATACTAATATAATTTTAGCATTTTAAATTTTACTCAAATAACATACATATGTGAGAAATTATATTGCTAATTTGGAACTAGACTTGGATTTTCTTTTAATTTAAATTATCAAACAAAAATGTATCTGATTGTTATTATATCTGATTATATGTATCAAATAAATACATTTTGTGGAAAAACAAGAGTCAAGACATGTTCCCCAAAAAACACTTTTAATTGTAGAGGTCACAGAAAGTATCTCAAGTGGGACAGAACAGCATTTGGTGAAATTATATTGAATAAATAAATGTAACCAAGTCCCACAGGGTTGATCCTGTGTTAACGTGCTGTGTGCTGTATATGCAGGCTACATTCACCGTCTTTTTCATGCACCCAATACAGTCTTAAATAACTTCAAATATATTGAAGAAACCAAAGTTGCAAATAAAACATGACATAAAAACAGCTCAAGCACAGACGTGGCATTAAAGTGGTGGAATCGTTTCCCTTTTAAAACACATTTGGACTTAAACATTTCAGTCTCAAACGGCGTGACCACACAGCGATGGATACAATCTGAAAGAATCAAATCACATTTGAGAGGCAGAAACAAATTCAGAGCTTAAAAGCGACTGAGTTCAGCAGTGCTGAGACTTTACATTGGTCTATCACACGACAAGAGCTCATAACTCAAGAGTAAACAACCTTTAAAATAAAAGAAATAAAAGTAGAGAGCACACGCCTGCTGCAAGATGAGCTACACCACATTATCAGTGTATCAAATCACTGTTTAAACATCGAACAGTTTCTTCAGAGTACATGCAAATGTATTCCAAGTCAAGTAAAACAAGCAAAATACAACTGAAAAGATTGAGCCAGCACACAACTAAAACAGGAAGAAAAGTCAGATTTGGGTAGAATTGGGTTGAAAGAGGTGGGGAAAACCCTGCTGTAGCTGTTTGAGATGTGCTCAGGCTGAATGCAAAGTCAATTTTCATCTTGATGTATTCACAGTAACTTGACTGCCGGAGTGCAATCCATGCTTATTAACCAAAAACAGCCAATAGGTGTACAGCTGTTAGCTGCAGGGAGTCAGATGTAGTGCTCTAACAATAGGCATACACACCGCCACAAGGATGTGGAACTCCACCTATAGCTTTGCTTAATTTCTCCGGATCGACTCTTTTCACAATTTCAAAGTCCACATAGTACATAAACTTTGTGTTATTCAGTGTGAGCACATCGTGAAGGCCGCAGCAGAAATGGGTCGAGCATTCACATTCCAGTTGCTGGGGATTCAAGCAGAGAAATGTGGAGGTCTTTACTTCTTCCATACAGAGTAAAACACCCATCTGATGAATAGAATTAAGGGTCATACATAACAAAATATGGCGTGAAAGACATTCACAGTAGAGCATTGAACCCATTCAGGAATATATGAACTATTGATCTCAAGGGTGAATTCCAATGCATCACAACTTGGCTCTGATTTCTAACGGTTATGACACTATTTTATGGAGATGAATTCATGTACACCAATCGTAAATGGGACATTAAAAAACACATTTTTGCAAATCAATTCAGTCAGTGTATTTTTTTTATTTATTGTTTCATAAATATAGCTACATTAGCATATACAAACTCCAGAAGTGATAAAAGGATACTGCTCCATGTAGGAGGGGACGCACACCACCTCTTTGGAGAAGCCCACGGGACACGAGAGCTTCCCCAGTTGTTCCTCGTACAGCCGCAGTGATTCCGTCATGTTTTCGGCGTTACCCTGGTGACCAGTAGCAAACACAAAAATGTTACGTGACAAACTGGAGCTGATGTTTTTTGGGGGGGTTTAGATGGAAGTGATGCGTTTCAATGCTTCATGCCAATAAAATATACAATTACTTCTGTCCTTGCTAGCCAGTTTCCCCGTTGCAGTACGTAAATATTTCTTTTTGAGAATTTAAAACTAAATCCTATAATAGAATATGATTAAAAAGTTTAGATATAGGAACAATTTCACTCCTTTCACCCATGGGTGCCTCAGCAATATAGCAGAGCACTATTAGACCCAGGGAGTGTTATTGCATACACAAATGTTTGATCATAAAACAGTTATTTTTAAACATTTGAGCTACTTTGGATCAAATAGTTATATAATAGTTTCATATGTAGTTACTTAATACAATTTCCCATCTTTATGAGCTCATTTGAACAGTGTGATTATGGGTCTGTTGTGATGTCTGCAACTTGCATCTTGTTTGCAATGCTTTATGGGTGAGAACTTTTTTTCCCATGTTATGACTATTTTTATCCATAAAAACAATTTTGCTCTCAAAGTGCACGAGATTGATGTATTCAACTTTAAAAATACAAAAAATTGGGGAGCGAGAACCGGGCCCCCACCTGAGGGTCAGAGGTCCGAATACCCATCAGACTCCTGTGGTCAACACTATAATATATTGTGCAATATCAACTGAGCGTTATAGTAAAAGAGCCGCTGTACTGCGCACGATTGAAAGCCATATTTTACAGGAAATGGCCCTTTTGGGTTTTATTTAACAGAATTCCCCCCCAGCTGGTCACTAATCATGCACCCCCACTATAAAAGGTGCCTTTGCCATTCTTTCCTTGACTGATATCCTAATAGTTTAACTCTGCTGCGTTCTCTACTTTTAATATTTCCTGCCCAGTTATCCTGCAAGTAAAATGCATCAATGAATGGAAGAAAAATACTCTGAATATACCATTTCACTGGGGCTTTAAAGCCTGGTTTTGGGGATGCAGATTATTTCTATACTGAGAACATAACCAGCAGTTACTCACCTGTGTTAAATATTTTCCCGAGGGATGCAGGACTTTTATTGACAGGTCTAAGATGAGACGCAGAAACTCCCATGTAGAGTCTACAATAAGCAGTTATACAGGTTCAGACAGTTGCACAAACATTCTGAAACATCACAAAGGGTGTATAATATAAGATGTTTGAAAAAAGAAATACAGAAACCTTCTTCTGGCTCTGTGGATATTGGGATCGCAGTCAGGTCATTGATTACGTAATCAAACGTCTTTCCTTCCTGGACATACTTCTTCAGCACAGGGACACAGTCCTCTACTAGTATCTGAAATGCAGAGGACGAGAAGAATCAACTCAACTTTCCTCTCAAGTTTCTCTCATTTTGAAAATATGCTGAATACACAACTTGCACTCATCTCAAATTCAGTAAAATCTCAACCCGTCCTGGTTTTGTTTATCTCATTTATACACTTGCAACAGGTGGTGAAACAGGTCAAGATGTGTTGCAATGCACCAGCAAAGACAGGGAGAAAGAACACTGCAAGCTCGTACAAATGGATGTAAACATTCAGGATTTTAAAATCTGAATCTGTAAAATGTTTTATGACGACAACACTTTTGTTAGATCCTTTGAGGGCACAGTGAGCACCTTTAACAGAGCCAGTTAAGGAACGTGTGTGTGTGTGTGTGTGTGTGTGTGTGTGTGTGTGTGTGTGTGTGTATCTACGTGTGTGTGTGTGTGTAGAGGCAAACACTTAACAGCACTCACTTGGTAACAGTCCCCCTTTAGGTTGTCGAGAATATTGCCACAAGTTCCCCTCAGGTACTTTTTGCACGAGTCGATCACCTTCTGGTCGATGTACACACTTTGTAAAGGAATGATCGATCAGGTGCAGACATACAATGATATTAGTCAGAGCTGTGAGAGAAAACTGCATTGCATGAGGACAAAAAAACACACCAGAGCTGAACACACAAAGGATATATCCAACATGGTGACCATCTTTGGCTTTTGTTTGACCAGCTCAAACAGGATGCCTCCATCACCTCCTCCTAATATCAGCACTTCTTTTCCAGTATAATTCTCTCTTCCGCTACCCATGATGGCTTGGGTGTAGGGCAAGTCACTCTCTGCCAGATCTGCAAGGTAAATTACTCATTTACACACTAAAATAATTGATTCAGTTTTTATAAATGATACAAATGCACAACATAATCCTCATAATTGACTTATCTGATGTGAATTAGATCTTGTAAATTACTAGGTCTTGGCTAAGAGCAAATAGTTACAAACAGGTTTCACTGGTTTGTTCTTGAACAATTCTCTGCTTGCTGAGACGAATCAGCCCCTCCCTTTACCACATCATGAAGAGCAGTAAAATTAAGATACCCTCTGCCAAAATGTCTCCATTTAAAATGTCAGGAGTACGTACAGTGTGTCGTTTAGTTTTGTGCTGCATTATATAATGACAGAGGCCAAAGTTTGTCAAAATGTACTTCAATGTAAAGGAAAATTAATCGTTGAGATTAAATCGATTTCTTCTGAAAATAGTGAATTGATACAGTTTGTCCCATAAATTAGATTTTTTTTTAAAAGAAGCTTATATCAATTGATGGAGCCAAACTGTATATTGTGTCTCAAGATGGAGAAACATGCCATGTATTTTATAGACGTTTACACTTACTTAAGTCATCATCAAGTATTAGGGTGTTTCCATACTGCTGTGAGTGCAGTATCTTTATGTTTTGGAATGCAGAATCTTCTTCATACACCAACTGGTCCATGTCATACTCAATCAGTCTGCCGTCAGTTGTTGGCCAGTATCGGTCCACTTCTGCTCCTCGGATGAGGGCTGGGAGCCTTTGTGTGGATGGTGGACAACACACATTATCAACATTGCTAAATCATGGAAGCTGTACAGAAATACAACTATCGCATTTTATTTTTTACATGAGAAAAGCCATGAATCTCCAGATTTTACCTTTTAATCCGTGTTATATTGCCATTTAGGATCGCCTTCAGCTTCGATTCCAGTGCATTTAAAAGCTGTAGTCAGAAAGGTCATAAAAGCGCAGAACCATTTGTGTTAGAAAAATATCCAACTGTGATTATTTGGTCTAAAATTGCAAGATGAACCCCAATATTAGAGGAGGTTGATCATTTTACATAAGTATTCTCAATTTCATTGAAAACCATGTTAACATGTTTATGGTGTAATTTTTCAAGGATCAGTACCAAACAAACATGCTTCCTTAAGTCTGTGGAGTATGAATGTGTTAACATCTAATGATATTCTGGACTGTTGGACTTCCTGTGTTGTGGGCGGAAATGGTATGAGTATCATGTCATTTTTACTTATTTTTCAATCACCTACATTTTTCAATCACCTACATTGTCTACTTGTGCAATGTCATCCTCTTCATAACACTGCAGATCAACGGTGACAAGCCCATGGGAGTGCACCCGCAGAATAGCAAGCCTGAAAAAATAAGTTTGTAAAGACATGACACAAAGCAATAGAGGCAAGAGAACATTTTATTTTTCTAAATTGACCCAACATTTTCACATGTTTCACAATGGAAAGCATCAATACATCCACTACGCCACAGCTGCAGCAAAATCCACCTCAGTGTGCTCAGAGAACCAAACAGTTGTGAATGCATGGCTGCTGCGTCTCATCTTCAAACCGAGCTTAGCATTCAGATGGGCCGCATACTGCAACAGTGGTGTGACAAGCTTCTGTGGAAATTAGCTCTTTCTTTTTCTATTGTAAAGAAATGTCATGCAATCCAAACTGATTAGTCCTGTTGACAATGTCCCCTTGCAGTTGAAACTCATCGACTCATATATGAATATAAGATTAGTGTTTAAAAGGTTCAAAGTAATGCTAAAGTAAAAACAAGTCTTCCATTACCATCATACATGTTTTTTTTTTTATCAAAGTAAACACAACGCTTTAGGTAAAGCAAAAAAAAAATGGAGGAGGTAGAAAATGTGTCTCTTACCAGCCATTCTTGCCCACAAAGGTCCCAAGGTATCCATGGCCATTTGTTTCATGGACAGTCTCCGTCATTTCCTGCTCATGAAATATGGACAGTAGATCAGGAACTGTTGAAGCAGGGTCAACTGGGAAAACAGAAAAGGTAGAACAATGAAAAATATGATTGTAATGAAAACAGACAAGAATCCCCTCCTCATAATCTGCATATGTGATGAAAGTAGCAATTAAATACTTGTACTTGTATAAAAGTAGCAAGTTTTTATTTAACACAAACATTGCATAACGTTCTTGGAAGAATCCCATTAGTCTGGCGAGAAAGTCTTAAATTATATAGAAAAACCCTCCGTAATGCCAGAGCAGCCTATTACTCAATAATAGAGAAAAATAAGAAAAGGAATAAGAGCACTGTAGCCAGGCTGACAGTCACAGCTCTGATGAGCCATGTACTCCTATAGACCTCAATGATAAGATTCTAACTATTAGAGACTAGGTGGATCATCTCCTGCCATCCTCAAGTACTGATCTATCCTCAAATACAGTAACCTCAGAAACAGAGATGTCTTTAGACCGCTTTTCTCCCCTTGACCTTCACTAATAGACTTTAACAATTTCTAAGTTTAAACCATCTACCTGTCTCTTAGACACCATCCTGACTAGGCTGCTCAGAGAGGTTTTACCTTCAGTTAGCACCTCTCTAGATATACTAGATCAATCTGTCCTTCAAAGTAGCCGTCATTAAACCTCTTCTAAAGAAGCCCACTCTTGATCCAGAGGTGTTGACCAACTATAAATTGATCTCTAACCTTCTCTGCCTCTCCAAGATTCTTCCGAAAGCAGTTACAAATCTGTTGTGGGTTGTTTTCTTTTCCTTTTCACTGGTGAAGATTACAAATGACCTTCTCAATGCATCAGAAAAAGGACTGGTTTTAGTCCTATTCGTCAACTCGATCTCAGTGTGTAAAAATGAACAATGAACAATTTTATGCATATCAAAGTCAGTATCCCCAGAGATTCACAAGGTGCTGTGCTTGGACCCATTTTATTCACCATATGCTTCCTTTAGGCAACATTATCAAAAAAACACTCTATAAACTTTCATTGTTATAATGCGGATGATACTCAACCATATCTATCGACCAATTTTGGTAACGTTATATTAGACCATCACTAATACAAAAACGGAATTATCACAAAACGTGAGTCACTTACATCATTATTAATGACTACAGTAAAACTTCCTGCAGCTGCTATTTTGAGACAAGCTTATTGCTCGTCTCATTCCGATTTAAGAGCTCGGTCACAGTCTCCTTGAACCAGTCTAGCCATCAGCCCACTTAACTGGTACTTGGCTCAACTTCCTTTTGTAGAAAAACTACAAAAATGGCGAAAATTGCGCTGCTTCCTGTGCGACACTACTGGCTTGAACACACTTTATTCACGATGGTGTATCGAGTCTTCTGACCAGAGCAATGAGAGACGAACAGACGTCAACAAAAAACAAAAACTGTATCATCAAACCCAAGACGTTGCAAGTGCCATGATATATTTTAAGCACAATGACTTTCAGCAATAAGCCTAGACTTGTCAATATGTAATATATTTTGTGTGCGTGTGCTATAATCAGCCATGTTGCATCAAAATCAATACAGCGTTACTGTTTTGAAGGGCAGTGGCATACTAGCAGATATTAGCCGGCTAGCTAGCGTGCAGCCCTGGTGCAGCGACTGTTTTCTGAATGAACCGGCTGCGTTCAGCGGCTCGTTGCGCTCTGCTTACCTGCCGCAGAGAGCTTGAAGTCGAGGGTGTAATGTCGCAGTGCCATGTCTGAGTGTAACCGTCATCCATGCCTGGAAATAGGCAGGCTGCGAGTATTTATCTGCAGAGACCGAGGGAGGGCCCTGCTGCCGCTGCTTCTACCTCTAAACCAATACGCCGAACCAGGAACTGTGCCGCGGCGATGGGGCGGCCGTGCAGAGAGTAAAACACGAGGCAAGAGAAAAATCCTCCTCCGTTGTTTATATGGTTTTTGCGTTGGCGCCCTCGGCGGAACGATGGAATAATACTCCGATTCAAAGACAAGAAGTTTACGATGTATTACTCTTTTATCAACACTTACGTTCACGGTTTAACGTTGGTTTATTTCATACAATATGCATAATGTCACATACGAGACACTCGTGGTTCATAATTATATAAACATCTTGAAAATGACTTTCACTGGGATTTTCACTTTCACTGGGATCCATAACCGTGTGTTTGCGTGTATGTGTGTGTACGTGTGTGTGTGTGTGTGTGTGTGTGTGTGTGTGTGTGTGTGTGTGTGTGTGCGTGTGTGTGCCTAAATATATGAAAAAGTATGAGGAAAAACAAGTACAACTGACAAATTCCAAACATAATTGTAATTATCTAAGTGAATTGGGCTCAATAGACATATCATTAATCCACTTTTAACTTAACAGATACGAGCACCGTAACAACTATAGATATTTGAAAGAAACACCGTACATGCAGAGAAAATGGATGAAGTTGAGGTTTGGAGGAGCCTGAGGTCAATTTTCACAGTCACATGCTAACTGAAACTAAATGAAAAATCTGATGCAGCTCTATTTTTGTCCATTCAAAGTTATAACATAAGAATACTCCTCCAACATTGTGTAGAAATGCCTTCCATTACCATGGTAGAGGTGACATATAGTTATTTCATGGCATGCATCAGTTTAGAGTACATAGACTGCATATTAAACAAAATATTACCAAATTGTTTATTCTCATGTCGCCTGCAAGAAGCAGACTGTTATTGCAGGTGTAAAACTTAGACTGTTTAAAATATGGACGTATAGTCTTTTCTGGAGACAGCGATAGAGCCCACAAAAGCGGCCAGGTCCTAAGTTATCTCTAACTGTAAGCCTTAATAACATCTAAATGATATGATGAGTTGTATAACATGTATCCCGTACAGTTGTCATTGACTGGGATTAGCTACAGAGACTAAAATCGTTCTGCTTTTAATATGTGAGTCTATTGAGATTTAGCCTCCAATGGCCATTTGAGGAACCACACTTTTTAGAACTTCTTTGTTCAATTAGGTTTTCAGCACCAGAAATATCTGCTTGGTTTAAAACCAATTCTTAACCAAGACTCACTAAAGGATTGTTATATAAAACTGTAAATCATAGGTTGTTTTAAAAATGAAAACCTCAAACTACTGTATTTGGATGTATTGAACACCATAAGTAATATACAGATGAAATATAGGGTAGTATTTACGCCAAACGCGCACTTCTGGTTTTGTTGAGACAGCGAGGACAAGGAGGGGCCATTTTTGAATGTTGTGTTCATGATAAATCCTACTCAATCTGACTTCAAAGTATTAACTGAATTTCATATAACTTATTTTTCCTCAAAAAGCCAATTTTATTGGAGGCCATCTTACGGTTATGCCATTTTGACTAATCCTGATAACATTTTAAGTACATTTTCAGCAACATTAAAGCTATTTGGGTCCATAGCCTCATTGCAGCATTAGAAAGTAAATCCACCACAGTCAAAAGCATCAAAATCAGAGTCTGCCCCTTCAAAGTCAAAGCTGTTAAAGTCAGGCGAGTCGATTGCAGGGCTGCTGGTGTTGTATGCTCCCATTGCTCCCATGGCAGGGAAATCTGTGTTGAGTGGCAGGTCAGGAGCTTTGGCTTCCAGATTAGGGAGCGAACATGCGCCGAGGTAACCCATAGCGGAGGAAGCAGCAGCCCCTCCCATCAGCAGATAAACCGCCCTCACTGCTTGGGCATTACTGATGGTGCCGTGGCGCTGACACCCAGCTGGATGTGCACCTCCTTTGGCATACTTTGTACGGGGAGAATTCCTGCCTGTTGGGATTGAGTGGTATGAGAAAAAAAAAACAAGCATGTGACTAAACTCTTTACCCTGGTTACCTGCTACAGACAAAAATACATCAATAAGCCCACACACTTAATTAACTCACCTTTCTCCCTTGGGGAAGCACAGATCACAGGCCCTGGGGAGGAGGCCTCGGTGTGGCTGACCGGTGGAGTCGGTGGATCTTTGTCCAGGATTTGCTCAGGCACCAGATCTTGGAGTGTAATGCATGTTGTTGGCGCTTGATGGCGCTTACATGGACTGATAGTTGATGATAGACTCTATAGGAGATCAAAAAAGAATACTGTTACAAGAATTACAAGGATTTAATTCAGCAATTGACAGAAAGACTAAGACAAGTAGAACGAATATATGTTGTGTAAAGACACACAGTAAAATATGTTTTCATTCTAATGGTGATGCTCACAACATCACCACTTTCTAGTTTCACAAATATGTCTTATAAACTCACCTTTTTTACTTTTTTCAGTATGTTCAGCCATTGACTAAAACATGATTAAAAGAAAAAATCTGTTATTACCTCCATACAAATCAACATGATCAATTCAAGTGCATACCAGTGTATGTAACCCTAGTATATTTCCTGCTTCACAAACATTATTGTTGTGAGATGTCCGACTGACACGTGAGGTAAACAAGAAAAAAATAATCTGGAGTATTCTTGGGCCTTTTTTTTCTTGACAAATATGATTTTTTTTAAAAATGAGTACAGGGTAAATAAATAGACTTCAGTAGTTCAAATGCAAATGTAAAAATAGTTAAAACATTGTTAGCTGTTTTGCCAATAGTTAGATAAGTTACCACTGTCAAAACTGTCTGTTATATATAAAGCTACTAACTTTATAGCTAATAACTGCTACTGACTGCTCTTCTTGATAGCTTGATAGCTGGCTGAGGCAGAAACAATTGGTTGAGGTAAAGTATTAACCTTGAGGAGTTAGGGTCAGAACAGTCCATTTGGTCAGGGGGACCCGAACAAATCAGGTTACCGGTACTTTAGCAATCATGGGCCACCAGATGTGGACAATATCATTTTACCACATCAAGGAAAGTAATCAATAGAGAAAACACCAGACCTGCAGTCTGCAGCGGTTTCAGCCAGCAGCAGCAGGTATTTATTCTGGGAAAGGATCAGAGCAAAGCAACAATCCCTGCATCCACCTGAGGGCAACTTGGGCAAGTCCAGGATTGCCTTGCCTTCCACAATTGCCTCACAATTGTTCTGCAACAGAACCAGCTGATCAGGGGGCGATAGGGCATCGTGGCACACAAGGAGGCTGCCCTCAGCTGTTAGGAGCAGAAATCTCTTTTTCCACTGTTTGAAAATAAATCCACCTGTAGAATAAAAGCAGGTTGGAAATGACAAGAAATACTGAATGGAAAATATACTTGCTGGGGAAATTATTCTAAATCACGCAAAGCTTGTTGTATAAACATGATCCAGTGATCAGGACGGCAGAAGATGGATTAAAGCATGACTACAGTCTGTCATTCCCATGGATTAGAGGCAGTCAGATGGTTGGTGGATGGAGGGGCTGTGGATGTGGGGCTCGACCAATCAGACGATGTTGACAATAGCATCATAATAATATGCACACATCTGGATCAACTCAATCTATGTGTAAACAGTTAAACAAAACAAAAAAACACAAAAACAGCACACCACACAACATAATTATATTACAAAGAGGTGAAAAAGTTTTTTAAAAAAAGGATTAACTGAGATTTAGCTTCTATGTAAATTTCGATTGTAATTGTATATCTGTAGATTGTTTTTAGTAATAGGTGTTTCATAATGCACTATATTCATTTTATGAATACAATTGTTTTTATCACAGGAGAAAGTAAATATGATTATCTTCATATAATATCATAACATGTCCTTTTGGCTCAAAGCTCTAAAGCGTTTAGGCCAACACTAAGAATCAAAATACATTTATCATCCCAATGAACAATGATTCACTATCATCACACAGTTTTTAAAAACAAGACCAGCATCATGTATAAAAACCTGATGGTGAGCATACATTTTACCATGGCATCTGCTGAGAACTGCAAAACTATACCCTCCAAGAGAGGAAATAAATATTTGCTCACAAGTATACCGACAGCCTATCGAAGAAGACGATCAACTCACCATACATCCTGAGCGCCCCATGGTGGATCCCAGAGATGCTCATGTCAACACTCGATGTATCCCAGGCTCAGAGAGAAATGGTGGGTGAGTGAAAAGCACATGAGGCTCAATGTGAGTTTTAATGCTCAGCCTTAATCCCTGTTCGGATGGGGTGTTCCCGGCCACAGTTCAACGGCTCGGTGGGAAATTGGTTGCGACAAGATGTTAGAGACAAACTGCTGCATCGTGCTCATCAGTATGACCCAATGGCCAGTGATTTTCGTTTGATATTTCTCTTTAATATCAATTCAGTTTTACAGATAAAGAAATACACATATTTTTGAAAGAGTATCAGTAAATCTCTTTTGGGCTCATTTCCTCTTATTTGAATCCAAATACAGAAAACAGGTTTACAACTGCAAAAACATCCACTTCGATGAGTAAACGTAATCAATCCCTCACTGTGAATGATAAGTCAACAGCAGCCAAAACGTCCCCATGTCCGTAAAAAGGCACTTTCTTCTGCCATCACAACAGTTCCACAGCAGTCTTGAAAAGACAAGTAGGTCAGAGCCCTATCGTGTGTCATTTTGTATCTTGTCATCTGTCACATTCATTACAACATGATTAAGGAAAAATGTAAAACCTTTTGATCACCACTTGTCATATCATGTAGTAGAATATATTTATTGAACAGTAATTGAATCCATACAGTAAATGTTGCAGGTTAGGACCCACATTTTAAGGATTTAAAGAATGGACATTACCACGTACCATCACATATATACATTACACATAGAATATAATGCCGATGAGTACAATGTCACATTATAAAGACGTTTATTCCTTATAAAGAATTGATTTATCATCGCAGACTTGTCTTGAAAAACAATAAAACAAAATCATTTAAAATAAATCAAAAGATCCAGTATTTTAAGAAAACTAAACAGAGAAATATGAATATGCTAAGTGAAAGTGACAATAACCACAAAGAAAATATATAAGTAATTTGAATAAAACTATTGATTACAGATAAAGACAGCAAGTGTGAAGTGTACTTTTACATGTGTGGTGATTGATGCAGCTTGTGTTACTGCTGATATTATCACATAAACAAAGGGTTCAATTTGTCCTCAACAGACAACAGTTTAAGACTAATTTATGGAAACCTATGATGTCCATAAATTAGTGATTGAGGCAACATTTTCATTCAAATGGTTATATTATTAAATAAATGATGACACTTTACCAAACTAAAACATAGTGTGAATCTCAATTGCATATGAAAAGGACAACCAAAGTCACCCATAGTTTGATGCTGTAAATTGTTCATGAAAAATATTTAGCATTTTTCCATGACAAAATATTTTTTCTGTGAGCATTGTCAGGAATGATGAACACAAGTGGCGCTTCAATAGTTGTGCTTCCCCCTGCGTATGTGTGACGTCCTCGTGGGTTAGGAGAGCTGATCCTCGTATTGCTTTCTGAAACAGTCCCCAGCCGGGTAGAAGTCCCAGCAACGCTCCTGGTACATCTTCCACACATACGACTCCTAAAACAGAAGACGTAAGAACAATACGTCAGAGAAGGACACAGCAAGAGAGAAAAGACTAATACATATTCAGATTCAAAACTGACCTGCCCAGTGTGCTCTGTCTCATCTTTGTTGATAAGGTACATTAAGAAGAACCTGAAAAAGGACTCACGTTAATATGATCTCATCTTACTCACCACACACACACACGCACACACACACACACACACACACACACACACACACACACACACACACACACACACACACAGACACACACACACACACACACACACACACACACACACACACACACACAGACACACACACACACACAGGAGGTGGACTCACATGTAATTGGCCAGGTTGTGTTCATCCAAAGTGTGAGTCTCAAAACCATGTGGTGTTGTATCAAAGTAGTCACTTCCAATGCCACATATGAAGCATTTCGTCTGCACACAAACCAAAGTAGAGTGACGATGATTAGAAGCCACGTTGTGTATACGTTTGGAAAAAGTGTCAACTGGAGGCGTCATACCTCCATGTCTTCCTTGACCTGCTCTTGTTGGTCTCTGAGTTCTCCAAAGGCATCAATGATCAGACCTGCAGTATTGGCACAGTAACATTATCATTAGAAGAGTTTGCAAAATCTATAAATTGCCAAACATACCTTCAAATACCTTTCCTATATCAACAGTTTCAAGTCTCCAAAAGCTTCACACATTGTTCCTTTTTCCTTGTTTTATTCTAACCCGATGACATGATTGTCTTTACCCTGAATAATGGCCAGTAGAATGACAATGACGAAGAAGAAGAAAGTGATATCAAAGACCACTCGGTATAGCTCGTATTCATCTCCAGCAGGATCCTCGATCTCGTCTCCGATTCCTCCACCAGCACGCACACCCACATACATGTGGAACAGGTAACACTGTGAAGTGAAGTAAAGACACATCATTTGGGAAGAGATGCAGACACTATGGTCAGAAAGTGCACGCCTTTCATCAACAGCGACTTACAGTCATCATGTCATCACATTTCATATCTGGCTCATCCTCGTCCTCACTCTTGTTGTAAAACTTGCGGAAGAAATTGAAAGCGACTACAGTGTAAAGGTACACCACCACAGCCAGCAAGCCCACTGTCATCATGAGCTAGCAGACACAAGAGGGAAACAGAGTTAGTACATTAAAACTGAAGCAAAATTAATATCAACAAACTTCCCCTTGGGGATTAATAAAGTATCTATCTATCTATCTTGCCTGTTTGCCATTGTGTGTGACGGAGGACAGGATAGTACGCAGAGTCTTGACACCCATGGCGATGTCCAACAAGTGGCAGGCGTAGAAGAAGTTGTTGTAATGGCCAAGCAGAGACATGATCGTGTACCAACAGAGATATAGGAAGGTCTACAAAGAGATAA
This sequence comes from Clinocottus analis, assembly GCF_023055335.1. NCBI lineage: Eukaryota > Metazoa > Chordata > Actinopteri > Perciformes > Cottidae > Clinocottus > Clinocottus analis. The sequence goes on along the minus strand of NW_027176207.1, from coordinate 13,469,393 downwards.
GGAGGACATTTATTTTTGTTCTCACAGGCAATGTCGTGTTCACATAGTATAGTACGGTATAGTAGAGTGTAGTATAATGTTCAGTATACATGTAGATGTGGGTTTACTTACACCGTCTGTGAAAATCACACCAAATTTCCAGACTTGGTACTTCATATCAATGGTGGTCGACCTAAAAACAACAACATTGGTTTATATCCATTTAGGGACTGCACTACTATTTCCACTATTCTAGATGTAAGGGACTGTCTTTTAATGTCGGACAATAATTTCTGTAACTTTTGCTATTGGAAGTAATTTGAAGGAGAAAATAAAGTACATTACCATGCAAACAAAGAGCTGTCTGGTTCCTCTTGTTTCTTCTCATGTTGTTGACTGACGTCCAGGGAGGCTAAGTCTACACCCAGGAGCTCAGCGATTCTTTCTCTGCCATAAATGTCGCCATACTTATCCAAAACCTGGACACAGGCATCACGTTACACATTTATGGGATCTACAAAGCCCATGTGAAATCAACGGAAATTAAACGCAACTCACCTTTCTCTTGACAAATTTATCCCAATAGTTGTTTGGGAAAGAGCTGTGAAAAAGGGGACATTGTTTATTGAGTAAATGAAGATAGAAAACCTGGTATTTGAAATGATGATTGTTGTCTTGTGTGCCTACTTAATCTCAAGCATCTATTTGGAGAGAACATGATTTCTTTATCTACGTACGGTGTATTCAGGACCAGTCGGTCCCACTGGCCTTTAATGTCATCATCCTCAGGCTGCTCAGTGATATAGAGGCCGTCAAACTCCAGTTTTCTTGCAAGTTCTTTCTCCCTTTTAAAGATCACCAGTGGAATCTGACAAAAAAAAAATGCAAATCCTGTTGAACTGTATGCAAAGTTTTGAAATTAAAATCTGGTGTGAAGCAAGTGCATGGCTTCGTAGTGCAAGACTCCAAGATTTAGCTTTTCTAAATCCGTCAAGTGTCAGATTGTCATACCTTGAGGCAGTTGTAGCCAATGATGCAAATGAATGAGATGACTGTGTGCAAGGCAGCGATGAAAGACAACGTGGGCTGCATGTAGCCAGTGCTCTCTTCTAAATAGAAATAAATTGGGACCTCTTCCTCATCCTCATCTCCTTCATTCATTCCAGATCCCTCAGCCTCCTCTCCTGATCCTTCAAAGAAGCCAGAGGATTCAAACATCCCGCTTCCTTCCGACATTCCAGATCCTTCCATCTCGTCACCCTCAGGCGGCGTGTCAGACACCTAAACAGAACAATGTAGAGACCTGACTGCTTGGTACAGAGGAATGTTCTTCGACTGAGCTTCAGGCAGCTCACAGTCGATCAAACAGTAAGTTTAAAGAAAAAGTTAAACTTGTTTATTTGAGACAAGCACATAACACAGAGAGAAATATGAGAGTGTATACCTTGTAAAACAGCAGAATGAAGTTCAAGGCAAATGCAAGGAACAGCGCCAGAAATCGCAAATTGTAGAAGTTTCTGGAAAGGTAGTTCTACAAAAGAGAGATTGATATTTTTCAGCTCATTTTAGTGAGTTGGCAAAGGTAGAGTGACTGAAATTATGCTAGAATATTGATCCCAAAACAAACATGAGCAAATGTGTCACCATGAATTTATTTCTTTGGTTTTCCAGCTCATTCCAGATTTGAAAACCTCCTTCCCTGTTCGGCTTCTTTTCTTTCTTTTTAGGAGATTTCTTTCTTTCTTCTGGCTTTTCTTCCTCCTTACTCTGTGATTCCTTCTCGGCATTCTCAACACTGACAACCAAACACAGTGGGGTTATTGTTTTATGGATTTAATCAACATCAAAATGAAATCATAATGCACTAAGACTGTCACTGCAGCAGATGTGCAACCCTATGCATTTGCCATCTGTTTGCTTATGTCTCTCTCCTCCACATCCCCGACAGACAGGTCCAATTATATTCTGTATAAGTAATACTACAAGAATATTGTCCATTATACACCAATATTCATGTTGATGACGCAGCAATTTTCTCAGCAGAAGAAATTGCTTCATGAAAATGTTTAACACACCAACATCACATCCAAAATGTATTTGAGTACATTTTTTTATCTACAGTATATAGTGTTTGCTAAAAAGTCTGGCTTGTTATCTAGATCCATGACAGAGGATAAGGTGAGAGCAAACTAACGATGAAAGAAAGCAACTCAGCACTTACTCAGCCTTTTCAGGTTCTGGGGGAAGTTCCACTACAGGAACAGGTTCGGGCAGTTTCTCTTCTGGTGGCTGTAACAAAAAAATAAAAAAATAAAAAAATAAAAAATAAAAAATCATAATACTTTCCTTTTTTTATTAATTTTCTTCCTCTCAGTTTAACAAATAAAGAGTATGATTTTCCCCCGTCTTCATTTCACGGAGGCGTTTAACCACTAAGGAACTAGATTAGTGGCCATCGAGAAATTTGCTGATGTTTATATATTTTGATTCCGCAAAGGCGCATGAAACTCACCACTTTTCTCTTTGTTATGGGAGTTCCTTCAGGTGTTGGTGGTTCAACAGGTGATTCTACGCCCATGTCTCCAAGTCCACCTGGAGCATCCATACCTGGTATCCTCCCACCCTCTTTGTCCTGGGTATCCTCCTCTTCCTCCTCTCCACTCCCAGTCTCCCCAGTATCCGTTACACCTCCAGTGTCTTGTTCTTCCCCTGTCCTGGGCTCCCCTGGCCCATCTCCATGCACATCATCCTGTGTGGGATCTGGCATGCTTGCAAGTATCTCAGTGACGGTGATATTTTTAGCTCCCTCCACTAAGCCGCCTCCAAACAGTGTTTGCCAGATGATCATAAAGAAGCCTTTGCACACATTGTAAATTAAGTGTAGTATACTCATCAGGATGGTCCAGAAAAAGATGGACAAAGCCACCACAATCTCCTTGACGGTCATCTTTCTCACTCTGCGATATTGTCTCCGAAGGTTACGGAAGGTGAAAATGCTAAAGAAGCATAGCACGCTGTTTATGAAATCGGCAAAGGCAGAGCTTGATTCTGGCTGCCCTTCCTCTCCGTTATTTTCTTCATCACCTCCTCCACCTGCTTCCCCTCCTGACCCTCCCTCAACAACAACTTCATCTCCCTCATCATCTTCCTCTCCCTTTCCCTCTTCCTCCTGCTCTGCAATTTGTGAGGCTATATTCATCTCAAAGATGGTGTCCTCGCAGAAGTTCACAAACATTTCCATCTTCTCTGATTCACCACCCTCGTTGACAACATTAAAGATGAACTGTTGCTTGGACTCTCGGACCTGGGGCATCTCCCACTGTTTGCGGTTTACTTCAGTGATTTCAAAGTAGATGCGCTCAATCTTTCTGCTTGCGCCCATTATCTCAATACGGCCCAAGAAGGGGCGGAAGTAGTTCAGCACATTGTCTGCTTGTTCTATGAAGTTCTTCAGCCTGATGTCATGGGGGACGTGCTCAGACAGGTTGGTGAGCAGCACTGCAATGTTGAATCCGATGTCTTTGGCAGGTTCCTGAAAGCGGTTGGCGAACTCCTCATAGTGAATCATGTCATTCTCATCTGCTTCTGAGCAGGACAACAGAAACTGGATCTCAGATGTGGAGTACTGTTTCTGACTGTCCATGGCCTTCTGGAAGTCCTTCTTGGAGATCAGCCCCCGGGGATCTGTGACGTAATCGCGGAAAGCGTCTGAAGCCACAATGTCTTTCAGTTTGAGGAACATGTCAAAGAACTTAAGGATCATCTCCACGTTGCTGGAAGACTCTACCAGCATGTCTACCATCTGGCGTGCAATGGTACCATTTACCACGTTTCCTGAATAATACACAGTAAAATTAAAACAGAAATTTAAATAGAACAAAACATGGAAATATGAGAACTGATAAAAACTATCTTACCCTCTAACAGTGACAGCAACATAACAACCATGTCTTTCTGGAGATCAAGAAGCTCCTTCAGCAGACCAATCTGGCTGGAGTCCTGTTACCACGAAAAGATGCACAAGATATTACAGTATCGGCAACTGATCTATTATCATTTCAAAACATGAGGGAGTTTGCATGGATTTATAGAGATGCAATAGTCATTGGTAAAGGGAAAAACACAAGTCAAGTGTCGACAGTTATCACACAAAATTATTTTAACAAAGAGTAACACAGGAACAAAGATGGGGCTTCAAAAATAAGAACAATAACAATCAAACCTTCATGCAGAGAGAGAATTTGTAAAAATGGTGAGAAAACGTATGTACAACTAAGGTCTGGTTTCAATGTCATCATTATATATATATATATATATATATATATATATATATATATATATATATATATATATACAGTATATATATATATATATATATATAATTCTATAAAATACAAACAAAAGTTAAGTGTAAATTTCTATGTGAGCAGTGAGCAACTGTTCATGAGCTTTAGTATTAGATTGTATAGCTGAAGCTTTTGTAACACAGAAGAAACATATTTGCATGTATCCGCCCATCAATAAAGGTTACATCACAGAAACTGTGGTCTGAAAATGCCAGCAGGTTTTAGATTACTAGACTAGACTACTTACTAATTCATTATTTCTTCATTCAGAAAAGCAAAAACTCTGGATGTAAAGAATACTTTGTGATGCCACTTGGCCAATCATATTCTCTTCAGATGCTTTGGACATTCATAGCCTCATCCTTAAGATGCCATGGATTGCTATGAAGCATAACAGGATTTCCGTTGAATTTCCATTAGTTGCTTGTTCAAATAAATGTATATAGATGTGTAAATATACTACACAAATAAATGCTAATGTTATGTTAATGCTTAAAAGGTGTTATAATCAAAGCAACCAGAATCCACAGAGGAACACAACACAAATAAAAAGCATATTCCTTCAGGTTAATTATTAGTGAATGACATTTGCAACAGAATCCTAACTAGTGTTAAATGTATGCACAAAAAGTGGATGTCACATTAAAATGTATATTCCAACACCAAATAATGTCATATTAAAGTGTATATTCCAACAGTAGAGGTTAACGGTCAATCCTTCTCTCAGAAAGTTTTGTAGTCACCTGCTTTTTTTTTTTTTTTAGAAATTAAGTGATCTAGCTAAAACAATGTTTGTTAGTCACAGTATTGTTGTTTTTTTAAATTCCTGGTATTGTGTATAATCCCAGTAATTGCTTAATAAACAAACAAAAAATGCTTTGTAGAAAGGAGAACATTGCCTTTGTTTTTTGTCTGTAAATTGATGTTCAGTAGTATTAACTGTTGCCTGACAGTGTGGATAAGCAGGTGATTTTACTCAAGTGCTTAGAAAAAGACACACTGATCTTGTAATAATGTACTTTGCGATCTTGTGATCATACCTTTATTCAAGTATTCTCTTCTGATGTGTTTGTGTTTGGTTAATTGAATAGCTATTTATTTACAACATCTTGATATAACCATTACACTGACATTTTGCAGTAATGTTGTGCCTTTTGGGAGCTATTAATATCTAAATAAGGAGTGGGTTATCTTCATGGAGCCCACCATGTTTCTACAGTTGCCAAGAACGGACCAACCAAAAATGGACTCTCCTGAGAACCTTTCACATTTTTATGTGAACCGAAAAGTCACCCTAAGCTTTCTACAATAAAAAAAAGGATGCGTGGAGGGATACTTAGTTGGTTGCAATCTGCAACCTCAGCGCGAAAAATGATCTGATGTTTCTACAGATTTCTCATGAATATTAGTAATTTTTGAAGTGTGCATTTAAAATATATATTTTAAAAAGCTGTGCTTTAACGACTGGATACAGTTGTGTTTCATGTGACACACTAAATGCTTTTGTTTTAATTTAAACATTATATACAAACTCCTGATTAAGACAATTCAAATGAAGTATTTTTATTTTTTCTTTAAAGCAGGTGGGTATAAAACAGCCTGATAAGGGAAACCAACATTGAATAAATTACAAACTAGTAAACACAATATCACATCAATAGATAAATAAAATGGATACATACTTTACCCTGCATTGACCATGTGGAAGACAGTTTAAATGGTAGATAAATTATTCAGTACAATTGATCACATTACATTTTCAAATGCTCTTGTGTATGTGTGTTACGGCACGTAACAGTATGACAAATATACTTCCTTTTGTTTAACAGTAAAACAATGTTTGGGCTAGTACAGATCGACACACTAAATAATACACTATAATACAATAATAACTTTACATCTTTGACATACTGTACTAGGATTAGTTTACTTTTTGGAATAAAACATTTCAAATTTCCTCTATTCACTGGTTTACCCTTGTATTTTAAATATGATGACTATAAGACAGAACAGCTGATACTTGTGAGAAAATCAGGCCAGGAAGGACTGCACAGGGGAAAGTAATATTGTGTTAGTCATCATGTGTCTGAGCTGAGCTGGGATCTTATGGAAGAAGTATGGCTCTTAACTGGAATGTACGATTAAAGGGTTAAACATGCAAAACATTGTGCTAATAGTAAAGATGTGCTATTAGACTCAGTCATCCACAGAGGATGACTGCATTGCATAAAGTGGAAAAGCCATGTGATTTCCCTCAAAGTATTTTGACCTTTTATTTGTAGCAAAAAAGGGTGCATCATTCGCTAAAATGTGATTACACACTTTCGGTGAAGTGTGTTTGTAACACAGTTAAGTGTCCTTTCAGTGCATTATACATTAAATTGTATTTTGATGAGCAATACATTTTTATATTTTTTTATATTACTCACAAAAACTTAACTGTTTGGGAAAAGATTGATAGGCCTTTTCTTTTCCAAGCAGACATTTTGACTTGTCGTAGACGAAAAAGCACAGGTGTCACAAATAACGTTCACAATGTACTGTTCAAGTGTCCCAGTAAGCCATGACAGTATGACAGTGAGCCCGCATGCAGCACACCAGGACCCTGAAACCAAAGCAGCTAAATATAACTCAGCCATCATTCATTTAATCATTTACACCTGTGATTTTCCTGCTGTTGACATGTAAAACTGTCTTTTGTGAAAAAGGTTTCCATTCAGAATTACTTTGAATGTAAGGAACCACTTTTAAACCAGCTCATGCTAGAAATACAAATCAATGGTTGAAATACTTAAATAATCAAGAAATCCACAGTGGCTTTGTTCTCTAAATGTAACATTCAGGCTTATTTTAAGAAGTGTAAACTAGCCACTTATGTTTACAAGCATGTTCACTGTAAGGCTTGTGGCAACATGGTAGGATTTATACTATTATATGTACACAGAAAGAGATTATTGAAAGCTTAGCAGTGATGGGCTGATTTAGTGAACTGACACTAAGGTGTGTGCTACATTTACCCTCACTTTGGTAGATTAATGATAGCTTAAGTGAGCCAAAATCAAACAGAAATTGACTGCAAAAAGCATTTGGCTCTCAATAGCATTATGCTTTCTTGATTACTATCAATTTCTGTCATAGTCATAAAATCTGTTATGATTTCAAAGTTCTACGACAGATATATTCTGTCAATATTGATTATACAGCTTCAGCTAGGGCCAAGCATTTAGTTGCAGAAAGGCAACACAAGTATTATACTTTCTTTTGGAAAGTATAATGAATTGAATGGCGTGTGCGTACCTGTGCCAGCTTCATCATCATGTGGGCAAAGACGTGAAGGAACCCAACAATTGCGTCCCAAAGTCTGCTGTGGGTCAGGGACTGCTGGTTGCCAGTGCATGGACCCTGAAGAGAGAAACTGTGTGTTACACAAACATAAACAACCATCAAGTGTAAATTTCTGACTTGTTCAAATTGTACCTGAATATATTCAGTTAGGCTGTTGAAAATCTGTTTTGCCACCAACATAGCTTTGGAGAAATTCTTTTTGCCTGGTTCATCAATGATGTCCTTGCCGGAGTAATACCAGTAGAAATCACTGATAGACTCCTAGATTGAAAAAATGAGAGATAAATTGTGTATTTCCTTTTGATAGAATTACTTTGAAACAAAAAAGTTTATCTGAAAAAAAGTTCCCCCCCCCCCTTTTTAATCAATTTAAAATGCTTCATACAAGCACTTGCATTGCTCTGATCTTTGGACTTTCTTGACTATTTGAGCTGCCAAATATGCAGCCTTTTGGAAACTATACAATTATTTAAAACTCATGATTGACACCTGGAGTCTGAGGAGGTAATCTACGGTGCAGATGATGATGTTGATGGTAGTTGTGCTGCCTGTCTGTGTCCGCAAGTAGTTCTGGAAGTCTGCAGCAAAGTAGAGATCATTTTGAAATGAAGTAATGCTCGACAATGTTTGCTTCAATGAAATTCATAACTTGCTTTGAATTTAACTTTATTCTCATTTTAAAGTCATTCTCACCGTTATTGTGACCCTCACAAAGCAGCTGCAGGAAACGGAAGAGATCACAGGTGAACTCGTCGTCTGACATCACTTTCTCGTCTAAAAAAAATGAAATGAACGAAAAAGACTGACTGTCGATGACCAAAACAATTTTCTTGAGCATAATCAGTGTAAGGAAAGTAAATACAATGATTTACTCAACTTACTATCATCTCCAAATGGATTTTAGTAACAGACATTAATAACCACCTCTGACTGAGTTTTGCTGAATTAAAGAATGAGTCAAACTAAATGCCTGTGGTTAGACAATGGTTTCACACACAATCAATGTCACACATCACAGAATCAGCATCACATCCAGTTAACGTACACACACGTTGCAGTTGAACAATTAACAGAAACATATGTGACATACAGTCACGCCAGAGACAGACAGCATTAACGTTAAAACATTGCAGTACTCAGAGGTGAACTGGTGCATCTGGGGTTTTACTATAGGCTGAATAATCAACCTGTATTTGTATTATGTATAAAGCATGTATAAAAAGACCAGGATTTTTAAGTGTGTATCATCTCATAGATAACATTTTGAAATATTCTACTAGCATGGGCTGTATACTGTTGTGTTTTAGCCGTCTTTTCAAAAAAATACATTGACTTTAAAATGAGGGAACAGGAAGTGTAAAAACTAAAAGAACGAAAAGCGAACTTATTTCCGGGTTTAGGACTTATTTCTCTAGCACTCTGTTTCTAACATTTTATGTTCATAATGGTTTCACCTACAATTTTGTAGTTTTTATGAGGAGAAAAGACCAGATTCCATTCATTATATTTTTGATATAAACAATGAATGTGAGGAGGGGCACGAGCTACGAATATAAAAGATGAAGAGAGGCATCCAGTCCTCACTTGGTATAATTTCAGCGCTCAGCTTTTTAGATCAAGTTTGTTTACATTGGTGTTCTGATCGACAGTATATGAATTTAACTGTACTCAGACAAAATGCGTTCCATCTTCACTTTCATCATGCCATCATGATTGTGTCCTTTAATGTGAAATAAGATGGGTAAAGTAAGTGTACTTAACAATGTAATCTGTGCCATGAAATGATGCAGGTATTTCATAAATGGTGATATTAAACACAGGCAGTGGTGTGATCTGTTGTCTGCTGCCTCACAGGTGTGAAAAAAATAATGCAGATGAAAAGAGTATGGAGACTTACTCGAGCCCTCCTCTGAAACCATGCCCAGCCCCTCTGCCTTGTTCTGCCTCTCAAAGGCATTTAGATCCAGGACACTGTAGAGATCATAAACACATCATTAGACACGCCTCACTCTTCAAATTTATGAACTTCCAATTAAAATAGTGCTGATGTTAAAATTAATACAAAGTGGAGAATTGTGCCAATCAATTGAAAACTGACCTGCATGTCTGCATCAGAGCCTGGACACTCAAAAAGAAGCCGACATCCTTCTTATCCCTCAAGTACTCAAGCATTTTCTGACAAAAACAAACAAACAAGGTTATCCTTTGTTGAAAAAATAGGTAGAGAGAAGGTGTCGACGATACACATACTTATAGCCCACCGTGGGGACCTAGAGCGCGAGCTGTAAAACACCCTCGAAAAAATAAATAATTTAAATTGAAAATAATACAAATGATTTAGCACGGGGCAAGATAAAAGACCGAAGGCATTATACCAATATTAGATGAGGATTATAATTTTCCCCGGGATAACTAGGATAATAGCCGACGCAGTGCCACCGAGTTAGGTGCGAGGTCTTGCAGTTTCTACTCTCCCACTCCTTCCCCTCCTCTCCCCTGGCAAGATCACCGTTCACACTACACCTTATAAGTGCTTTTAGGAAAGGTAACTTCAAATTTAACATGACAAAATGTTTTAAGAAGACATACTTGTTGAACCTCACTGTTTCCACCGTTAAGGATTGAGATACCCAGCTTGAGGGTTGTCGTCACCATCGGTCCAGTCTCACCTACATGAAAAAAGACAAACTCATAAGCTTGGCAAGAGGAAACTGAATCACTGTGTGGACTGAAGACGAGGAGCAAGGTCAACCTTTGCAGGCACTGATCATTTGCAGGACCATCTCTGCAGCACCACGATTATGAAGTCTGGACTGCTGGTACAAGAGCCTTTGTTTCTCTGTTTCTTTTTCCTGTGGGTGACACGAACATTATGAGCATTTGCTGCTGTCAAGAGAATCAGAGAATTTTAAATGGATAGAGTGGACTCTTTCAAGTCAGATATTTAAGGCAATATTCAGCGGCAATCTTAAATACAACAGGATTGGGTTGCAGCAGCTATTCATATATCTGTTACTAAAATTAATTGTGAAGTCTTTACTACATTCTTAGTAACCGCTTGTTTCAAACTAGAGATTTACTAATTTGGATTGCACAATTCAAAATGAGTAAATTTCTTAGCTAATCAATTATGAAGTAAGTGTAGCATCACAAGCTAGCATCATTTATGAGAAAGATACCATTTGTTTTGTCAGTGACTGGAAAATATTTAACCTGTAGATATTTTCAAACAATACATATTGACACAAGAACTTTCATTTGTGTGAGTAAAGCAGTCGATCCTCACAACAACTTCCTAACGGTAACACTTCCGATGAGAGCTGTCCATGGAGAGCAGTGTCTAATGGCGTCCAATCTAATGTATTAAACTCAGCAACATTTAAACTTGTCTGATAAATCCTTTGTGAATTGTGAATATAATCTATGCATGTTCAGCATACAATTGGTAGGAAAAACACTGAAACTAGACTTGTTTTGTTCCTTTTCCAGAAAGAAATTATGTTACTCCACTTAAACATTTATGTATGCTATGTTTGAACTCACTGTTGCAACCGGCTCCTGGCATTAAAATGTAGAAAGTTGTCCATTCTATCTATTAATACTCTTAATTTCAATACACATTCGCTCTCCTTTCACTCAAGTCCCTAACTTTTATACACACAATATATTACAGTCGAATCAACTTACCTCAAGTGGTCCATATTTGTAGCATTACGCATCGATACTTAAAATTATCTTTAAAGATCAATAGGTAAGTTTAGTGAATAACAAAATCAGTGTCATGCGCTTTCCTTTTGTTATATCACTTACACTACAGTTCATTTTCTTTTCTCTTCTATGTATAGCAACACTGTTCACAAGCATTATGGGTTGTTACTGTACATTGAAAGTACCTGACTGACTCTTGCACACAATCTTACACTCAACTTTATTAGTCATGGAGTTGTTACTCTACTTGTTCACGTTTGCTGGCTGGAGCAAGCGTTAGACTACAGGAAACAGCCCCATCAGCTAAGCATTTTGGCCGTACAGTTTACTAAAGTGTCTTTATTACAGTAGCCCTGCAAACTAGACACGTATTACATTAAAAGAGCTGTAATCCTTCTGTATCGGAGATATTTCTTTGGCATTTTATTGCAGCGTTAAAAAAATTGTTTAAAAAATGAATGTAAAAATAATAATGATAAAAAAAAAACATTATTTTAGCTCTGAATGGCCTTTAATCTCTAATGCACAATTACTTATTTATAGATTAGTGCCAATTGGGAATGAAATGCCATTTTAGAAAGTATGGCAATCAAATAAATATCTCTGAATTCAGAGTACAAATTGACATTCCTCTGCTCAGCCACATCACAAATCAACGTGTAACATCCCACATACTGATCCTAACCCCCCTCCCCTCCTCCCGCCCCTCCCTTCCCACTTCCAACCCCCCTCCCACCCACCCACGTATGCCTGTTCATGTTCTACCCACTATGTGTCGTGCAGTTGAATCTCGGATGACAGTCCCTGACTCTCAAATTTAACCCTGTTATGAACTATGCACTTTATGATATATGTGACTTTTAAAACTATGAGTATGTGATTGAAAATATAGCTTTTAATGTTGCATGTTCTACACTGGCTTTCACTGTAGTCTGTCAGTATGCTATGTGAGTGGGGGAAGGGAACATTGATCAGTCACAATCAGTTAATGAAGATTGCTGTTATGAAGGTAAGAGGGATTACATGGAGTGATGGGGAAAGAGACAGAAAGAAAGATGGGACGGCTATATAAACTGGGAGGAATGACATCACTAGTCAATGAGTTTGTGTTAAATCACATTCACAATCATTTTAATTTGAATGGCCTCTAATAACACATACAATATCATCTCCAGCCTTTATTTTAGCATGTCTAACTCCCCAGTTTGATCAAAGTCCTCAAATGTTTTGAGGTCTTTTTTTGCATTTATAAATATTTTTTTAGTTTAAAGTGACAATAAGTGTTGAAAAAGCACAAATTGTTTATGGTCAGGCAAATAACAATTTGTTGTAATAGTTGAGTTCCAGTTGCTTTTAACAGTCCAGTCAGGACTGGACGTGTCAATGAGTATGGCACATGAGACTCCTAAACTTGTCACGAAATTTAGTAAATGCCGTGGCAGCTGGTCTTTCAAAAGTAAACCATAAAGTACAAGCCCTGACTGTCTGCTCCAATTCTGTGAGCTGTGTGTGAACATAGAGGAATGTGATGGGAAAATCTTTGAGCAACATTTTTATTACACATTGTTGGATTTTCATAAGTTTATCACAAGTGGTATATATTGCCTATAAAGCTGAGTAAAATTTTTTGAAGTGAATTTGAATTAGTCCGATGATTATTATTTTGATTATCTTTGTTAATATTGTTGATGTTACGTTACATTAATTGAATCTAATGAGACCCAATCCAGATGTGATGCACATAAAAGTTCAAACTCAAACGGTGCATGTTACATTAAAGCACAATGACCAATTGTAGCAGGATTTGAAAAGATTAGGGCACATATAGCAAAAACAAAACATCTGGATTGGAGCTTAGAGTTTCTAAATCAAGCAACTCACAATGAACGAAGCAACATACCAATAGAAGAGATACAGCACAGACAGAACAGACAGAGGGAATGAGACAAAAACAAAGAGACAGAGAGAGAGAGAGAGAGCGAGAGAGAGAGAGAGAGAGAGAGAGAGATAGAGAGCGAGAGAGAGAGAGAGAGAGAGAGAGAGAGAGAGAGAGATAGAGAGAGAGAGAGAGAGCGAGAGAGAGAGATGTGCTTGTGAAGTGATGTTCTGATAATGAGGTCACTCAGTGCGTCGAGAGCTACCGCTCCACTGTGTTCCTGGTCCCTAGCCCCTGGCCGCCCATTACCAGTTCTGACTGTCGCACCTCAAAGGACATCTCATCCTCAGCATTTTCCACCATTTCCTCTCCCCCTTCTTCTTCCTCACCAATATGGCAACTCTAAAGACAGGAAAAGTAAAAAAGAAAAAAACAATGAGTTTCAAAGCACATTATGCACAAACTTGGCTCGGTCAAAACCATTTGTGGTGACTTACCTTTGCCATAATTTCTGCATATGCCATATAAAGATGATCTGTATCAAGTTTACTGTAATTGAGACAGGAGAAGACAATTGGTAAACATGGAATAACATGCCACACATTACAGTAGCGAGGGCCTATCTAACCTCTTCTCTGTTAGAGCAGTACGACTGAAATGCAGAATAAGCTGGTGGAGGGGGTCTGGCTTTGTTTCTCTTTCCTCTTCTTCATCTCCTTCCTCTTGCTCCATTGCTTTCTGGGGTGTTCAACGAGGGGAAAGTGAGCATTAGTATAGAAAAAAATTATATTCAAGATGAAACAGATGTGAGCTGACACTCACGGATAAGTCATCTATCATCCTGTCTTCAAACGAGTAACCCTCAGAGTGAAGCCAATTGCGTTTGTATCCCTCAAGGAACATGTTTGATGCTCTATGCCTACAATGCAAAAACAGAAACAAAAAAAATAAACAGACTTGTATTTTCACTTAAACACTTGGAATATTGATCTTAACACCCGGTACTGTACATGTCAGTTCTGACCTTAACGTCCCTTCCTCACCTTGGAATGTTGTAGAGTGGTGTCATCCTGAAGCAAGCGACCACAGCCCTGCGTCTCTGCTTAGATAACAGTTTGTGCCATACCATCTTCTTGGATTTAAACGGGTGCTCCGTCTGTACAAGAGAAGGTAACATTACCAAATTACATTCATTTCTTTCTATGGTAACCTTTCATGTACAGTAGGAAAAGCCTCAGGTCGTAATTGTCAAATCCCCTAAAAATGCATATTCTGACAACGCCATCAACAGTAAACCTTGAAGTAAAGCTTTGGTGATGATTATCTCTTATTTTTGTTATTTATTTGCTGTCTTATAAAAAGGTGGATTAATAATTATCGTAATCATTACTAAGGTTTTCAAGAAAATTTGGAAGGACGTATTGCAGTATTGTTACTGTACTTGTAAAGAAGCATTTTGTTTTTCTTTTACGTTTCGTGCTTCTACAATATTGAGCAGTTTGTTGATAATTTCTCATGTTCACACAATAATAGAATGTTCACATTTAATTAAAATGGTACGTACACCACTAGTCAAGTTATTCTCATACTTATAAGTACGGGGGGACATTAAGCGTCTACTACAGTTAGTCCAGGTGTGTTTGGCAACTTACAACTTCAAGGTGGTAGAGGACAGCAGAAACCTCCTGCACTCTCTTGACAACTTTCATTGGCGCGTCAGCATCTTCGGCTTTCCCTGCCATCTCCTTATACAGGGCCATCTGCCAGCGCATGGACGGGTTGTCCACCTTCCCACAACACAGGGATACACAGCTTTCTGATATGCATTGTAAGTGATTATTATGACAAATCCGAATTCTCTGAAGTAAATTCATCCATATTTATTGGACTAAGAGTGCAGGAGTTTATACCTTGCCCTGAAGATGAAGGTTGTTCTGCAGGAACTCTCTTACTTCTTCATCAGTGTCTCTCTGTAAAGTAAAAGGTTTGATCAACCGTTGGTCCCTAAAATGGTTTGGGAGGTAAAACTATTATGTAATGGTAATTTTACTAAAGTAATTAAAGTGATTGAAATCAGACAACAGTTGTTTAGGAGGATCAAGTCAGGTAACACTTTCATGTCTACAATGCATTATAAACATTATAATGCAACATTTAAATGCGTTATAATGCGCTTGTAACACTGAAAAATCAATTGTAAGCACTGCCAAATAATTATAATGCTTTATACAACTAATCGTGAGAAATTATAAAGCATTTCAAAATGACTGATAAGGTCAAGTATCATAATACTTTATAATTAATTTGTGTCTTTTTTTTCAATCTTTGTATATTATAAGTCTGTATTCATTGCTGTAATCCATTGGTTTTGGTATTTTGATCACTGTTATAATGCATTGTGAATTACTCTAAATTGTCATTGCTTTATTTAAATTATATGTATTCAACAAAGTTTTGTATGCTGTTGCATAGTGATTGTTTGTATTTTTACTTGAAGCAAACAATGACCACTTAGTTACTTTCAATCACATTATAATAAATAACAGTAAATATAATGCGTGATAAAAAAAATTGAAAAGCATATCAGCGATATGATACTTGACGTTATACGTCTTTATGCTTTATCTTTTTGCTTTATGTTATATAGACATAGAAATTGTATCTAATTCATCCAAAGTCAGACAAAAAACTACCAAAGAGTATCTGATCTTGGCCAAGTTGATAAGCTCCTGATCGGCGGGAGAGCACATGTTGAGGCCTATGGGGAGCATCTTTTTCAAAGCAGCCACAATAAGTGAAGTCTGCACAGAGTAACGATCTCCACGTCTTTTCTTCTTGGTACGTTCAGTATCTGAGCCTCCAGCCTGAGAAAAGGGACAATAACCAGAAAGCATCATAAAATACCGGAGGTATGACACGACAGTAACCACTGCTCTGTATCAAACACATTTCAGCCTTGATTCAATGTCTAGCAGTCGCTTTCATAGACATAAGCCCTCATTAGTGGTTAACTATTGTTTCCCTATAATTTTACGAACGACTGCAACACAAGAGCAACAATTAAATGGATTCTATGTATTTGCGACTGTACATCACACAAAGTAAACATACAATTAATAAAGATTCATGACAAACCTTGGTGATCATTTTGATACAAAACACAATAAAAAAAAACCTCCTACCTTTCAGTAATGATTGAGCAGTATACAGTACTGCAAGCTGTTCAATAAGCAATTATGCGAACGGTAGATCTCGTCATGTAAAAATACCCAGCTACTTTCACTGGGGATTCCTATTAAACATGTTACTGTCAACAATATCTAAAGTAAAAGTAAAGGACTACATTTCAATGTCTATTTTCTGGTATTCCCCAATTATAAAAAACGCTGTTTCTCTGAGCTCAGACTGGTAAGTAGAGGGTATAGTGAAAATGTGTGGGCAAAGTGAGGATATAGCTGGCTTGGGAGTGGGAAGCTGAAAGGAATTAAATCAGTGAAATTGCATTTACAAAACATGCAACAGAAAACAGACTTCATTCGAGTGACAACCCATTCAGCATTCCATGATAAGGTCAAATAGCTAAACAAGCACATAGGGGTTTTCTCTAATTGTGAATACAATTTTGGAACAGCCCATGATGAAAGATAGAAATATTAGATGATGTTACAGAACAAAACTCTTGAAGTTAGAGTTAGATTTATTAGTAGCAGGATGTTAATATTACACATCTACTGTAAAACAAATTATCTAGGGTACATGCGGCTGTGCTCGTCTCCTGAACTGCTGTTCTGTTTCTGTGAGAGTTCAGTCCTTCTGTTATCTGCTCTTTCTGGAGTCCTCCAAAATGTGCAAATGTATCTGAGAGCATAAAATATATAAATGCATTTTGTAATATGAATGTTTAGTCTATTAAATGCATGTTCCATGAATAGGTCACAGGGTATTTCTATTTGAGCCATATATGTTTGGACCACTAGTGTAGAGTACTATGTTACTGGACAGATTGAAAATTGTCCAATGAGTAAATCTAACTTAGGAAATGGCAACTGTATTGATTGAATGGTATTAATGTTAGGCATTACCATCAGATATTACACATAGTGCTGCTAGAAAGTACTAGAAGTACATAATATGATCCACTGAATCTCAAGTCAGTCCTTAATGTGTTGTTTACAATGGCTCAACAAGTGTGTAAACCCTGAGCTTGCATTTTGAAAATGATGACGAGATCGAGGTAGGTCTGTTCATTAATTAAAATGTAGACACATACATTAAGTCTGAAATGGAAAGCGAGCAGAACAGGCCGTTTGCAAGCTTCCTATCAACAGTTTTTTGTATTATAGGTGTTTGTTGGGATGTCATTGCCAGACGTATACAATGATGTCAATCCCAGAGGCTGTACGCCCCCCTATCAAAGTAAAATATCAGTTCCAGAGTTGTACTAACTCAGTTCATCCGTCAGTGTGTTATGGAAGACTAGTTTAGAGGGAACAGGGTGCAAAGCCTTTTGGGGAATAATATAGATAATAAGAGTGAATTAATGTATGGTTAGGTCCATGGTGATTTTAAGCACATTTTAAAGAGGGAACCCAACAAATGTTTTAAGAAATCTGCTTCAGTGACGTTAAGCATCAAGGCATGTGTTAGTGTGGATACTAGGGGGTGTAAAGGAAAGTAAACCATGATGTGCCATGGCATTTCCTGGGAGGAGAAAAGAAAGAGCACAGAGAAGACTAACATCATCCCCTAGTGGCAAAAAGCTGCATTACAGAAGCTACAGGTCAACCATCCTTCAATAAAAAGAAACAAAAGACATACTAGAAGACCACCTCAACTATGATCAAAAAAGAGCAAACTCAGTGACAGGACGATGGCACTGCGCTCTCACTGCCTCCTTGGGCTTGGTGTAAAGCCCAGTGCCATGAGCCTAACTCTACAGCTGAGTACTTTCATCAAGCGCCTCCAGACTCCCCCCTCACACACTGGCAGGACTGGGGATGACCCGCAGATGGGGTCTGCCCTTTTGTCCAGTGATCCTTTATGAGAATAATGTATGTTTTTTCCGAGTGCATATTTATTACAGTGCATCCTTATATTTAATGTTGCACTAGTTAAAGCATTTGTAGACTTAAATTAGTAGTTTTTGGTAAGATATGGAGTGTCCATACACAAGTGCAGAGGCTCGTACACTGAGGCATAGTATTAAAAAGGACAGTGTAAGTGGATCCAAACTCCATCTGTTGCTCCTTTGAAGAGCCTTCTGGCTAGGATTTTCATATCCTATTAATATATATATATAACTATATATTTATAGCAAAGACAAATTCTCAACTGAGTTTTGTTTCACTCGTAATAGACTGCAAAGTATTCATGACTAAGCAGCTGCATGTACAGAGAAAAGCATGTGGCCCTGACACTGAATTAGTTGTCTCGGTGACATGTCTCTTTGAATGGAATGTGCAAGTGTGTGAGCATGAGTAAGTGAGTGTACTTGTGTGTTTGTGGATGTGTTAAGTGTGTGTGGATCAGATGTGCCAGTGTGCAGGAGAGGTTGATGAAAAGCTCCCCCAAAGTGAGGTGCCATGCGGTCAGCACAGCGGTCGTGCAGGAACAAAGTCTAACCTCTGAGTCCCCGCCCTGGAAACCCAGCCGCAACCCAAAAGAAGAGGACAAGGGACAGCCAAAGAGAGAATATTGTTAACACAACTGCTATCTTTCTAAAGGAAGGCGAATTAATACTAAACCTCCAAAAGTTACAGAGGGCTTTACGATATTTATCGTAGCCCAATAAACAAGGACATTAAAAATAGAACATTTATGAAATCAGAATCTACCAGAAACCTAGGCACTGAAATCCTGGCTCTGGTAAAGATGGTGCACAAGTGCTTTTCTGTTTTAGATTTATTGGATTTAGGTCTGTGATACAATGGTTTAAATTTCCTATAGCCAAACTTACGGTAGTAATAGTTTAATAAATAACGATTTATACCTGGCTGAAAATAGTTAGTAAAGTAACAAAATCTTGAGAAAGCGAGGGCAGAAAGAAAAAAAACACATACAGTTGTTACACAGAATGCCTGATTTGAGATCTGACACTATACCAGACTCACTGCATCACTGGTTCTGCCTTTAATTAACTCACCTTGCTCATTTTACTTTTGCTGTCAGCGGTGAGGAATGACATGTTATTGATCTCATTCATCACAACAAAGTTCTGTTCCTCTCGTTTGAAGTTCTACAACAGAGAGAGAAATTGAAAACATACAGTACAGGATGTGAACTGCAACAAATGGTGACATTCAACGGTCAAATAAAAAAAAAAAATACTCACATGAGATTTGGACCAGAAAATGAAGACCTCTCCAACCATTCGAAAGAGCTCTTCTGCATCTGGGTCTGGGCATGTCAGCCACCTTGCCCTGAAGCAGAACAAATGACTTTCAGGCCCCCTAAAGTTTGGCTTATGAACAATATATGAAAATATAAGTGCATTATGTTTAAATTATGTTGGTACTGGGCAACACTCACGGTTGGAAATGTATAACACGTTGGTGTTTGTAATTGCATTGTACCTGTTGTTGTCCACGTAGCGAATAAGTAGAGGGTAGAGGGCATACAAGTCTCTGCAGAGGACAGCAAACTCATCACGAATCGTGCCATCTTCCTCATCCCCCTCTGATTTCCCCTCCATCCGCAAATGGTCTTCTTCAGCCACCACCTTTGAAGTGCGTTTCTTCAGCTTCTCCATTGTAGGGATAAAGTGGGACTTGAGCATTTCTGGTTTTGCCCTGCTGACAATAGGCTGTGAAAACACTACGAGAGAAAACAAAAGGCGTCACCCCATTTGTACAAAAACTTACTCAGGTGTACAATGTGACACATAATTAGAGTTCAAAATGGTAATTACCAGCCAACCTCTTCATCCAAGAGGCTTCATCGATCCCTAAGTTGTTGACAACAATTTTCATGATGCTGCCGAGTAGCTGATTAAGGTGTTCGGATGTGACATCAGTGCAGATCTGGCCTTCCAGCTCAGGGAAATTCTCAAGTCCTCTCTCCCACCAGCGAGGCAGGTAGTTGCACAGCATGGGCAGGGTGATTTCAATCACATGGGGCATCTCAGTGTAACGAGCCCCTGACTCTGCCAAGCCCCCAATCTCCTTGAGCAGAGCATCCAGCTCGGGAATGTCTGGACATAATTCCTGGACCTCATTGGGAAGGCCCAAGACTTTTAGAAGAGAGGGAGTTAAAAACATTTTATTCAGAAACAAGACTTTGTCAGACAGAAAACTAAATCTGAGGAAAAGCACTCACTGGCTCTTTCTCGGGGTGTCTTTGTGGTGTAGACAGAGAAAGCATTGTATTCATTTTGATGGGGCTCCAAGTAGGCTACTGGCATAGCTGCTGCAAGGTGAGCCAAACATTCACCGAGAGCTGGTCTCTGCCTGGTAATGGACAAATAAAAAGTTGCTCCCAAGTACAACTTCTAATTAACTTTACATGTTTGTATGTATCCAGATATGAAGTTACCTCTCAACATGTGGATTCTTGACCGTCCCAAGCGAGTAGATGCTACACATGATGCGATAGCATGACATCTGTAGGTCATCCACTGTGTGCAAGCAAGAGAGACAAGCATGGTGTCAGGATACATTCATAAACATACACGGTGTAAAATCTGAAATAGTACTAATGTAAAAGCACTCACGCATGACATCATCTCCAAACTGGTGCTGAGCAATGTGATCAAACAGGGAGGTAAGCAGTGGGAGGAGCGCAATGGTTGTGTAGTTGATATTCTGGGAGACGCCTTTCACTTGCTTTAAAGGACAGAAGCAGCATAAGATTATGGACTCAGGATTTTTAGGGTCCAATGTTTAACAGTTTGCAACAGTCAGGGATAGCAATATGTGCACGGCCATTTCAAAGATTGTGTACTTCTATTACCTGATTGCCTTTGGATACTTTGCCAAGTTTGAGGTTCTCTACCATCTTCTCTATATCATCAGCAGCACTCTCAAAGAATGACCGTAGCCCTGCTTTCACAATCTCAGGCCCTGACTTCATTACTGTCCTAATGAAGCAAATAAGAAGGATTATAATGAAAAACAAAAACACATTCACCATAATAGCCAATGTGTCTTGTGAGAAAATAAAAAAGTACTAAACCTTGCATCCAATGACCGTGCCAGAATGTGAAGACAGTTAACAATTGCTGAAGCGTCCGTTCCTGCACAAACAAATACAGTTTCCTGATATGAAGTCAGATCCCTACATACTGTGAATGCATATAAAATAACTACACTTTCTCTCACCTGAGTGGTAAAAAATACATTACAGCCAATAAAATACAGTCCCATATGAGAAACACAGGAAAGAGTGAGACGATTCAGAAAGATTGATGTTGAGAAACTGACATCTTACCAAAGAGAGAAACTCTGTGCCTCACCAGAGCAGACATTTTACAGAAGATACTATGACGAGAAGGAAAGGAAAGGGAAGGAAAGGAAAATGCAAGAAAAAGGAGACATTGATAAAAGGAGGAAGTATTATGTGAAAAGAATACACAACATATGTAGGTAATATTTATATAAAATATATTAATATAAAAAAGAAATCACCTTGCAATCATCTCCTTCTCTTTATTGGAAGAATGGCCACCACTACCCAGAACTTTTGCAGGTGTTGACAAGAAGTAGAGGCAGTGGTTTTTGAAATATTGGTTGATCAGAGGCATCAAGATCTAAGAGAAAGAGTTGTCACACTTACTCAACACAGTACAGAGATGAGGACAAATTAAACCTTTAAAATTGGGATCACTTCAGCTTTACACTATAGTCTCACCTTGGCAAAGAACTTGATTTCCTGCTCATGAGGAGACTTTTCCACTCTACCACTGCTTACCACAGCCTCTGTGAAACACGTTGCAAATATGATATGATTACAATTCCACAGGAAACAAACAACTACATTGAGTTACACCAATACAATACTATCAGATGTTACAATATATTTGTTCTTGATTCTGCACCACAGTACCAAGATGAGCAATGAACTCCTGGGCAATTTCCATCCATTTTAACAGCTTCTGCAGGAATCCATAAGCAAATCTCTTCTCGATGGATGAGATATCGGACTCCATGTCTTTCAGGCCCCTAAAGAGAAACAGAATTAATGCTTTGCACTTAAATTAAGTCAAAACATTTCCCCCAAGTTCAATACTGGTCCCTGTTCAGTCAAATAATGTACGATCATAAAGAGAAACATATTGTATGTATTACCTAAAACAAAAAATACTTTTCACGTTTTCCTTTGTTATTCTGTAAGATTTTTGAAAAGTATAGTATACAAACAATACATTTTTTTAAATGTTTAAACACTGGTATGACTTGAAACTACTACAGCTACATGCATCATTCTGCTTTTGATCACCTTCTTTTGCTTGCTTTTAACTTGATAAAAAAAACAAAAAAACTCTTTGTGCTTTAATCTCTGATGATACTATCGGCTAGGGCCACAAAACTAACATTTAAAACAGAAAATATGTTAATATTTTACAACAGCAGATGAAATGGAAACGCTCTTCTGCATTGTTACCTTGTGACCGCATATCCATTAAGCTGCAGGAACTTAAGCAGTTCATGAGCCTTCTCTCTATCGCGTGCCTTTTCTTTTGCTGTCAGAGTATCATAGGGCACCAGCAGTGGATGTGTTCCACCTCCTACACAAACACAAGCACAATCAAAACTCTTGGAAATGGCAAAATTAAAATCTCATTCCCCAAACGTCTAGGTCCCCTCCTCCACACAAATATGTATTTGACCTTTGGACTGCAGCTCCAACTTTTTCTTTCGTCCCCAAGTGTTGTGGTAATTTTCTGCCAGCTGCTCTGCCATAGACTGTAAACAGATATAAACTATAAATATTGATGAGATGCTAAAATTACACCACGAAGGGTTCAAACATTTACCTGCAGGTCTCTTGAAAGGGCCATGTGTGTGATATCAATGGGCTGTGGGCTGTAGCCATGGCTTGGGTCATAAGTTGCCTGCAATAGAAAAAGTTATTGTTATATATTGTACAATAAATTAAACTGCTGTGAAAACATTATGAAGCATTAGAACATGCATACAACTGCTTTATACCTGTGCAGTTTGTGAGATTTTTCGTGATACTGCCTTCTTCTTCTCTGACTCCTCTTCCTCTCTGGCTTTATCGAGGGTCCATTCCCATGCAAGCATGGCTTTGACTGACTCTTTGATTGGCCAACGGTAGATCTCTTTGTCCTGTTGGGAAATTGTCCATTTGATCAAATGCAAGCACAGATGAAGTAAAAGTACAGGAAGATTAAATAAACAGCATGACCATGAACCTACCTTCTCTGAGAAGGTTTTGTATGGTCTGAGCATGGGATGAGTTTTTGCATTATCATCCAGCACCTCACCATATGACCAGTTATTCTGGATCTGCAGCATACATACAAGAACAATATCTGTTACAGCTGTCATTTATTCCTACAAATAACATGGCTTCTTAAGTCAAGCACATAACATATTGCTCTTCCAATCAAACTAATGTTGCATGTTGATCCTGAATTGGAGTGAAAACTAAACTTATACCTTTTCAAAGGCCCATCTGTCATGTGTATATTCCGCATATTTGTTGATAAATGGATCCAGTCTCTCTGGGATAATAGTGCTATGGTTGGAGGAAAAATCAGTGCGTTTAGCTTCAATTATTTTACAGAGAGATACTTTATATCTTAACAGTTTTAATGACACAAATCCTCTTACTTTGTGGTCTCTACTGGTTTTGGATCAAAGTTTCCCTCTGCATCTACTGATGCCTTTTTCTCTGTTTTTGAGGAGTAGCTGGCATCTACATAGTCGGGAGGAATGGCTCCAGCAATGGCGCAGATGCATGGCATTGAAATTTTGAAAATCTCAGCATCAAATTTCTGGAAACACAATAACACAATATTACAATGTACTCATACATCATTGCATATATTGGAAATGAAAAATCAATTACTGCAGGGCTTCACCTTGTGTGCCAACGATTCAAAGATCCCCCAAAACAGTTTGCGGGTAAGATGCAGCTCCTCTTCTGATGAGACTCCAAAGTTGCCCCAACCATTAGGGAGGCAATAATATTTCCAACAACGCTCATAGTGATTGGTCAAAAGCTGCAGGATGCAATAAATAAATAAATAA
Source organism: Clinocottus analis (assembly GCF_023055335.1). NCBI lineage: Eukaryota > Metazoa > Chordata > Actinopteri > Perciformes > Cottidae > Clinocottus > Clinocottus analis. Next base: position 13,444,926 of record NW_027176207.1, on the reverse strand, counting down.
ATACCAAACGGGCATGTTTTTATTAGTTTTATCATGTTATAAAAAAAAAGAAGTTCCTCATACCTTGAGAGGCATTTTGGCGTACTCATTGAGAATGGGCACATCAAACACTAGCCGTCTTAGCAGGTGCTGAAGCATGGATGGACGTAGATGTCTGAAAGAAATATAAACAAAGACAACTTCAAGTATGAACCTGTCTATATTAAGCTGTGAGAAACATTTGCCTTGAGGTTGAACTCACTTGCACAAAGCCATGAGGCACTCTTCAATGATATCTCTTTGGGCCTTTGTGAAAGCTCGCCCACGAGACAGCCGGTAGATTGTGTGCAACATAGAGTCAATCATTATAGCTCGATGGTCACTGCCAGCAAAGAGTGGGGCACACTTGGTGATGAGTGGCAGCACAGCAGAACACAGGTAGCGGTTCAAAGCGAGGGCCATTTCTGTAGTGCTGAAAGCCACCTGTTGGAGAGGAATTCTGGCAGTGAGTAAGTTCAACAGTATAGTTGTTATACTGCTTGGCACTTCTACCCAAGAATCATAACCAACTGTATGTTTGTAAATATTTTGAGGCTCACCGTGTCCAGAGAGGCAGCAGCCCTCATGTCGGGGAGAAAGCCCACTTCCAGCACATGGAGCAAGAAATCCTGGTTGTCAATACCATACACTCTGTCCAGGAACAGAACCATGGGAGCCTTGTGATCTGGCACAAAACTAGCTGACATCTTTGGTTCTACGATGCTGTTGTCTAAGCATGACATATAGAAAACATTTTGGAAAAATCATTATCAACACTGTTCTGATAGCAGAGAACACTTTTAACAATCATCACTGATTAAAGACACCTACCTTTATGAATTCAATATGTTTTTCAAGTGTTTACCTTTTCCAAACGAAGGAATCTGAACAGAGAGGCTGATGACTCCCACAAGATCCTCAAGGGGGACCAGAGACCTCAGGATAGCTCGAATTCTCAGAGCCTCACCCTTACCAGCCTGGATCAACTGTAGAAGCAAAACCTTGTTTTTTTTCTTCTATAAAGACTAGATTACCTATTCCTGTATGATTATTTCTTTCTCAACCTATTTGAAAGGTCCAGTGTGGTAGTTACTTACATGCATCTCTGGAGCACAGCGCCCCAGCAAGTCAATAAGGGCAGAGTAGAAGGACATGATGGCATTTCCCAGGTGCACCCTGTTCTCCTCATGCTGCTCCTCTCCTCCAAACCTTACAGAAAAAAAGACAGTGGCTCTAAATATGTTTTTACAGCAACACTGGAGGAGATAATTCACACTTTGGCTTCTCATTAAATACCACCAGAAGGCTTTTAAACCAAAGCTAAGAACTCTTACATGGGAAAGCGTCTGTCTTTCTTAACACTCGGACCATCCCTTGCAGGGTCCTCTGATATTTTGATGGCCTCCTCTATTGCAGCCAACAGACCATTGCCACCCTCTCCTCTCAGAGCTGGACCAAAGCACTCAGGCCTGCGAATGAGGAGACGCACCACCACATTGGCATTCTCTTCTACGCTCTCTCCTACAGAAGGGGGAAACAAACAAGGTTATTTTTAATAAAGTAGAAAACAGACACAATATGAGCATTGTAATTCAATATTGAACTGTATTGCATGAATTCAAATCTGACCGTTGACAAACACCGCAAAACGAAGAAAGTCAAGGTATTTCTCTCCGCCACAAGGATTCCAGCCAATGTCAGGATAGCCTTTAGACAGTAGCATTGGACAGCTCTGAAGTCCACACCCAGCTAAGTACTTCACCACCTGGAAAGATAACGGTGTACTCAAGTGATGAAGAATTTTGCACAATGCTTGTTTTTTACATAGCACATTCATTTTATATATAAATAAATGTAAATATTTTACCATTTCTAGATCCTGCTCTTGAAGAGCCAACGCCAGCTCGTTGTTGTCGATACAAGAGGCTGCAGCCACGTCCAACGGGGTGGAGCCTCGCATTCCTAAAAAAACAGCACATCATTTCTAGCTTAATTGCAGTTCTGACATCAAAAAAATAATCATCAAGAATACTGCTGGAGCTCAACAAAGACAATCACCAAGGCCGATGCCACTGTTTTGGAGAAGGTAGCTGAGGTGGTCAAACATAGAGCGCTGGTTTTGGCGACTGATGCGACAGAAATAGCAGAGAAAACGGCAGCAGTTTGTCACCACTCGAGGGAATCTGATCTCCTGTTGAAAAAATAACATGTTACAAACGTTAAGTTAAGAAGCATGTTACGCCCCCTGATTTAACTCCACCCTCTTACTGGGCCGTAATGTTTTTCCTTTTTGCTTCAATAGGCAATGCATACTTTGTGCTCTAGCTAGTGTGGGGGTTTTGTTTGTTGTTTTGGCCTTTGAGACCCTGAGGCCTTTTGCTTCCATTTTAGTTGATTAACTTTTCTGTTACCTGATAAAGCTGTCAATAAATTGTATTTATTGCCGCTTAAAAATCTCACTCGCCTTGTTGTATCCCTTCTTTGTTCCACCTTTACCAAAGCTATTTTCCCTTTTACATGTGTGTTAGGCCTGTGTACCCTTAGGCACCCTAGACAGGCCGTAACAAAGCATAACGCTTATATATTATATATACCTCTGTATATTGCCTGGTGGTAATATAAAGCAAGGTCTATGAGTATATTGAGAATATTTGCAATGCAGTTGAGTTGAACAAAAAAAAACATACCTTTGAGTCCCCGCCACCAAGCACATTGACCATGACCTCCATGACAGTTTCATGCATGCCCAAAGCTCGCATTAAGTTGGGGTGCTGATAGAAAACTTTGTTGCTCATGATGTCCCTAAGAAAGACAAATGAAGTTGATGTATCGTTCCCTTCACATGCAGTTCTCCAGGAATTCACTATAAGGCAAGATGTTCACAATAAATTAAAATTGTATATTAACCCGATGCTTTGAATCATAAGCCTCTCCTCTTCCGGACCCATCTGGACAATAAGCAGTGAGCGGATCTGGCCCAAGCACTCAAGCAAGTCCATCGTGTCTTGAATTGACACTGCGTTGATAGTGTAGGCCTTAGGAAGGGCACGCATGAGCTCACCGAGCCCATCGTACTGTCTGTGAAGAAGGCTGAACATCATGCGCACCAGTTCAGGGTTCTGGATAAATGACTCCTGAGCCCAATGGATCATAGTATGGGAAATTAGCTCCTGCAATGTGCCTAAAAAAACAGAGCCCAAAGAGTTAGGAAAATACACACAAAAAAAACTATGTACAGTATTAAAGTTACTAGAGACTGTGTACTGTGGGGGAGTAAAAACTCAATTGGCGACTCTATGTATGTTCTGAATGTGACGATAGAAAAAAAGGTAGTCTTTTTGCAGTTGTACGTGACATGCAAAAGATGAGGGGCTTACTTGGCTTTGTATCTTCCTGCGGTTCCGGCTCCACCTCAACCTTCTTCTCGCGGATTCTTTTCACTTTTGCCAACAAACGAACCAGTCGTCCACGAAGAGAGTTATCCACTTCTTCCTCTTGTTCTTCTTCCTCAATATGAACACCTTGGAGAGAGTTTCAAATTAAAAACTGTGATTTTAATTGAAACCTGCCATGCGGATGTCAGTAGACTTGATCCAGTTGATGAAGACTGACCACAGTGAGCCAGCATGACATTGTGAAAAGTCAGCAGAGCTTCGCGGACCTCATCTGGAACAGGGCACTCTTCATCCTCAGCACAGTTCTTGAAGTTCATGAGCATGTTGACCTACACAACAGAAGAAAAAAAGGGACAAAAAATGGTTAATCTTCGGAAGTGATATGTTCTTTGATGAGTTTCTTTGATAAAATATAGAAGACAAGTTCCTCCTTTATGAATGTTTTCGAGGTAAAACAATTATGGGTGTACCTGCTCCTGTGGTGGGGAGCGAAATTCCCGGGTCTTGCGGGCAGTCTCAGCGGCACTCATGGTAAAGGCCAGCATAAGTTCATTGTAGCGCTGCCTCTGGTTGGACTGTATCTGGCTGACGAACTGGTCGGAAAAAGCAGTGATGCCCTCCACTCTGTGACGTAGCTCACAGTCACAGAAATACTGCAGTAGAGTACACATCTAAAAGGACAAAAGCAAAGTGAATCATTGATACTATACGAGCACAGTTTTTTTTTGTATATTCTGAATCGAACAGTCATACCTGCAATTTGACAGACTCTGGTAGCTTCATCTGGAAGAGTCCTTGCTCTAGTTGTTCTTCTTTATTCTCCTCTTTAATCTCTTTCTCTGTTTCCTCGGCTCCTTTCTCACCATTTACTTGCTCCGTCTCATCCACTTTTTCTTCATGTGGCACAATCGATTTTGTTTCTAATTCTTCCTCTTCCTCCATTTCTTCCTCATCCTCTTCACCCAAGCCATCATCCTCAAATTCCTCTTCTTCTTCCCCTATGCCTTCCTGCTGGTCTTCTTTCACAGCTCCTTCTTTTGGGGGTGTTTTTTGTTCCTTCTCTTCTTTCAAATCAGCATTCTCCTCAGCAGGCTCCTCTTCTTTCTTGCCACTGAAGACTGTGGGCTCAAGCATCTTCAGGATGTGTGTAACATCTTCATCATCAAACACACCCATGATGAGGAGGGTACTGATGAGCTTCAGGATTGGAACAAAATGAAATTCAACACTACCACCAACAGGATCTCTCATGGCCTGACCTCCATCTTGCACAGCCTCGGTCAGCATGTTCAGGGCTTTTGTCTTTAGCACCTGGAAATACAAACAAACGATGATTATTACTGACTCAAGGGGTCCTTAAAATTCCAAACCTGTTCAACCTCACCTGTAAGGGGAGAACTGGACTCAGTGTGTAGATGCCCAGATCGGTTCCAACAAACCCAATGGAGGAGAAATGGAGTTTGGGACGCAGACATGTAGTAAGGCCAACCCCAGGTAAAGCATGAGATCTGTCAGAGTACAGAGTGATACTGCGTGTTTGGTCTGTCATTGGAACTATGAATTCCTTGTTGGTTCCTAGTCGGTTCCTCTTGGCAGACTCCAGGTGCATGCTGATGAGCAGGTCATAGAAGCCGCTCCTCATTGGTCCAGGTAGGTAGGTGTTCTCTATGGCGTAGAAGAGCTGGGACTCATCCACATGGCTGCACAAAGCGTGAGCCACACGATTGTTGCCCAAAGCACACACTAAGCCATACAGCTTCAGAGTATGATAGTGGAACTTCAATAAGTCCATACGTTCAGATAGCTCCAGGATGTCAATACACCTAGAGGAAATTAAATGGGTTAATTTTCACACAAAAAAGAAAGCAGTACATTTTTGTAACTCCTAACAATGCAATAGATGAATGCAGACCGATGCAGCTCTGACCTGTTCTCCTCTGGGATGTGGAGGGCCATCATGGTGAGTGGCTCCTGACAGTGCACCACCCAGCCCAGTTTTTCACTCATACGACCTGTCTCTGGAGCGAGGAAGTGGTTGGGCATTCGGCTCCAGATGACTGGGGTTAACATCTGGACATCCAGTCTTGGAGGGCATTGGGGAACAGGGTTCTTACGTTCACTCCGGAACATGGCGGCTGAGATTGGCATAATGTTCTAGAAAGACAAGTAAAGTAAGACATATTATGTGTTAAGGAGAACAGTTTGATTGGAAAGTTGCTAATTTGTAATTGTGGTCTCCACGAGTGATTTTGCAATTTTTGTGACTGACCTTCAGTTTGCCGAGTTCAAACTGAATCATATTCTGACTGGAAGGAAGGACAAAGACGGCTGGAAACAATTTTGTGTTGGGCTCCACCTGCAAGAAAGGACCATAACATGATTGCGTTAAATGACCAAGACTTGATTAGGACCTGCATGAATACCAGATTAAAGCTCATCTGACCTGGTAAAACGTGTTTATCTCTTTTCCATTAGCAGTGAAAGTCATGAGTCCTGTTTCCAAATCAATAAGGCAACCAATCACAAAATCCTCTTGGCTGACTCGGGTCTGCTGGGAGCTGCTGAACTCTCCTCCCCATACCATGTAGCAGTTACTGCGTTTTATACTGAGGAAGACAGAAAAACAATCAGAATGTATGCATTTTTGTCACTTTAAAAGAAAAATACTTTTTGTTATGTTTTCTTTCTTGACAGGAGGAACATACCTGTCGTGTATATTTCCTTTATCATCACCTACAGTGACTGTTACATTTCTCACTTTGCTGATGTCAAAATGTTGGTCATACTGGTGGTAGTCAGGTGTGATCCAGCCGACCCACACGCCACTGGGCTCCTGCCCCGCAAACACTCTCACAGAATAAAAGTACTGGTAAAGGGAGAAGGTAAATGGGGGGAAAAAAACAGAATACAAAATACAGTTTCAGGTGGACATGTTTCAACAAAAAGGTTAAAGTCATTACAGTACTGATAGACAAATTCAATATAAGAAATACTGTAATAAAGTCAACATTTTGTATATTTTATTTTCATCATTGTATCAACAGTTAACATGTATACAGTCGTCCCTCGCTATGTCGCGCTTCACCTTTCGCGGACTCGCTGTTTCGCAGATTTTTGTTGTTGTTGTTGTTGTTGTTGTTTTTTTACAGCGTACAGTATGAACGCGCATTGTGGGGCTGTACTGTACACCTTGTCAATCAATCTCCTCCGTGCAGTGTCTCCTGGACAGGACAGAATACGTCCGGATAAAAAGTCTGCGGAGCGGCTCCCGGACAAAGAGGCACGGCCAGAGGACCTCGTAGATTGACCATTAAAATAAAATTTGTTGAACATGTTCTTATTTTTTAAATCCGCGAAATTTTGAGAGTGTTTAAATAAGAGAGAAATGTGAGAAAATGTTAATGCCTGTCTGAAAAAAAGTGTATAAAAGTGTGTGGTTAGGGGTTTTACGGCCCTAAAACATGTATAATAATGGTGAAAAAATAAAGCTCACTACTTCGCGGATTTCGTCTATCGTGGGTTGTTTTTGGAACGTATCCCCGCGATAAACGAGAGACCACTGTAAGTACAAAGCATGCATGTTATAAATAGGAAAGCCTATATATAAATAAAAGCTCTAGTCATACTGTTGTGGTGTTGAGGATGATGTCAACGTCATCCCTGTCATCTGGCACCACATCTTCCACTAAACGGGGCATGATGGGAACAACTGGTGGTGGAGATATTAATGCAGCCTTCTTAGCCTTGAAAAGGAATCTGTGAATAACAGCAGCAATTACTCACGATATGAAACACACCATCCTTGCCTTCTCATCCATACACCCCATGTCAAGTCACTCTACTCTATGCCTGAATCTTTACAAACCCTTTCTTTTTGCTTTTCTCAGTTGAGGCATCCTTCTCATTTTCTCCATTTTTAATGGCAGGCATCTCTTTAGGCACAGAGGCTTCTTTCTTATCCTCTTCCTGCTCTTTGCGAGTTGCTGACTTCTTGAGTATTTCAAAGTCAGAGTCTGGGTCCACCTCCAACACCTCATCCTCAGGGATTGTCAGTGCACGGGTAAGAAGGGTGGTTCCTGCTGGGACTTTGAACGTCTCATGGAACTCAACTGGCATGCTGAGTCTGAAGAATAGCAAATCCGTGTTGGCGTTCTGTGATCCAAATGTCTTGTGAGTCACTTTGAGACAAGGGGCACTTTCCACTGTCCCATCAACACGGGACACCTAGAGCATAAACGAAAGAGGGTCGGTGGTGATCGAGAAAATACTAACTTATTCATGATGGGAACAAAGAGATATCTCATCAAAACAAGTAATGCACAGTACCTCCATGTGAGGATGATCAGTAGGCGCATTGATGAACTGGGGAAGGCTCTTGCTGAACCACATGGTAATGTCTCTTTTCATGTTGATAGCAAAGGGTTCAAATCCCTCCTGCAGGCCACAGATGGTAAAATAACGGAGACTGCTGACATTCTGACCTAAGTTGATCCTGCCAATCTGAGACAGGCCCAGGCTGCACACAGGTATGAAGCCTAGGGATGTTAGATACATACGAGATCATCAGAAACATGATCAGAAACACAAACCTGTGTTGTTTCTGCCTAATAACTTAATTTGCTGTAGTTGTTACTGTACTTACCCTCTCCAATCTCAATATCCTTGAAGGCCATATCCGAGCCTGAGTCGCTGATCAACATTTCTCCGTTGAGTGTAAACATGATGTTCATCTCCGTGAGGTCAATCATACAACCCACCACATCACCAGATAGCCACTGTCGACCGAATGGCTCATTTCCCACATGCCAACGTTGGGCCTGAAAAAGAACATTTTCAAATTTTAGAGGTTAGTATTACAGTCCTTGGAATACTTTAAACGCATGTAAACTAGGTCTCGCTCCCACCTTGAACCCGTTGAAGACATAGGCGAATTCATCTGCACCAAGTTCAGTGTCTGCGCGAACACTGGGCCTTGCCCAGCCCACTCTCATCTCCCCGACTGTCACAGCTTCAAACTCAAAGTACCATTTTCCTTGTGTGATAACATAAGATTTCTCAGCTCTGAACACTCTGACTTTATCACCAGTTGCTGGTCCATGCCCGCCTACATAAAAACAAACACAGTAATTAAAAGAAAAGCGTGTAGTTTTGATACAAAACACCTGTAACTTTACGAACAAATCTTGTAGGACTGCATACAATATGTCATCCTGCTTATAGATAGCAGTGCAAACTTACTGCTCTCCTGATCAGGTGGCTCTATGTTGTAACCATATCCGATGAGAGTGCGAACAGCTGCACAAACGGTGTCCCTGTTTGTCTTTTTAGTCTTTTCATCCAGCAGGTTGTAAGGAACTAGACGGGGATTGCGCTTGTTCATTATATCCTACACAAGAAAATATAAAATATAAAAATGGAATGGAACAAAATTATTAAAAGAAATGACTGCGTTATGTACCCATCATATTGTCGACACGCACTTAGTATTAACATTATCATAAAAAGTATGGTGGTACCTGCACAATACTGTATGTCCAGCCCTGTCGAACCCGATCTCTTGCCCACACATTGTGTCCATTTTCTGCCAGCCTCTCCACTAGAGTGTTCTGATTAGGAGTTAGCTTGACATGGTTGAGGTCCAGAGGGGCCGGCTTGTATCCGCTACTCTGCATGTAACTAAGAGACAATAATTTGTGATCAGAATGGGCCCCTAATATCTTTTACATGGTAATTTACAGTATACATGATAAAAGAGATCAACGTAACAAAATCAACATGAATAAATGTCTTGCAGCTCACGTTTTGGGGAGCTTGTTCCTTTTTAGATTCTCTTCGGCTTTCTCATCTCCCATTCCTACATGACAGCCGAGTGCGAGCAGAGTCCTTTGAAAAGTATCACACAAGGCGTTAGACATACAAAGGGACAAAAGCACAGTGCTGTTAACTGAGTAAAGTACTGACTTACTTGAGTGTTTCTCCTGACATTGCTAAATTGTAGTTCTTCTCTGGTTCAGGGAGACTCTGGAAGTCTACCAGGCAGGGGTGCAGCTTCTTGTTGTCGTCACGAAACTTAACAATGATTAAAAAATAAAAATAAACTGCAAAGATTTTCTATGGGGATTGTTTGTATACACAGCAAAATGTTCTATGGGAAACACGTCAAACACTTACTGGTCCAAAGGTCCAGCCTTGTTCAATGCGAGTAACAGCCCATAACTCATGGCTATTTTCTGCAAGCTTCTCTCGAATGCGCTCCAAATGAGGAGGAAGTACAATCTGAAAGAATATTGAAATTCAGTACAGAGGAAAAAACGAGGATGGAAAAAAAGTATTGAATTGTATTTTTACCTGTATAGTGTCCACAGGGCCAGGAGTGAAGGCTGTATGTGAGAGGGACTGAGTTGGACCCAACAGGTTGCGAACGGCATCAAAATCGTGCTTGTACTCCTTGATAGGCTCGATCCGCAGACGATCCCTTGGCAGTACTGCTTCATAGCATGGAGCATATCCCGGAGGTGGGAGAAACTTAAAATCCCCATGACGCCCTCCGAGAAGAAATCGTAACCTTGGATTCAGAGAGGAAAATTGACATTGGTAATATTAATTAAATAACGGTACTCCATAATTCATAATTTTATATTGCAAAATGCCCTACTTAACGCCTGCTGAGAAGCTGACAACAGGGAAGAACAAGCTGTCCAGGTTGAAGTTCTCAAACATGCCCTGAACAGGATGCCCATTGATACGGAAGGATATACTGGGCACGCTCAGATCCAAACAACAGCTGATCACATCCTCTGTGGCCAGGAGGTGCTGATTGGGTGTGGCAACATGGCGCGGAACACGCCCTGTGGAAATACAGAGAGTGAATTGGTCAATAGGCATGAAATCTAAAGGAGTTTATCTGAGTAACTTGTATACATAGGAGGAAAAAGTAAGGAACATGGGCAGAAAAGATCAAAATTAAGAAAATAATACAAATTTAAGAGTTTTAAATAAAGGTAATACATGCATGTTCTTGTCAATATGTTGTTCTGATATTGTTTACTTTACCTGACCAGAGGTGAAGCCCGTCGAAACCGTAGGAGTAGAGGTCATCCCCAACCCCGTTGCCTCCCCAGCCTTCCCCTCCACCAGGATAAGGACTGTAGCCCTCTGTCAGAGCCCAACCCACACGCAGGTGATATGGCTGAGCTGTAAGGAATGGCTCCACTTCGTCCACCATCACCTCAAAATACCACTTTTTGTACTGAGTGGATCCTTCACAGGTTCCAAGGAAAATGTTGGGTCTCATGCTAGAAGAGTATAACAAAACAATACCTAACTCAGTGCAGATGTTTTGAGAATTGGGTTTCAACACAGAAGAAAGAGCACGAAGCTTTTACCAAAAAGCTTTTATACAAATTGACCCACCTGGTTACATAATTGATAATGTTGGTTTGAAGTAGGAGGTCACGACCAGGAAGCAGATTCTCTGTGATGAGATTCTGATTTGACCTCACCGCCACCCCATTGCACACACACAGAGAGCAGAGCACATCCAAAACCTGGGAAAAAAAAGGATATCAAATTCCATGAATATAGTTTCCGGTGCTGCTTTATAGCTCAGAATTTCATATATTACAATATTTTATCTATTAAAGAATATATAAACTGCAATCAATTGATTAGGTTTGCTTTTCAAACAGCTAAGTAAAAGGTGTTCCATGTTCTGACCTTATGATTTCGTCCATGCTTATCCAGCAGAGAGATGATGGATTTGATGTGATTTTCCTGAATAATATTCAGCACCTCTGGACTCTCAATCAGAACACAATACAACACCTCCAGGATTCCTGTCATAAGAATGTGACAATATATGCATAAATAAACGCTGGCAATTCCTGTTAATCTGGTATGGTAGAAAAGAAAAATACAATATAATACAGCATTGAGCTTAATAACAGGAACAAATTACAAAAAATATCTGTCAATATAATGCAATTCAATAATATTCCTGCAGTAAATACTAACTGTGTGAATAGATTGGGGCTATTTACACAGTTAGTGTTTGCTGCAGGAATATTATAAAATTGCATCATATTGACAGTATTTTGATCCTATTGTATGCTGTTAATAAACAAATTCAATTTGATTTCAATTGACAGGGTGCTCACTTATACTAGTGAGCAGAAGATAAGTTTTCATCATTCACAGTTAAGTGATCAGTATAATACATTTTGGCTTTTGTAAAGAACAAAACAACAACCAATACAATGTCCATTGTAGTCATAGCATCTAAATGAGCTTGTATGTTTCTTAGATACCTGAAGACGCCTCCAAACGATCCAATTTACTGACCAGCCAGTCAAGGTTATCACAAAACAGCGCACAGTTAGCACGATTACCTCTGATCAAAGAAGCTTCATAAATGAAAAGAAGCAGAAACAATTGTTAATGCATAACATTCACAAACAAGAAAGGTGGCTAGATATGAGGAAAATAAACAGTGACAGGTCTAGAATCATCCTGATTACATAGAACAAATAAGCAGATGGACATACCAAGCAATTCATATAGTAAATTTACTATCTCCTTCCATGACTCTGCGGCTTCCTCCCCAGCATACTCTGAGAAGTGGGCTGCTGTGTTGTAGACATTGAGGCGATCTACACAGTCCAGGACATGAGTAATCATTCCCTGTTAAAAAAAATAACATAGAGAACTTAAATACAAATATTGAATGGATATAAATCACCCAAACTTAATGTAAACCAAATGCCAATGTAAAACATTTCCATGAATAGTCAATCGTCAGCAGTAAGACCTCTTCCTGGAAGAGGTTCTGTCTGTTCTTGAGGGAGCGAAGCTTGAACTGCTTATCCTCATGCTCCAGCTCCTCCTCAGGGGGTCGGAAGTAGAAGATGAGATCCTGCAGGGAGAGCACCACTGTGTCCATAGGCAGCGATGACGAGTTGGGAGTTTTGTTTTTCCCACTCAGAGCATCTAAACCTCTGGAGACATGAAAAGCACATGAGAATACCACAAAAACAAGCTGTAAAAATAAAACCATGGCTACTGGCAATGATTTGAATAGACAAAAGTATTGTTACTTGATGAACTGGTTAAAGAGGCCTGATGTGCTGAAAATCATTCTGGCAGCTTGGTACTCTTCGGTCTGAGATCGAGCCACAGTGAGTGCATCGTCCATGTGGCCTTCTTTATGGAGTATGGCCTAAAGATTTAACACAGATTTAACGCTCTTAAAACACAAGTATCGACTCAAAAACCAAATACAGTACATGCTGACTTCATTCTCTTTTACCTTTCTCTTGAGAGGACCCAGGCGGGCAGATTTGGCATCAACAGCAGCATATGTGAGCCAGAGGCCAGTTGAAACATGCTGTACGAAGCACATGGACTCTCCATACTTAATCTCAGGCGTGCCCATGCCTTCAACATCTCGCTTTTGGATCACTTCGATTTTTTCCTGTGGTTAAAATAAAAAAGTGTGTTGTTCATCTAGTCCTAAAAAAAATCTCCACAGGACACAATGGAGTCTCAAACACTGATTGTTTCTGGCTCAGCTGTCTTTGAATGACAATGACCTTTGAAAGTCTGACACAGAAGGCTGACATCTTTGAATTTGCTTTCTCCGGGTCCACCAGCAGCAGTCCTTTCTCTTCATCCAGACAAAGGTATCTGCCTGTTGTTATGTGACGAATCCGGAAAGACTGGCCCCATTTAATGTGACCTCCGCTCCAACTATCAACAGGCACAAATGAATGAGCTTAAAGTCAATGAACGTGTCAGTGAATGTGATTATACATTTGCTTTATGTAAAGGATCAAGTTACTCACGCAATACGAAGTGGCTCAAGTCTCCACAAGGATCGAGCATGACTGCATACAGCCCCTCCTTCATAATGAGCAACTCTGAAAAACAACAACATGCAAGTCAATGACGTGCAATTGTGTACCAGGAAATTTAAGGTAAGAAAAATTACTAAATGTTTTTGTTAATTTCCAGTAGTTTTAGTTTATGTTAGTGCATTGTGACTATCAACGTGCAGAATCTTGAAACTGTGTTGATATAAGAAGCACACTACAATGAACAGTTTTTCATTCACTATGTGGGAATACAGTTTGCTAGCATGGGTCACTCTAGAAACTCTAGAAAAATCTGACCACTCAGAACAAAAGCTATAATTATATTTATTAGCATTTTATGATATGAATAAGGGCCGTTGTTTTTCATTAAAACTTAATACTGTTAAAACTGTTTGTCAGCAAAACGCAAGTCACAGGGGAGTTAAAGCACCAGAGGTGTGTTTTAGTACATACTGAAAAAAATATGCCATGTTTCTGTAAAAAATGTTGGTCACCTGCGCTGGTCGTCCCCTTGGTCAGCTGCTGGGATTGCCAAACACTCGTCCATGTGGCCATGAAACAGCCTGAGCACATACCCTCCGGTCAGAAAACCTAGAGGAAAAGAGTGATATTGTTGAGAGAGTGTGGATAGGTTTACAGACAAAAAAGACTTTTTTAGCAACAACAAAAAATGACTGACCTTCAGCCAGCTCACACCCTGACATCACAGGGGTCATGGTCCACAGTGTTTGCATAAAAGAGGCATCTACCATCAAGTCACCACTGGCGTAGGACAGATGCTAAAATAAGCACAGGTAGTTATATTGGAAGGATTTTAGTCTACTATTCTATTTAAGGAGTCTGATTTGACAGCCAATATCAGCTTTGAAGTGTCGCAGTGACAGTAAAATGTGGTAATGAAAGAAAGATTCATCAGTCATAAATAATAACATTACACACACATACACACTGGCTACATACAACACAAAGCACTGTTCACTATTCTGAAACAAACATGAAGATATAATGACATGTATCTTTGCAAATAATGCAGTTTTTACTATTTTACTATGGATCATAAAGCTTAAACAGCTTCAATAATCGATGAGCAAGAGAAAAAAACAATTTGATGTTAGTCGACTACAAACAAGACTTGACCAATTATATCTAAATATGTAAATTCATAGTCAAGGACCTCACTTGTAGCATGTGTGTACAACAGACTGTCAGTTACTGTACATTGCAAATAAATCAGATATTGGTTACCAGGTATCGCTCTGAAGAAACACTGACAAGAATGAGGTCATCCCCCACCCTGACCTTCTCGCCTTCAGACCTTTGCTTGGAGGCTGGATGGATGGTCCACCAGCAGGCCTCTCCTGTGATGGACAAATAGATTTACAATACAGATGTAAATATACTCTACATCGCCGTGTGTGGAATATCATGGGCAGTAAAATGGATCGCCACCTGTGGAATCTTCCTGCAAACCCACATCAAAAGCCAGTTTGTCTGTCAGGGAGCGTGAAGTAGTCAAACAGCACAAATACTGCAGCATAAAGAGAGGGAGAACAACAACTGGCATGAGAGAACATACACTCGAATCAATGTAAAGAATAATACTGTAAGGAAAACTGCTGCTCATAGGGGAGGACAGGATAGAGCAGCAGTAGTCACATACTTGATTGTAATTGGTCGCATCATAAAACAAAAAAACATTGTTCACAAAAAAAATGTAAAATGTGCTCACCATGCTGGAGTGAGTGTGCTTCAGAAGGATGGCATGTCCATACAGCAGGGTGCGGTGACCCCCGCCTTGCGACGACTGGGAGAAGATTTAGAGACAATCAAATGTTCAAAGAATGACAGGAGGTTACTGTATTCAAAGTTGCCTCTTTGAAAACCCTTCAAAGTGACAACTTTGATTTGTTATTATAAAAATAACAATATGGCAGGTTTAGAGACTCAGTAAGGGAGCAAACAAAACACAGCCATATCTTACATTTGTCGTGCAAGTGATATGAAACAAACTAAATTATCTCCGAACAGCTGAGAAAAATGATCAAAGCAATAACTAAGCTGCATGATATGTTGCATGACGGCTGTATATATAGTAATACTAATGAGGGTGTAAAAGGTATCCTCAATGCAGTTATGACAAACTCTGAGGCTAAAGCAGTGGACAGATATTCAGTAGAACAGTGAAAAGAGAGAATGAGAAAACATACCCATTTGTCCAAATCAACAGCCTACGGTTGACAGGTGGGAGAGTGAAGTGGTGTCAAGTGGGAAAAGAAACAAAGTCTGTTTTAGTTGTTGAATGAACAATACATTGCATTTCATAAAATCAGGGGCACATTCCATGGAAAAGCAGCACATTTTAATCACCCCCCCTTATTGTGTCTTACCTCATCCACAGAAGAGTGGGACAGCATTTCCTGTAAAGCCCGCACAGAAAGGGACTGTTCCAAAATGAAGCAGCATATCGCAAGGTCTGGAGGGATATTCTGAAACACAGGAAACAATAAAACCCTATAATTATGAATTCAAATTCTCAAAGAAATGAGAAAGGCATTAACAATTATTTCAATACCTGTGCGTTCGAGGTGGTCTCCAGGAAACAAAGACGATTCCCAAATCCTTCACATGACAGACACAGCTTGATCTGTTCCTTAAGAATAGAGGCAGTGCACTGTAGCACCACCTGATCATCCTACAAAAACATAACACAAGCCACAATTGAAGGAGGAGGAAACATGAGGACAGAATCAAAGTCATTGACATGTCCGAGGGAAACTCTGAGGCAAAAGAACCATTAAATAAGTAAGTAATTAAACATTTAATCAAATATACTGCAACAAGGTTTTCTTGAAAAAGGAACTGAATAAATTCAAATGCTACACAGCTTTAACCTTAAAAAAATACTCCACCAATTTAGCAATGCACTCCGATAACATTATCAGACTTACAATTATTAGCTAAAAAAAGTATGAAAAATAGATGCAGCAGAGCCAGAGACATTTTCTTTTGTGATGGTGTTTTTGAATAAGGACAATACACAAAAAACATTAACCTAATATAAAACAAGGAAAGATTTAATGTCTTTAACATATTGCTATTTTCCGTTCAGTTGCTCTTTTTCCATGTGTAAACCTGGCTCCTACATTACCCACAATGCAACTAAACTGCCGACATTGTGGTTGGAGATTCAGGTCCGTTAGTAGCAGTTAATGTAGATTAAACAAAAATGAAGAGCAATATTTTGACTTTATGCAGCTGCCTCTGGAGCATTAACAGCTTTTGCCATCTTTTTCACATACTCCACAGAGGTTAAGTGTAAATACATTCTGCAAATCCCATATTACATTATGCTTTTTACATTTCATGGGTTAGGCTATTAAACTTGCCATCATGACTCCGATAGGTCACCATGTGACGCAAACTGCACTATATTTGCGGGGGGTGACATTACAAGTCAGACTAATTTAGAGGTGGCTCCGCACCAAGGAAGCTGTTAACAATGGAGCACAGATAGTGTGGCCGTTTGACTGTGTCTCACCACATACATGACTTAGTTTTGGTGTTTAATCCGAGAGACGACATCGAGGCCCAAATAAATAACAGAAACGTGGCAATACATCAATTATATAACCCGCAAAGACCGCCGTTTCCATACAGAACTTTTCTTAACCTTCAGTTGTTTTTGTCCTATTAATGTGTTTCTCTGCGCCCGTCACTGGCACAACTCTAATCTCCCCACCTCGCAGGCTCCAAGACCCCAGCCACTCCCCCTCCGATCTCTATTTCAGGCCGCTGCACCTGCTCTTCACACATCCCCTTCTGGAAAGCAACAGGTATTTAGGCTTTGAATGCCAGAAAAAAGGCCCTCATTGGACAGATTCCAAACCACAATTAGTCGGCTTGCTGAAAAAAAAGAATATTCAAAATTCACCGGAACACAATCCTTCATGCTCAGCTTTTTTTGTTTTTTTATAAGCAAATGTTTCTAGTGCAAGCATACCTTTAATCGAAGCACAAACTTGTAAATAACAAATGTAATTTGAGTTAAAATGTTTATTAATGTAGTTGGTGCGTTATTGTTTCTGAAGTTTTAAATTGAAAACACTGCAAAATAAATGAAGCATATTTGTAAGATAATTTGTATTGTGCCCAAGTAAAGATTTGTGAGTTTGCAGTGTTGTCCAGGGGAGTCAATGCAGTCTGTTTCCTCTTCATCTATCTTATGTTCTGAATACATGGACATCTCAAATATCTTACTTAACAATAAGAAATAATTTCCTATCCTAAACAGCATACTTGAAAGTCAAGTTATTAGTTTGCTAATCATTTACAACAGTCATTATATTGAAGTAACAACACGTGACAGCTGTTGTTACCATAAAGACAATTCTGCAAAATGAGACCCGACGACAAATTGACAATCCCACTACAGCACATGACAGAAGTAAGTATCTAGTTTCTGTCACGTTCCGTTCCTAAGATACAGTGTGGACAAGAATGTGTCTGAAGGCAGACACACCAACAGACTGACAGACAGACTGACTGAAAGACAGATGCAACATGTCAACATGAGGCCGGCAGCTGGTTGTTTATCTGAAATTCCAAGTTGAGTCTTTGCTCCAAGAATTGCAATGTAAGAACTATCATAGAAATCTGACAAAATGATCTGAAACCAGCGTCCGATGACAAACATGTCTGGTACTACTTTAATAATAAAGTTTCCACATGGACTGAAGTAAGCAGCTGCTGCAATGAGCCAAGCTTTGAACGTTAATCCTCACACAGTATATATAGAACTCTGAGTTCAGGGTGAACAGCTTCAGACTGACCGTAACTTTATGACACATTGTTAACATATTTAACTTTAACGCAAGCCATAAGACAATGCCAACTGAATGGTGTTTTTTTAGATTATGTAGCTGCTAGATTAAATATGTGAAAAAGGACATTTGAATTTGATTGTGTACGTGCCCAACAAAATATGAAGTAATTAAATGATGTCTCTTTTCGCAAAAACACAGACTGCAGTCACACTTCAGGATGCACAACTTATAACCAAGTGCCTCCAACGAAGTGAGTTTTGAGTGATACTTATAATGCAGTCCATACATAATCAGTCCTGGCTGACGGCGTGGCTCGAGTTACCAGGGTTTAGAAAAACTCAAGTGACACTATGTGGAACACCTACAATAGCTGAGTATGAATGATGCCTATCCAAATAGAGGGTGTTACATACAGAAGACTGCTTGCAAAGCTACAATGCCCTTCTGTAGACTTTGAGATCTTAACTGGAAATCAGATAGCTGAGCGGTGAGTAATGCAGCAAATATAAACTGATTTAAATTCAATATTTTAGTGAAAATCAATGAAGTATAATATGTCAAATTTCCAAATGCCGTACTACAAAACACATTCTTTTAGCAGATTTTCATTTTAATGATTCAATAAATTACTTAAAAAAATGAACATTTAACTATCACAATCGTCATGAAAGTAAATAATGTCTGTCATAGGGAATTTGGTTGTAAAAATGTCACAATAATTTATTGTAGGTAATCTGTCATATGTTTATGTATGAACTGTCAGCTAGGCACCAAAAATGTTCTTCTTTGAGACAAAAGAGAAATGTATCAGGGACTTGTTGGTGTATTAATAGATAACAATGCCAACATAACCCACCAACTGTTCTTGTCAATCTGTGCTCAGTCTATAAAAGGAAAGTTACTCAACACAGTAGATGTCTACGATCTATTAAGAAGCAACAATTCATTACACAAAAGGGCTAATTATTGTGCACCGTTGACTGACAATGTTTACTAATAGTTTTTGAGAAGAGTCAGACAGCATCACTTACCGTACGCAGAAACTGAATCTCTTCCTCTCCATCTGCACCTTCTGCCATTTTCCCAAGGCATTAAAAGCAAAACCTTGAGGAAATGGAAAAATGTTCAACACTCAGTTCTGTAACTCCTGGTGCCAATGTGCCGCCCACATAGGCAAGACAATACTGGTAGAGGTTTCTGAAGGGCAATGTGGGTCTTGTGCTTCTCTCTGCTGTGGTATGAGGCAGAGGGATTGACTGTTCATTCCTGTTCATTACAGCATCATAAAGAGGTGGGGCAAGTTGTCAAAGCTTAACCAGGGATTCAAATGTTCCCCTTAAGGTATCTAGACCATTGTTTTGCAGTATTTTGTTGTATTTTAAATAAAGTAAGACATTCCATTTAAGTGAGACCTCTTATAATGTTATAACAATTTAAAAATGTGTCCATTAGAGGTTAATTTTAATAACGGACTGAATTGACATTTGATTTAAGTTTGAGTGATGTACATGTGGAAGTATATACATAAACATCACTATAAAAATGGATAAAAAATGACATAAATTGATTAACAATTAAGATTATGTTACGTTAGTTAATTTAACTTATGTTAAATTATATTATTATTGTATTAATCTATTTTGTTTAGCTAAAACATATACATTTAACTTAGCTGTATTATTATATTTACATTATGAATACATTGTCATCAAATAGTAATAAGACTAAATTAATAAATGAGCTTAGCATAAAATGTAATGTGTGTATGTAACTAAGCGAGGTTATGTGCTTTCTAAACTAAAAAGAGAAACTAGGCTAACACTCATTGGCTAAAACTACTTTCTGTTTAGAACAAATGAATTAAAAGAAAGTGAGAGACGTATCGAAAAAATCAAGAATATGAATGTCAATTGAATCTACAAGCTAACAATATCTCTTGCCTTAGTTTAACCGTTCAAAATCTTCGTTAATCTAATTTAACGTTAGTTAACCGTTAGCTTTCTTGCTAAGTAACGCTAACCACTAGGGTAGCTCCTGTAATAGGATATTGAATGTGTGAAAAGAATGCTCCTTTCCGGTCCAAAATTATCAATATTAGTATTAGTCTTTATCACATTAGGTACAGAGTGCGTGTTGTTAAAGAAGTTATTACATCTTGTATATACATTTTTCAGTTTAAATATATATCTCAGCAAGCTTACATGCTCCATACTTCCGGTGGAGGGCAGCAAAACGCACGAGCGGCGCAGCGTCCAGGAGAAGAAGAAAACGGTCCGTCGGTTAAACACTTCCCCCTTCAGTTCCAAAACACAAAGCAGTGTCGGGTAAGCGCTGTTAGCAGTTTTTGTTATGCAGTGTGAACTAAATGATTCAACATTTTATATTAATAACACATTGTATGTTTCCGTTATGTACGTTACAACTTGCTCTTTTGATAAATTGACACCAGCTGGTGCGCTACGTCACCGCACACAGCGAGCGGCTAATGTTGTAACATTGGTGAACGCTTGCTAATGTTTATGTCGTTTGCAGCACTTTTTAAGCGAATAGGCTCAAAGCTTGGTCCAGAGGAGAAGAATGGACGCCCTAGCCCACATGCTGTCAGACCCTCTTGAACCAAAAGAAGAACACGATGAACAGATCACAGAGGAATGCATGCTGGGGAACTGTCGGTTAAACCTTCCAGAAGACCTACTTGAAGACGTGAGTTACTGGCGCTCGGCGCTGCGCTTTCATGCACTCAACGATTGTTCACACGTATTAAACGCTAATGCAGATTCTGCATCCATGTTTTGTTGTTTTTGCTTTTGTTTCCATCAGCCAGACATTTTCTTCTCTGTGATGAGCGCGAGCACCTGGAGTGAAGTGCTGTCGGATTCCCAGAGGCAGCACCTTCGTCAGTTTTTGCCACAGTTTCCTGACAACAATGTTGCAGAGCAGGACAGCACCATCAGTGACATTTTCAACAACAGAAACTTTAACTTTGGAAATCCCCTTCATCTTGCACAAAAACAATTCAGAGGTAATTCCAAAGGTCTCCACTTATTTACCTTCCAACACTTAACTATATCCTGCTAAGTGTTTTTAAGCACTTTCTGATCACTTCTCTTGTTTATATCAACCCAGATGGTTACTTCAATCCTGAGGTAGTCAAGTACAGACAATTGTGTGGCAAGTCCCAGAAGAAGAGACAGCTGTACTCCCTCCAGCAGTATTACCACAAACTTTTGAAGCACATCCTTGTCTCCAGAAAGGTTTTTTTTTTTTTAAAGTTTGAAATACAATCCATATGGCCTCTTGCCACTAGTCTTAATGTGTCCTGTTGTTGTAGGAGTTGCTGGAGTTTGCAGTTCACAGTGGTCTGGACATTCCTCCAAAAAGAAAGTTAACGACCAAGACTCATGCTGAAATGCGGGAGCCAAGAGTGAGAAGAAGATTGAGCCGCATAATAAAGGAGGTTAAAACGGAGTGTGGAGACAGCAACGCTTCATCTGATGATGACGGTCAGTATCTTCTTTCATTACTATCACTGCCGATGACAATATCTTTTATTTCTAAAGCTTTTCTTTAAAAAAAAAACGTGTGGACACTAATAAGACTCTTATTGCATATTGCTTGTAGACATATCATTATGGGCTCCAGCACCCCAATCACCTTCCTCTCCAACACCCACTGTCTCGCTCAGAGTTCTTCCTAGCCTCTCCACCCAAGACATGAAGACCACTGGTCAGGGATTTCGGCAATCTCAAGATAATGTTACTCAAATGTTTGCGCATGGTGATAAGGTTTTAAGACGTGTCATTTCTTTACAGAGGGAATAGAACTCGGGGAGCAGGATTTGAAAGCCATGCTGCATAACCATCGTGAGAAGAGGAAGCGACAGCCAGTAAGTGTTCTCAATAGAAAGAAAAAAACAGTTTAGTCTTGATTCTCCAATATATAATTAATGAGTGATTTATTCAGGATCATCCAGACTTAATGACATCTGACATCCATCTTGGAGATATACTTTCAAGAGCGAATGTTGGTCGGAAGGGGGCTGTGGGTGAGTAAAAGAATTAAACAAGCATTGATCAATCTTAAGCAAAAGGCTGGTTTTTTTTCATTGATTTCATGACACACTTGAAATGTGTCTTTCCTTTGTTTCTCGTAGCCTTTTTTGACCTGTCTCTGCCTAAGAAGAAGATCAAAGATGAGAAAAGGAAGAAAAAAATGAGGACAATTAAAGTAGAATCGGAGGATCCCTGTGAAATTCTTGCACCTTCAGACACCCCATCAGCTCCAACGGCGAGCATCATCAATTCCCTGCCAGACACCCCGTCTACTCCACTGGCCAACATCAAGGAAGAGTGAGTTTAGTGCTACGCTAATGTTTACAGAATTGTGTGTGTACTACTGTATGTATACTGTATATGCATATATTCATTGAGTCTCCTGTTGGCAATAACTGCTCATTATTTTTTAAGAATTGTGGAGGAGTGTCAGAGCAGCCCGGTTCCAGTTGAGGAAATAGCTATCAGTTTCTTCAGCTTGTTGGAGAGCATCTTAAAGGCGGAAACCTTTACAGGCACTTCATTGGTATGCACTCATTGCAGACTCTCACATACATATTCTAAATATGATTAAAGTTCTGACTGCTATTATAACGCCTACATTGTGATCTCACAGTTGGAGGAGAAAGTTCAAATGTGGCAGTCCTCTCCAGCCAGCTCCCTCAATGTGTGGTTTTCATCTGTCCCATGTTGGTCTGACTTGGTTCTTCAAGCTCTGCAGTTTCTTGCTGGAGAGACTAAAGGTATGTAGCAGTGGTCACAACACTCACTCTACAGTCAGGCATTAATTTACTCCCCATGTTACTCATGTATGTTATGTTTGTTAATCAGATGGAATGATGGCACTCCCCAGTGGATTTTCTCCATTTGTGGAATTTGCTGATGAAGCTCAGCAGTGGAGGTGGATTGGTAAGAAGGTTCAGTTTTCAAAATCCCTGATTGATGCAGAGCTTGGCATTCAGAAAGATTGTATTCTTATGTCCACCATTTATTTTAGGTCCCACTCAGGATACAGAAAAGGATCTCAGTGCACTCTGTCAGCTGTGGCTGGACTCCAAAGACTTAGTTATCAAGGTAGTACAATTATTACATCACAAATACATTTCACATGCTTCGTCACTATGTTTATGTTTACTATGTTTACCACTATTTTATTTTCGTCTTCCATAGACCGAAAATGAGGACATGCTAGATATGACTTCTCCCACACCAAGAGTGTAAGATTCAGGGCATTTTTTATTTGTATTAATAAGTGGATAAACCAGAAATAAATTGATTATTGTTTTTATTTGTGTTCCGGGAAGGACAAAGCGTGCTTTAAAATAAATATATATATATATATATATATATATATATATATATTGCTGTATTTAAGATAACAAAAAGTAAATTTGTTCAATTAATTTTTTTTTTTAACAATAAATAGGAGTTGTTTCTGACTTTAACATGATGAAATACTTTTAGTTGCAATACCATGGTTGTTGACGTTAACAGTGTAAAATTTCTAACCGAGCAGCTCAACTGATTACGTGGTGCGGCCCAGCACTGGAGATGAGAGACAAGTGTTTCAAATTCAGGTTGGTTTGAGCTTATTTACATAATTTGTCCTTATTTACCTGGACATGAACTCTCTAAGCCAACATGTGTTGTATTTGTTTTCTTAGGAGCAGCAGCGATACAACCAGCCACACAAAGCCTTCACCTTCAGGATGCACGGCTTTGAATCTGTGGTGGGGCCTGTGAAAGGGGTGTTTGATAAGGAGATGTCTCTCAACAAAGCCAGGGAGCACACATTGCTTCGCTCAGATCGACCACCATATGTTACCATTCTCTCTCTGGGTTCGGCCTTCTGTTTTACTCTCCATTGTCAGGCTGTTTGAAAACCATACTTTAAAGGCTGTGTGAAGAAAACCAATTGTACAATTCTGACTTCTACCTTCCTACGTCTGCAGTGCGCGATGCAGCAGCCAGGTTACCAAATGGAGAAGGAACAAGGGCAGAGATCTGTGAACTGTTGAAAGACTCTCAGTTTCTTGCTCCAGACGTCACCAGTGCACAGGTAAGATATATTTAGCAATTTGTTCTTTTAGTCCTTCAGCTAATTCTTGCAGATTAACTTGTGTGTACCTTACATTGGCCTGCAGCCTTAAATTTATACACTTCTTTGCCATTTAGGTGAACACAGTTGTCAGTGGTGCCCTGGATAGACTTCACTATGAGAAAGACCCCTGTGTGAAGTATGACATCGGCCGCAAGCTTTGGATCTACCTGCACCGCAGCCGCAGTCAAGAGGAGTTTGGTAAGAAATCATGTGTCTATTTTAGGGTTTAGCAGTTTGTTCAGTAAGTGTAAAGTCCTCTAATCATGTACTTGTTTGAGTGGAGGCAGCAATAAGGAGCCAGTTGTCTAGTTTGGTGATCCAACAATTGTCAGAAAAGAAGATGTATGCCTTCCTTTAAACCACATAGTATATGCTATATACAGTTATATGGAAGACATTTTGATTTTCATGTTTTTTTTTCTTTCATTCAGAGAAGATCCACCAGGCTCAAGCTGCTGCTGCAAAAGCAAGAAAAGCCCTGCAGCAAAAACCTAAACCTGCATCTAAGCCTGTGAGTCCACTGCCTCCATTTTACTGCAGAAAAAATACACGTAGCTGCACACAGTGTAAAACATACAATATTTGCTGTGTGAAAAACACAGTGGAAGTTACTGTGTTCAGTGTCCGAGAGTAACATGTTTGGTATGAATCTCCTGTTTATGTTTTAGAAGTCCGGAAGTAAAGACGGAGGCAGTAAAACCCCTGGATGTCTGGAGGCAGGACAGGATACAGTCTCAAATCCCATGTCACCAACCCCTACAACACCCACCCAAAACACACCCGGAACCCCTAAGTCCCCCTTATCCTGCACGGTCACCACACCAACAAAGACTGGGGTCCCTGATACAATCAAAACCAGCACAGGGTCAGTGTGACACAATTTTCTTTTTTTGCTTATTCATTTTGCAAAATGCATACACACATTTTCATCTGTGTGTTTTGAATTAGAATCGTCTCCTCTCTTTTCCCTTCTCGCTCTTCCAGTGTTCTTCTTGTGTCTCCTCCCTCATTGCCCCAGCTGGGAACCATCTTACCCACCAGTCAGGTTTGCCCACCGGTTTCACAGCCAGTAACATCCCAACACACGGCTCGCATAGTGAGTCACCTGGCGGCAGGCTCCCTCCCTCAGGTACGGGTTGTTTCTACTCAGCCTGGTCTGGGTTCTTCGGTAGGAAGTCATCAGGCCACACTGGTACATCAGAGCCCTCACCAGATCAGGATGCCAGTGTCAATGGCAGCCAAGAGCATTTCACAGGTAATCAAATAAAGAGCTGTGTTTCTTGTTTTTGTATGCTGCAAATATATGACTATTTTGTTGTCTTTTATTGTGTGTATCATTAGGCAATGGTTTCTGTGCCTATGAGGAGTCAGTCTGTCGGTAGTCCAGTCCAGGTACCAACCACCATATCAGTGTCCGCTGTAGCTGTGGCCAAACCTCAAGCCAGATCACCTGGTAGCCCGGCTCACAACCTGGCTTCCCCTGCAAGGCTGCAAGGAGTCGCCGGCTCAAGTATCAAACAGGTGAACCAGTTTGTGTCAACTGGGATATTTGACCAGTTAAAGCTTTCCTGAACAGTCTTGAACTGCAAGAATGTCTCCACCGTGCTGGAAGCTGTTTATTGCTCCGATTTCAAATTTGTAGAGGGGCTCTGCCCTCAAACTACAAGAAGCTATTTACAGGTAGATAAACACTTCATGCCACATTTTTCTAAACGGTAGGAGCATAAAATGGAATACTTACAAGTGCGGAAATTCATTTTTCAGTTGAGTTTGGTTAGGTATTTCCCCGAATCAAAAATAAATCCATATTGTTAAATGAGTAATGTAATTTTCTATGTAAATAACCACAAGGTGTATCTTTTGGTCTTCTTTAAAGGTGTCCATCACAGGCCAGTTGGGAATGAAGACTGCTGGTGGAGGAGGAATTCCAATAACGGCTACTAACCTGCGCATACAGGGTAAAGATGTCCTTCGTCTTCCACCGTCCTCCATCACCACAGACTCCAAAGGACAGACGGTGCTGCGGATCACTCCAGACATGATGGCTACTCTTGCCAAGTCCCCAGTTGCAACCGTCAAACTCACGCCTGACTTTCTGGGTACCGCCGGCAGCAAGAGCATATCAGCCACTCTCCGTGTGACACCACCCCGCTCTTCACCTTCCAGTGCTTCATCCTGCACGGGGGAGGTACAGACCACTAAATCAGGCTCTGTTGCTTCTAGCTTGATGAAGGCTGCAGGAGACACAGCCATACGACTGATGCCCACATTGGCAGTGACTATGGCTGACCAAAAATCCAGGACCTTCTCCACTGTATCCTCCCCTGACAAGAGTGGTACCACCATTCGGATAATGCCAGGACTCGGTGTTATTCCACAGAAACAAGGTCAGACCATCACAATGACGACCACCACTGGCAGTAAACCGCTCACAGCATCTACAGGTGCTAATGTAATGACCATGGCTGCCAGTGTTGTGGCTAGTGCCAAGGGGATTACAGTGGCTCCTGGGGTCTCGTGCTCCACTCTGACGCTCGGAACAACTACAGCTACTGTGCGGCAGGTTCCTGCTACAGTCGTCACTACTCAAACGGTAAGGCAATTATTCTGTTACTTACCAAATTGGATTACAGCTATTGTGCACTAGAAATCTTAATATTGTATTTAATTTTTTATATTGTTAGCCGCACTTAAACTTAATGTGTGTAGCTCTAAGGATGCCAGTTTTAGTCAGTCAACCATTTTTAGGATCTACATGTAAGAAGTAGAATGGCCTCTAGGTGCCACTGTTGTTCATGTGGGAAAATTATGTTCCATGAGCTCCTTCAAGATGATAAACAGAAATGTAATACATTAAAGTATAGGTTATAATACTAAACACAAAGCTGTCATATCCAACTAACAGTTCACATCTGGCATCTCAACACAATCTGATTTCAGGTGTCTGAATGCCAGGGATGTTTTTAAAAAAATGCCTCTCTGAATGTCTTTTCCCCATAATTTACATAATTTACTCCAGAGTAAGAATTATCAATAAGGGACTCACTAAATCTGACCCAGGAACAACCCTCTTTTTTTGCCCACACTGAAGGGTAAGTTACCTGCAAGGATAACTGTGCCCCTCTCGGTCCTGAACCAACCACTGAAGAGCAAGAGTGTTGTGACGACACCGATGGTGAAAGGAAGTCTCAACACAAAGTAAGTCATCTGTTATTTCATTATTGAATATATGTCTCTTGTTTAAACCTTTTCCAAACAGAATGACAAGATAATTTTAAAGAATAAATTAAACTCAAAATGCTAAATTAGTTAAGCTGGTATTATCGAGAGATTTCAACTCTATATTCTATTTTAACATCGTTTGGGTCTCTCTCAACAGAGGACGGAAACTACCTTCCAACTATTTATTTCTATTGTTTGTATATGTTTTTGTACTGTAGTGTCTGTCAGAATTATACATTTTGGAGCTTCTTGAATATCTGTATTTCTTTATGTATGACATATTTTTACTGGGCCCATTCTCTTCAGGTGTAAGTTGGGCTTATAAATTGACATGTGTTTGTCCATTCCCTCTCTTTTCTGAGCAGTATCAGCAATCTGGGCAGGAACATCATCCTGACCACCATGCCTGCTGGCACGAAGCTGATCGCAGGGAACAAACCAGTCAGCTTTGTCACAGCACAGCAGTTCCAGCAGCTTCAGCAGCAAGGACAGGCCACGCAGGTCAGCTGCTTACATTTCACTTGATTTGACGTTGCAAAAGAGAAAGTATGGTCAAGAAAAGAGAATAATGTATTTCAGAACACGTTTATGCTGTTTTATGGTCACGTTGGAGACACATCTTCAGGTGTAACTCTCCGTCTTTCTTCCTTTTTAGGTTCGCATCCAGACGGTCCAGGCACAGCAGCTCCAGCAGCACATGTCATCAGGCTCCCAGAAATCTGTTTCAACAGTCGTAGTCACAACAGCACCTTCGGCCAAATGTGCCCCCGATCCCCCGACTGCACCTCAACAGTGATCCTATCTCGTCAGTCGGTCCTGAATCAAGGTCCACTGTGAAGTGTGTATTTGGTACTCTATGTTCTCAAGCTATTGCAGGACCTTTTGACTCTCATGTGTATTCATAACATAGGTTATTACAGCATGTAACATGCCTTTTATTTCTTTTTCCAATGGGATAACAAGCCTGCAAAGATACCAATATTACCAGTATGTTGAAAATTGTCATTTATTTTCTTGAATCATATTCTCCATATTGTTATAGACAAAATATAAAACCAGGTTGTTTCCATAGAAATTTGGTTTTCTTTCAGTAACTGACAAACTTTCGAAAGCCCAGTTGACCTGTTGATGTTTCACAATAGTGTCAGCATATTAATTCATATAAAACTACAAATGTCTATCTGACTGTCAATAAGATATTCTGTCACTTTTTTAAATGTTCGATGTAATGCAATATTAGCAATTGTGAAGAAAGTGGGCCTTAAGTCTGTCTGATTTATTTGTATATTGTGACTTGCTGATTTTTGATTCAATACATTATTTATTAGTTGTATCTGTATTATATTTCATTTGCTAGGAGGCCATATACTTGAGCCTTGCATCTCAGTTTATATTGCAATTGTAAAATACTTAAACAAACCATAATAACATGATATTTAAATAGATTGGGTTTCATATATTTTTTCTTTGTTTTATTTTACCAAAAAAAATCTAAATTACTTTGTACAAACAGCAGACTTGGTCTTCTAAGAGCCTAAACCAAGCCTTCACTCTTCATCCGACTCTTCAAGCAAAGCTTTCTGGGAGCTGGATTTGGAGGCTGTGTTTCGCATCCCGAACTCCATGTCCTGTCCTCTTCCTGAGAATCGCTTCACTGTGCTAATGGAACAAGAAAAAAAAAGCAACATTAAGAAGACACGTCTACAGCAGAGTGAACCCATGTATTTGATATGTTCATTTCAAGTGTTCCTACAAGCAGTATCTTGCTGGGAAAGACTTATTTTGACAATATACTCCAAGAAAACTCAAACTAAGTCTTGTTGTTTTTGACCAGTAATGATGCTGCAGAGCCATTTAAAACTCTTTAAGAAATGTATACATTTGCACCATGTAAGAAAAATGAGACTTAAAATGACTTAATGTTAAGGTTTTTTGAGACTGAGAAATCCTGACTTTTTTTTGTGCATCTTATGTTATACCAGCGTGTGCATGAGGAAGCACAGTCATACGAGAGTAATGTGATACACATTTCTGCTAGGGATGGTCATAACAATGGTAAGGCACCAATGACAAAGAAGTTAACCTCATGTTAACAATACAGGTTTCAAAACAAGGGCTATACAAATATCC
Organism: Clinocottus analis; assembly: GCF_023055335.1. Classification (NCBI taxonomy): domain Eukaryota; kingdom Metazoa; phylum Chordata; class Actinopteri; order Perciformes; family Cottidae; genus Clinocottus; species Clinocottus analis. Next base: position 13,415,316 of record NW_027176207.1, on the reverse strand, counting down.
ACAAGGCCTAGTAAATATTTTAAACAGTCATTGGAGGTGTTAAGCCGGCCTCTGAGATGTTGAATGTAAACAAAGCCTTGTTGACTATGAAAACTTCAGGCTACCTTAAAATGCAGAGACATCAAAATACAACTAGAAGTCTCACTATTCTCTGTTCAAAGAAAGCTCTAACTTAAAGTTATGTTGCCATTAAATAAATTATTATTTGATCCAATTTCTTAATCTTGAATATGTTGATAAACCATCTAAGAATATAGGAAAGCATCTAGAAAACCAAAACCAGAGGTTCCCAAATGTTTGGGAAAGTAGACACTAAATTTATTTATCAATTTGTATGTTTGTTCATTCATGTTTTTACTTTAAATTAATAAAACTGTCAAATAAGTTTTCTTTCACCCAGTAGGAGCTTATTATAGCACATATACTCTCTCATTATTTTATTTGTATTAAATCAACAACAACAACAGTTCAAGAGCTGGTCCTCCATGTGCATTCAATGTGCTTTTGCACCTGTCTGCTGGCCTGGAGGACGTATCTAAAGGCAATGGGTATAGCAGCCCATTGCATCCTTTGTTCAGGCTGATTGTCTCTGTGTTATCATGACACACAAGCATGTTTTACATGTTGTTTACTTGCTCTTAAAATAAATCCAAGCCAACATGCTATTCTGAAAACTGAAGTGAACTTGTGAGATCAACCCTTCTGAACTAAAATATGTTGCGATCACCATCAGTTTCTCTGCATATTAAGTTATAACTACACAACATATAGAGTACAGCATATTACATTTGCTGCTCCGTCATGTAGGTATCGTGACAAAAGGATAATATAAACATTACATGCACTTAATTTACTTGATTCCAAGTGTTTATGTGTTTACTCTGTTTTGCTGCCTACAATGTTCTGCTAACTACAATTTAATGTACAATGGTTGTCTGTAGTAAAGGGTGGGATACTTACAACAAAACCACAGTGGAGATGCAGACGACTAACAGCATGGCCACAGCGAAATGCCAGCAGAAGCACATTGTGATGAACATGATGTTGCTATGCTCGGTCAGGTCCCATTTCGGGCCGCTCGGTGGGTAAAGTACGAATCCAATCTGAAACAATACATAGTCTGATGAAGGAGGCAACTACAATGTTCCTGTTTCAATGTTTGTAAAGGAAACCGGTTTGTGGTCAGTGTTGACTGACAATTCTCAAGCAATGGGCAAGTCTCTATGAACTAATTTGGGACTGGATATTATGCAGAAAGGAGCTGGTACTTTGTGGTACCAAGTACTAGACGTTTGAAAAGCTCAAGGCACGTTCATGGGCATGTTTACACAGTGTTCCGTACATTACGGCATTCTCAGCTCCTCGTTATGCTAATCACCTGGTAGAACCACGAGCCCTGCAGGATGAACAGGCATGCCTTGAAGAGCTCCAAAATAATGTTGTCTCTTATGAACACCTCCAACATAGTGTTGGCTGATCCAAAAAACACAGCCACGAGCAGCAGGGAGTGGATGTGAGCGTCCAGAGGGGGCCGACTGTGCACGTGGTAGTAGAACAGAAACCCTGAATGATTGTCAAATAGAAGAAACAAAAAAAAGCTTAAATACATACATGGGGGAACATTGTGTAACATGAGGGGAAAATGTTGAACTAAAACTTGACTTGCCTTCAACAAAAAGAGCCAAGGAGAGCGCAAGGCGGTCCACACCAGCCGGCACCAGTTTGGACGCAGTACTGGCGACCAGTGCTCCTCCAGAGATCCCAAAGAACAGATACATCGTGCCGTGCTGCCAGTTCATCAGCTTGACCCATGCTTTGTTCTCTGTGTTGTACAGGTGGGCGTGTGGCCCGTCCACCACAAACTGTTCAACCATGATACCTGAAACAGGACATTGACAGACAAATGAGATGAGGGAAGAACAGGTTGAGGGAGTTCTGGGTGTGCTGAGGAATGAGAGGAAAACTGACCAACAAATGCTCCAAACATTAGAAATCCTCCTTCTGTGTAGTCCATTTTTCGAAAGAAAGGCGGCAGGATCTGTCTTCCTTTGGGCTTACTTGTCCTACAGTAGTGTTGCAGAATGTGTTTCACCGTTAGCCAAAAGCCTAAGAGCAGGAAAAAAGAGCCAGGGATGGCATGCCCTCCAAAGTTTGCCATTGATAGGCCTGGAAACATAAGAAAAAACAAAGATATAGTCAATAACCTGCATTTAATTAAACGATTACTATTTTAGCTCTATGATCTCATTCATGTGAACTGACTTAAGTTTGAGGTCAAAGTACGAGCTTGTAGCGTTATTTATTTAGCCATGTAATGATTACAAGCAATATAGTGACGTAACGAAGGGACAACAAAGAGCAGCTGACAATGAGATGCTCACAAACAGACAGTAGATTGTTTCAATTTTAAGGTATATTGCTAAGTTAATGTCATTATATAGTTTCTGTAATGTATATGCTAGTCGATTGAAACAAGCATAACTTGGTACTTTAGTATATTATCAGGGCAGGCTCATAAAATATGGCCTTTGATCCAGACAACAGCTGCTCATTTGCCTTGCAAAAATGAAATACAAATCACACAGAGCTGTTTGGTAAAAAAGGTCGGCTGTTATCTGAAAATGTTTTTTAAAAGCATGTATAGCAATTGACAATATGTATCAATATTGCTCAAACTTGTACAAAAGTGTTACGGATTAAATATGAAAAGCTTCCTTCCTTCAAAAAGAGATACAAATTGCTGTAGCATAGAAAAATTCAAAATGGCAAATTATCTCTAATCTTGCCTTGGCAGTTAAGCAAAATAGAGCTCTGTTCGTGAATCAATGGGCCTCATGCGAGAACATTTTTGTTACGTTGACTTCTTTTGCATTTTTGCCGTGTGGCATGTTTCTTGCATCGGGCACAAAGATTTTAAAGTTGAGTGTTTGTAGTTTGTTCTTTTCCTTTATAATAGTCATTGGAGAATCTTGATGATGCACGGGTGTGTTTAGGATAGTCTTTAGTTAGACAAGTTTTTCTTGACTAGTCTGTTTGGCTTAATTGTTTTTTTCCTTTCCTTTTTGAATTTAACACAATCGTTGTATGTAGTACATAGATTGACATGGACAAATTAGACTGTAAAAACCACCGTAGCTACAAATATCATCTCTATGTAGTTTCTGCTCATCGAGAACATTCAGTTGTCAGCGGTTATTGAGCAGTTCTTCTACAAATTTTAAATGATAAAAGTAGTCTTTTCCTATCACACTTGCTAATAGACTGTACATACCTTATTCTCTGCTGCTAATTCCCAGAGTCTTCAGAAAGGTTGTGTAAATGAGCAAATCTTGGCAGCTGTGAGTGTGACAGCATACGTAAAAGCAGTGTAAACTGAGCACACCTTCTGTCAGTATCTCTTACATGTGTGTTGACATCATCACATAGCCCCGCCCACCATTTGCATTGGTTTCTAAGGGACGCCCTGCTGGCAAGCAGATGTGGCATTTAAAAGGAAAACAATACCTTACTTAAGATTATGTTCTTTATTTGTTATAAGAAGAAGAAGAAAAATGTTGAACACATCAAACTAGGATGTTTAGACCACAGCAAATGGTGTGCAACTTTATTTTGCCTTTTAATATCTTAAAATGAGTCAGTTTATACCATAAAAGCCAGCATAAGAACTTAGCTATACAGTTGAGTTAATATATAAACTCAGATGCAGTATGTGCAGAAGGAGAGGCAGCAGTGCCGGCCTGTCTAAATGAACTTTGCACACATTTTGAGAAATCTTTATTGGCGTCATAAACATGGTCAAAGGAGCATTCCTTAGGTAAAAGTAGTCACCAAAGAGCGGCTTCAATTACAAAAAAGTATTCTGTAAACTAAACGTTGTCTTGTTGTTTGTCATTACAGCTGAAATTGAGTTCAGAAATCAAAATAGCTACAACATTTATCTTGTACATGTTATAGTATTTCACAGAATAATTTCTTCTCTCGAAACGGGTTCTCAGAGGAAGCTAGTGGTGTCACCAGGGGGTCCTCTTTGGCATGAGCTTCACAGTAGGCCATCAGATCCGCTGCGGCTTTAGATATCTGTTTGTGTGTGTGTGTGTGTGTGTGTGTGTGTGTGTGTGTGTGTGTGTGTGTGTGTGTGTGTGTGTGTGTGTGTGTGAGAGAGAGAGAGAGTGTGTGAAATTGGAGAGGAAGAGGGTACAAAACACTGATATCAGTTATGGGAAGGGAGCATATTTCATTTGATTTTGGGGCAAAAAAAAATTATGTTAGAGGCGGACTGCTTTTCAGTTCAAGATAGAAAAAATCAATCATTTTGATATACATGAAATTAAATATCTTTTGAGACAAAGGAAAGTGAGAAGAGCATTATTATGCATTCATTATAAAACATGCTCATCATTACTTTCATAATGCGCTGACTCACCAGTGTCCTCTCTATGTTGACCTCCAGTTTCAGTTGTTCTACCGTCTTTCGAGCATCTGCGATCTTGGCCATGTTGTTGGACATCCTGCCCCTTTCCAACTAAAGTCAGTCAGCCTGTATCAAACCATCAATGTCGACTTATCAGACAAGACATAATCATATGCATCACTGATAAAGAAAGTGGAATAAACAAAATACAAACACAAGACACTTCTAAAGTGCAAACACATTCGTGAAGGTGTGCCATGGTTAAAGTCAGTTTCAATTTGCTTGTTAATTCTGCTCCCTGGGTCTCAGCTGCAAGTGGCACAGGGAGGGTCTCAGAGGAGGAGGTCTTGGGAGGGAAGGGAGGCAGAGCAGCCTCCCCAGGGGAGGGCTTCCGCTAACCGGGCATGTAAATGTAAAAACATTAACATCAACTTTGCTTTTTAAAAATGGTTTTGCGTTAAACTGTGTAGAGAGTGCTCAGGTTCTGCTTACACAAGAAAACTGCCTTAAATTGCTTTAAGAGAGCATTAAAAGCATCATTGCTCAGCAACAGAATACTTTGTTCTGTCAATGGGCATGAAATTAATTTGTCAATTATATCAATACAAATTGTTTCTACATACAATACTAATACAAGTCATACTTCTGAAAGATGCTGGCAATTTCTGCACACACAGGTAGAGAAATGTGGTCTGATATTAGCTGGTTCCATTAATGTAAGATGTATTTGAAATCATAAAAATCACAACATCACTCACCACAAGACCAACAGCGACCGTTGGGCTCCTGAAAGGAAAGTCTGCTTGTTTCCAACGGAGTCCACCACAACAACTTACAGTAACAAATGTAATGAGATTAATGGCAAAGATGAGGGAGGCTTCAGTAGGTTCCCTCCTTCCAATAACTAGCTGTGGTTCTGCCCCCAGGATGAGCTCAGAGCAGCAGTTAAAGGCAACATGTGGCGTGACCTTCATCTCTAGAGCCTCTATTACTCGCTTACCTAAGGCAATAGAGCGTGTGCTGTGAGATGGAACACTAAACATTGTTTAAAGAAAAGTCTGAACATGGATTAGATTGAAATAGCTAATTGTTTCTTTAACATAAAAGGATGAAATAAACACTTGTTTTCTCTATACCATCTGAACATGAACAGGCATTAGGCTATCAAGAGGAAGCTCACAGGAGAATATATTATTTTTCATGACTAATTTTCTTTTTTGTTATTGTTTATTTTGTTCTCTTGGATGAATATAAAATATGTAATATTTGGATAAATATACATTTACTGAGTGTGTTCCTTTTAGGTGCACTTATCAGGAACAATCAATAATGAGTAATCAGTATTCATAACAAGTTTATTATGGGAAAGTGTTGAATGCTGTAATTGGAAAACAAAAGCCTTTCAAAAGTCATCAACATTTCTGTTTCATATCCTTTTACGGTTTAAAACATGATTTTGTCTTCAGCAAACATGTTGTTCTTTGGGTACGATATGAATTTAGCTGTCGGTCAGATATAACCTGTTGGTGACTGACAAAGTTACCCGGAGCATTGTGCTGATTTACAGTATAACAGCAGTAAAGAATGACTCTAAATGCACAATGATTCAAGTAATAATGTGTTTGAAGAGGTTCTATTGCTTTTTTTTTTTTTTTACAACAAATAGTATACACAAGAACACTGGGTATAGTATTAAATATAGCACTAAGATTATAAGGTGAGTGATTGAGTCTTAGTCAAGGAGTGAGTTTTATCAGACAGCCAAATTATTCGTCCGATGTCTCCTCTACAAGGCTGCCAGTTCTTTCTGCAGAGCAGACAGTTATTCCACACAGCAGCAGGGGGTGAGGAGGCAGTGCAATGGAGTTAAATGTCAAGTGCCTCATTAACATTTGTTTCCCTGTAGTAATTGGTCTCTTTATGTGGGGAGACACTGGACAGAGTAGAAGGGGTCTGTCCTCTTTCACCAAGGGCCCAAAAACATAATTTGCCTTGAGCGCTGCGTAATAAGCCAAGTGGGGATGTTCAGATTCTGCGGTCCTAGTTCAAACTTAATATTGTTACAGACGCTTGACAGGTATAAACTTTACAGCCATCCATCCTGTCAGTCAACCAGCATGTGTCCTCTGACATATTGTTAATTTATGACCGAAGCTGCATCATATGATCCATGAAACCAGAGAGGAGGGGGAGGTATCAGCATATCCCATCAAGTACACCCGTTTAACATTTAGTGTGAACATTTAAATACATCTCTAAGTAGATATACACAAAGAAATACACTAGTATATGCGTTTAAAAATAGAAATTAGCTATTATAATTACAGGATAAAGTAAAAAAAAAAACTAAAAAAAAACGTCCCTCTTGTTCAGACCCTTGACTATTAGTCAATTTACCAGGTAAAACTTCAATGTAGGATTGCAGTTTAGAAAAGAACAGGCAATTCGACAGCTGTCGTGTATAAAAAAGAGATCCAGCACGTGTCTCTAGTTGTTTTCTTTAGGTAGCTTCCCGGTTAAACCAGTTTTTCTCTTCTGTTTTCTCGTCAAAGTGTGAAAGCCTTATTATAGAACAGCCTTTACAGGTGGTTGCTGGAATTATTGTCAGCTTCTTTTATTTTCTTCTCTGTTCTGATTATTGTTTTGATCTGGCATTGAAAAGTCATGTTACAATTAAAAATATTATTAAATTCTATCTCTACTGATTTTGTATTTGTTTGACAATTCATATCTTCCATATACACGTAGTCTAATTTGAAATGGATTAAGAAACGGTTTAGCACTCCCCTGAAGAGGAATACGTTCTTACGTTGGTTTTTGGAATTAAGTTTTTTCTAAGGAATAAAACACATCAGTTAAAGTCCAAGATCATCTGTCGGAGGAGTACGCTACTACAACGGCTCCCCCAAAGCACAAATGAGAGGAGCTTTGATGGCGAACAGGTGGATCAGTTTGAGGCGTGAGACGTTTTTCGTTCCACTCGATTGTGCCGCCCGGCTTCACCGGACTCTCCATCTGGCTCTTCGTATTCTGTCCTAACACGGTAGTCGAGTGGTTAGTCCACTGGGTTAGCAGCATAAACCCCTACATTGAGGTCTCTCTGAATTACGAGCTATCTGAATAACGCTACAAGTTCATACGTGCATCAGCTGGTTCTCATCATGCAGCAGCATCCTCAAATGTGGACATGCAACCAGCCTCAGAAGAAGACAGAGGACACAGCTCTTATGTTGGTTTTGGGAATTTATCAATACATTTGAAATCATCAGTCAAGTGCAGGACTATCAAGTGCAGTATATATATACATATATATATATATATATATATATATATATATATATATATATATATATATATATATATATATATATATATATATATATATATATATATATATATATCAATTTTATTCATACAATGTCCCTATTATGTAAAAAAAAAAAAAAAAAAAAAAATCCACCAGCCACTGAGTCTATGTCATTTTCTATCGTGGTTTTGAAATAACGGTAACATTGGAAAATGCAAACTGCTGAAATGTTAATGTTGGGCTACAACCGTAATAGTTCCGTAAATATGATTAATGGTTACAGGCTCAAAGATACAGATAAATACAATAAACGTGTTATCATCACTCTCAATATTTCTACAGCAACACAAAAAAAGTGCATCGTTGCATTAAAAGTCCAGAACAAGTGATTCAGCAGAGGAAAGAGAAGCACCCCGGGGTGCACCCTCAAAGCTCCCGTGGTGGGCGTGTCCGAACACACAATGATAAATAACGTTACAGTAGGCTACATCTTTCTCGCCTGGCCGGTTTTCTGTTGTTGAGGAGGGGAGAGACTCGAGAAGGATGTGTAGCACGCAGTCTGTAAAGGTCAACGCGGAATTGAACCGTATTGTGCGAAAGCCTTTCAGAGAAGAGCGTTGGCGCGAGCTCGCGTATCTTTGAGTTACCGTCAGCAACGAGCTCACGAGACCGCGGCTTTGAACGGACAACGGCTAGCTAACGTTGCGAACAAACCGCCGTGGAAGCTTCAACGGCCGTAACGTGACATCCACTGACGTTAACGTCCCTCCGCTCGATGAATGTCGCGTGCGGGTCTCGCCAGCGTCGTGTTTATCGCCGGGTTTCCGTCCGCCGGGATGTCGGGATGACAGGAAGATGGCAAACGGGGTTGGAAGTGAGTAACGTCGGCGGCGCACAAGCGAAATATCGCGGCATGCTACCCGTTAGCGGAGTGTTCCGTGCTGTGGACGTCTTCGCTGCTTAACTTAACTTGCTCCCTGGCGGGGCAGCCGGGGCCAGGATCCACCACTGCCCCGCTGACAGCTTAGCGGTGGCTCCCGTTGCAATTCAAACGTGTGAAAGGTGTGCTGTTGCCAAGCAGTTAACCTAGTTAGTAACGTGCGAGCTGCACGGTGGTAGTGGTGGTGCAGCGGGTTCAGGTAGCACGCCAACGGAGCTCAGGAGATTTAATTGCTGTGCCAGAGGCCTGAGAACTACTGTTGAACATAAATGTGTGAATCATGTTTGGTCCATTTTCTTCCACATCTGCAGAACACAAGCTACTTGTCATTGGACCAACAGAGCCATGGTCTGCGAGGGAGAAGCTGTGTTTGGCTACATCTGTCATGAAGAGTGGAGAGCAGAACTGGTACTGTACTGCCCTGTTATGGTTTAGTCTCGAACCTGTGCCAGGGATTCAGTGGTCTATGAAAGAGTCATACATACCATTTGTAGTTTTAATATGTATATACACATGTTGTTACAGTGTTTGAATAGTTCAGTTTTTCTTTTTACACATTTATCCTTTCACTTTATCCATTTTTTACCTTGTGTCCCCTCAGGTGTAGTTGGACTTTTGGTTACTGTTGTTTTCTTTCACAGTCAAAGTGATGCAAATAAAATAAAGTAAATATGTCTTTGGCTGCCCTACTATCTACTATGTTTGCTTAGATTACATTTTACATGACTTTACAACTAAAAGACTTTAAAAAAAAAGAGTCATAATAAACAAATGGACAGAATAGATATAGAAGAATTAAGACTTGGGAGAATTAAAAATAAAGTGTTTTAAAACTACAATAAAACAGGACTTTTAGTCTTTAATGTGTATTTCATCTTTGATCATCTCACAAAATGTCTTCATCTCAACAGGGTGTCTGTCAGTCGAGCCATCAAACCATTTGCAGAACCCGGGCGACCACCTGACTGGTTCTCCCAAAAGGTGTGACAAAATCCAAACTTACTCCCCCACAATGACCAAATTCATAACCTCTGTAGTACGTTTGCCACAATATTTTTTTTGTCCTGTCACAAAGCTGCTCTTCTTCTTTGGCTCTTTACAGCACTGTGCCTCCAAATACTCTGAGCTCCTGCAAACGACAGAGGCCCCAAAGTGAGTGCCGAAGGGCTCTTTTACCTCAAGTCTGCTTTTGTGGACTTGCAAGCTAGAAATAGATTACATCCCTTTGTACTGTTTGAGACAAGCATTCACATCATTTGCCAGAAAACAATGTCTTAATCTAATATAGTGCATTTTGTTACCTTCAGGCGGAAGCGTGGTGAGAAAGGGGAAGTGGTGGAGACAGTGGAGGACGTGATAGTCCGCAGGCTGACAGCTGACAGGATTGATGCGCTAAAAAAGCTGATCAAAGAAACACAGGAGAAGCACAGGTATACAAGTTTACCTTTTACACATCACATCACTGTCTTTGTGAAAAAGTCACAGTTGTTAAGATCAATGAGATGGGTTGATGCGGTGCTGTTTTCACAGGAAGCTGAAGAGAGAAACTGAACTGATTCAAGCAGGTCGACTGGATTCCAAACTAGAAGAGTTATGGGAAGACATTCTACAGTAAGAAGCAACACATTTCTGTCTGTCCTGTTTTTTTATATATATATATATATATATATATATATATATATATATATATATATATATATATATATATATATATATAAGGGCTGGGCAAGTTAACACATTAGTTTTGCGTTAATCTGGCAATCCTTTAATAGCATTAACTATTTGATCATGCGTTAACGGCATATATATTAATTTTTTTTCATTGGGAGGGGCTTATCGCTTTAAATCTCTCCAGACGGCGTAGTTCAGACCTGGGCGTCTTACGGCTCTCCCAGTCCTGCCCGCGTGAGGTCAATCAAACATGAAAAATAAGTAAATAAGATGAACGCAATACAGCGACACTGCTTTTACTTTTAAGACCTCGCCAACTGACGTAAAAGCACGTGATGTTCTTTAGCTTCTCTTCTCAACAAGCAGCGGAGCAGCAAACAGCCGTGTCGCAGCAGTAAAAGCAGCAGTCTACCAGCAGGCTCCGCGTCTAGATTGAAAGTTAATCGCGCATGCGTAAAGCTCCTGACCCCGTGGTCTGATCCACTATGGTAGAGCACTTTAAATCAGGATCACTTCTGAATCTTTACTCTTTTCTCAAAGAGGAGATCTTTCCACACATCACAAGATGTTCAGTGCACTTGTTCAAGCCAACACAGGCTGGACTTTTCTCAGCGAGGAAGAAAAACTGAACTGAAAAATATGAAAAGCACTTATTGCTTTTGTATAAAGTTAATAAATTTGTGGTCTTCAACATACATCTTTAAGGTAAGCAACAGACTGAACATAGACCAAAGAAGGAGTGGCTTGTCCCTCACAGGGCCCCTTCTCTTTTAATAAACCATATATGTATGTATGTTAACTTGCTGTTGCTCCAGAGTGCCTGTTATAGTGTTCTGATAACATCACTTAAAAATCAAAGCCTGCAATACACTAGTTTTTACTTCATTATTGAATTTGGCGCATAAATCATGCAAGTTTATTTTTTTCAACTTTGCCCAGCCCTAATATATATATATATATATATATATATATATATATATATATATATATATATATATATATATATATATATTAATGTATTTTTTGTGCATCTGTCAGGAAGAAGAAACTGGAGGAGAAGGAAGCAGAGCTGAAAAGGAAAATCACGAATGCTGCTTATCAGGGTATCTCCTTTATTTTTAGTGTGTGTGTGTTGTGTTGTGTGATCAAATAATTGCAAAGTTTCGGACCAATAGACTACTACAGTAAAGGCCATGTTGCCAACATGCAAAAGAAAGATGGTCATGGCACTTTTGTCTTGTGGGGTGAAAGAAAAAGAGCTTGAACATTAGGGGTGGGAATCACCAGAGGTCCCACGATTCGATTTTATCACGATACTTGAGTCCCGATTTGATACTATCACAATACTGCGATGTATTAAGTATTGCAATTTATTCCCTTTTTTACACCGCAAAAGGAAAACTTTGTCAACATATTGCAGTAAAATGAAAAAGCGGAAAAAAGCAATAGATTTAATTTTTCGAGGACCAAAAAGTGTTTATAATTGATTTAATAAAAGATTGTTACTTGGCTTTCGTGTATCGACACAATATTGGCACGCAAAATATTGCGATATTATGCTGTATTGATTATTTCCCTTACCCCTATTAAACATCATCTGTTGTGTGACTAAAGAGGTAATCCTCTCTATGATGCCCCTCCTCTTCCAGCCAGACAGGTGGCAAAGAACTCATCTAAGCGAGAGCCCGGCATCACCCTGCATTTGCCCTCAGACTGCATCTCCCCAAGCCAGGAGTTCTCACCGGGTGACACACTTGAGTGTTTGACACTGGATCTCGCATTGACAAAGAGTGTAAGTCACCGTAGGTTCAAAAGTATTTCAGGTTTGCCCTCCTTCTCAATTATCCATTTAAAAAGTTTGCTGGTTTATTTATAAGGTGTAATGCTAATGTCAATAATTTGTATTTCTCTCAAGAACGCTGCAGACAAATCAGTTTTCATTTGTGCTGATTAAAGACATCATTTATATATATATTAGAGGCTGGGCAGATTAACGCGTTGAAGCAATGTTAATATGGCAATCCTTTAATGGCGTTAACTATTTGATCATGCGTTAACTGCATGTTGTTGTTTTTTTGCTTTTTTGCATTGGGAATGGCTTATCACTTTAAATCTCTCCCAGGCGGCGTAGTTCAGACCTGGGCGTCTTACAGCTCACCCAGTCCAGCCCGCGTGAGGTCAATCAATCACATGAAAAATCAATAAATAAGATGCACGTCATGAATGCATTACAGCGTAATGCTTACTCCATATCCTCACCGACAGGCAGTGTTGACGAATTGAGCCTGATGTGAAAGCACCGATTGTTATGCAGCTTCTATTCTCAACGAGCAACGGTACTGCAACGAGCTGTTTCGCCTCACAAAGCGCTCACAGGCAATTTTGTCCATGTGCATATGTGTGTGTGTGTGTGTGTGTGTGTGTGTGTGTGTGTGTGTGTGTGTGTGTGTGTGTGTGTGTGTGTTAGGGCTGGGCAAAGTTGAAAAAAATTAACTGATTATTCACATTATTTTTCTGCAATTAATCGCATTATGCGTCAAATTTAATAATGAAATAAAAACTAGTGTATTGCATGCTTTTATTTGAAAGTAATATTATCAGAACAATATAACAGGCACTCTGGAGCAACAGCAAGTTAACATACATACATATGTAGTTTATTAATCTGTTTTCTTTTTTTTTTCTGAACAAATACTGTTCAGTAGTAAGGCTCCCAGTAAGGGACAAGCCACTCCTTCTTTGGTCCATGTTCAGTCTGTTGCTTACCTTAAAGATGTATGTTGAAGACCAGCAATTGATTAACTTTATACAAAAGCAATAAGTGCTTTTTATATTTTTCAGTTCAGTTTTTCTTCCTCGCTGAGAAAAGTCCAGCCTGTGTTGGCTTGAACAAGTGCACTGAACATCTTGTAATGTGAGGAAAGATCTCCTCTTTGAGAGAAGAGTAAAGATCCACAAGTGAGTTTAAGTGTACTGCCATAGAGGATCAGACCGCAGGGTCAGAGCTTTACACATGTGCGATTAACTTTCAATCTCGACGCGGAGCCTGCCTGTAGCTTGTGAGCGCTTTTTTTTTAGGTGAAGCATCTTGCGGCTCGTGGCAGCACCGCTGCTCATTGAAAACAGAAGCTACATAACAATACCTGCTTTCATGTCAGTCGATGAGGTTACGAAAGCGCGCGCACACATACGTAAATCCTCTTTAAAGTAAAATCAGTGCCGTGGTAATGCCCAGGTCTGACCTACGCGGTCTGGAGCGATTTTTAAAAAAAAAGCTCTATATATATATATATATAATATTTTTAACTGTTTGAAATAACTCATTAAATCATTATATAGTACAAAGGAGTGGAATATTCCTGACTATTCCCAAAAAACATATTCGAGACACTCGAATTAGTGTTGATCAATGAAAACATTTTTCATTGCTGTGGAAGTATGACATCACGTTTCTATCTCTTTGTCTCTAGGCTTCAGGATCAACCAGATTAATGACAATTGCTGAGTCTTCTGGACCAGGAAATGATGACATCAGCCCCGGGTCACTTCTGGATGACCCCAACCAAAGGAAGCTCCTGGGCCAGAAAGCCACACCGCCACCATCTCCACTCCTGTCACAGTTACTGAAGAAAGGCAGTATCTTGGCCACAAATTCAAGACTGGTATGTGGAGGGGACTTACCGTGTTATGCCAACAGTGCCAAGCTCTCTAATTGATATGTTCAACTCTACAGGCCACCCCATCTTCATCATTCTTTGTAGAGTTACTGTGCGTTTAGGAACTATTGCATCATTTTGTATTTCATTCTTTGTTGTGGTTTTGATCGCTGTGGTTTGTTTTGCCAGTTACGTAAAGCTTTCAGTCATTTTTTGCAAATGTATTGCATTGTAATGTGTTGATTTTTACCTCACGACATCACAGTGTTTGTAGATTCCTGAAGTTGGACTGGGTGCTAATGTGAACAACTGTTAACTTTTAGTTAATTCTACTCCTTTTTGACTGAGGTTCAGGTGTTGTCTTTGGCCGTGCTACACAAGGTCAATTTCTGTTTAAAACCATTGCTGTCAATATATTTAGCCAGGAAATCATTTTGCTTTGTTTTCTTGAAATTATTTGACTTGGAAAAAATAAAATGTATGATTTGAGAGATAACACATCACTCAATATATTTTTTATTTGTTTTTTAATGCTCTAATTGTGTTGGTTTGTGTTAAGTGTCATGCCTTTCTACATTACAGCAGAATAGTTTAATGGTTGTTTTTTCCTGAATGTTTTGCCTATTAGTTTCTCAGGTGCCTTTTCGCAAACTGCAAACAAGCGACCTGCTTTTGCTTCCAGGTTACAGTCATTTACTTTTTTACGTCCACGCTTTTCGTCGGATGTCATCAGTGGTTCCGTGGGGCATGGATCCCCGTTGCAGCTATGGAGCTGTCGTTTAGCTAGTCCCTGCTAAGGTTTCTCAAGTTGTTACTGGACAGTTTTGTGTTTTTTCATTTTCCATTTGTAAAATCCCATTGTGTCAGAATAAGTTTATAATTTACTAGATCTTTGCCTCCTCACATTCCTCTGGTAACGTTTCTGCTCTGACATGCAGTGCTGCCTTTAGGGCTCTTTGTATAGATATTTGCACAGGGATTCCAATCAAATTGTAGAAATATCACAAAGACATTCAGCTATACTTTTGTATTTATACAATTATGTAGTATACTTGATGTGCACTTCATGTACAAGAGAAAATGTTTGACATGCATGTATGCGTTTACATCCCAGATTGGGGAGGGGGACGTGACTTCTGCTAATATGACAGGAGCACATGACTTGCAGCTGGCTCTACCTAGCCAACCTCTCACTCAGGCAACAGGTACAGATACAGTGTTTCATTTGTGTTCATGATGTTCTTTACATTAATCAACAGACATTTTCTAGAAAACGTTTTTAAAACAAAGAACATCTCACAACATAATTGAAAGGTAAAATCTCCTTTTTGCATAAATAAACCTACGTAGGAACCTGTTTTATATTTGTTAGCTTTTTTCCTTGACTCCTACATGGACGTATGCTTTCTATATAAAAGTGCCACTGTCGCCTAAACTGTTTGCTCATACATTGGCTAAGTGAGAGCATCCGCTAAATGTCTGCACTCTGCACTTTGTGTGTTCATGTTTATGAACGCCTGCATGACAGGTGCTCCGATGTTGTCGCGTCTCCTGGAGGCAGGTCCCACCCAGTTTTCTGCACCGTTAGGTTTCATGGTCAGTGCAGACTCAGCCTCCAGTGCTCCTCTCTCCGCTGCCACTCCTGTGTCTGTTGACTCTACTGCCTCAGCAAATACAGGTCTGTCCGCTTTGACCCAGACCTCTCAGAGCTTAATCCACACACTGAATCTCCTCAATCCTTGATGTCATATTCTTTGTAGCTTGAGAGTTTAATGTAAGACATACGATTGTTAACTGTGGTTATTAAATTGGAAAATTAGACCTCAGGAATTATTTATTGTACAATGTCAGAGCAAAACTCTCAAAAAAGTCCAATTTTATGTATAACATGTCTTTTTATTCATTGGGGGAAAAACACAAACACAGACCTTTTGTATCTTATGTATACACTACTTAATATCTAATGTTATCAAGTTATTGGTCAAAGTCAATATATGAGTAAACAAGATTAAGTGTGGTTTTAAATACAAATTTCCAATTTGAAATGCAAGCAGATGATAACACTTGAGCTAAGTATTCTGTGAAGTAGAAATAGAAAAGGTTTAAAAAAGGTTTTACCAACTGCAACTGATACTCCTGCAGATTTAAAATTGTAGTTGAAAATCCGTTGTTGTTTGTGTGCAGAGGTGGATGTGATGGCGCCGTCTTTGGCCCCTGGACGCCAGCCTATCTCTGCAGAGGATAAAGTGTCAGAACTCAGTGAGGAGGATGTGACCGTGTCTTACATGGGCGATGAGCTGGACCTGAAGACGGTGGGGGACATTATTGCCATCATTGAGGACAAGGTAAAACGTTCTACATATTTTTACAGCATTAATTGTGATAAATAATGCCTGTTTGAGGCTTTAAACGTTATTTTACAATGTGGGTTTTTCCTTTTGGTCATCAATCTTGTGAGTTGTGATTATAGTTAACTCACCAACATGACTTTACATGATTTACCAAACAGCCCATAGCAAACTATGAAAAATGAGTTTGATTGCTGAATTATTCTTTAAGTTCAAGAGTCATATCTCTTCTTCAACAGACAGATGCGACTGCAGAGGCTTTGGATGCAGCTGCAGTTGAGGCTGCGCTGTCACTGTGTGAAGAGAACGGCCATGCTTTGTCTGTCGCCTGGGAGCCCGGGCCTTTCCAGCCCCATGGGTCTCATCCTGCAGGGCCCACAGGGGTCCAACAGTCCTCGTCCCGTCACAGTAGCCTGGAGGGGAATACAAAAGTCTTAGAAGTTCAGGGAGGGACTTCAGCGTCACTCTCCTCTCGGTGCAGTCAAGATATCTGCCTGACAGCATTCCCCATCGGACAAAGGGGCCTTCCTCATACCTCCTCATCCTCACGCAGCTCAAAGAGTTTGGAGCACTGCCGCACTGGAGCACCTCCACAGCCTGAGGCCATAAGAGAGACTGGAGTGTTGGCGCAGCAGAAAAGCCAAACTTCATTGGATATTACTCTAAAACGTGACAGGGAGAAGTGGGCACAGCAAAGACCTGAAAACCCCCATAGAGGTATGCACACCTATGTATCAATACTAGTATTCACTTGCTTCAGAACATGCATTTTGCATGCGACTATGCATTTTCGCATAACCATTTCCTTCTTATTATTCATCTTCACTATCTCGGCAGACTCAGTATTAGAAGATAGCCCACTGACAGAAAGGCATCCCAAGGTATAGCACCCAACGAGGACAAAGCGAACATGTTGCTTGTGATGAATTGCAGAGTGCGTAGTTCCACAGTATCCCCGTAGTGTAAGCTCTGATTAAATCTCTGCATCTTTTTCCGTCTTTGCAGGGGATGAAAGCGGAGGATGGAATAAGTGTTCGGGGAGGAGAGAATGCCTCAGGGACCAAAGTGTACCGTGATTTCAATGGGCCAGAAGTGTGTGGAGACGAAGAGGCTGATGGGGTGGAGGGATTCTCGTCAGAGCCAGACGGCGAGATGGAGCTCGAGCCTGCGGCTAGCGAGAGTGAGGACGGGTACAGCCTCCACACGGCCTCCTCGTCTCTGCAGCTCCACACAACCGCAGACTCCATCCCGAGCAGCCCCGCCTCATCACAGTTGTAAGTGAAACACATACTTGCACCCGCTGGGCAAGTGTGTCATGTATTTTCTTGCTGTGTCATGCTGCAGATCAGGTTCCGTTTGATGACAATAATCTCATTGTATGCCTTCTGCACATACCCTTGTTGTGCAGTTCTATGTGCAGTGAGGACCATGAAGCGCTCCAGGCTCACAAGATCTGGAAGAAAGCCATTATGCTGGTGTGGCGTGCAGCAGCCAATCACAGGTCAGAATATGACTCTGAACAGTAACTTTAGCCCCTGACGATCAGTCTCTGAAATATGTCATTTGTTGTATCATTTCTGAAACGGAGGTGATTTCTGTAAATCTGTCGTAGGTATGCAAATGTCTTCCTGCAGCCAGTAACCCATGAAATTGCACCTGGCTACCACAGTATTGTGCAGAGGTAAGCACAGAACATATTTTCTGTGGTCTTTATTGAAATCACTTATAGTTGTTATTGTGGTTACTTGTCATATTGCTTGTGCAGAGTAAAATCTAAACTTTTCAGACACTAAGGATAACAATCTTGTTTTTGCTGGATGACGTTGGATTATTTCATTCAACGACTCTCACCTCCTCTTTGCCCTCCACTTCTATAGGCCCATGGACCTTGCCGCCATAAAAAAGAGCATTGAGACCGGTTTGATACGGACCACCGCTGAGTTCCAGAGGGACATCATGCTGATGTTTCAGAACGCAGTCATGTACAACAGCCTGGACCATGACGTGTACCACATGGCTCTGGAGATGCAGCGTGATGTCCTGGAGCAGATCCAGCAGTTTCTGGCTACCCAGCTCATCATGGAGACATCAGGGTCTGGTATCAGCGCCAAAAGCCTGAGGGGCCGTGAGAGCACACGCAAACAGGACTCCACTGACAAGGTGCTTCACTAGAATTTTGACAAAAGCAGAAAGTACAGAAGAAGAGACAAGGGTGAGACAACAGGCTGGCTTAAAGGTAGAAGAAAAATAGATCTGCCTCGCATTTTCCAAAGCATGACATTTTTAGAGTGATATCCTTTCAGATAACCATTGGTTTCAAATGCTCCAGAGCAAATTTACAGAGACTTAAATATTGAAGTAAAAATGACTTTTCTTTTCTTTTAATGCAACAATCCACCAATGTCCCAATTTGTTTATTGTTTATCTTATGACTGTGCCTTTTCAGACATCAGTCGTCAATTAATGCATTACCTTATCTTTGAATGCATTACTATATTACTGTCACTACAAAAAAGACAATACATTGTGCACTGTGGTAATTACTGCATGTATCACAAACAAGTTTCTAACCAATGATTGACTGGAAAGCAATATTTCTTTTTTAAAACATAACATTTATGCTTTGGAAAATGGTAGGCAATAATGCAATAAATTGTAAAGACCATTACTGACAACTATTTACCAAAGCATACAATAAGTTGTATACATTGATATTCTACCTTCAAGAAAGCTATTGTTTACCATTAATTACACGACAATATGAACATGAACTGGCAGATGAATCACAATTCATATTTAGTCACCTTTATTTGCATTATTTCTGCACGATAATGTGACTGGGAGAAAAACTGAGGATGTTTCTGTCAGAGATTTGTACAATAACTGATAAGAGAAACAACATCACAGCCATCACAGCTACATTACCATGCCCAAATAACCTTGACATTACAAAAATGTTTTTCTGTGCCAGAAATGTGTTGGTGAAATAAAGAAGAAGATTGTGTAGTTTTAGTCAGAGTTCTTTCTCACATGCCTTCCACTGTGACTTGAAGAAGTTGCAGCACAATCCTAAATATTTGGATGACAAATGACCTGACCTGAGTACTGAATGTTGATGTTTCATAGCGTTCTGTTAACTGAAACCAGAAGTTGACTTGAAGGTAGGAGATGATTGTAAAACATCATTTTATGCTTTGACAAATGGTTGACAAGTATACATACTGTATGTATGTAGGATAAGTTATATTTATCTAATTAGCTTGACATGCTAGCACTTCCTTTTAAACATGATGTGGATAGTTACAGGAAATATAATTAATATTTAATAGGCCACATGAAAATAAACCTAAATATAATTATAAATTCTTTTAAATCTTATTTCAACCTTTTCTTCTGCTGACTAGATTCTCTTTTGTATACTTGTTGGCATTATTTTGCTTCCTCTTGAGACTTTCAATGCACCTTTGTGTCGCAGTGCTGATATGCATCATTTCCCTCCTACAGGACACTGTCTCCATGTCCTCTCCTGCCTTCCTTCTTTCTCTGTTTGTAAGTACACCTTCAAATCTTTAAAACTTCTTTTCTTTTTTTTTTGCTGAACCAACATAATAAAAACTAAAGTTGTTATACTATCAAAACAAAGGAAAACTCTTTCATCTTGAGCTCAAACATCTTGAAGATCAACTTGTTTGAATAGTGAAACACAGACGTGGCTTCTGTCACACACCAGTAAGGCTAGGTTTTTTCTTCCTCTCATTGACTGCAGGACGGAGGCACCAGGGGGCGCCGTTGTGCCATAGAAGCTGACCTCAAGATGAAGAAATGAACATTCAGTATGACAATTTTATCCCAAAGTGTTCCAGAGTTTAATTGAAAGATGTGAAACCACAAGACTATATCCTGGCAATTCCACAGATTCTCACTCTGAATAAAATGCAGTGTAACCTTTATTTGCACTCCAGGTGAAATGGACAGCCTGTAATATGGAGAAGCTCATTTCCTCTGAGACAGCCATACAGACATGGATTATAAACGGTATAATCCCAGATTACAATGGGGCAGGAAGAAAAGGTCAGACCTTTCATAGACGTAGCTGCAGAACACTTAGACTTAGCCTGCTCTGAATGACATCAAGTTGTTTACTGTAAATTAAGATAAAATGACTCCAAGCCTCCAAATTGACTGAATTTAGCCACCATGAGACCTGGTTTTCATTCAGATAAGTGTGGTTGATTTTAAGAAACATACCATGTTGGTGATCAAATGTAAAACCAGAGGCCAAAGAGTTTGATTATGCTAGAAGTTGAGAATGGTCCGGGGGTTGGGGCTGTATGCTAATTTCAAATAGAACATTTTTCGTTGCTGATATAAAATCATTTGAGATTTACATTTTTTTAATTTACCAATTTTAAAAGCTCTCTGATCACTTAAAAATATGGCTGTATTGTTTGTGATGAATTGGGTTTATTCAGGATGCACTTCCAGAGAAACAGTATCGAGGTACCAGTATCATGCATATTCTGTGTCATTTTCAGTATTTTTGAGAAAACGTCCCGTTGTTGAAATGTTTTGTGGACTTTAAAATAAACAATGAAACTTCATAAAAAGCCATCATTCGTCTATGTTAAGCTTGAATTGACACAAATGTTACCCACGATTCCAACACATGGCCGCAGCAAATGTTTACTGAAACCGTGCAGCTTCAGTGGCTTCCAGTGGGACATTTAAATAGCTAGCATTTTAGATCTATGTATAATATAAAAGTCTGCTTTGCCTGATTCATGACATTGATCAGATCTGATCAGGAATGAGCTTCAGGAGCAGCAGCAATATGGCAGAAAGCAGCTAAGAGAAGCGTGAGCATCACATTATAAATAAATTAACCAGTGTTGTGCTTCCAAGAACCAGTTGTTACATAGCGATGTCCTTACACAGATGGGACACACCATCTTCTACAAAGCTCGCACTCTCTCGACGATCTATTCAAGGCTTTTATCGAGTCAAAGCCAACTCATGTACAAGATGCCGTACTGTTGCCACTGTTGCTCATTTCTGTTGAACGTTTGATAGATGCAGTGTCAAACAGAAACACATCTCAAGGTGAACATGCAGAAAGTCAAACCTCTTATGTTCGAGGAAGTAATTGGACAGATTGCATTAAGGTGACTATGCAAATGTACAGAAACATTAAAGCCTTTGGGGCTCTTTTTTTGATGTTTTCCCACAGACAGCAGTGAGAAGTTCAGACACAGTAACTGTTTGGTTCAGCTTTTTTGCAATATTTTCTGAAGGACTTTTTTTTTAATTACCTTTTTAAATAGGAATATTTGCAGTCTCCCTGCTTGATCACTTTGAAAAAAAAAAAGGAGACTTTGATTCTTGTACCATCAGTAGGATTATGTGTAGTCTTCTAATGATGACGTGGAACAATATTAACAAGATATATACGAGTCAAACCACTGCCAAATCATAAATGAACAAATCAGACGGGCCAAAACATATTCAGATTACATCTTTAATTTTCAGATATATTTGGCTGAAAACTGAATTCTGCAATGTCACTTAGATGTACTACGACCCCGACTTATACCAAAACTGGATTTTTGTGTATCACAATCAAGGTTTTACATGTTTGGAGTTACAGTGTGGACCTGAATATTCTAATCAATTAACATTTACTGTGTCAGTAGTCATGAAGATGCAGTTGCTGAAAAATGAATATGTAACTAATTAAACACTCTCTCACTAGGATGCATGCAACAGTAACAATAGGGAACACAGGAGTGAACATTAACTTAAAAGTGCTGGAGATGAACCTGAATATTGTATGAGAACAGCTAAGGCAGTTTGGCAGTCTTAGTGCACAGAAACAAGTATCAGTGTCTGGATAGGGTTCGAGTCATCTGTGGTTGGAATAAAGAATTAACGTTAACACCTCCACAGGGTTAGTGTCCGACTCATGACAAGATCTAATAACGATTCAAACTGATAATCCTGTTGGAGATGGGATGAGAACTAAATTCTTCTTCTAAATAAAACATCGGTATAAATGAAAAAAAAGGTACAGAGTTTGTAAAATATGTATAAAACATGGGCCAAATAGTATTCTAATACGAAACATAATGATGGAAACTTCCGCATGGTTTGGGAAAAGAAGGTCACGCAAACTATGCAAGCCTCAAGACCTGACTCATATCCACCGGGTACACCAGAACATTGTGCTGGACTGCGAACAGGCCTTTTGGTTGAACTGGGCTGAGAGTGTGTGACAAATCAAAATGACATCTTCGAAAGCTTTTTTGCAACTAACAGCAGTCATTTCTCACCCTTAAACCTCAAACGTATGCCTGCAGCTAAAGTACCGAACAGCTTCCTGAGTGGAAGCTTAATGACCAACGTAATAAACCCTCTATGCGAGCAGTGGTGCCGGCAGCAGGAAGCTCTACAGCAGGAGACGGCTCATTTTTGGCAAGTGCAACCTTTTGCGATCACACAATTAAAGTTTTTTTGTCGAGATTTGTTACATTTTACTGTCATGCTATTGCTATAGTCCCAGAGGACAAATCGCCTGATTAAACCACAGTAAATCAGATGTTGTATTACTAGATTAAAGGTACTCTTATATTTTAGAGAACAGAAGCATTTAGGTTTGTCCAAATACTACAGGACTATATTAGTCACTGTATTTGGTTGCTTCCTACAGAAGCCAGGATGCTCTGGCAACAATCACTCATTAACGATTAAATAACACCTACTATTTCAGCGAGGGAACAAAAACATGAAAAGAAAAATAAATACAGGTAAGCTACAAAACTTAAACGAATAAAACATGTATGAGTGAACATATTACTGCCTTCATAACCCCAAAGGGAGACCCCCTTACGTCATGCCATTTCTATAAGAAAGTTTAAAGGCTCCGAGACATCGTACACACTGCCACCGTGAGTTTGCACTTGATGCTGCTGCTACCACCACAGCCAGGATTGGCAGCTGACATGCAACTCTATTTTTTACCATCAAAGAGGAGAGAAGGCACATTGTTTCCAGTGGCATAATCTCCCACTGACTGCGTTGTACCTAAAAGAGATTTCTTTACAAAGTGGCCAGATTGGATAAATTACACACTTCAACAAAATGCATTATTGTAAAGTCTGTAAAGAAACATGTTCTCCTCTCAAACAGTCCTCATTTGCCTCTCTGGCGGCCGACCAATCGATGCAGTTTGTCACAGTTGTCCAGCCTCATCGACTCCGCCTTCTGCTTCAACCGCTCGTCTCGGTACAGTTGTCCGAGGTTGGCCAAGTCTGATTCTGCAAAAGGAGAACAGAACGTCAAAAGAAAGACGCATCCATCGAAATGGTGCGAAATAGCTTCTTTTTTTTTTTTACAGTGAAAACAATAGTGGGACATTTCGACATAGAGTCTCAGCCAGTTAGCTTAGCTTAGCATAAAGACTGGGAATGGATGAAAACCTCTAAAGAGCAGGACACACTACATCCTGTTTTTTTAAGTCAGTAAAAAACACATCACTTTGCGATCCTACGGTGGGGGATGTGTGTCGGAGTATTTCTGAGGTAGAACTAGTTGCCAGGCAACCAGCGGAGACTCAAAGTTACTGCTCCCAGTTGCTCGCTGTAGCCTTACATTTAAAGTACAGATACAAGAGTAGTATCAACGGTATCATCCAATTTCCAACCAGAAAGCAATTAAGGATATTTCTCAAGTTGTTGCACCATTCTGTGAACATTCACCAACTGGATGCAATGTGATGTCAGGGTCTGGACAGACAATTATATAAAAGATATAACAATAAATGAAGATTTTAGCATTATCAAAGTTAGTGATGCCTGCACCGTAACAATAACATACTCCTTGTTTAAGCTGAATGAGCCGCTCGCTTACTTTGCTGTTTCTCTTTCCAGCAGCTGTTCTGCAGGTGTTCGATATAGTCGCTCTCAATAGTTTTCTCTAGTTCATCCAGCGCAGCTCCCTGGTATTCCTTCTCAAAACTTTTATCCACATAGTACGGTACGCCCATGTGCTGCGTTTCCCTGGACACCACCAGCCCTATGGCCCTGAAACCCCAAAACATAATTAAAATGTACTCAATGGAACGAGGCCATCCACCGTGGTGAAACCGGGGGGGATTTGCTGAAATGTTACTGTCATAAGGTTAATGGCGCCGCAGACTCACGGCTTATAGAAGAGACTGTAGGACGGGTTAGTGGCCATCATCTGAGTAAACACTGATATGAGGATAAGCACCAGCACAGGGAGAAGCTGCAGCAATGCTGTGAAGGTGTTCTGTGGGAAGATAAAAATCAGCACAGATTATAAACGCATATAATACTCCATGGAGGCTGCACAGATTCATGCCAAAACAGTACACGCCGTCTTTGAGGTAAACCACAGAGCAGTGGAGGCAGTGCAGTTATGGGGAAAGTAAATGAATGACACAAAGAGGAATCAGTCACTAGAAAGTTGCAGCCATGTTAACTTATGCATCCCCCAGAAAGTGCCATTTTTCCAGTGCATGTTAATGATTAGAACATATTGCCGTGTCGCTGCAAGAAGATAGCAACATAGCGTCGTTTTTCAAACAGGGATTTTTCTTGATGTTTCGTGAGTCACTGACCTGACTCTGGTTCTCCTCCACCACCTCCTCGCGCCTCTCAAAAGCACGTCGACGACGAGGCTGATAGAACTGAGAGTAGGAGGCTCCCTGGTTGGTGTACACGTGGATGTTTCCTGTCAAGAGACGGGCGCTTCATCAGCGTCTACACTTCCGCAATAAAGACCGCAGATATTGCTCCTAAACTGTCACGCTTCCAACCAAACACCCACCTGTTGGAAATCTTCCTCCAAAGAAAATATTGAAGAGTTCCTCGGGGGAAATGTCAGCTTCAAAGTCTCTGTGGAAGCTTCGGTAGTATCCATGGCGACTGTGGCTGGAAGGTTGGGGTGCGTTTGAAGCTGCGGATTGATCTCCGTATTGATCGTACTGCTGCCTCTTCTCTGGATTGCTTAGGACTGCATATGCATTGCCTATTGCTGTTGAGAGAGGAGGGCAATGTTTGGTCATGGCATTCATTAAGTCAGCAGAATATACGCACCAATGATGCTGGGAAGCACAACTGAAAATAAAGTACTGGTATTCTGTTTGGTAGGTAATCACGGCCGAAGTTTTAGGGAAAGCATAAGGCTGCTATGGATTCAGTGAGCGAACTGTGAGCCCAGTTTATTTTTTGCCTATATTTGGGCAAATTGGCACCATTGCACTTATGCTGAATTAGCTTTTAGTGATTCCTCTTTATCTTCCATATATGTACTCACAACTGCCCCTGGATTACTTTGAAACTGAGGAAAACTTATGTTATAAGGACCTTCATAATTCCATGACTTACAAGCGGACATTTTTCAAAATGGATTCCAGAGTTCCGCCTCGAAAAGTGTTCATCCCACTACATTTTAAAATACGTATGTCATTTCTGTGTGGTCACATTTGACTTGACTATGACTCAGAGAGGGAGTATTTCTTTTGATGCAAATTGCGTTCGTTGGGCGCAGTTTTAACATACTTCTCCCTGCATCTGCTTGGTGAATGGATTAAATCAGCTACAGTCGCTATCTTACCGATGTTTTCAGAATACCTGCGTGCAGCTGGCCCGTACTCCTTTGCAGGATCGTTGCCCTGCGTCTCTCCCTTTGCACCTTCCCTGCAATCAGCCACACCCCCCTCACCCCACCTCCCTCACAATTTGAAAATCCCGTCCATAAATGAATACTAACAGCTCAAGAAATAATTTCTGAACTTAATTAAAATTGGTAAAATAGCTTGAAGCACCTAAAAGCCTCTGCCCTGCCGCAGCTTGTTTAAACATGACACTACGAGCATGAGGGTGCTGCTCTTGAACTGACCGTGACCTCTGACTCTGGTGAGAGGTAGTGAGTGAGAAGAAGAACTTCCTTTGTGGGATCAGGAGAGGCTCGCCATTATGCAAGAGCAGGGCTTTATAACATGGTAAAAATCAGCCTTGCAAAAAAAAAGACTTTTGAAAAAATATAACAATGGACCATGAAAAGATACCATCACCACTCTCACAGAAACAAAGCAGTTTTTTCCTTCCTCCTCCGTCAAACTCGTACCTTTGAAAGCATCCGTGGCTCCAGGAGCAAAGTTCTTGTCGGGGTGAAACTTGAGGGCCAACTTTCTATACGCCTTCTTCAAATCTTCATCGCTGGCGTTTTTGGAAAGACCGAGGATTTCATAAAAGTCCTTGCAATTCTTTATCCTGCAGTAAACAAAAAAGTGAAATGGATGTCAAAACACACACCAAAACTCCTACCTCAAACTCAATATGAATACTCTTCAAAAGACAGTTAGTTCGGTACATGTGCATCGTTGTATCAGCCTGCAAAGTTACAAACATCATGACTAAAGATAACCTGGTTAAGAGCAATTAGCAATACTAGTTTAGTCTGACTTTAAAGATGTTATGTGGCATGTAAACATCTTGCTAGTCTGTTGTCATCTTGGGGGTACTAGGAAGCCAAATTAAACCCCTATAACTATACTCAGTGGCACATCAAACAGCTGTTTAACCAGTGTATTGACCAGTAGACGTATGAAACCCAGCCATTGTTATAGAGAGGAGCAATGGCTGTGGTCAGTCTGTTGCTGTGTAACAAGGTCAAAAACACCTGTCAAAGAGTCTCCATTCACCTGAGAACACCCTGCCGTTGCTCCTCGGTATAGCTCTTCTTTTCATCACCACCCACGTTACTCGTTTGATTGTTCCTGATGTCCTCATTTCCCCAACCTGCTGGCGGGGGCACATGGTTTGCTTGCGGAGCAGCGGTGCCTCCATTCCTCACGATGGCATCTATCAGCACTGCAAACAAGAACACAGTGTCTGAGGTCAAAGCTCAGCTCGGGTGTAAATGAGGAGAAACGATGGAGAAAGCTGAAACACAATAGGTGTCGGTATCCGTGAAAGTAACAAAGGGAATTACTGTTAGCGGACAATGCATATAGACGTCTGTTAACATCCACAGAAATGACAAATCACAAAGGTATGAGTTATAGTTGGGCGTTTGGCCACCGCAAGCCTCCAGAACAGCTCCAGTGTTGCTTGACATAGAAGAGATTCATGAAACTCTGATGGAAGGATGAACACCATTTTCCTAAAACTTATTTGGTGTTTTTCAGGTGGAGGGTGCTGCCAAAGACACACTGCTCCCAAAATGTCTCATTGGTATCCAGTGAAGTATTTGATTCACATACATTTCATACTCAGCATTCAATGATTCCTTACACTAGTTGTGGAGACATGTATCATTATTATTATTATTATTATTGTTTGTATTATTCAGTCTTCTTATCTCTACAGTACATGAGTAGAGTGATATGAACTGGACATCAAAAGTGCACTACTTGCACATACTGCTGTAAAATGGACCCTGTGACATTTCACTGCCTCACGTTGTGTTCAGGGAGCTCCAGGTAATCTACAACCGTTTAGAAATCCCTGGTTATGATGCGGTTATCGCAAACCCTATTAGGCCAGAGAAAGCAAAGTCAGAGTGAACCACAAGGGGGGAGGGAGCCCTTAAAGTCAGCATGAAGCCTCCATATAGACATTAAGTATTAAAGCCAGACAGCTCACGTTAGACTTCGCTTCTAAAAATAGCAACGCAGCGCACGCGACCTGAAATCTGCAAAATACATTTCTGACAGTTCATACAAAAGGGGGCAAGTTGGCTCGTCGACCAACGTTAGGCTGCCAGACTGCCATTGCAGAATGTGCGTCAGCTAATTTTACCTCTGGCCCGGGTGCTGGGGTAAATATTCTGGGCTTCGTACAGCAGCTGCAGCGCCCGATCCGTCCGCCCCGACCGTAAACACAGCTTCGCCTTCTCTATCAGCCGGTCCGCCTCGTCTTTGTCCATTTCAACACCGCGGGAGTCACACTGCTGGTCCGGTCGCTTTTTCTGGAGGTCTGTCCCTGTGCAGTGTGCGTCAATATCATATGGCAAAGCTAGCCGGGGTTAGCTTTGGTTTCAGACAGCTGCGTAACGTTGTGCAAACCTGCAGTCACCCGAAAGCCCTTCGCACTACCCGATTTGCAGACGATGGCGGTTGCTGTCAGGCTGCGAACGGGCCTGCAGCTGGGCCATTTTTTATTTGTTTTTAAAAAGCTGTAGGTCTGAAAGATGCCGTGTTTTTGCAGTCTGTCTTTCTTTCTCTTTTTTTAGCGGTGTTTAAAGGGGCCACCCTGTTAAATTGCACTGGACCTCCTGAGCTGTGAATGACAGGAGGTGGAGGCAAAACGTCATTTCCGGTGGAGGTTGCTGTAAAATCTGTTGAAGGAAAAAAAAACCTGATATTGTGTTAAAACGGCTTTTACTTGTTGTTTGTGGGTTTGTTTGCAAGTTAGGAAAATTCGTTTTGTTTATCCCATTGCTTTTTCTGTCAATTACCTAATGGTGCCGATAGGACCCGGTAGGTTGAGCAACATCAGCAGGTGTAGTGATGCTGCAGCGTTCAAGGTCTTCCATTTAAAGGCATACCCCAATATGTGTGGTGCATTCAAGTGCCGAAGAGAGAGGGCTGAATACAAAATGGTCCTAAGGTTTTTTGGTGGGTGTTTTTTTTTGTTGTTGTTATTTTTATCTACCAAGTGGTAGAGTGTTGCCTTCGACTGCAGTGGCAGAATGAGCAAATCGTTTTAATTAACCAACCAATACGACTATACATTTAGCTAATATGGATTATGTTAATATTACACAAAATCACAAATTATAAATGTCTCTGTACCAGTTGAGACGTTTAGGCAAATCTAAATCAGATTATTTTTCTTGTGGTGTAAGATACTGTTGTGTGATGGTTTTGATAATCAACCTGAAAAATAGTAAATATTTTTGGGTGGCTACACTCGACACAACTAAGATATGCAATTAATTTTGAGGGGTTGTATCTGAAAGTAATGGCGAAAGTTGCAGTTTTGATTCATATGTCCACCAGTGAGTTAGAAACTATAAAACACATTTTTGTTCATGCATATTTTATTCAAGAGTAAAAAAATGTGATTTGTCCCATAGGGCATGCTTACAATGTGTGTATCATTTAGGAAGTCAAATGCCAAAACATATTTCCATAGATAATAAAAAATGTTGCAAGATAAAATCCATTATATTTGTTTGTTGAAATATGCATGTAGACCATACAAGAACCAGAAACAGAGGAAGGAAAATAACCATAAGCTAATTTGTAACAATAATAATATCAGCAGTAAATATAACCAGAGTACAATGTTTCCTGTTAAACGTAAGTGCGACACGGGATTTTCTTAGTGTCCAAATCATTTACATCTGAAAACCATGCTATCATGCTTTGGCAGCCTGAAAGTTGCTTTTCACTGAGATTATATTCATTCACACTATTGAACATTTTCTGTACATCAGTACAACAGAAAAAAATCAACACAAGGCTTCACACCTTAGAAGGGCATCTCTGCATACAATAAATCAATATAAAAATTAAAAGCAGTGGTAATAAATAACAGAATAAAAAAAGAACAAAAACAATCAAAGGAAGCCTATTTATAAAATGTATAAAACAAGACAAATAAAACAAATGTAATTCAAAAATAAAATAATTCAAGTTTACTATTTGAAACACAACTATCACAATTATAATCTCACATAACAATTAGGAACTTAATTGCATGCATTGATGCGTTCCATACCATAGATGCTGTGTTAAAAATCACTTTCTGTTCATCCTTAATTCACATACCATTATCATTAATTAGAAAGATGAAATATAAAGTAGAAAAAATATTAACGTATGAAAGGAAATTCTAGAAAGTGATGTAGTAAGTGTTGCTTAAGGTTGGGCCTTCACTGGTATCAAATGTCCCTTTATTTTGAAAGAACCAGAATATTTCCTGTTTTTTAGTTTTTTAGCTGAATTTAGTTTGTTTTCTTATCTTCTATTAGTCATTTGGACTTTATATTTGATGTTTTATGTGGATCACAGTGTGGGTGCACTTTGTCACTCAAGTTTTTCTCAGACCTCTTTCTCGACTCCACCGCACTGCACTGTAAAATTAGATGAGATTCAAAAAAATGATTGAACAACAATACATTATATGCGATGTACACAATGTGATGCAATATGGGTACACTGTGCTTGGATTTAATGAAGGAAGTACTTCTGACAACTTTAAACTAATCCAAGATCAATTTTAGTGAAAATAAATCACATTTCTTCTCAAAATAATCATTAATTTATTAAATTCTGGTTAGGATACAATCTTAAAATCTCTTAACGCATGTTCTGGATGGATGTAAGCTTATTCAAAATAACACAATGGTGTTGTGTTGGTAAATAATAAATATCAAATATATGCATTCACAAAGCTGGAGAATTTCCCTCTCCCTCTGACGTAGTACTTTGTTTAGCTCTTAAACACAAAATCTCATTTAATTCGCAGCAGGGCAAATAATAACTCAAAGGGTGCGAATGTTTTCTTTTACTTGCTCTTTAGCAACAAGTAAGTGATAAATAATCAGGTAGTGTGTGACAGCAGGACATGTCCCAAAGTTTAAAATGACTTCTTCTTTTTCCATCTGTGGTCCAGAAATGTGTAATGTCGCTTTGTTTCCAGTCATAGCGATGCAGAGGAGATGAGAAAAGATGCTCAAGTGTATACTTCCTAGAAAGTGTGTGAGGTGTAGATTGATAAAATGGCATGCTTCCTAAATGTTTAATGGAGAGGAAGAAAATAAATTTAAGGATGGTCTGGATGTAAATTTAAGATCTTCTATATCTTCATACGGGATAGTGTGCTCCTTTTGGAGGTATTTTCAGATGTGTTGAATTAATTTTGGTGTGTAATATGTGATAAAATAATAGCTACAATGAAACCACAAGTTTCAAATGCTCTTTTCATCCCTTCCCTTTCTTTCCTCATCCCCTCCAAGTTACTTCTTGCTAAGAGATGACTGATAATGTGGGGAGGAGAGGAAAAGAGACTATTGAAACATATGACTGTAGTGGCTTTAGTGAGCACCCTGTCCTCCTTCCATGACAGGATGATGTCATCTTACCTCAAGTTAAATAAATTATAAATAAATAAATTTCACTGGTAAAATTGCACTGCAAGTTTGAAGAGGTCAACATTTAGCTTTCTTTCTTTCTCACAAAGTGGTGTGACTTTTTAATACAAAACTTGGAGGCAAACAAGATTATTTTCCCCATGAAGTGAAATTGTGAGTGATATATAATAAACACTTTATAAAACAGTAACATAATTTGTGTGGCATGGATACTGCAATTATGTCTTCTGCCAGGCCCTGTGATGAAGGAGCAGACACGTGTCAGCACTCAGAACAACACAACTCCCGACAATTCAGCCTGTAATTGAACTGAGGAAGGGAACAACAGGCAGACACAACTTTCAACCACACTTTCAGTCAAGTTTCAGGCCTCTGGCCTCTCCGTATCCCTGCCCTCTGCTGTGAACCCCGGCTCCCCTCCCCCCAACTGTGCAATGACATACTGTCATGAAAAAAATGACCTTTTTCGCCCGTTTTAGTTTTGCTGCAGATTTTTCACGTTCTGTCTGTGGGCCTGGTTTATTTCTATGTTCTGAGGCCTGAATTCACGATTTGGCAAAGTCTTGCTGCACAGCGCAACAGCTGCACGGTTCTGAGGCTCACACAGCACATCACTGGATGTTGCTGTTGTCATCCGTGCCATTTGCCTCGGACATATTCATCTTTCCCATGGAGTGACCCACGTGGTTCACCCCGTCCTTGCGAGGTGGCATGCGCTCGTTGATGCGGTCGAGGCCCTTGGCCTCCGCAAAGCTGGCGATCTTGTGCTGGGGGGAGAACCCACGGATGGCTGAAAAGAGAAAACACATATGAAGCTATCAGGCCCACCTTGTGATGGCACAGTCTCAGAATATTCCTGATATCATGTCATATTGAGTTTCTCCTCCCAATTTTCAAACAGGGTTACACACAACCCGTATGTGCAATTTCAGTGATCGTTGCAATTTGAGACCTAAAAGACTCCTTGTGACACTTGTTCCGCCACACAAACAATATTAAAATCACAAAACAGAGTTGTCAAAGTCCTTGCCTGCACGTGGCACATGTATTAAAATGAAAGGAGCTGCTTTTTTTTGTTTTTGGGAGGCGTCATTGACATGCTATCTGTATGTATAAGCTGCTGCTTACTAACGACTCTCCTCCGGGAAGGGCAGATTAACGTTGTAGTCTTTCAAGTAAAACTGCGTGTCCATCAACTGATATACTGCTATTATACACATTTAAAACTCCCTCAATTTAGATACTCCACGCACTATTCAGTTCAACAGAAAATACATAAAAAAGCATTTATGTAATTATTTTTTCTCAATTATCCCCAAAACATATAGTAAGTAGCAGAAATGCAGCCAACAAACTTACCCTCATTGTTAAAAACACAAGACATATTATATGTAGGGTATATATAATGAAAATATGTGTCAGTACTGTAAATTATGCCGAAGCTTCTTGGTTAGTGAGCAACCTTCGACATATCATGAGGACCGTAGGCTTCGTGATGCATATTTCATGTAGATGCTTTGGTTCGTTGCTTGTTCTTGTGCGTGCAACACTTTTTGAGGACCAGATGGAGGCCATTTACAAGCCAAACCAAAAACAATGAATTATTGTTGTCATGCATCTCTTAGCAGCACTTGACTTTGCAGTGTTTTCATTTATCATGAATTTGCTTTAAAAAGTTGTTCCTTTTTTATTTAACCTTTGCCTCACTTTTTCCTTCAGTTTGTGATGACCAGTTTGTGATGTGTATATTACAATCATTGTTGGTACTGAGCCTCTCTGTGTTGGTTCAGGCAGTAGGTCGGGGGTCTGGGACAAGAGTGTATTAAGTGTGCAACGGTTAGTGTTATCTCCTCAGTTCCCCCTCATTCCCCGGTACCTCGACCAAACAGTGACGAGGACCCTGCAGGTACTGCTAAATCCTCTTTATCATTCAGGCACCCATTAGGAAATGATAGCCATGTCATGATTACTGGAGCCACACCAGCATCAAACTGTCCTGTGAAATGTTTGAAATGCTTGATGGAGTTGTTGTTGTGTGTGCATGAAGTGTTAGTGGCGGGTGGCCTCTGCAGCAGGAAGATGGGGCTAAGGTTTACCTTCTCCATCCTCATCAGTTGGCTCGATGGCTTCAATGGCTTCAATGGTGGCTGAAGGGGGGAGGAGGGGAGCAGGTTACTCCTGATAAAGCCATGCAAATGTAAAACGCAGGCCCAGCGAAAAGGCGGCCCATGTGAGGCCAGATGAGAAATACATGTTCCCTGGCAATGCAGCCAAACTCAGAAGAATGCCATGCTTTAATACTGAGAGAATTAGTGTCAGAAAAAATAAATAAATAATAGTTTGATCCATAGAGACAGAGAGAGAGAGGGCAGGACAGATATATTAAGACAAGACGGGTAATATAATGAGTCAAGGCTGTAATAGACTTTAGGTAAGAGGACAGAAATGACTTGTTCTGGCTTTGCACTAGATATTTTAAGAAGATTTCCCAAATGAATACAGTTTGAAGTCAGTGTAAAATAATTGCTTGCCGTCAGCCCACCAGTAGTGACACATTATTATGAATCCCACCGCTTTTCTTGGTGAGACCCACCTTGCGTAGCATTCAAGTGCTAGGATCGGCCGGGTGTCTATGGTTGTCAACGTCACAGTAACCTGATTAGTTCAGGTTCCATGCACTGACCAATGAGTTATTCTGACCTGTCAAGGTCAATGTCAAACCTTAACCAGTCGTCTTTGCAGGGTGGATCTTGGGCTCGACATTTAGAGTTCCAGGTACGTCATAATACCAATGGATGCAATTGGTGGTAGACCAATTGGAAAATATCAAGATTTTGTTTTGCATACATTTTAAAATAGGTGCACAACATGACTAAAAGGGTTTAAAGGGCATTTTTTTTTATTTCTCCTCGACTTTAAGTTACAGACAGAAAGAGAGAAAGAGAGCGGTAAGACCAATGGGAGGACTGAGAATGGTGATGAAGAAATGTTACAAACATAAGATGGAGTAAAGGGGAGAGGAAAGGCTTATGCTGATCCTCATACTCACCACTCTGCAGTGTCTGCTTGCCTCCAGAGAGAACCCCACTCGGCAGCATGCCAGTGGGCGTCAGGCCTTTAAGCGTCAACACATTTTCACTCTCCTCTCTGCAGGAAACACAGAGGCAGGCAAACAGGTCACGAAACTTCACTGAACCCTGATCAAACTGGAGAATAAATGTTAAGCCCCCATTTTGACAACAGTGTATAAACACACTCTCACACTTGTTCAGACAGAAGCACCTGATGCCGTTTCAAAATGTGAAAATATGCAACCACACTTACATCCACACACACAAACATAAAGTCTACCTGAGAACTGAAAACATTTTTGCCATTTTCCCAATGGCACGGATCTTGTTTCTGATCACCTCCTTGCGTGCTGCAGCTGCATTGGCTGCAAAGAAATACATACAAAGACATATAATACATCTATGTCACTATGATGCAACCAATGCGTACGCCTAAATTGCATGAAACACTTGTCGTAGGGTTCTTTGACGCATACAATATACTGTATGTTTCTTGATGTAAAAACTACTGTGATAATAGTCACACTTGTTGCAAAACGCACTGTTATTATAGGCCATTGTAATGCATTAGATGCTGTAAT
The DNA here is from genome assembly GCF_023055335.1 of Clinocottus analis. NCBI lineage: Eukaryota > Metazoa > Chordata > Actinopteri > Perciformes > Cottidae > Clinocottus > Clinocottus analis. The sequence continues at coordinate 13,380,208 of NW_027176207.1, read as the reverse complement.
TATATGCCCATGTGACTCTATAGAAGAGACTCATCATAGACTGCAGGGAATCAGAAAGCATGTGTATTGGCTTATTTGATGCAATAAACATTGTTTTAGCTTGTTCATGGAATACACAAATCCTTTTATTTTTTTCTGAAGAAACTGCACACTACTGTTTTATTTATGTTTTACACAGGAAGGTCACGTGACAATTGACTGCATTGCATGTGTTGTAACAACAATGGATTTAACCTAAAAAAAAAAGGTAATGCCGTCATTAAAAGCACATGACAAGAGATTAATTTCACGCCTGGTTTTCTCACGTTTCTAGTGATCAAACTTTAAACAAATTTGGCACAAGCAAAGAAAGCCCAAAATCCAGCCCAAAGTAAGCCGATCTCCTTCCTACTGTATAAAGTCTGACTTTAACCCAATGCAAAGTATAAATGAGACATTATCAAAACTTCTTACCATCAAATATCTCATCTTCCTCATTCATCATAAGTTCATCATCAGAGCAGATGCTCAGCACGTTCACCAGCATTTCTGTGACTGGGGAAGACGGGAAGTGATTGAGCAGTCGGCCACGAAGACGACAGATTAGAAGTCGATGTTGTATTCAAAACACCCAGCTTATATCAGAAGATGTAAGCTTGAGCAACACTTCATACCTTTCTCTCCAACAAATGGCAGAGACCAGGTGAAGACGTCCATGAAGTTGGGCAGCCAGTAGGGATGTGGTGAGCAGTTGAACTGTCGGATGTTCATGACATTATTTTCATATTTCAGTACAGCAGCTGTTGAAGAAGAAGAAGAAGAAGAAGAAGAAGAAGAAGAAGAAGAAGAAGAAGAAGAAGAAGAAGAAGAAGAAGAAGAAGAAACAATCGAGTCAAATTTACTCCATATAGTCATGTTAGAAGCCTGCTACGAAATGAGTATGCTAATTAAATACAAATATTTGATGTTTTTTGCTAAAAAGAAAACATAATGAAGTGTACAAATGTATGTCCAAAATTTTCATTTTGTTAAATAGCGTGTACTGTGCAGGATCTTTTCACTGCATAGCCAGATGCACAACATTGAGCCACATACAGGAAGTGTTTCAAAGAAAAATTCCCTTTTATTTTTGTCTGATCCATAATTTGTTCTTATTTTGTAATCTTGATTACTAGGATTCCCCAATGTTGCTTACATTTTCTAAGATTTTCTTAGATTATATATATGTTTGAGCGTGATTATTATGATAAGATAATAAAATGTCTGAGCTAAAAATCTATTCATCCCACTAAATACTAAAATATTTGGTTAATATTGCTTGCATTCTGTGTCTGATTGGCTCTTTGGTGCTAATTGAATTCCCGTTTGGATGGTAAAGTACATTTGGTGCATCTTGACGTGACTTTTCTTATTTTTTCTCTCCACAGAAAATGAAGAGACAATAAATTGAATGTTGCAGCATGAGGCCAAATGTTTCATAAATGCTCTTTTCAAATGTATTCATGTTTTGTGATGTTTCCCGGTTTCACAGTTTCCGTACATGCAGTAAGCGTGAGAGCAGACAAAGAGCAGAACAGAAGACATTGACCACTAGATGGCCTCGCTGAGGCCAGGGATGGCTGACACTGTTACATCAAGAGGGATAAAGCCACATGGAGATAGTCAGCGATGCCGACAGTCCCTCCCACGCTCCCCATCTCCCATAGCCCATAGCAACCAAGACACAGATCTGAGAACACAAACAAACGGGGGCTCCCTGATGCATTCTTCTGCCCGCTCACAAGCCCGATGCAGATACATTAACCCGTACACTCCAGTTTGTGCTATTAAAACCATTTTAATAGGTAAGTCAGAGAAGCCTATGGTAGTCATTTTTCATCAGATGTAAAGTGTTTTTCATAAAATCTAGCCCAGGAGCGGTTGAAAGGCCAGAGATGCAGGTGTTGCATGATACTGAAATCAGAACATTTAATTTCACAATAAATGCATGTCTCAAGGTCTGCCTGTCTGTCTGTATTACATATAGCCACAGACACGATATGATGCATCTGTGGAAATATCCAGAAAAATGTATATTGGCTGGACAGCAGCTCTATAAACACATTATTTCTGTCACTGAGTGAGTTACACCATTGGTAGGTCAAGTTGGAGTTTCCCTATTGGCCAGTAGGCACAACAGTTGTTCCGTTGGTGACGTCTTTGCCTCAGCGATCAATCATCTGATCTACTTACTCAATTAAATGTGATTTATTATTTACTTCCCTGTATTTCATTTTCATATTTTTTTTTTACTTTCTCTCTTTTAGTTTCATTATTATTACTATTATTATTATTTTCTTATAGTTACCATATGTCTTGATACGATTAATAGTAGGAATGGATTTATATTTGTTTTAATATACATGTCTCATTTAGCTTTTTGTTGTAGTGTGGGAGTAGCGAGTGTGTGGTTGAGCGAGCGGGTCAGGCGATTGGATCAGAGAGGAAACTTTCAGTTTAGTACCGCTGACTTTTCCTCATTGACCGGACACGTTCCAGCCGAATGGGTCTCGACCTCGTGTTGTTTTGTAGTTTAAAGGTGCAAAACACCAGAAAAGCAGCATTTCTATTGCCCCTCAACGGCTCTCAACACGCCGCGGCTAGCGGCTAACGGTACTCACAGGACAAACAGCAGCACGGTGCTGAGAGCGTTAACAGTGTTTACCTGAGAAGGAACTGACACTTACGTTATGACATCGTAGGTCCAGATAGCATTATCAGCTGTAATTGTCGTAGGAGAGCAGTGCAGAGCGGCCTTAACAGTGGAGCACGCTCACATGATGCACTAAAGATATGCTAGTCTGGCTGTGTCAACAAATCAAGGTGAAGCTTGAACAAGAACACACGAAAAGAGAGTGACTTCGTACTCCGCTTAGGAAGACATTACTCCATCGATATATTTACATTGCAAATAGGTTTGTTGTTGCTATGTCAATGCTTTGAATGTCGAATATAGCACCTTTTAATATCACTTAGACTTGTTTCTGTGGCTCAAAAAAAAAAAAAAAACATTGTGCAAAAATAGGATGTAGATGCAGGCGGACACAGACCTGCAAATGAAACAACAAACTGAATCAAAGTATGAGTATAAAATTAAAAATAGATTTTCTGACCTTTGTTGTTGTAAACATCCAGGTAGTTTGGTGCTGAGAAGATGGTAATGAGGGATGGGAACCCAGTGGTCTGACTTTTGCGGTACATCCGGTAGCTTTGGCGGTCAGGTAGAGGTGGAGACAGACAAAAAAAGGCAGAGCTTGTTTTTATATATGTAAATGTGTGTCTATTTTTGTTTGTGTGGATATGTGTGTCTTGTAATGTGTGTTGTAGGGATAACATACCCTGCATCTTGTGCTTCATGAGCTCGAATAATAGATAATAGGTTATTGCTCTGCAGGAACTCGCATACAGCTGGATAACTGGAAAAGATGTAATAAAAATGGGGTTGAGAGACATTCCTGAAAATGCTTTTAAAGTACTGTAAAATAAAAAAGAGTATTGCAGAGTACAAATCAATTAAATTGAGCACACAGAATTTGACAGCAATTCTACAATATTTTCTTTTCCATTACGCAACTGAACTTCATTTATACTGTAGGTTTCCTAATTTCACATCTAGTTTAACTCACCAGAAAATGAACAAAAATGTATCACTCATGAATGCATTTATGAAAGCTTTGCTAAGGATGATGCAAGGGTGTGAAAACCAATCCAACCGCTACCTGTTGCAGTTAAAAACACACTAACCCAGTATATAAGCTTCAGTTGGAGCTTCCTGCCCCCGAGCACTAAGCTGACAGGAAATGTGCCTAAAAGGAAGGGAAGCCTGTGAGGAAGCTCAGCTAAACTGAGTGCGATGCTACACTCACACATGGCATTATATATGCACAACCCATACATATCCAATGAAAAGATCATTTCAAACTGTCAAGTCATAATGTTGTCTCATGACAACCTTTTCAAAGGAATAATATTTCCCATTGCCCAAATTTCACAGCTTTAATCATCTTGTCACACTGTTTAATGCTTAGTGCTGAAATATGCAGACTGTGTATTGTGTATATGTGACTGTTTAGTTTAATATACATTTCACCCTGTGTTACTGCAATTGTTTAATTCTTCCGATGATTTTGATGCCATTGATCTTTTTCGTGTCATTAAGTATTTTATGGCGATATTTTTTCATTGGGATCGTTATCTCTCCACTGGCTGCATGCCGAAGTTATCCCTGAGGTTTGTCTGGCCAGATGGACAATGAGCTGTCCCAAGGAGAGAGATGATACAAACCACATGACTTCCTATCTGACAGTTCAGACTAGAGTTGCATAATGGTGGATCAGATATGGAGCAGCTGTAGGGCCAGAACTTGTCTCGGAAGAAAAAATGAAAACATAAGATTGCACAGAAAACATCCGACCTGTCACACAGGAGGGACATGTAATCAGAATTGGGACACTTCCAGCTGCAGTGTGAGCAGCCTTCCATTTAGCAGCTCTCGCCACAGTTGTTATATAATACCGAGAAGGTTGTGTTATGTCATTCGCTGTATCTTCCCTTCAAACTGTGTCTCCTGGGTTCGAGAAAAAAAGATCATGAATTACAATTTGATTACCTCTTTTAAAATGTTAAAGCCCTCAATTTAGCAACACCTCAATCTGTCTTAGGTTTGAAACGTCCTTTGTGATTCCTTTATTTCTGCCAGCTGCTGCATTCCAGATAAACATCAGACAAGATAACATATCCTCAGATCCATCAGTCGTTAGTGCCAACCCACTTACAAATGATGTTGCTATCAAACATTTGCTTGAATATTTGATCTAACTATCTTTCCAAGAAATGTATTCTTTAACGACTTTAATAATCGTTAATAAGCTTGAATGAACAATGCATGATATATGTTCACTAACAGCTGTGCATCCTGTCTAAATAGTGCTGAATAAAGCGCTAATGACAAAGACACTTACAGATGCTTCGGGTGAAAGCATTAACCAGAAGAACCAAATGTAAAATATATATCATACAACCGCATTGCAAACACCCCAGATTCTGTCGGTGCGAATCTTTCACACACCAAAGTTCACATGAAAGAGTTCAACGGGACACATTTGAAAACCGACATTGTTCTTTTACAAGTTTCTGTGCAGGCATTTAGAGATTAAAAACCTTTTAGTCTCAATCGGCTAAATCCTGTTTGCAATGATCCATATTCACTTATTAGTACAGCGCTGCAAATAACAATTCTTATTGTTATCTGTGCTATGTTTTTTTTATTCATCCACCACATCAAAGTTTTAAATTGCTTGTGTCGTTTGACAGTCAGATATTAGATTCGCAGTAATAAACTTGAGAGAAGCAAATATGCAAATATGAGAAGCTAAAAGACATCGTCCTCTATAAAACATCAGAAATTAATAATTCAAAATTGTTGATTACTTCTCTGTCCACTGACTGATAATCAACAAATTGCTTCAACCCGTCCCTCTAATTTGTCCAGACATACAGTACAGTACATGCTTACAGTACATGCTCTCTCAGCTACAATCCACTTTCTTATAGTCACTGTCATCCATGCACCCATCAAACTTTTACAAGTGTTTGAAATATTGAAGTGCTTAAAGGTTTGTACCGGATGAAAAAACAAGGGGACCGCTGTGCCCTGGGCACCTGGCGAAACTGTGCCATCCTCATACATCTAGGTCACATGGCTAATATTCCCTTGGTGGCCGGTATATAAATTACAAGAATAGCTGCATTACACACTAACATGGATATGCTGTAACTCTTTCCACTATGGCTGACAGTACACCCTGCTGGAAGTGTAAAATGTTATGTAAGTGTGTCTATTAAAAACCTACAGTGCATTTTTAACTTAGAAATAAGGGCAATTCTTGCATCACACATTAATCAACAATTATCTTTTGCCAAAGCTACAAAGCAGTATTTTCTGTTCCTTGTGCACCGTACTGGCAAAAGTGTCATGTAATAACATAAAAATACAGATCCCACCATACACAATGTACTAATTTTGTTTTTGGTCCGCTCCAACGGTATTTATTGATTACTGCGAGGGAACACAGTACACACACACATTGCTTGCCTGCGGCTCACATTCCTTCTTTCCCCTTTGTGAAAACACACAATTATGTGTCGGTGAGCCTGTGAGCGAGAGAGAGAGAGCGAGAAATCTGACAAGTAAGTACGAGCGAAGGAGACAGAGAGAGATGGAAGTGCTGTGTTGTGAGTGTGAAACTGAGAGGTTTTTTCTTTCCCTTAAGAAAATCCATCTGTCGAGCCGATGGTCATCACATTCAGTTCCCCCAATATAAACAATCCTAAAACTATAATTACTGAGCAGAATCATATATAAACATATATATATATATATATGGATTTTTATTATTTGTTACGATGTCTCTTGTGTGCACTTTACCCTGTTAATCCTGCAAATTTCTCCACTGCAGGACTAATAAAGAAATATCTTATCTAATCTAATAAATCAGATTTAGCTATTTAATTTTGTAATAATATTTACATTTTAGATGTTTTGTAACTTAACATATAGTATAGCCAGTATTATATGAAATACACTTAATACGAAACCTTGTGCTAAAGCATTACAGCATCGCTATATAACATCATTAGAAGTTATATAAGTCTGCACTTATGCCTCCAGATAAATAAGATATATGATATACATGCTACATTTAAAATCTCTTTAAGACACTGGAGTTTTTTTTTATCTCATCAAAAGAAGAGTTTTGAGGATATCTTCTTCAACATCCATTCAGTCATGGACGACATAAGGTATCATCCATATCTAAGAGGGAAACCAAGAGCACGCAGGTTTGGCATTTACTCAACAAAAGGGTTTTCTGCAACAAGTTACATCTTTTTCAAACATTCCTCTGAGGAACAAGCAATTGCACGGCTACTTGTGAACAATGCTCAGTATTGATTTAGTTTATAAGGAGTCAAAAAGCGCTGGCCGATGCATCAGTGTGTGTTTGCGTGTACAGTTCATGTATTGGAACAATCAGTCATTGTCAGTTTAAAGCCTAAAGTCAAATAACCAAACTAAATTTGATTGCATTTTGATGTATCTTTTTCTCAAAATCATACATTTATCTCAGATGGAGAATGTCTAGCATTTCCCCAAAATCCCCAGGAGAATGTGTCTCTCTGTGCTGCATACATACTGTATAGTTGGCAAGAGTCATAATGATGGAGAGGTAAGTTTGAGAGTGAAGGCAGAACAAAGCCATGGGGAGATAGATGACTATTATAGCAGCATCCTCCACGCATCTACAGAATAATCCTCACTAAGCTCCTCTCTCACTGTGAATAGATGGCTTCTCACCGGTGACCATTTAACCATTTAACGGCAGTAAAAGGGGGAGTTAAGACTCAAAAACAGCTTATTTTGCTTTTGTAAACTCAAAATAACGTGGCGATCTTGCCCCTGTGGAAGTTTATCATGAAGCAGAAAAGTCTGCACTTAACACGTCACTGGGACTATTTTATCATCTGAGGCGAATGTCCCCCTTGACGCGTCCCTTTGCAACCGCAAATACACTGAAATAAGAATTGCATGGGTTATAATGTGAATCTGAACTGTAATTTCATAACTTTTATAAGATTTAATTTACTTTACTTTTTGTGATTTGAGCAGCTCCTGCAGCGCCCACGCAGGAGTGGTGTACTTTTCTAAGCCTTCACTAACCCTAGAACACTAACGTTAAAAATAGTCACATTATCACTAACGTTGGATGGATTTCACCCGCTATTATGTACCTGAAAAAATATACTTCTCATGGAAATATATTTAAATACAACAATACAATGCAAGTTTTTTTACGCTCTATCACTAACGTTGGGTGAAAATCACCCGAACACGTGCCCGTAGAAAAAAAACAGAGATTGGAGCGGGAAGACACGCCCACCTTAAATAAAGTCTGTGAGCGGCATGAAGCGACAGAAAGACCCACGCAACTCAGACAAAAGCAGCACAATGAAAATAACGTAACAACAATTGCTCGGGTGAAAATCACCCAACGTTAGTGTTCTTGGGTTAAGAGAGCTCTTACCATAACTGCCACCTAATCTCTCCTCCTCACCACCACCATCTTGTTCCACAGAAGGAGCTGGTGGTGGTCCTCCATCTCAAACAATATCAGGACAGTGCTCACAGTGCTCTTATTCTATATGCTCCGTCACTCGGGTTGAATAAGTTGCATAACAAACCGGTTCCTAAGTTGCCTCGCTATTATATTTTACTCCTCTCTCGCAGCCTCTATTTTTATTTGACTCCAGGTTCACCCAGCTAATCCTTTGTCTGTTACAATCTGTTCTGTAAGTCAAAAAGACCAAACCTCTTTTCAACAACAGTTGTTAACCACAAGGAAATCTGACCTATTTACACATACACACAGACTCTATCTATAGGCTTTAAGGGATACCTCGGCATTCATCCAATTATTCAGAGTCCTTCCTGTGTTTATTTTAGCTCAGATATCAATACATGGTTGATATTTATTAATTACTCTGAACATCTATTTTTTATATTAAGAGTTTTGGTTGCAAGGCTTCTGTGTAACGGACACATTTCACTCTGTACTCCTGCTAATCTTTTGAAAGATTAAATAAGATGTCATCATCACTGATTATTTAGGGTGTTGACTTTTTAATGCGAGTCCTTTTTCTCTACCGTCTTCTTCTTTCTCTGAAAGACAAAGTCTCTAGAAGCAGCAAGGTGACCGGAGGAATACACCTGGTTCATGATCAACTAACAAAAGTTGATTTGTTTTTTGTTTTCGCTTATCCAGTCTGTATGAGGCAGGATTTATTGTTGAAGGATCCACGGTGTGAGTTGCATGCTTTCATTCTTTTAAAACTAAAGTGTAATTAGAGAACTTCAATGAGCCACATGGGTCAAGCTAATGGAGTCAGTGCGGTATATGATAGACACTTGATGTAGGCGATTGCTCACAGTGCAACATGGCATAAACACAAAGTTTTAGACTATTGGATGCAGGAAAGCAACACTGCAATGCATCATTTAGTTAATGGGTATTGAATGTTGTGCACTCATACTCTTAAGTATCTAATTGTGGACAACAGTGTTAAAGTTATAATACTCCTGAAGGACTGGAGTTGCTGCAGGGAAAAAGAAGAAACAGCTCACCTGTAGAAGTATGAGCAGCCTCGCACTGTGTTGTGGCTGAAATATTCCTGGGTTTTCTCGTTGCCAAAGTCCTCCAGAGGATCAGCCCACAGCAGGTCACACATGGGCCCAAAAGCCGGTGGCTCCTTGAACCGATCCAACTTAACATAAAGAAGCAGAAGGGCAGGATTTAAAAAACATCCAGTGTCAATTAGACCGGGTAGTGCTGAATCAGTCTGTTCTTACCTTTTTAATGTCATCTAAGGTGTGTATTTCAGGTGAGAGCCCACCATGGACACACAGAAACTGTTGATTCATGAGTGCAGCCAGGGGAAGGCAGTCAAATGCATCCATACATGAGTCGTACACCTGCTCTGAGTACTTGATTTTACCTGGCAGAAGAAAGACAAGCAAGGAGCTGCATCATGTTCTCAGTTGTAACATTTACTGTCAAAAGAACCCAAAATAGGTACTTTTTGCAAATACAATTAATATTGCATGTTGTTTAGTTATTGTGAGAGATCTATAACACACAATTACAAAACTAGTACATTATATATGCATATATATATAAATATATAAATATATAAATATATATATATATATATATATATATATATATATATATATATATATATATATATAGGTCTACATTTTTAATTGTTCATATTAATTGTTCATATAAAGTTCCTTTCCCTTTTTGTGTATTGTTGTACAGAATTAACTTGTAATCTCTCCAAAAAGTGATATATAAGGCTACACACATGCACACTAGCAAGACACATAGAGACAAGTATATACACAATCAATAACAAATACATATATATATATATATATATATATATATATATATATATATATATATATATATATATATATATATATATATATAAAATTACCACTGATAAGTACTCACATTCTTGTTTGAAGGTGAAATATTCTGTCAAATGTCTACATTCATGATTTCCACGAAGTAAAAATAGAGTCTTTGGATAGAGGATTTTCAGTGACCAGAGGTATAAAACACACTGTCAAAACAAACACAATAACAAAATCTTATTCCATGTGAAAATCAATTAACTTTATTGAATATATGAAGCAGGTTCTGCAGGTTAATTCCCCTATGACATACTCAATGACATACTTCATTACAGTCTGGTGGTTTTACCTCAATACTGAAGTAGCCACGGTCCACGTAGTCCCCGAGGAACAGGTACCGTGTTGTGGCTGGTGATCCTCCCACTTCAAACAGCTTCATAAGATCAAAGAACTGCCCATGGATGTCACCACAGACTGGGAAATAACCAAAGGACAGCAAATGTTACATAACTAAATAAACTGATTGAATATCTTTATTTAATTTGTTTGCATGTGTGAAGGACAACAAATACCCTCTCAGCAAAGGTCTTATCATTTGGTTATTAGGGCGTATTTCACTTGTGATTTACAGTCACCTCCATCCATGTTGATACAACTCTCTCTTCCAGCTTCTGAAGCACACTTACACATCACAGTTGTGATGAAGCTATACATCAAGGATGTTTTTCTTCAAACAAAATATTCTGGGGATGTGTTTACGGCTAATTGTAAGGAGAGCCAGAGAATCACTTCTCTTATCTCGTGGTTCTGAGGATTAGAAGACAAAAAAAAACAGCAGAGAGACAGTAGAGAATATGCTGGCAGAAACTTCACGGATGTACAGGGCAGCGGTGTGTATCTATCTTTTCATGCGCACAGGTTAGCTTTATAAATAGACACACAGGCGAGAAGGCGGCGCAATGCTACAGTTTGTGATAATATCTGCACCTCCACACTCAATACTGGATAAAATTGATATGTTTGTGGTAATAATTGCTTGTTTTATGGGTGCTATGTGCTTTACTGCTTCCCTGTTTCCAGTGTTTTCACTATCAGCTGCCTGTTCTTCTATCTATTTTACCTCATAACCCTCACCTGAGCTTCTCCGCCCACCTCTCCACCTGCATTTCATCCTCTCGTCAGATTAGTTTGTATTTAAAAGATGTTTTTGTCGTGTCTTTGTTGGGTCCTTGGTTTGTTGGGTGATGTTAGGTTTTGCCTTATCTGCACAAACTGTAAATGTGTGGTCCACTTGCACCACCCGTTATGATTATTTGCCTGTCAAGATTTCCTCATTATCACTCTGGATTATTGTATGCAGCAAGCTAACCATGTCCCAACACGCTTCACAGGCATAACAATTATTCACATTGTCACTAGAAGTGTTGTAACTGCTGAGCCTTGAACGTCTGTAAGTTGTGTCAATCAGAAACAAGATGGACTTCAGCAAAGGAGGCTATGAAAAGAATATCAGCAAGAATATATATTCAATACAATTAAATTAAAATTAAAGCCACACTGTCGGTATTAAAATTCCAAAAGAAGAATATAATGGTATGTCGCCTGTCCTTAGGTCGTCATCTTATTGAGATATTTACGGTCTTTGACTGAAAGGCCTCTGTCCTTCGCAGAGACATGAGACGCTCTCACCTCAAAGAGGTAGAAAAAGCTCAAGCTCCCGGGGGAGATACACACTTTTTCGCAGTGCAAACCTACATCTCATTTCCTTACTGCCTTCAATTTTTCATTATCATCTTCCTCTGTCTCCTTCTCTCCTACTCATCCTCCATCTCCTCTCCCTTTTCTGTCTCCCCTATCAGCTCCACAGTGGCCTTCGCCCACTCAAAGCTTAGAGCAATGTGAGTGGGAGACTGCTTGTGTGACTAAAGCAATCAAACACACACATGCACACATACGTACGCGCACGCAAACACCCGTGGAACACATCCATGCAAGTAAAGTCTCACAAGTGCATAAACGCCTAATAATATATGACTCCACGCACACAAACACACACGCACACACACACACACACACACACACACACACACGGCTGAAGAGCCATTAAAACACAACTCAAGCTCACAAAGACAACAGAGAACTCACAAAAAAACCACAAAACTCCTAATCACCCATACTTCATGCTTCACACATAAAGGCTCCATTCAGGATGAGGGCCCTGAGACTTATTTTAAAGTCAGTGTGCATTTCATCTATTTGTCACCTTTGTTTCATATAAATACTGTACTTGCTTTCAAGTAGGACAATAAGGCTGATGGGATACTTAGCCTACGAACAATTATTGTATATTTAATATCACCCCATTTTGGCTGAAGCTGAATGACGGATTTCAAATAAAGCGATGATACTGTGGACCTATTTCACCAAAGATTGCAACAGAAAAAAACAAATTATTTATGGGGCGTACAAGAATGATCAAGGAATACCCAGATGTAATTTAGATTTCAGCAAAATGGTGTCTAGTACCAAGGATTGGGTATGTTTTGAATAATTTCTTGCCAGAAACATTGAATAGTAACAGTTGAGACTGATGGACCAGAAACTTGAGAGAAAAAGGTTCAACATGTAAAGGACCATGGCTGGGATTGGACCGTTGCACTTTGTGGCTAAAGTTTATGATGGACAACCCATTTCATAATTTTAACCCAATAAAACTCTTTCAGTAATGCAACAAAAGACTCACGTTAGCCTAAATGTTGCAGTTGTACAAGAACTGACTAAAATAGTCTGACATTGGAAAACTTTGATTAATAAACAGATATAAAAGTTTACATTCTGCCGCTGGACGTATACTGCTAAAATACTACAGAATTGCTTATTGCATGAAAATAAATTTAAGAAATTAATTGCAATAATATTTTTACACAAAATAATACAAAATTAAAGTTACACATTAAAGTGCAGTTTTCTGCACTTTAATGTGTTTTTTTTTTGTTTACGTCTTTAAAATGTATTTATCAGGTTGACTAACATGTCTTTTACTCTTTTACAACTAACAAACTCTATTTCAACTAACAAAAAAATCAATGCAATATCACAGTTTTTCGTGATGTGTTTATCGAGTTGGTGATGACGATAGAAAAAAACACTATTTGTGCGACTCGAGTTAAATACACAGGGGAAACAAATATTGAGTATAACTAAGAGACACTGTGGTTTGATCAAAAAGGAGAGACGGAAAAACAATGTCATCTGTGCAAATGCTTCAGGCTTTGAGCAACTGATATTTTTCAATTAGTATATTATTATACTATTACCTTTTACTTTGATGATTGTTAACATTGCTGGTTTATCAAAACCAACTTTTAAAAAGATAAGTTACATATACGTACTTTATGATGTTATCAAATTTTCGCAAGTACACAAATGCCAGAATGTATTTTTTTTCACTTAAAAATAATAAAGCGTCAGAGTCAAAGCTCTGTAACTGTCCACACTTAAAATGCCTCAGTCATAAAGGAACCAGTCATTTAGTCTTCAATAAGAGGATGTGTTTCTGAAATATTGTTGGCCTTATGATTCTATCTGAAAGTGACAATTTCTTGTAGAAAGGATTTTGTATAGAGTTCTCTTATCTGCATTTCTTCTTCTTTTTTTCTTTTGTACTGCTGTTACAAACAGTATCTTTGTCAGCCCACATCCTTTCATGAACTTGCTTGCATCTTTTTCAGCTGTCATCCTCTTCCCTTCTTGACTCTCTCAATAGACATTGAACCAAAATGCATAATCAATGCATAGCTAGCTATGCAGTATACATGTTAGCAAGGGCCGTAGCTAACAACATTTACTAGCTAACATTAGCTCACTAACGTATTACTGGTCCCATCCCATCATCTTTCTAGTTATCAACTACACAGACATACAATTCAGGAGAAGCTTCATTGGCTCACTTTTGATCAATCTTAAAAAGGTAAAATGATAGATAGCAATTACACATAGGACTTGGTCATGTTTTTTTTCCTCACAGCAAGGTTTTACTCCAACAATTTGCTTGTTGTAATAATAAGGGTACAGTCACATATTTAAAGGTTACATTAGTCGTACATCAGAAGGTCAGCTGAAAAGCAGACAACTAAACTATTATTTTAAATCTACAGCAGAGGTCGTGGTGTTATTTGGCCGGTTTGGGCCAAAACAACTTCTCAACAAGCTACAAAGCCAGTCTGCCTAATATGTTAGCAAACAATTATATTCTTACGCATACGGCATACATAAAGCAACATTAGCATTAAGTTGGAGCCGTGTCTCTGAAAATGGGATGAACAATATTCACTTCTAAAAAAAATATCTTTTAAAATACCCCCATGTTGTCAAGGCAGCTGTTAAATGTTCAACTTTCTTTAACCAATACTTTCTAACTTTATAATTGTACAATTCATTAGGTTATGCTAATGCTGGCCAAGGAGCTATTGAAAGCTGAAACACTTTAATAAAGAGGTCATTGTTTAATACGGTGAGTAATGATGTTATGCCTACTCTTTTAGGACAGGCTACGCATTTTATTATATATATATATATATATATATATATATATATATATATATATATATATATATATTCTGAAAGTTGACCTTTGTTGCATGTTCTTACCCTTCTCCCTGTACTTGTTTCTGTTTCTCAACTATCAACTGTCCAAAAAAGGCCAGAAAAATGAACAAACAAACAGTAAGACACATCCAAAGACCGACAGGGGTGGATAAAATATCATAAAAACTCTCAGTATAATGCAATATGATTCAACAGCACTACAAACCACAGTCTCCTAAAATCAACACCTCTCCAAATAACAAAAACTAAAGATAAACTTTGGGAATGTAAGATATATTGCAGGGCAACTGTGTACTGTATTAGTATTAGTTAAGTGTGAAAAAAGCATTATTTGTATGTGTCACATTTGATGCTCAACTGAATTCAAACACCAATCGGTATGCTTTACCTACTGTACACATCTTCTGTACACATATTATTGTAGAAAATAGTGTGTCAAAACTCTTATTCAAGGCCAATGTCATATCTGATCAAGTACAATATTTTTAACCAGAACGCTGAGTCATCACAATTGCCAGGCGTGACGTTCTGCAGCTCTCTACGCGGCAGGACAAGGACCAGGTTAATATCTGGAACAGGTTTGATAATACCTGTCACTGGTGCTTCGATGTCCAGTATAGTTTTCTCCTGGCGCAGGATAGCAGCTCCCTCGTTGATGATTCGGAGTGCGACAGCTTCCTCTACACGGCCCTCCTTGGTGAGGTGGGCTTTCAAGAGATCCACCCGTGGTTTCCCTTCGCAGTCAAACACTTCCTTCATTGTAAGGCGGTGGCTCAGAGGGAAGGGAACAGCTGAGGACAGAGCACATAGTGGCATTTTAGCAGAGGAGACATCACAGTAACTATGCGACTGTTGATTCCATAAATAATACAATTATGGTTTCTTCTTTTGGAGCACTGTGAGGCAATAGGGGCGAACACCACTCAGAAATGATATAAACATCATACCGTGAAGAAATGTATGCAGAGATTCTATTTGAGAAAACCCAATGCATATTTTGCCTGCAGGCATTACTTTGTTTCTGCATCCATCTTAACTAACGGTAGGCCAATATGTGCATGTTTGGAATTAAAAGCATTATCATAAACATGACTTTGGTTCATATGCATTAAGTATGAGAAGCCATTTTAACATTCAAATGATACAGAAATGTCTTAGTTATTTAGACACAGATGTCAGTAACCATTATTCTGTCAAATGTGTGATACTTTAGGCCAGTATGTCTTGTACCGCAAACAATTCAACACAATAAACTGGGTGGCTTACCTAAAATATTAATTTAAACTGTACACAAACAGCAGCAAGATCAGTGACAGAAATGGATCGACACAGCAAACTGTCAATTACTAACAGTGATTTCAGTACAGATGTGTGGGTACTTGCTAAGTATTTTCTGAGTGCTGGATAAAACTCAGAAAACATCTAAGCACTCTATTCATCCAGCACTCTCCCTGGACTGCTAGAGCCTGTGGCCATTACACTGCGCCAGTCACCTACTGTGCCCAACAGACTGCCTGTGAAAGTGTGAAATCCAACCACAGATCATTACTTCTGTGGCAGCAAAGGTTATTTTTTTAGATCTGGTGCTGATCTTCCGTGTGCTGTGACTTGCTTTTGAGGTTCACGTATTGGCGTTCATGGACAGATCATCTGGCTTTACAGAGAAAACTCTAAATGTCTGAGTTATAAATATTTAAGTTCAAAAGAACAAAAACAACTAAAATGCACAATAATGTAAAACAACTAAGGATGCAATTCTGGGTAATGGTTATGGTAAGCATTATTGTACCTCTGCGTCTACTTTACCAACCACTGATTTACTGCACCGCCCAGCATGCCAGCATAGTAGCCCAAATAAAAAAACACCTACGACGCTGCATGACTGATAGGTTCATGCTGAACTACCTCAAACTAGATGCTATAATGCCCATGGTCGATGCTCTAGCGGTGACTTCTACATTTGCGAAGGAGCCTTTCTGCTGTTGGTGATAATAATCCCTCTCATAGCTGTGACTGTGGAGTGCTCTTACGGCTCGAAACTTTCTGAATTCCAGGAGCACAATGGGACGAGCGAGGCTGAGTAGACTCGTTTTATTATGCTTTGAGAAAGAATGAGCAGAGAAGTTTGACCTGGAGCAAACTGAAGAGGACTTAATGGTGCACAAGACAGAATGACATTCAGACAGGTGAGCACAACAACAACTTTTCTCTTCAGGGGAAGACGTCAACAGCCGCTGCGTTGTCTAGTATAATGTTGGATTATGTTGTGTGTAAACATTGTGTAGCTCTCTTATACTTTAATGTATGTTTGTGGCTGCAGCTGCTGTTGAGTTTATATAGTCCTTACCTCTATGTGTCTTTGTGCTGCTTTATTATGCTGGTAAAGTGGCCTTTTTTTAAATTTTGGTTGTCTAATAATGCTTGTTGCATTTTCAACTTGGCCATAGCTCTTTTTTTGTATAATTGTCTTATATTTGATTTTGTCTTTTCTGGTTAACTCTTGTGAGGCTTTACTGAGGAAGGCAGTAATGCATTTAGGATTTACAACTGGTTAGATGCACGAGCTGCACATTTCTGTTTATGTACAATAACTTAATTGTTGTTTTGACACAAGGGCTTGGTGGCATGATGTTGTTTCATTAATATATAATTTGACATATTAATAATTCACCGTATCTTGTTCCCTAATTATGATCTTTAATTGAATAGTTATATCTTAAAACATTATAATCCCCATACACCACAACCTCCCCTTTTAAAATGTTGTGTGTAGTACTCTGACCTACTTTTTACTTTTATCTGAATGCATTTTTAGCAAAAATATTCTCGTATACCCACCCCTCCCCCCTCCTCACCCTGCACATATGTACACACGACACGAGCCATCAGCAGCAGTACATTCAGGAGTAAGGCTATGCTCGCCAGATTTGTGCAGTGCATAGCAAACAGGGCCACTCAACAGTGGCCAATGAAGAGAAGACAAAGGAAGAGTCTCAAAGCTCAGGCTTTAACTGAACATGATCAACATGATCTTTAATAATGAATGCTTGACTGGAGGAATCGCAAAGTCGCTGCTCCTGGGATAATGAGTTGGACCCCAGCGAGTGCATTTAATGGGACTAAAACATGTTCACAGTGTGCAGTGTGTATCTGTGATTGTGATGTGTGCGTTGACACTTTGTACTAGCTGGTATAGTACACACTCAGCAGCACAGTCACCACTCAAATTGTCTCAAGTTTTAGTGTGGTTAATGTTGTGTGGCAGCCTGACAGCATGACGACACAACTTTGCAAAATATGTCTGGAATGCAGCGATGAATTACCTTCACAGAACAATTTGCATTGGAATTGAGAGGAGGTGAATGAGCCGATGAGCGACAACAACACGGACTGTAAAGTATCTCAGAGAAATTTAGCACCAGAAGGCTTTGTCTAACATTCATTACATCGCCTTTAAATTAAATGTAAAATGCATAAACGAGAAACGATTTTACTTTTGAACCCACAATACCATTTGTTTTAAACAGTAACAGGAACTAAAATAGAACCACATACAGATGCTTTAAAAAGGACATAACACTTAACATTTTTAGGCAGAATGGAGCAACAAAGGATTAAGTCCTTTAATAAAAAAGAAATCCCCAAAAGCGACCCAAATACTCAACAAATGAAAACACGGCATTTTACAGACACGCCCGCATGAAGACGCAAATGTACGAGTGCACGGACACGGATGTATGGCGAGATGAAAAGCTGACTTCTGCTCAGCACCAAAGCAGAGTTGAACTATGAAATACGGTATGTTGCCGGGCAACAGCAGCGGCAGCTGACTGTTGGAGTACAGCCAATGCCGCCACGGAAAACTGCAATTTGCATTGGAGGTTCACATAGATGCTGTTGGAATTGCTCATGCGGGAGACGCACTAATCATATTGAGGAGTATGAACCTGCACCGAACACCTTTTTATGCCAAAACACATTTCCCTAAGAACGGGTTCTCCGTACTGAAAGATTGAGAAGGAAAAAAATGAAGCAACGCTAGGTTTGTGTTGCTAAAGAGCAACTCTGGGCTCAGTCAGGAAAGGCTGGATTGCTTCATGTGGTTGGACTAACTACACAGGGCTGCAGTTAAAAGAGGACCAATTAACATACAGTCCACCCAAGTGTCAAGCTTTTATCATAATGTTGTGTCGTTTCTTCTCACCTGTGTCTTACAGCTCAGCTTCACGTGATATTTGAAGGGTTATGTATGGACTAATGATAAATGTTTCAAACCAAAAGCCAAACCCAGCCATTGTTCCATCATTGATAAACTACTAATGTCAACAGAGGTGTTGTTGGGACCAATTTGCATGTTTGCTTTTGAAAGCTAAAATGAATGTTTGAGCCTGTCACAAGGCCACTTTAAAGCTGACATATTGTGTCTTCTCATATTGTTGCACACTTATTTTGAGAAACTGTTGTTATCGCTTCACATTCACGTACTGTAATTCTTTTGGAGTACAGCGACTGTGACGTATTAAGAAAATCCTTTTCTAAGGCGCTATGATAAAATAAGATAGTTCACAGGTGTACTAAAGGCCTCATCCCCAGAATAACTGACCTGAATATGCCTCTTGATGCCCACAGCACGCTGGTGACAGTGCCGTGGAAAACAAACAGCAGAGACCAGCAGTTTTTGTATCTCTTTAGATAAGATCTGTCAGGTTTCAACATGTAAGAGAGAAGACAAGCACTGAGAAACTTACTGTGGTTTGAATTTGAGGTGTGTCTACAGGGATAAAAATAACTTTATAGGTAAAATGGTAAATGGACCTGTACTTGTATAGCGCTTCTCTCTTCCGACCACTCAAAGCGCTTTAACACTCCATGACATCATTCACACATTGATGAGAGGAGGTACCATGCAAGGTGCCACATCAGGATTATCAACCATTCATACTCTCTCGGCGCAGCTACAGGAGCAATTTAGGGTGAAGTGTCTTGCTCAAGGACACATCGAGATGGGCTAGCTCGAACCGCCTATCCTCTGATTGGAGGACGACCCTGCTCACCACTGAGCCACAGTTACCCAAGTAGCTTGTAGTATGCTTGGTAATTTTCTATGTGTACAGTCACACAATAATTGTAAGACGTGTCTGTCTCAATCATCCCCTTGATCACCAGAAGCGTTTGATGATGCAGTTTGTTGCATGTAAGTTTGTTTTTTTTTTAAATTTCTTTTATCACTTTTCAGCCTTTAAGGATTTCTAAAAAAAACTTTGGTTTTACTACTTTTCAAAAGTAAGTAAGAGAGCAGATAGAAGTGACAATAAATATTCATGATGGGGACTGATGATTTTCAAAGGTAAAAAAGAACCACTTAATGGGGATTTTAAGTTATTGAGCGAGACTTTGAAAATGCATTGTGTGTGAATAGCAAAAATGAAATACATGCATATGATTTGACTAAACCAGGAAAAAAAAGGCTTCAAGTGTTTCAAACCTTGTAAGGAAATCCTAAATGTTACATGAGCATGTTACAAAAGCAAAAGTCTGAGTCAGAATTCTTGGCTGTGAAGCGTTTACTAATATACACCTTTTGTTTGACATATTTTGGAATGCCTGGATGTCAGAAAAGGTTTGCCAAAGATTGAAACATAATCTTTGATCTTGATTGTGAGAACTAAAAATGTCCCTTTAAAGTTATTTCTCTTGCTGTGGGCATTATGTCAAATAACAGTGCAACAATTAGATACATTGTTTTTAGAGAATGAACTGTAGTATCTGCTGAAAGTGCAAATACTGCAATGTGTCAGTAGTATGATACAATTAATATGTTTGAGATTTTAAGAAAAAAAAGAATAAGCCTGGAAAAAAAGATTGTTACAGTTCGTCTGGAAGCACCGGATTTTCTATGTAGTTCCTTTTTGAGGGTCCATCTGTCAGTATACTTCTTTCAATACATATTTTTCACTTGTAACAGCTTATACAGACAGGACATGCATTGTGCCTGCAGTCATTGCCACATACGTGTATCTCACAGTGCAGATTACTTTGGTTTCTACACTTGTGTAGCCTAAAGGACAAAGTTGTTAATGCTGACTGAGCTGCTCGGCCATTAAGATAATGTACTGAACGTGAATATATATTCCGGCACAATGCTGACTGTGAACTGATCCATAGTCACAATGAGCAGTGCTAACTGAGTTATTGCACAATTGTGAGCACTTCATCATCCTCCATTGATCCAAGTTGTAGCCTCAGTAATTCTCTGACAGAGCAGCCTTTCTCCTCATCTACTGATGTGGCTTTGAAAAATCGTATAGACCTTTTCTCATCAAATTAAAACATGACTCACTCCCGGTAAAATATACCCCCATTAAATGTCAATTTCATGCACTCTTCCTCTTCCACTGGCCCTGTCAAAGCCTGTGAAATCCTGCTGCATCACTGCCCCAGCTTCTACAACAAGCTCGGCTATTCAGCGGTTTTTCCTGTCTCTCATCTCATGCCTACCCGAGCCAGAGCCAAGATGCAGTCAAATCGTGACAGCAAAGATTAAAATATAAATAAATGTGTGCAATATATATATATATTAAATATCCATTTTCCGCTGCATTGCTGCTTCTTAGCAGTATGCCCGGTCTTGGCGGGGGCAGTGCAGCAAAGAAAACCGGATTGTTTATCAACATCAAAGCTCCAGCAGCCCACTACCATCAGCCGTGAACGCAACTTGATGGCCGCATATATGCACGACAGGAAAATAAAGGCCATCTCCTGCCAACCCACGAGGCGCTAAACACTGAAAAAATTATGTAACATCTACAGCCATAACCAAATGCAAAAAAAAAACAAAACGTAGGCTAACTTACATTTTACCATCCGATCGGTGGCGTTTAAGACGATGTCAGCGTTAGACATCTTCATGGACAGTTACTGTCTTCGAGGCTGAAGCGGTTTTCTCTCCCACCTTTGGGGTCTATACTCTCAGTATTTGTTGTCGAAATGCGACTGATGCTGTGGCATCACTTGGATGATGCGCCCCCTCCGTGCGTCGGTGCTGCGCCGGGTAGGACTGCTGCTCCCAAGGCAGGGATGGATGCTGGATGCTGTAGGAGCTGCTGCTGCTGCTGTGCTAAGCTGTTAATGTGGGGGAGGATGCACGGAGAGAGAGAGAGAGAGAGAGAGAGAGAGAGAGAGAGAGAGAGAGAGAGAGAGAGAGAGAGAGAGAGAGAGATGTGCACTATCCCGACATGGCGGTGAAGGGAACTCCCACGCAAATGTTCCACGGGACTGCCTGATGCTGCCATCAGATGGAGGCTGAGACGGGGTTGCCCCCACGCACGCACGCACGCACGCACGACGCGCCATGTTTCGGTATTCTCGAAATTTCTGTGCGCCGGAAGATGAGCGCGTGGGCCTCGGTTCAGACGTGTGTAAACACAAAATCACGATCACTACTCGGGGTTCGTTATGATTACGTGCGCGCGTGCACATCACATGCAGTTGGTATTTATTGCAATGATAGCGGGGGAATGTTCACTTGGTGGCGACAAACCCATCAGTGTTTGTGAAAACGAAGACACAGCGGAGCATGCATGTTGAGGAGAAACACTGTCAGGCACGTGATGAGCTGACGTCTTTTTGTTATGGTGATGGTTATCCGACACTGCTGTAAAACAAAAACGTGATCTTATATGATTCTAATCGTAACAATACTAATTCAATCTTAGCCCAATCGTGGTGCAGGGTTCAGAAATACTATATTTGGATCCATACGAATTAGGAATTAGCCCCAAACCTTAATTTCTGTGGCACCTTAAAAAATAGATCACATTGATTTACATTTTTCAGTGTACACTGAAAAGCTAATTCCTGACTGGTTTCTCCCTCCCACCATCTGGGTGGTACTCTAACTCATGAATACTGTTTGGGTACGTCATATTAATGTGACTAAATGAGTTACAATTGGTATATATTGAATATAGTCTAAACCAGGGGTGCGGAATTTTTTTTGGCTCAGGGGCCACAATGAATTTTAAAATCTGACAGACAGCCAGGCCTAGCATAGTAAAGCTGCGTTCTCACCAAACGCGTTGCGAATGTTACTGTTACGGACCATAATATTATCCATAGTCCAACAACAGCGTCTGAATGACGGCCACTATACCAGCGCTACTTCAGGCGGACCAGCAGCAGTTTGATTCAGCAAAGACAGGATGCCGATGATGACGTAGTGCTTTTCAATGCTGATTGGCTGACGCCACGCGTCAACGGTGGTATTCGCGTCGCCCGGCCGAAAATGTGCTTTTTTTCCTCAAACCATTCGCATCTGTGCATTGACTTTGCATGTAATACCCACGTGCGTCAAATTCACAATGTTTTTGATGCGAACACAGCATTAGCCTGCTTGCTGGGAAAGTGGCGGCTGATATTCTTTGAACTGCAATGGTTTCTTGGCAAATTAGACATACAGGGCTTGATCGTACTTCTGTGAAAACATATTTAGTCAACTCATTGAACAATCGACTTCTCTTTTCTTTGGTCCACTCATCGTTACAGAAGGGCTCAGTGCAGGAAGCGGCTGGAGGCAGAACCGAGATGTCACGTGAGCGCAGGGCGGCGCAGCCCCGTCGGTCTGATGTGCTTCTTTATGCCGAGGAAAAATACTCTGGATGCAGCGGTCAGTTCATTGTATATATATATATATATATATATATATATATATATATATATATATATATATATATATATATATATATATATATATATATATATATATATATATATATAATTATTATTATTAAAACGGCCGTATACAGCCCACGGGCCGTAGTTTGCCACCACTGCTTTAAACTGATAGACACAAGTTTAAAATGTGCAGGAAATACATGTTTTGTACACGACGCAAAACCAGGAAAGATATTTAGAGTCATTAAACACTTGTGTAAACAATGTTTTCATTTAACAAATTAATTCAGTAGGCCAATGAATAAACATATCCAGAAAGCAGCCTCTCTTGTAGTTCCCCGGACCACCAACAGAGGCAGGTGACGTCTCTCTGCTCGTCACATTTCAATGAAATGCAGCTTGCTATTATTTTAAAGTTAATGCTATTCACTCATTTAGTTTATAGAAACTCTATCGTATGTCAAAGACATCTTCACACCGATCAGAATTACGAGTGTGTAGCAAAGATCTCCCATTTCCAGCCATGAACAATAAGACAAACTAATATTGCTCTGGAGAATTATTAAAAATGATATTCATTTTCTTTTGCACAACATAACTGTGTACTAACAAATAATTAAATTATAGTAAAAAAGCTGTACAAACAATAATACTAATACAAGTGGAAGTATAGTATGTATTTTTTTGTATTTTAATTTTGTTCAAAATGTAAAAGTAAACAAAACAAAAGCAAATCCAAGACTGATATGCTTTTTATTTTCCTCACTCTTTCCTGAAAATCCGTGCACCTCTTCTGTTGAACTATTATTTCGACAGCAAAATGTAAACTGATTCAAGCCAAACAGTCGGTGTCTGGAGTCAAGGAGAAATCCAAAACCCCATACCAACTATCCTGACTCATGACTGTTTCATATTTAAGAGAATGTTTCGTCAGCTAATACAAACAATCACTGAAAGATGATGTTGAAACAGCATTACGACCTGACTGAATCAGCAGAGTTGCATTTATTGATCACTGAGTTGCATCTTTATCATCAGCCTACATCAGCAACAGTCATGACAACTGGTCTGAAACATGAGGAAGACTCATTTCAGTGCTTGTGCTTGCGGTGGCTTTTTATCTTCATCATTGCTGCTGGCAATAAAAGCGTTGAGCACACTGCTGCGTTTGTTAACAGCGCTGAAAGAGTTAATGCTGTGGACAGTACTTTCTGGAGTGACACACTTTCTGATCTTTGCTCTTAACTAGTTTTCTTTGGGGGAGCTCACATGCAGAACATATGCTATTAGCTAATTTTGGAACAAAGAGATGTTCATATTCTAAAGGACTCCATCGCTGCACTGCTTGGATTTGATCAAAAGTTGCTGTTGAACCAGAATGAAGACGCAAACAGGCATCACGTTGTTTCACAGATACATGCTCAATCAAACCTGAGTGTAATTAGTGGTAGTGAATGGTACACACAAGTATGTACACACTTCTTTTTCCGGCAGTATACACATCTATCCACCCAAAAGCCATTGGATCATACGGGAGAGTTTACCCAACAAAAAAAGAAGAAAAAAATCTGCCTGTCTTCCTACCTGCAGGTCTACCAGTGTGTCCTTTGCCCGACTGCCTACCTGCCTGTCTATCTGCCTGTCTATCAGGTAGTCTATACCTATCTGCCTCTTAGGTAATTGTTATTTAAGTTTATTGGATTCCTACATGACGTCACACACCAATAATTAAGTTTTGTTAGTTGTAAGTTATATGTTAATTTTTCTCGGATGCATGGACATTTTGATGAAAGCCGACATGAGCTCCCTTGTTTAACATGAAGTGGTGCACGTTTGCGTGTCTGCAGAACCAAGAGTTTAAATCACGAATTGCGAAACAAAACTTTGGTGTCCAGTTTACTTTTTACTCTCATGAAGCAGTGAGGGATAAATACTGCTCGAGAGCACTATTGGCATGATTTGTTACCCAAAGACACACTGATAGCCATCCATGTGCCTCATTATTTAATTCTCTCAGGCAGCTTCTATGAGGACTTACCACTAGATGGGGTCCCAACCTTGATTTTAACTGCAACAACAGCAACAGCTGGCCGGCTGGTACTGCTACAGGAGGGGCGGTGTTAGCGGCTTCACATTTAGAGACATGATCATTTGAGAAAGCAATGACACTACTTATTTAGTGGCACTAGCTAAACAGTTGTTGATGTAATTTTGTCATGCTTTTTTTGTTGTCCTCATACTGTCAGTCAAGACAACAGAGCCACTTGCTACTTGACAGATGAGGCTGAGCATGTGATTAGTGGCAGGGTGAGTAATACGTCTCTAGAAATGGAGCCAGTGTTGCTCATCAGGCAGAGTGGAGCTGTGAGGCTCACACAAAGCGTGACTGACTCGCAAACAGGTCACAAAATCCCCAACACTTTGGAGACTCGATTGATAGCAGGGTGCGCAATGGATGGACGTGGTGTGTCCTTGAGGTTGTCGCCATCGCTGGAAGAGATAAACCAGGGTGGTGTGGTGGTGAAAGAAGAGAGACGATATATACTGAATGATGCTCTCACTTCAGTCCTGAGGTCAAAGGAAACACAATTTTTGAGCCGTATTTTATTATGTGGCCTATGATGCACACAAATGACTACCTGCCTTAAAAAGTATTGCGTTGCTTTAAAATTGCATGTTCTTGGAAGTGGCTGAGTGAATGTCACGTGCACACAGGCAAACTGTGCTAACCTCATTTTAAACCCCAAAATTGGTTTTCCGATGTAGATTATTTCCGCAGCGCAATGACCTGTTGGCAGCCATATTTGTTGACCACTTCTTTTAAATGCTGTTTTAACTGGCACGCCGTCCTGGCACGACGGGGGAGAATGGAACTTGGACATTACTGATTCCATACTGAAGCTTATACAGCTGTTGCCACATAATTAAATCGCAGTTCTTTGCGGTCACGTCAACGGCACAAGCTTTTAATTAAGTCACCAGACATGTCGTATGTGATTCAATTACATCACAAGCAAATTGTCTCGGCCCGTAATAAAAGCAGATCTAAAGTAAAATTACTTAAATGGCATGAATACATGTCTGTGTTCTTTTCTTGCGACTCTGACAGCCCATGGTCTGTTAACCCCTGAGAATCCATTTTGAATTCATTTGGATTTCCTCACTCCCAGATTAGCTAATCTAGATTTAATTGAGATAGATTCAATTTGTTTAATTCTAATTGATGTGAACTGTATGTGCTGTCTAATGGCAGAAAGTCAATGACCTCCAGAAATAATAATTGCATTACTTTGGTTATATTATTGTCTTATCAGGATATTTCATTCAGATTTACTGTTTACTTTAGTTGGAAATTTAGGAAATCCATTAGAGTGGCTTGACACCACTGTGTGCATTAACTACGGGGTCAGAGCCTAGAGGCATTTAGCTTAGCTTAGCATGAAGATCAGAAGCAGGAAGAAAAACTAAAAAAATATGCCTGTCTGCACCTCTGAACTCACTAATTGACCCATTGTGTCTCTTTTGTCTAAACCGTTTAGACTCTGAAATATAAAACAACTAATTGAAGGTTTACGTGCAGTTTCGTGCTGCCTTAATTTATCTCTGAACCCATTGACTTCCAGAAGGTTGTGAGAAGAAACAGCAACTGGAACACTCTGCTCCAACAGCTGGTAAAATTTGGTGACAGATGAACTATGGTATTCCACAGGAAGTGACATCGCCTGACACCGAAGACCAGCCAATAGGAGAGAGCAAGCAACCTTGTTTGTTGCCAGTAGATTTCATGCTTCACACATCATGTTTGAGATGGGATAATTTTGTAAATGTCAAATTTTCGAAATCACCGCAGATATGGATAGATGAATATATAGATAGATAAATGGGTTTGTGCTGCAGAACAATGAGAGAAAAAAGGAAAATGTCAAAGTATAAGCTCGAGAAGCGCTGTACAAACAAGCAGCGGAACAAGAAGGCAGCCTCTCTGATATAATGGGGATGTTGAAAGTGTGTTGCAGTGATCCTTTGGAGGGTTTAGATCTTGCAACATTCCTCAGTATTGCAGAGAGCTGATGTTCATGCCTCGCCCTGCTCCCTTCATCCTTCGCGTACCTCTTTTTGGGCCGTCTTCGGGGGCTTTCCTACGGTGCTGGTCATGTGTGCAGCTGGGGATGGAGGCCATGCAACGCTAATCCTCCTCCCCAGCTCAGGAAAGTACCCTTCCTCCCTGTGCAGAACGAAAACAACAAAGAGCTGAGTGTGGCTGCAGCCTGCGGGGTTCAGTGCACCCACCAGAACATGTCCAAGAGTCACAGCTTGCTGCTCCCTCCTACCCATCTATCCACGCATGACTCTCCCTCTCTCTCTCTCTCTCTCTCTCCGACTTTCTCTCTTTTGACCCTCTTTTCAACCTACGAAAGACACGTGCGGTTGCAGACTGCAATGTAACGTACCTCCGTTTCATACCAGAAATAGAGGACTTTAGAAGGTCAAAAGGGAGGAAAAATAGAACGCTACAAAAGACAGTGTGATCATGGCAGGTTTTATGGAAGCAACATTAACCCTATTATATTATTCCATATGACTGTATGATGTATGAATACAGTAAAATAGTCTCAATCCCAGAATGGAAACAAAGAATTGAAGAAACAAAGTGAAACTGTAAGCTATAAAAACAAAAGACTTACAGTCGAACCAGTTTGGTTCAGATTAAATGACCTCATCAAGACATACTATACATGGATTGATGTCCCCCTTTGGGACATATTGTAATAACTTTGGTAATCTACTGACTTTTCTTCTAGTGCCATCATCTGGACAAAATCTTATGACAAAATACCTGCAAAATTAACAGCTTTCCCATCCACCTCAGCTGTAATTTGTCTTTAGTACGGATTAGCAAGTGTTAGCATGCTAACATGCGATACAAAACTAAGATGGTCGACTACCTCATACATATATATATATATATATATATACATTGCCATTGAGAAAATGTGCGGATGTGTTTATTCCATTTAGCTCAAAGCAACCCCGGTGACAAACAGCCTCACAGAGACACTTCCACGGCTGTAGACCCTTGGCCTTGTTGCATGTCAGTACAAGAGATAAGCGATGATATGATATAATATTACCTGAAGGCAACCTTTTAAAAAGCTTAATTTCAAACACATGCGGCTTTCGTATAAACTCACAGCAGCATTACATTTCCAGTGGTACAGTAAAACAATGTCTACATGGAGGTGTGTTGTTAGATCACATTTACAGCCAAAATGTCGCGTATTTTTACAAGTCTGTTTTAAAAAGACATCTTGCCTGAGACTGAAAGGATTAGTCAGCAGAAAAGACAACACCGGAGTGAAAAGGCAGAGGAGGATAAAACACAGAGCACGTGGGACTGACAGCAGCTTCTTTTTAAAGACAAATGGATTGTTTCCGCAACAGGTTTTATTGTGATGCCTTGCCATGTTACTTAGTGAGTAAAACATTATATCCAAGTGAAAAGTATACCGAAAAAGACATTAAACATGTTTCCATCTGCTGATTGAACAATTAACAATTATATTCCTTTCTTGGGACATTTTGAAGATTTTTAGTATTTGAGAAGTTTTCCACTGGTGGTTATATTTTGTAAAACCAACAAAGGAAATTCTTTGAACTAGTGTGTGTATTCATTGTCAGGATTGTGTGTGTGTGTGTGTGTGTGTGTGTGTGTGTGTGTGTGTGGAATTTAAGTATCCACTGTTGATTGTAAATGAACAAAGGTGGAATGTGTTAACCAACCGGCAATGATATTAATCCACTGAAAGCCTTCTTTGACTTCTTTTCCTCCTTTCAAACGTTTTTTAAATAATTTGACCAGATGGGAATACTTGTTTTTTTCAATTCACTTCCTGGTTATGATGACGTCAGTGCAGTAGGAGTGTAACAACCTAGAATGTAACAGGTGTAAGAAAACTTCAAATGCCTAATATGGCAAGACAAAATAAATAGATGTAATCTAAAGACATTTCCCAGAATGTGATTATGTTTCCTGCATTTCATTTTGAATATAAAGTATTTTCCCAAATAGATTTTCAAAAAAAAATCACAATGATAATAACTGTATGCAAAACCATTCAAATGGATGACTACATTTTGGGTCTTTAAAGCATCATGTAAAATATTAAGACCTTGTTACAGCTTGAAAAATGACATTGTATCCTGATAATCGTTTATTTGAAACAAATGCACACACTTGAGAACAAGTGAAACAACCTTGTATCCCATTGGCAGAATAAAATATCCCAATTGCCAGTCAAGCCTTTCAATTATAGAATAACTTGTTCGTGTGGACATCTTTATTGTTAATGCATTTGGAACACACATTCCGTGCGTAATTACACATTTGGTAGCTTTCTGACTTTAGTATTTCCTAAGTGAGTGTCATGTTTATGACAGCCAGAGCATATTTGTTTGCAGGGAGGTTGGTTGGCTACTGGCAGAGTTTGTAGATCACCCCCTCCTCTCTCACTCTCTCGCTCTCTTTCTCTTCAGCTGCCGCGATATTTTCCAGCTCTGGAGCCTCAACCGCACAGCTCGATCGATTCGCATTGATTGTCCCTGACGAGCTGCTCCACTTTCTAGCCAATGTCAGCCAGTCTGCGATCGGGAAGGAGAGAAATGAAGGAAAATCTCTGCCGCCCTGGCGGTGTCATTTCCACACACTTGGGTTGGCCGCCTGCCAGCAGACAGGACAGTCGAAAGAGGTGGAGTGGACTCTGGGGCTGAGCGCGAGGAGGCGCGACCGCGGATGAGGATGATTTCTGTCCGTCAGCGTTGCGCGGGGGATAAACTCTGTTCTCCAAATACATTGAGGAGTGGTTTACCCTCCACCACCCTGCGTTTCTCTTGACAGAGATCACTCCTTAAAACGAGGGCAGACATTAACATCTACATTTAAAAAATATATACATTTAGCCCTATTATATTTGTATCCTCTAATTATAATAAAAATCCTGCTCACGCTTAAACTCACTCGCTCGTCAAAACCATCCATATGTATTTTTTTTTTTTTAAATAATTGGTAATGCATTATTTGAATTGACGTGCATCCAGTAATCATTCAGACACAGTGCCGTCATCTTCTATGAGCACTTCGTTTTATTGTGAATCAACACCTCTCCCCCCAGCTGTCCTGAAATCACACTGAACCTCGCGGCCTCTCTGTTTGTTGTTGCCTCAGCTGAGCCGAAGAGCGCGCGCGCGCCGCGGAAAAGTCCACTTCGGTTTTTCCGCGAAGCTCCAAAAATCTATGAAATGTGTTTGCATGTTCCTCTCTGCAAGCGGGGATGTAGAGGTGGGATTGCAAGGACCGAGAAAGCTGGGGGAACCCACGCGTTCAGCCTCAGAGAAAGTACGCTTTTCCAAAATAACTGACGGTGAATATTGTTTTTCTTTTTCACATTTGTCATTAACAGGCAGGCACTCTGTATGATTTTGTTCTCGGAGAATAACCTTTTTTTTCTGCCTTTTTTTTTTTTTTTTTTTTTTTTTTTTCACCATTCTGCACGGCAGGCTGAGAGACGGACCGCTCGGACTGTGGGAGCCCTCCCCTCTGCTCGGATCTGCTTTGGTAGGTGCAAATAAATTGGGCCCGTGTTTGCTAATATGCAGATACATGGGAGGTGAGGGAGGGGGTGGTGAAGGGGGATCATACTTTGTTGGAGTCTGCTGAAAGTTGGGCTGTCATCTTCTTATATGGATCAAGTTCTAGCGGGCTGGACCGGGGCTCCTCTGTGTATCCTCAAATGTGCGACTGCAGACCAGATGCTGGTACCGCAGATCGGCTGCCGTGCTCATAGATCACTGAGTCCAGACAAAAGCAGCTATTTTGATCCGCTTTTACTCTTGAAAGAAGAGAAGAGGAACGGCTTTAAAATTGGTTAACGATGATTCAGCACCGTAACGGGGGGTAAAGGGGACATTTACCAACCTGCTGTCAGTCTTTCTAAGAACAATCTCCATTCCTCTTTATTTAATATCGGCACGTTGCTTTATTGGGAATCAGCTGTTAACGATGCGCAATAAACTTGACGCTTCCAGGTAATGAACGACATGATCAACGGGCATTAGAGTCAGATCGTGCTTACGTCTGACAACAGAAGGCTCGTCCACCCTGCACAGGCGAATTGAAACTTTTATTTAACCCTAAAACCATAACCCAGTCAACAGACAGCACAGTTCCCTCGCGTAAAGATAGGCGAAGGATTTCTCCTCCCTTTATTTATTTTTTAATTCCACATGTCATGTTCTTTTTCTTTTTCTCCGGGCATCATTATAAAGTTCCCAGGTACACAAGCTTTCATCGCGCAACGTTGAAATCCCCCCTGCAATCCGCCACCAGCATCGCTGCTCCAAGTGCTCCATATGTTTGCGAATAATTTGAAGTCACAGTATGCACGGCGTGGTTGTTTTTCTCCTCCAACTTTTTGTGTGAATGTAGCCTCATTAGGGAGAAGACGCAGCAGGTTATGGACAATGGATGAAGCCTTGAGTCTTATTATTGTCACCAGGCTTCTTCTTTTTTTTACTTCCTCCATTCGTGCGTCTGCGTGTTTATGCACGAGTGCGCGCGCGCGCGTGTGTGCGTGCGTGCGTGTGTGCGCGTGTCAGTCCACAGGAGGTGGGAGGAATAGAAAATGTGTAGCTCCCCGTAAGTACCTACACGAGTCCGCAGACAGCGCGTCTGGGCCGGAGGGAGGGAGGGGGCTGCATCGTGCATCGCCTGACCTAAACCATTAAATATTCTCACGTCTCTGGAGGTGTTAAAGTCAGCTGCTCCACAGTTTGTTGGCGGGCCAAACGCTTCATAACCCTCCAGGAAATTAGACAATATTTTCCCCCTAACTCTGATCAAAAGCTGGTTCCGTCTGTGAAGGAAACTTATTCAAGGGTAACTTCAAGGAGGCCCAATCAAACGTGATCTGATTTCATTTAGCGGGGTCATTTGTTTATTTAATTAAGAACATGTAAATAATTCAGGATTTTATTGCTGAAAGAAAGTTGTATTGAGAAAGCCCCAAACTAAATGAATTAATGTGTTTCATTGAACTCATATGCGTAAAGGCTACATTGGGGACCAATTCAACGTGAGTTGAATATTTAAGTAGTCGCAACAGAAAAACATCCCAGCTTCCTGGTACTTTTGAGTTATTTTCATACTGAGATTTATTTGCTCTGAATAAGATTATTGGCCTACAATCTAAAAAAAACAATGGGCTGTACACACACTGGCCTTAGAGGCGTTCCCCCGTTTGTCCCTCACCTATTGATCAAACCTATTGAACTACTGAACCAACCATCAGTCAGTTGCCACTATATTGTGGACTGACATTTATTTTCTTGCCACACATTTTAAAGAACTGCTTATATGAAGAAACTGCTTAAAGTTGAGCTGAGAGCTGCATGTGGGAGGTTTGAACAGTTCATGCTGATATCATAAAGCATGCAGCACTGTGGATGTTAGGAAGTACTCATCATTGGTATGGCTGTACATGTACAGTTTTATCTACCAAAGTATTCCTTAATTCACCAACTAGTTCAGCTTAAACCTTTTTCTTAATCATCCTCAGGAAATTAAGACCTTGTTGGCTTCTCCCAGATTTCGCCGAATAATTCATCTGAAATGTTTAATCGCGCTTTTACAATGTTTTGACACACTGTGCAGGTGTTATGGCCAGCTTTGCTTCAGGTGTACAGAAGGTCCTGATTATATTTGCGGCACATGGCTAAAAGTAAAAGTTTTTGGAAATATGCATCAATACTTACTTGCCACAATTTAGAGAAAATGAGAAGATTGACACCACTTATATGTTTGCACGCTAAAATGATGCTTCGACCAGCAGCTGGCTAAAATAGGTTACTATTTCATGGCTCGGAGTCTCCGCTGGTTGCCCGGCAACTGGTCGTGGTCAAGAAATAGTTCAGCACATAATAACCCCCGTTTAAACGGAAAGTTGTTGTTTTTACACTTTTGTGCAGATCAAACTAACAGCGTTAATTAGTGAGGAGATTGTGTTACCTTCAAACAGAGCCAGGCTAGCTGACACCCCTCTCTCCAGTTTGTATGCTAAGCTAAGCTAACAAACTCCTGGCTGTAGCTACATATTTAGTGCAGAAATCGTATTCTGCACTAACTATCTGCAAGAAAGAGTATTGATGTATTTCCCAAAATATCTCTTTTCAGGCACCACAGTCACGAAGAAAGTAACAGACAATAAATACAATTTCTTAAAGCATCAGGACAGTATTCTGTCGAGCATTTCCCACTTGTGTGACACTTGATTCTGGATTTTAAAAGGTTTTGCATGCTCACTGATAAAAAAAAAAGCTGCATTGTATGTGGACCTAGACTCAATTATACGCTATTAGCTGATTAAACAAAAATGTTACTTCACACGCAAATTTCTACTCAAATATCATGCATCATGTTTTCAAACAAATGCTCAGTTTCTGTAGATCAGCTGCTGATGATAAAGTGTCCACAAAGTGACAAAGTCACAGAGCTGACGTCACTCAGCTGATTCAACAAAACTGATTGGAATTATTGTCAAGATTTTCACTGAGAGTTTTTACTGAGCGGCAACATATACATATATAATCGCGGTCCTCCTTAGGTCAGTCAATATTTCGTGGCCTCCACTGAATGACTTATTGACCACTGAGACATGAAGAATTGTACAGCAGATTTACTTTTCCAGAATTGTAAAAAAAAAACAGTTTTTCTTGTGATGAAGACCAAGCATTAAAAAAAGTTCAAAAAGTCATTAATATACAGTTCAGTTTTTGCTGCCATTGTTAATTTTCCCAAACAAGAGGCCACCAAATATTTGAGTCTCGCTTTGACTGCAGGATCAGATCATGCGTCTCCACACCCCGTCCAGCTGAGCTCATTGGTCAAACCAAGAAAGGCTGCTGGACTGTTTTGCTCATTCGGTCTATTTTATATCCAGACGTCTGTGTCCGTCTGCCAGTCCTGTGCTTATATTTACACCTATTTTTATGCTGAGACAGCTTGAGTTGCAAAGAAACGGGGCTCCCGTTTAACATATGACTCCTAATTGCAGTGCTCTTGTCAGAGTTTCACAGAAACCTGGGATGTAAGACTTTAATATGTACCACAGTATTAAGTAACTAACATCACAGGAAATTGAGCAAACATGCTTGAAGGATAAAACAACAGCAATTATCTGGTTTCAGCAGTCTGGCATTGACACTCAGTACTAGAGGCAGTTGTGGTTTAGCAGACAGTTCATATGAGGACATAAATCTCCTCTATAAATGATGTGGTGAAGGGATCTGATGCTGGAGGTCGAGGAGGCGACCAGCCTAAGACTATAGGCCGGGCTCAGGGCTGATGTTGATGTGAGTGTGACTGATGGGTCAGTAGGATGGAAAACGCAGAGTGAGCGTGAGGCTAAAGTAGGTGACCATGCCTTCCTCTCATCGTTAAACAATGTGGTGAACCAAAGCAACAAATGTATTGTGTTACAAACAAATCCTGTAAATAAAAAATACAAATCTGCGGACACATGTTTGTCATTCCAGACGAATTTTGAGTTATACTACTTTTTTTTTTGTGGCAGAATTTTAAACTCCAAAGTGCAGTTTGCAATTTTTGTCAGGTTACAAAAGGTTATCGTATCAAAATGGCACACATGACTAGTGTTTATGAAAACATTTATCTACTGTTTTTCCTGAAACAAAGCATAAAACAGTGCACTGAAAAACGCCTTAATGCCTAAAGCATGTTAGTGTTTGTTACAACTGTTATAACACAAACTTGTCCACACCCACAAATCTTAATCAAATATCCAATTATTAATAATTATCTGAAGAAAAAACAAGATTGTGTGTCACGAAATTACCGTTCTCCTACTTTTATTTAAAAGCCAGTGGTGTCGTCAGCTGGTCATTCCCAGCTCAATTATTATGTTACGGCTGATGGTGATATTTTTGAAACTGTTATCATGAGACACAATCGCCAACGTTGTCGCTTTGTAGCAGTCTTGGGAGCTCATTTATTCGAGCTATTGATGATGCGCCAGTTCATTAATTATGTAGAAAACTCAAAGCTTTTATCACATTTACTGTATTTAGAGCGTTGATGAAGCTTTTGGATCAGAGTGGGATTTTCTCTCAGGCTATTATTAACCAAAAACTAGTGTTGTTGTCCCAAGATTTACTTACCGTAAAGGCACAGCTGCCACAGACCTCATTTGATTCAATGTTTCATTCAAATCCTAAAGAAAAATCACTGTTACCAACATTGAGTTATTCATAACTATCGACTAAGGTCCAATCAGGTCCAATATTCCATAAAACCACAACAAAACCCTGTGTATCACTCTGATGATTTGCAATGCGGTTCTGCATTCAACCACAACAGAGCAGAGACACAGATAGTTTGAGATGCCTTCGGGAAACCGGACCCTGGTCAGTGCTGTAGAGGGAGAAACTGAAACTCTGGGGCCGAGGGGCTGCGGAGCTGGCTCTGGTTCGCTGGCGCCACATCCCCCTGAGCTGGTGAGAATGTGGGGGCTGTGCTCTTGCCTTTGAAGCTTTACCTCCCACTAATTCTGGCCTTCCAATTTCCACACACTGCACAGACACCCCCCTCCATCCTCTTCCCCTCCCTTTCCCTTTGTTTCCCTTATAAGGACTGGCCCGGCCATTTCCTCAGCTTGTCTGTGGGAGGTGGTGTGCTTGTTTGTGAACATGGACAGGTCAGGAGAATAGCAGCGTAGTTTTTCTTTTCATGGATGAGCGGTCACAGGAATCTTGCGCTAAAAGCCGGTGGATGGATGCATCTCTGTTCAGTGGGGGGTCCCTCGACATTTGTCTGGTGAAACCTCTTCATAAGTCTCACCGCTCTATCTCAGCGCATATATTACCAACTGATGTTGTTCCACAGGTTTTGTCTTTAAAAATAATAGTATAATACAATATTTCGAGACAATGATAGGAATCATACAACGACCAAAGTGAATGAAAAGAAAATCAACTTCCTTTGGTCTGAACACTGACTTTTGGCTGTATTTATAGCAGTTTCCAGATTGTTGTGTGATAATCCAATAAGACACGCTCATGTATTACATATACACTCAGATCAATGAGCGTGTAATTGTTAGTCAGTGAATTTAACATTGCTAAATTATTAGGCTGCATTCAGGGCACTACAATTTATAAAGTTGGCCTCAAATAGGGCTGATATGTTTATAAGGGTCATTATTACTAATACACACCGTAATTTCACTACTGACTAACTTCACTTAAAGATGAAAAATAATCTGACTAAAATCACAGTTGTGTTGGCACTTTACACAGAGCAACAGATATTACAATTATTGGTCAAAGTGTTCACCAAGATACTAATTCCAAGCAATAAAGACAGATACTTTTCTCAAGGAAGGATTTCTAGTTTTGAATATATAAGCGTAAATGGTCCAAATAGAGTATTTCCCTTTAAATTATAAAATAAATACCATTAGTTTGTTATTTTGGTAGTGTACTAAAGCAGTTCTTACCCTCAATACAAGCCAATTCATTTTATTGTATATGTAAATAGTAATTTTGGGCTCCCAAGCACCTAATTATATTATTTGCCAACCAATCAGAGAAGCTCCAGGGAAGCAGGTGTTGATTTTAGTTTGATCTTGGAAAGATTAGAGGGAGTTTGAGAGAATTTCTGTGCTTGAACTTGAATTGAATGTAAATATGTCTTTAAACTAAAACCTTTAGTGGCCATTGTCTGAGTTATTTTTTTTTTAAACTTATGTCCCTAACTCTAATTGTAGAGCACTAAAGACCAGTTAAACTGTCAAACTAAAAAAAAAAAGCTTGAGTATTGAGCTCAATTGTTTGTGTAATTTGTAACATTATTACTTTACTGTTTTATTTCACTCTCATCGCTCCCATGAAGCAGTTTCCAGAGCTCTAACCACCACTAAATGCTACCTGCTCAGCATCAAACAGCAGACAAACGTAGTTAGAGACTAGCTGGTGAACATAGTGGAGCATTTAGCAGATAAATAGCCAGATATTTCCCTCAGGAGTTGGTAGCGACCAAAAACAGAGCTAAAACTAAGTGAATACGAGACTTGCCTTCACAGGTGGGCAGAAACACTAAAGGAATGCTAATGTTGCTCCTTGACTGCTGGATGTGTAAATAACTGTTTGCTCACAAGTTCATAACATTGACCTTAAAGGTGATGTTCTACTTTTTAGATTTTGTCTAAGTTGACATCAATGGAAAATGTGTCTCTTGAGTGTCTCAGTGTTTTGGTCTGGTGATCATTGATGAGTAATATACCTCTTTTCTCTCCCTGTGTAAAGTTTCCAGACAGCCCATGGAACAACGTGGATGAGGGCTGAGCTGTAGTGCGGGCAGAAGGCCTGCCTGTTATCGGCTGGCGGATTGGTCCGTTGAGGTGAGGCACCGCTCTCTCCGGGGCACAGAACAAACCGAGACAAGGCCTTTGCTTCCCTTCCTCACTCACCCCTGCCCCCTCTCCACCCTCACCCCCAACCCAGGCACGCACGCTCTGGACCATGTCTAGCGGGCTGTCGGCAGGGGGCCGGACAGAGGACCAGGAGCGGAGTAGCTGCAAACAGGACTCTCCTGTTATAGAGCGCAGGAACCGCAGTGGCATCATCAGTGAGCCCCTCAGTAAGAGCCTTAAGAAGTCCCGTACCCTCTCCCAGTATACAGCGGTCTCATCTGCCACCAGCAATGGACGCAGGGACAATAGTGAGACCAAAAGCCACTCGGCCAAGCCTCAGCCACCCCCGCTGCCTCAGCCCACTGTCTCCGCACTGACAGCAGCCAAGTTGGACCGGACCCTAGAACAGGTTCTGGAGGGACAAAATGGCCTGCTGCACTTTGCTCAGGCAGCAGCATTGTTAAAGCGGGCCGGTATGGAGCACATGCTCCTGCCTGGGGGCATGGGAGTGGGAGTTGGCAGTGGAGACGCAGGCTCGGGGGCTAGCGACTTGGAGGGTACGTCTGTCACGGACGCCGTAGGTGGCCCTGTCGACTTCCCATATGGAGTAGGGGGTGGGTTCCCCTTCAACCCGGGGCTTTTCATCATGACGCCGGCTGGAGTGTTTCTGGCGGACAGCGCGCTACACATGGCTGGCCTGGCCGAGTATCCGGCGCAGAGCGAGCTGGCCTCTGCTATCAACTCCGGTAAAAAGAAGCGAAAACGTTGCGGCATGTGCCCACCTTGCCGACGGCGGATTAACTGCGAGCAATGCAGCAGCTGCCGGAATCGCAAAACAGGCCACCAGATCTGCAAGTTTCGCAAATGTGACGAACTGAAGAAGAAACCCTCTGCTGCTCTGGAGGTAAGTGTGTGTGAATTGTGTGCTGTTCTTTCGTGTTCCCCCCAAAAAACAGGCGTAGAAGGTTTTGATCCAAAGACTTACTACAGAGCATTAATACAGTCATAAAAATGAACAACATTTGGGTAAAGTAACCCAAAGTGAGAAAGCAGAGAAATAAGTTGATCTTCATGGTAGATCTGGACAATTCTAGCGTGATCTCCAAACAACACAAACTAAATTTCAGCTTCACATCTGGAAAGCACAAAGAAGATCTTCTGAATTGTACCTGTGCAATGCCCCTTTAAGGGAAATAGTACAGGGGGCTTTTTGGTGGGCAATGACTCCACAAGCTAGGAAATGACAGGTGGTGAGGAGTGTGGTGGGTAAGTGCAGGGTAAGCGTGCACCATGGGGGGTCTTTAATCCGTCTACCATAACCACACAATCACCGTGCACACTTTTTTCAATTGGACGGCTAATTTGGTATCTTAAGCTCAAGTTTACACAATGC
This sequence comes from Clinocottus analis, assembly GCF_023055335.1. Taxonomy (NCBI): domain Eukaryota; kingdom Metazoa; phylum Chordata; class Actinopteri; order Perciformes; family Cottidae; genus Clinocottus; species Clinocottus analis. Next base: position 13,341,060 of record NW_027176207.1, on the reverse strand, counting down.
TGTCCCTCCAGCGTAGCATTTTCTCTTCGGTCACATGAACATCCTCGTTGTGCATATGTTGCAATTTTAAAGGAAAAATATGCGCGTGGAGGCGGCCTGGCGGTAATTGTGAATATGTGTACAGTATGTGTTTGTGTGTGAATGTCCATGCGTGGGTATGTTTGTGTGTGTCTGTGTGTGTGTGCGCGCTTGTAACAAGGTCCATCTGGCCCCAGAGCTGTCATCTGGAGCTCCAGGTGTCAGTGTGGCACAACCCCCCCCCCCCCCCCCCCTCCCGGTTTTTGCTGCCGCTGTCCTTCTCTCCGGTGACACTCCTGCTCATCTAAATGGTCCTCCAAACTTCCTGTCTGCTGCCTCCATCACACTCAGTGGCCTAACTGACCCAGGCTGTTATGACAGAACGAGCAATCATGAAATCAATTTCAGCAGATGTTCCATCTCAAAGGAAATAAACTTTTGTGATCAATGGATAATAGTGTCACTTTGGCATTACGTAATACATTGATAACGCAGCGTGCACGTGAACCAGTGGACAGGTCTCTGGTCTAATTGACACAAACTGGATCCGTGCTTTAGAGTGGCACGAACGGAGAGAACACAGTGCAGAGTGATGTCATTTTGAATGTAAGATTAGCCTGGTTGAGCTCAGTTAACAGATGTTAATGGAGCCTTAAGTTCGACTGGACAATTCCACGTGTTTGCTCAAATTCTACTTTTTTGTCTTCTCCACTAAGGGCGCAGGGTTCCTAGGGCTTAGGGTTAACCTGAACATGATACAAACACTTTGTGCACACATAGGTTGAGATGTTTTAAAAGACCATGTCAATAGTTTGTGCATGTTTTAGCTTATTCACTATAGATTATATGATAAGTATATTGATTTACGGACTCTTTTTTGAAAAAGTATTTGTATTTGCAAAGAGTTTAAATTTGCTTTTGGATACTGTCCTCCCAGGACAAACTCCATAATGAGCTGTTCCACAAAATATCCAAAAACAACACATTTTAATCAAGAGACAATGATCTCTCGTGGCCGGAGGACCTCTGACTCTGTAAAAGCAGGGGACCTTATTCTAGAGTTGGCGTAGGGAGGAGGCCTTGAGTGGTTGTCTTAACAAAACGTTGAACTTCAACACAGGATTTCCTACCGCCAGTCAGCCTTTTCTTTGACCACTTTTTCCCAACTTTCCCAATTTTTAACATAGTAATTATTATGACAACGTAGCGTCCCTAACTTTGAATGAAGTAGTAACTTAAACTCAAACCACAATGTTTCCCTGAACATAACCTTGTTGTTTGTGTATTTTAACAGGTTTAAACCTGTTAAAATTCGACATCCCTGCAGCACTCTGGGTAATGCTCTGATTTTCAAATGTGGCACTTTTCTAATAAACATTGTGATATCATAAAACTGATGAGTTTTTAAATGTCCACAAACAAAAAATGTATTTTTTTTTTTTAATTTGGAGGACTTGTTGGCTTGTGTTGTAGGTCGTCTAATCCATCTCAATGAAGATCATTTCTGGTAAAAAATGTATCAGAATTATATTGTGATTATGTTGTGGTTGAGTTTTAAAGGACATATTAATGTGTTCAGTCGCAATAACACAACGATCATTTGTAATTTGACAATGTTCTTTGTGTTCTTTTCATTTACAAACAAACTATGCCAAGATAATAGTCAGAACGTTCAAGAACCGTGGCATGGTCCATTTGCCTGTGTGAAGTTGAAGCATTCATATGCTGGTCATTAAGGGCAAATGTGACTGTGAAAAAGCTGACTTTCACACGTTGAGAGTCAAACCAATGTGTCTGAATAGCAGTATGTTGTTTTTCACTTTTCTATTGTTCAGTTGGAAATTAATGAGCGACTTAATTTGTCTCCGTTGATGATTCACTAAATGTGTCCGCTCGCTATGTAGGTGGTACGACGCAATGTCTGAAACCACAAAGATTTGCAATTGATGTTGTCGTGGCAGTTCGCCCGATACCAGTCATTCACACCAGTGATGCCAAACCCAAGGGGGCTTGAATATTCATGAATGTTGATGTTGATATAGGTCATCATGCTGCTTGAAACGTCAGTCTGCTGAAGTTGCCAGTAGCCACCTCATATAAAAGAAACTCCAGGGTATCATAAACCTGCCAAGCCTCCAAGTATAATAGCTGTCTGATCATTGGCTTTAGTAATCGTATACACTGTAATTACCTCGCACACATTTTATGCTCCTGACATCTGGAAGTATGTACCACTAACCGCTTTATTTAGTGCGTCTCTCAAGCCATTTCCCTTTTTTTCAGATCAGAAACAATAAGGCCAATATCCGCGTGCAACGGGACAACGTCAGACTGGTGAATACCGTTTTAAGGTTAATGTATTTAAGCAATGAGGGACGAGAGGCAGTACTGTATCGTCAATCATGTATTGTTCAATGGTGTTGTTAGGCCTGACAAGCAGCGGCGTCGTGTTTAGAGAACTTGCCTCACGTCGGGAAATTACCGACGGTGATGATCTCTCTCTGGAAATCATCACGATGTTGTGATCAAACCCTTTTCATTCCTCATCTTAGTTTCTGGTTTTACGCACTCGCTCCCCGCTATTAGTCTGCTCTCAGAGCGTTATCTGCTCTCTTCTCCTGATTGTAAGCCGTATCAACGTGTGACTGTACAGCAGGAACAGGGACCACAAATACATTATTCACTGCTGTCATTCTCAGCAAAAGTCATTCCCCCCAAAATACAATTATTAAAGTTTACTCAAAACATGTGTAAGCTATTATATTGTGTACGTAAACAGCTGGGGCTTTTATTGTGGAGGGGGTAACGGAAAGAGAGGAGGATTTGTTCGAGTGAAAAAGGAGACAAGAATAAAGTGGTTGCTGTCTTGTCTTAGTTATTGTATTAGTTATTTTATTATTATTATACAGTATATTGTTATATATACACAGTAAAGGCACAAGAGAAACCCTCGGCTGCACATGTTTGGTAGCTAACTGTCCAGCCTGAAATGACAACTAACGGTCGCACAATTTAAATCACCTGTTATTTTGAGTGAGCACTGATATGGAACGCTCTGCTAGATGTAAACAGGCTGTGCAGTACTGTATGGCTGAATAAACCACACCCTCTGACTCACTCTCAACCAATCAGAATGCTGGATTTGATCCACCCATATTATAAGTGTTATTAAAAGTGTGTACTTGTTGTGCGGGCAATGCTACTCTATTACATCATTCCTGATGGTGTCTGCACAAAATCACCTTTTGAAATATTATTTTAAAAAAACAAGAGGTGATTAAATGTGACAATGGACAAAGATGTAGTGCTGTTTCTTAAGAGAGCCAAACCTGTGCATTGCTACAAAAATACTGGATGTATCAGGCATGAGTTTGCCAAAAAAAAGAGGCAAGACACATTTGTACCAAAGTGAGAATCAAACATAACCTCCTGACAACCCACAGCATGAAATACAATATTTGTGACAATATAATCTCAGTAATATTCCGCTGATGGTCTTACTCATGTTCCTCGTACATAGACATCTTTCTAATATGTTTTGATACCGTCATCTTTATACCTTTAGAATAATAAAGTCACTTAACCTGTGTGCAATGTCAAATAGACCTTGATAGTAACTGGCTTATGAAACAAAATCAAACTCCCATTAAATCAGGAAACCACCGCAGAGTTCTGCAACCTGCTTTGCCCCAAACTTGATTTTCTACACTATCAACTTTGCTCTGACAGCAGTACAACATTTTCAATTTTCCCTGCTTTTTATTTGTTCTCATGCACTCATACATTTCCCATTACCAGTCTAGAAGTTGTCTCTAATGGCTCTGTTATTAAGTCAACAGCTCTTGTTCAGCAGGTGATTAGATCAGAGATTACGGCCTGGGCCGCACTGTCAGTGAGCGTGATGTCGTCAGTACAAGATAAATGTCAGAGGAGCTTCATAGAGGATGTGCCTGCGTCAGGAGAGAGCACAGCGTCAGCAGTAAATCACAAATTCCAATAATGAGTAGATGACGTCGTATTGTCAGTTATGGTATGTATTTTTAATGTGTTTAAACAAGGCCTCTTTAAGAGAAGTTATATCTTCCCCTTAATGCATATTCAGGGCGACTCGCTGCACCTGTGCCAGTAGAGAAGCTCGTCCTGGCGTTCAGAGTGAACTGCAGTGGGTCTCAGCTGTGGCTGAAACAGCCCCTGAGTGTCACATTCTCCTCCAATCAAAGATAGAGCGCACATCCCGTCTGCTCGGGCCGTTATGCTCGGCGTGCAATCTCTAAAGAGGCATGGTGTCTTATTTAACTTGCGGTCAGTTTGTCGGACTGCAGTTTGTGAGCTCACACGTGACAAGACTCTGGCTCTGTTTTACTGCATTAGCATGGACGGTTATGTTTGTGTGTTTGCACGAGCCCGTGAGAGTTTACGCGCCGGTACACAAGTGCAGTCCGAAAACAGCAGTGTGCTTATTTTGAGGGTGTTGACGGTTTCCATTGAAAGCTCATGGCAGCTCAAAGAGGAGCGTAAAATTGGCAAGTGAGGGGGAGTTAGCATGCTGAGGCCTTTGCCACCTCATAGCTCACTGGCGGAAGATGTCTGGATTTATTCTGGGAATGCTACATTTGAGAGAAATAAGTGGGAAGGCAGTTCCGTGCCGCTCTATGTATGAATACCCTGCAGTGGTGTCAGTCTCTGCGATGCTGCTCAACACAGAGAGAAAGAAGGAGTGTCGGAGTTAGGAAGTTGTAATATATCTTGTTTTTACTTGTATGTCACTGTGCTTTGAGGATGTATTGTAACAGTGGGTGTATGAAAGTATAGATAATACAGGAGCTGAGCTTTTGCCATTTTTTAATAATAAAGTTATATATTCATAATGAATTCCATTGGTCCTGTCAAAGACTTGTGCTTCTTTGTCATCAGACGCAGCTAACGCTCATACATAGTATTGTTTACCATCGCGGGCCACTTTGCCAGTGTCAGACCTTGATATGGGAGTAGCGTATTCCCTCATGGTCTTTCCTGCCTCCCAGACAGTACACCAGACAGTCAGGACAGAAGAGGCTCATGCAAACTGACAGGCACGCAGACTGACACCGAGACACATGGATGTGTGGGCAAGTTGCTGGGCAGACAGAGGGACAAGTTGGAGTGGACAGAGGAGGCTCAGGAAGACGGAAAGAGAGAGAGAGAGGGAGAATGAGGTGGCCGTGATGTTGTACTGTAGACTGCCTCTGGATTACAGTGCTGTTAAAGCTGCAGTTGGTCACGTCAATAAAAATAACTTATTCTCATATTTGCTCAAACTGTCACCACATCCTGACAGTCGTGCATGAAACAGATAATCTAGGAAAACATCTGCTTCCTCTGCCTTTAGTGCTCCTAATGGCACTTTCAAGCCTGGAGAAAAACATCCAATCAGACCAATCTGACGCAGCTGTCAATCACTGCCCATGAACTCTGATCAAACTGTCAAACTCGGCTGCCTTTATCAAATATGAATCGCAATTCTGTAATTATTGTAAATTGTGAGTAAAATGTGTATGGATGTTTATGAAACTATTTCATTCAGAGATCTACGTTACAAATAACAGTTGTTTTGACTGGATTTTGGTCAAATAAAATCATGCTGTTGAAAATACCATTTTATGTAAAATAAATCTTCCATTTAGCAAGTTTTAACTGACAAACACCAGATGTAATTTGACATGCAATTGCAGGGCATGAATATTGAAATATCTGGATCATTAGTTTTCCTGTTTATTCACAAGAAAAACATATTGCCTACTAATTTGAAAATCAATCGTTTCAGTTTGAAAAATGTTTTATTTATAAATGTTGTCTTTGTTAACGTTTAAATTATATTAATTAAATATTTCTTCAAATACAAAATATTAATTTGATAGAAAGGAATCGGACATTGACAAAATAAAAGGATTTATGAACGAAATCCTGTCAATGTATTTACATGTCAATCTTGATTGACTTCTAAAAGGGAGGGCAGGTTCAGGAAATGAATGCTTCACCTCTTCAGTCATACAAACAGTGGTTATGACAGCTGGAGGTCACTGGTGTTTTGATCCAGATGCTTTAAAGGGTGACTTCTCTGCTCCTTGTGAGTGGCATGCGGTATTACATTCTACATGTTCTCATGCACGTGGCGGTGCTTTGCAAAGGCAGTTAGTCTGAAGAATTAAAGATGCCTCTTTCTTCTGCTTTTGTTGTATGTTAGTTACACACAAACTGTTTGTGCTCCGCCAAGACAAATGTGCACGCCTTGTTTGAAAAAACACTTCCATCAATATTAGTGATTGGCCACTTTACACCCACAGATTCCATCCGTTTGAACCTGTGCAATCAGTGTTGGTGAGGAGAAGCTTTTCTATTCCTGAACTGCTGCCATTTTTCCCATTGATTGCTCATGTTTGATAATGAGGAAAAACAGCATTTTCAGTCCAAGCGAGCGGATGTGTTGTTTTTCTTCCCACGCGTTATGTCATGGTCAGTCCGGCCTTTACCGGGTTTTTGACATCTGTGGCAGCGCCAGATGTTGCTGCCCTCTGACTGTCTTTTTAACAGCTGAGCGGCGCTCTCGAAAGGTCATCACAGAGATGGATGGCGGGCTGGGGAAACTTAACACACAGAACATAAAATAACGTTGCCAATATGTTGGCTGTTAACCTCCAGGTTTTTGGTTCCCATTAATATTTATGCGAGCCAAAAAGAATGAACTTAATATGTACGCTGCATATTTGAGAGCTTGAACAGGCATATGTGGGCTATGAACAGCACTGTAGCATTCAGTTTCTCTGCTGTCAGATTATTCCTGATTGAGTTAATTTAACAAGGAAAGCACAGTGTGGGCTATATTTGTCTGAAATCACCAGAGTAATTACCTTTGTTTGAAGTCTTTTTACCCGAGTGAAAAATGATTCATTTTTGTATCCCAGCTGGAGTCAACTTTCAAAAATAAAGTGAATGAAACCTGTGGAGTACGAACCCCGCTGTCACTTCGTGTCCAGATATGAACAATAACATTCAAAAGACCGCTGATTCACTGGTATAGAAATGGTTTAAGTGGGCCTGAAAAGTAATTAGGGCTTGTATTGTTTTTGGTTTCAAATAAGTTCTCTGAACTAATGGCCCATTTGTTTCTGATGTCTTTGTAGAAGAAAAAGTGCGGCGCAACAAGACGCCACGCTATGTTCTGGCTGATTATACTAAGGTTACACATTATTGGAATTGCATTATACATTGAACGATTTTAATGTCTTCAGAGAATGACACTAGCATGCCATTCATCCTCTGTTTACCTTTTCCATTAGATAGGTGTGATTGTTTGCATGGGTGTGCATATCTCACAGCTTGTATGGTTCCATAGTAAAGCCCCTGCTCTAGAGTATCGGTGGAAAAGTGAATCTGAATCCATCGCGTATGAGAATTTTAGTTCAACAGTCTCACTGTTGGGTGTGATTTCGGGGGTGTATTGTGAGTGTCGGTTAACGTGTCACTGTGTGTGGAGGTGTGTGACTGTACTTGAATACATATTGGTTTGGTGTGAGAGTGTGTGTGGGTGCATAAATGTTTGCCGAGCTCCTACTGCCTCGCTCCAGGCAGAGCTGGCTAACGGAAGAATCCGTGCTGCAGAATCGAGTTGCACTTAGCAGGACGCCAGCCGCGCTGCAGCTCCGGGGGCCGCGAGCGTCTCTCTATCTCCTGACTGGCAGGCCGCTGCTGAGCCCTGCGGCAGCATGCATGTGTGCCACTCCTCGGTGCAATCAGAGGCCCAGATAACCAAAGTGAGTGAGAGAAGCGTGAGGGACGGAGAGCGGTGGTGTGGGAGAGCGACGTGTGTGGTGGCTAAATAATAAATGTGGCATATCGGGTTTTGTGTGAAGCCAGGACTGAAGCCCGTTCCTGTGGCGGTGCCGAGGCGAGAGGGGGGCAGCTGTTGGGCCAGACGATGCAGGATGTCGAGATTTCACACACACAACTCATCCAGGGAGAAAGAGAGGAATAGAAGTTAATCGATCAGTTGTTGCACATTAATAATTTAAGTCATTTGTCACTAGAAAAGCTAAACATTCTCTCGTTCCACTTTTTTAAATTTAAAAGGCGTTTGTCTGTTATTGCATATTGAACGCTGTGGCTCGGATCAAACGAGCAATTTGAAGACTCCGTCTCACCTTGAGCTCTGATGACTTCTGATTTGTGAATATTTTCTATATGAAGCAAAAAAGAAAAACAATAGCCGATAGATTAATCGACAATAATCATTAGTTGCAACTGGACTACACTGAGACTACAATCTAAATTGTTTTGTGCAACCCTGTCGTACAATTACAATTAAAAACCATGTCATATTGTGAACAGGAAGAGCCTCTCTGTCAATGTGTGAGGAAATTATAGCTTCTCAGTGAAATAGTAGTTTCAGGATTATCTTTGCAAAAACTTGTAAAAAATGTGTGGCTTTTAATTAACAACTCCAACCTCCTCTTCTTCCCCCACATACCCCTCCCTGTCTTCTGTCTCTCCGATAAGGTGATGCTTCCTACAGGAGCGGCGTTCCGGTGGTTCCAGTAGGACTCCTCCTCCACTCCCTACCCAAAGCTCTGCCATCAAGTGCAATGCCAACTCCTGGATTGTCTCCAGAACAGACACTGGCTAATAAACAAACAAGCAACAAATAAAATTATAGAAATAAAAATAACAAAAAAACAAAGCAAAGAAAAAAAATCAATCGGGTAATGGATGCACCTACTTATTCCTTGAACCAAAAATGAAGCGTAAAGAAAAGCATCTATGGCAACTTTCATTCCCTTTTCTATGTTTCCATTTTGGTACCTTTTGTCCTTTTTCCAGCAGGTTTTTTTCTGTCGCTTAAACATGGAACTGTTCATTGCCAGAAACAGAAATGACGGACTGAGTGTGGACAATCAACTAATTTCTGTGTTTGGTGTTAATGTTGTTCATGTGTGGAAAGATACAGTACTTGTGTAGAGAATGTAAATTTACAGCTATATTTCAAAACTAGTGGCTAATGGCAAACATTATTGTACTTCTTCACCATTATTTTACTTAAAACCATGTCAGTTTCATGATTCTGTTCGTTGAAGAGTCTAGTTTTCAGACGGATCGGTGATTGTCTTTGAAAGACAAAGAAAATGTTTAAAATTGTGATGCTGTTGATTTTGGATTCAAACTAAGCTGAAAAAGTCATGTTATCGGGCCACTACAGTATAGTCTGTAGTCTCCTCATTCAGCCCTCCTCTGCATTTCCAAACTTTTCCTTTAGTGATACTGGCAGCCTTATGTTACTGTGGCCCTACTGAGCATGTGCCAATACTGCTCAGGGCAATAGCACGAAGAGACAGCTCTTGCTCTGAGTCTACCCTACTGAACGCACTGAGACAAGATTCTTTTTTTTATTTGTTTGTTTATTTGCTATATTTTCATGATTTTGTTATGTTGCTGGGTAGCTACGGCTTTTGGAAATAACCAATCTTTGTATTTGTTTAGAAAATTCGACTGGTTTTGTGAATAAAAAGGAATGCATGTATTTGTGTCAAAATTTACAATTCTGATGTTGGTCTACTTGTCTATTTGCATGTGTTTTTTTTTAACAGCTGGTTTGACAAAAAGAAACATTAAGTATACATTGTCCATTAATTGAAAACAAGTATTCCCTTTTCTTTAATAATTGGATGGTGTTTAGAAATTCTTAAAGATTCTGACGTGCGCAGAACTCATTAAAAAGTAAATCAGGCGGTGGTATGGATCACCATCATGCCCTTGGATTGACTGAGATATTTCTCTCGCGGCCTGTGCAATATCTTCCTAGTGTTATGACTGATGGAGCCTTGCTGTGCTAAAATGTAACCAAAATGATTTAAAAGACGTTTGAATGAGAACAATTTTGATTGCAGTGTTTCTTCAAAATGCATGAAACCTCCTGAACATCCTTTGAAATGTCTTTTTTTTCAGGATCCTTTTTTTTTTTCTTCTCTAAGATCTCAGTGACATTCAACGTACTCCATAACATTTTGAGTCAGAAAATCATTAATAGTCACGGATTACGGATGGGAAGTTTTGTCCTCAGAGCTATTAAGGCCATCCAGAAGAATCCTTGATAAAGTGTCTCGTTGTGTTTAGGGCTGGATTTGGTATGCATACATGGAGTGGAGTTTGGATAAAGACATAGATAAGTGAGAGCAGGGTTGATTTAAAACCTTAAAAAAAAATCTCACATGGTTCTTGGTGTAATTACTGATTCTAATGCCTCAGGTCTGTGACACAAGAGTGAATTTCTATTTCCTGCTAAGTGAGGATTCTCAGTATTTTTTTTTTTCACAGCTCCACAGTCACTCTTTCATATCCAGGTGGGGAAGTAGATGCAGATTTCTGCCGCAGCCGTAGTGCTGAGTGTTTTTAATTAGTGCATATCCACGGTGGAAGGCCCAGTATGGTGGGCTTGTGTACGAGCTCGTGATCAGCTTGGCGAGCGGAGGGTTGGCGAGTGGAGCTATATTCCCAGCCTCCCCCCCGGTGACAGTGCTGGGCTAGTGCCATCGCCATGGCGATGGGGGGAGTGTGTGCGTGAGTGTGTGTGTGTGTGTGTGTGTGTATCTGGGGTGGTGGTGTGTGTGGAAGGAGGAGGGAAGGGGAAGGGGGGCGGAGGGGGGGGGTGATGGCTGAGGCCTTTCATTATTAATGTGCACCGCGGCGTCCTTACCTCCTCTGAGCCCGCACAGCTCACTGCCTGACCTGCCATCCAAGGGAGAGGGAGTGGGGATGGGGGGGGGGGGGCGAGGAGGCAGAGATAAAGAAAGAGAAGTGAGCCAGAGAGAAAGAAAGAGACAGCACAACTAGTGCGTCGTGTGGAAGCACACGACTGGAAAGTAGAAATTCATTCAGGGACTTTTTATTTCACACTTACACCTGAGGCGGAAAAAGGAGAGATTAAGATTTTCAGTTTGGGGTGTGGTTGCAGGTGACTGTGGCTCCTGCCTGCTGAGGTGTAACAGCCCGAGGGCTGGGGGAGGGGGGAGGGAGGAGGGGGAGGAGGAGGTCAGGTGGTGGTTGTGGTTGTCTACATGCAGAGGGGTGTACGGCTTGGTGAGCAGGCCTGTCACACTGGGAAAATCCTGGAATCTTATCACCGCCTCACAGACTCTGAGCCGCACTGATCTACTCACCCTCATTGCCAGCAGACATGCCCTTCCCCCATCCAAATGCCCCTGCACAGGCTGGCCCCCTTCTCGGCTCGCTCGCCACCTTCCTCGAACGGGGAGATAGCAGGAACTGATGCAGTCCAATTGTTGAGGAGGGAAGAATGTTGCTTGTAAAATGCAGCTAACGGGAAGAACAAACACAAGCTTTGCAAGTGAGTACACAGGCCAGAGAGCTGAGGAGTCAGCAGTGACCCCTGTTTTTTGTTTTACTGCATGACCATGAAGTCACAGGAAGGAACACAATGTGCTCTACGTGAATATCAGAGATATAGTTGCTTAAAGTTGTTTTTACGCATATTCCCTAAAAAAAACAGCTTTTTTACACGGGGTTTAGATCTTTTGCATATTTTCATTTTAGTGTCTTGCAGAATGCATGGGCAAATAGTAAGAATGATGCTCTATTAATATGAATATAATGTGATCTACTTGGATTTCGTTTATGTAAAATGTTATTAGTCAATGACTTTTTTCTGTGTGATGAGGAATAAGAGTGAACAAGTTTCTCTCATTAGCATTCACGTAACTTCTCTCTGTCCCTCCAAATGTTCTGCGATGAGTTACAGCAGTAAAAACAAAGGTCTTACATGATGAAACTGTGTTCAAATATGTATTTTCCACAGCATTATAGTCTGCAACTTTTTATATTTTGGACTGGTTAAAAGTTTTTAAAACAGTTCTCATGAAATATCCGTTAAAATGATCTGATTGCTTAAAGGTTGCCTGTTCATTCTCGCCAAGAAATATAGGAGCAGGTTTTTTTTTTCTTTTGAGTTCAGTGACACACATATGATAAATGCACATGAACTGCTTTTGTATTAGGTGACTTACAATATGTCATTATCTATGACGCTGCAAATTATGCAGATTGCAAAAGTATTTAGTATTTAAAAAGTGCTATGTAGACATTATTGATATTGATACATATCCTTGTAATATTTCACATAAATGTTGAAGTAGTTTTCATTTGAAAAGTCATGGCTAATCTGCAACTTACAAAGAAAAGGCAGTTTGCCCGAATGCTGAAACACTGAGCCATGAAATCAATGCAGCCAATACTCCTGTTTAGTATTGATCTTTTTAAATTGGTGCATTCTTTATTCAATTGATTTGATAACTGGGTATAAAGAACTTGTAAGAACTCTGATGACACAGATGAATGTTGCACAATGTTGTTTAACCTACAACAACAGCTATAGTGACAATAATGTGACACAGACTCGTAAATATCAACAGTGTGTTATGAAAAAGCTCCAGGTAATTTTTTTTTATCTGCCACAATTAGGACATATGTTCTTTGTGTATGAAACATGTCATCTGCTGTAGGACGTAAACAAACAACATGTCTCCTTTGTGTCACAAGGTCCCTCAGTATATTTATAACAACAAAGTGGAATTAATTTAAACTGTACAACGTGGTTTGTATTGCTGCCACTCATGTGTGTGTAAAAGTAGGAAAGAAGATAACCAGGAAGGAAAAGCACAGTTAATACTCATTACACTGTTTGTGGTTTATATGTAGTTTGGATTTGGTGGAATTACTGCTATAAGTTATTTTTTGTTGGACCTATTATTTATGTGTAATTTCTGCCAAGTGGTTTTGGCTTAGTTTTAGGTTCATGTTGAGTTCCACTTACTTAACCCTAAGCACCTGAGTGAGGTAGTATACTGTAAAACACACCGTATTGTACATATACAATTCCTTAATAATAGTTTGGAGTTACCCTGTGAGATCAGACTTCTTATTTAGGTAAATGTGTTAAATAACAAAGGATAAATCTCACTTTGTATATGAATGAATACAATGTTTACTCGCTCAACCACCAGCACTGGCCCACGCACACACCCCACACACACACGCACACACATGCACACACACACACACACACACACACACACACACACACACATACACACACACACACACACACAAACGTGTATGCGGCTGGGACCAAATTAAAATCTGCTGTTCGTATATTACAACAAATGTGTTGCTTTCCCTAATTCATGATAAACAAACAACTGTCACCTGCACAGACACACTGTGTTCAGCATACGTTCAAATAGTAGCATAAAGTTGACGCTTAGCTAACACAGGCTTACTTTGGCTGTGCTGTTTCAAGAAAACCATCTGTGTCTTAGTTTCATTAAAATAGTTCACTTGTGAGAGCAACTCTTTACTGCCATGATAGTAACATCAGTGTGTACTTTAATGAAATGCTTCATTCAATCCAAAAAATACCGCATAGTACTTACAGCTGCAGGTTAAATCAATAAGATGAGTCAACTTATTGTCTAAATACTGCCTTGAGGAGTACACCATAGGCTATATCTAAAAACATATTGGAGTTACAAGTTTCTCAATTGTGAGAGTCACACTCTTATTTGATGATCTGTTGTACCTTTTTAACCTAAAGCACTGAACAGATAGAATCAGCAAATACCTTTTGCTGGTTATTTTTGCTGAAACGACATTAAAAAATAAGCGCTAGTGATAATCTGTATTTAGCAGAGAGTTGTTGAGTTTGAGTATTCATAACTACGTGGTGAAAAATGCTGAACTCCCAATGTTTTCTGTGCTGTTGACATCGTTACAATAAAAGCTGGTGCTGTGAGGAGCTAAGAAAAGTTTCTGTTCAAACTTCACTGTTTGTTCATATAATCGATTGATCCCATTTACAGTCACTCTTTGAATGGACAAATAATCGCATTAATACTATATTACGGCTCTGTGCCACCCACTTTCTCCCAAGTTGTCAAATAGAGACACTTTGTCAGTGCCCCTTAGTGTCTGCTATCAAGGCACTTTCAACAGCGTCATTATCAGATGATCAGAGCAACTGACTGAGTGAGATAGTCTACGCAGGTCAGGGGTCAAAGATAAGACTTTCATCTGCAAATCCACTGTACCTGGCCCATGTGACACTACAAGTAAACTTGACCATTTTGTCACATGAGGTGTTAGCCATGCTACTTGTAAATCATGTGATTTGTCAGTCAGTCAAGTTAAACGTCAACCACGTCCTTTTACTAAATCTAACCTTTGTAGACCAAATGTAACTTTCTGTGGAGACAAACGTTTATTTTAGAAAGACGCTTTGCATGTAATGAATGGAAATTCTGACATGCTGTTCCTGACACGTCCAAAGCCGATAGTTGATGTACGTAGAGAGTCAGTTGATGTACGTAGAGAGTCATAGTTGGAAGCTGAGGGAAGTCGAGCTGTGAGAATGTGTTGCTGTATAAACAGAAAACATGTCTATCAACTGGAACAATTGTTAAATTAAAGCTCACTCTGCAAGATGATCTCAAATTTGACCTTGAGAGCTTCCAGAAAAGTGTCTTCATGATTAAATTTGTGCTTTCATTGTAATGTGGTACATAAGGTGACCAGATGAGAGGGATGGGTGACATTCAGGACATGGGAGTTGGGCATGCAGCAACCGTGAAAAGTCTATATTCAAAGCTAAAATGTATCATTTTTGTTCATGAACATTAAGTCATAAGAAAAATGAAACACAAAGACTCAAATACGTGTAACATTTTAAATGTCATTATTATTATTATCCTTTTTGGCTTGATGTTTATCAAGTTCAGACACACCATGCTCTATGTAAGAGGTGAACGCTTTAATTTCTCTTTTAATTTTTTTTTGTCCTTGTCTCAAAGTCAATAGTTTTTTTAAAGGGGTATTTAGTTCGATGCCTGATATAAGGTGTGGGGATAACAAGATTATCACAATGTATGTCATCACTGCAGCACTCTGTAGTTGTTTGTCAATTCATCAAACCTGCTATACAACCATGATTCATGTGGGATACACACATAACAGTGACCTACGCCAAAATAGTGTTTCACAAATATCTGCATTTATTTTTTTACAAATTAAAAATTGTGTTTCGTCAAATTCTTGGGATTCAGGACAGCTGCACATTCGTTCATCCTACAGTTCATCACTCAGCAACCTTTACTTTTGTTAATGCTGTACAGCAGTGTAGAAAATTAGATATTCAAGACCTGGCTGTTCTTATACAAACTAAAGAGTTAAATAAAAGTTAAATCCAGCAGACTTCCTTCTCCATTAGTTACTAGTATTTGAATATATTATTGATAATCAGAACTGCTTTAGGGATGTCTCGGGGCATGTTCATCAGAGAGAAAATTACAGAGGATCAGCACAGTTTACAAGTGACCTTGCTTAGGGGGGGCTTTAAGCCATTGTGCTCTACCTGTGCCACCCCTAGTAAAATGCAATTTAAACTGTATTTAAACATCTGATACGATCACAACAACTCTCAGGTCAATAACCAACATTGTAAAAATGATCTGGCAATGTCTAGCGAGGATAAGCTTTCATCAAGTTGGACAAAAGTGTTTTAGACCTACGATTAACATCGTGTGATACTTTGAGTTAATCCATTACACTATGCATATTAACTCATCAAATATATAAAAATGACTATTTTGATCTTCATAATACACTTGACCTTTATTAAGCATCTGATTTAATTCTGAACTGAAGTCATACCGCCTCAGGGAAAACAAGCAGTTGTGGGCCATCAATGAATAGGGCTTAAATATCTGCTGTAACATGCATTTGTTTGTGCTTGGGCCGACTGAAATGTACTCTTGCAGGGCCCACTGCCAATATAATACTAAGAATTAAAACTTGTGAAGCGCTTTTGAGAAATACGCAATACGAGTACACAAAGTACTCCAGCCTTTGATTGCAAGAGCCATCAAGTCAGAGTCTGTGCTAAAACTATATAGATACATCTCATTTAAACCGTTTCAACCTCTCGATGTTTTCTATTTTTAGTTATTCCCTGCAAAATATTAATTTAATTATCCTAAAAGGCAAAGATTTGAGGTAAGTATTGGGTTATTTTTTCCCCACTCACAGATTTTTTATTCAATGTATACAGAAACCTCTGAATCCCCCATGCAATTATATATTAGAAAATACAAGACCCATGGTTCAATTAAGAAGCAAAGATCCATACTTTATGGAAGCGCCTTTGAGTGTGCAAAAGGGAATGGTTTAAGTGTAGCCAGATTAATACACACACACCCCTCCACACACACACACACACACACACACACACACACCACATAAATAGGACGAGAAACAAGGCTTAAAATTTACTCATGCACTAAATCATATCCAAACATAAATACATACACTTCCAAACAGACAAAAAAACATGCATAGTCCCCCTTTCTTTCATATTCTCTCTCTCTCTCTCTCTCTCTCTCTCTCTCTCTCTCTCTCTCTCTCTCTCTCTCTCTCTCTCTCTCTCTCTCTTTTTCTCTCTCTTTCTCTCTCTCTCTCTCTCTCTCTCTCTCTCTCTCTCTCTCTCTCTCTCGTCTGTCTCCCTCTCTCTCTCTCCTTGTCTCTCTCTCTCTCACACACACACACACGCACACACACACACACACACACACGCACACACACACACACACACACACGCGCACACACACACACGCACACACACACACACACACACACACACACACACACACACACACACACACAAACACACTCACGAGGACACGTAGGAACAGATTAAGTCCAAATCAATGGCTGTGGCTGGACTGGGAGAGAGATTTCACCCAGGGTTCTCGTTAAGGTCTGACACATGCGGCAAAGGCTGGAGGGAGTGTTATTACCAGGGTGATGGTTGATAAGACACTCGTTTCTCCACGGTGCGTCTCGCGGGAAAATGCATCGTGCAGCCATGGAAACCATAACGCTAGGTGATATGCTATAATTGGGCCAGCGTTTTTAACGGTGCAGCTGCACTGCCAGGTATGCCACTGTCTTCAAATGAGAAATTATAGTGGAGCCATAGCAGAGAAGATGCGACCGATTTTCAAGAATGTTTTTCTTCCCGCGTGATTCCTTTTTTTTTTATTTGTTTCATCAAACAGACTTGTACGAAGAGGATGTGATAACACTCGCAGACAAGTTGTATCCAACAAAATGAAGAGTAACAAAACAAAGCAATCAATTTATGAAGAATATGAGAATTGTCTCTGTGATCGGATGGGCAAAACATAGACACGTATCATGGTTTTAATTGCTCGCAGATTTTTTTTTTTCTTCAGCCAAGATGAAAACTGCATCAGGAATCAGTGTAAAATGGAGGAAGAAGACGAGGGGAAAGGGAAGAGGAGGGAGTCGGAGGAGAAGAGGGGAAAGATAGTCGTTGGCCAATCCCTGCTCAGTCTCTGTAACTTGGTTGATTACGATCAATTTCCCTGGTATCGATGGCCTCCCTGGCCCTGAGCTACACTCCCTCCTGCACTTTGCATGGTACGTGCTTTGTGTACCGTGTCATGACTCACACTCCAGCACACCATCCCTCGCCCCTGGCTCTCCCACCTGCAGTCCCGTCCCCCTAACCTGGCCTTGAGAAACATCAACAGCTGGGTAACAGGAGTGATACAACCAAGCTATCAATAAAACACCAATGTTTCCACTTCTATATTCTTACCGTCACATAAAAATCTGGGTTAATGCAGTATTTTTAACTGATTGGCTGCTGAGCGTGGTAGGTGTAAAAAGTTAGGGTGTGTTACTGCAGCAGTGCAGGCGGAAGGGAGATTTATATTTCTTCCTGTCATGGCTGCTGAAGGATTCAGCTCTCGATGAAAAACAAGGTGGAGATGATAAGTTGAAGTTTGGTTACGACATGCTGGACCGAAAGCCCCAAATCTGTATTTGTTCTGGGGAATGCAAAACGGTCCTCCCTCCGGCATGTGCGAAGGCGCATCACGCTCTATCTCTGCACACTTGGCACGCTCTATTCGAATTAATTGCATCTCTGCGAGGGAGAGAGGGAGATAGATAGAGGGAGAGGGAGGGAGGTTTAGTCCTTCTGTTGGGCTGGTCTTGCTACAAGGGGAGTCATTTAAAATTCTGCCTCCCATGTGGCTCCTGGTTTTCACTTTAATGACCCCCCTCCTCTCTCCCTGTTTTTTTTTTTTTTTACCTCATGACTTTCCTAGATTTTGAGCTGTAAGCTTAGTTTCCTAGATGCACGGTGCTGATGCACACCTTATTAATGCGTGTATACACATAAATAATGCTTGTTTATTGACCAGCATTAAAGCCATTCGTGACAAAATACTGAATGCACCTTCACTCTCCCGCGCTATGCCTACTCCTCGCTTCCTTCCCCCTCCACCTCCACGATCAAGCATTGCTGCCATCAATGATCCAACTCTCTGCTACCTATGCTTGTTTACCAATTATTGTGTAAGATTTTCTCTGGGAAAATGGCCGCCACACCTGTTGTCAAGCTGAAGGATCTTTGAATCAGTCTTTGCATTGGACTCCGCTGTAATGCTTTGATTTGGAAAAGATGGAAATCATTCCCGTATCGAGGCTATAATTCATTAAGTCAGGGTCATAACAAATATATTGACCTATCCCGATGATTTTTGAGGTCCAGCTCTACATACGTGTATGTGTGTGGGGTGTGTGTGTAGCAGAGGCAGCTGAAGGCCCTGTGGACGGTTAACTGCCGCAGGGTTTACCGGCGCTACGTGCTACAGCAAAGCTTCGGAAGATGCAGGATAGGAAATGGCCTCACTAAGGCTAATAGGCTCGATAAAACTGAGCTTTCTGCATGCTCTGCAGGGGTCTCTCTTTCTCTCTCTCTCTCTCTCTCTCTCTCTCTCCCTCTCTCTCTCTCTCTCTCTCTCTCTCTCTCTCTCACACACACACACACACACACACACACTCACACACACACACTCACGAATCGGTGTGTGCGAGGTGGGGGTAGAGTGATGTGGGCTGTAGGACAGCAACGGCTCACAAGGTCAGGGTATGGCAGTGTGTATGGTTGTTTTTCTCTGTTTTTTCTCTCTCTCAGCGGTGGAGCTGTGTGCTGCCTCCCCGGGTCTCTCCTCTATCTGGTCAATACCACCACGCAGCTTCTGACGATCAATGGAGGGTCAATACCTCTCAGACGCCTGCCTCTTTGTGCTCTCGCTGATTTAGATACCACCTACCCAGGCCATCTTTTTTTACTTTTTCTTTCTCCCTCCTTGTTTTTATGACCCTGTCCTCTCTCTTAAATACGGGAACCTGCTGAAATTAGACACTCAGCAGTAAATCTGAGGGGCAGAGAGCACGTTCTCTGCCAAGCTGTATAAACCCTAGCGCCTCATCAGGTATGCACATGACTGTGGTGGCCTATTGTCTGAAGAAAGGACGTTTCACCTTCTTCATTAGCTGAAAGAAAGACAAAGAACGTCCATTCTTCTCAGAGAGAAACTATGAATAAAGCAACACAACTGTAGTTAAGGTTTCCTCAGTAACATTATACTCGGTTCAGGCTCAGTTTGATTCACCTGTAGATGGAGCTAGATTAGGTCTAAAAAGTCCAAACTCTGATATAATGGAGCTCGCAGCCGTTCATACAGGACATTCAGTCATGCATGCTATGAGCTGACCCGCGAGCACACAGTTGTTTACGATCAGACTGACAATAAGCCGGTCTGTAAATGCCGAAGTGGCTCACACTCATTCCTGCAGCACATTGGCACTGTAGCTGCTGCTGCTGCTGATGATGATCATGATGATTGGTCTTTTAGAAGCTTTCCTGCACCACTCCTCCCTGTCTGCACAGGTTTTATACAGAAACAATCTGTTCTTAATGCGTGGGTGGATGTGTCTAATGGGCATTGGACCATGTTGATATTATGTCGCCATGCAGGTAAATCTCCTTACTTACTGTGTGTAATCTGTGAAGTCTCTGATCCCCTCAGATACTGTGTGAATATTATTGGGATGGGCCTCTGAATCTGAATTTAATTAAATGTAATTTTATATAAAAAAAAAGGCTTACCACAATATTATTCTTTAGATTTTGGAGAAAATGCAATAACCTCCCCAAATATCTCAAAAGAATATATTTACGGAAAAAAATAATAGAAATACTTGAAATACAGTCTCTCCCCATATTTGAATAAAGAATACTTGAACTTGCATTTGAAACCCGAGAAGCAGATTCAAAAACAACTCTACGAGCACTTGTTGCATCACAAACATAAGTTTACAGGTTTGCATGTACATACTGAAAGATTAGACCATTAGATTAGATTAGATTATGTCCTTGTGGTCATTATTCAGAACGAACACCCTGTTACAAAAATCAACACAGCCTTGCAGTCCAATAATGTATCAGATCCTTGAAATGTTTAGCGCAAGGCTCTCACCATTAAAACATACTTTCCCGCTGGTTTCATTTAGGCAGACATCCCGCCAAAGAGTTAATAAAATGTCATCTCAGAATTGCCTGTGGTAAAGATTACAAGTTGTTTACTTGACTACTAATCTGCACTCCTTACTGAGTTCTTAATACGTTGGTCACGTCATCCAAAGAAATTTGTCAGAGAATATCTTGAAAGACATCATTAGCACTAGTGGTGCAGCTGTTATTGGAGGGAATTTGCTCCGGAATAATGGCAGTGTGACATCTGTTGTTATTCCACTATTAGGGTACCAGTTTTCCCCACTGATCCGCAAAAACTCTCACTCATTGTCCCAAAAGAAATAGACACACAACTGTAAGTCAAACATGAAGGCCTGCAAAGAATTAACAGTCGGAGTAACTCAAGTTAGAACAATTTATTCAGCAGCCAAACGTTTTCTTCATTTCTCACTAAAACAAACTCAATGACCATGATGCATATTAGGAAAAAAAAGAAAGAAATATTGATTGTTCAATAGTAACTGAATAGCAAACACAAGCCAAACACAGTAGGCCATTAAAAACACCCACAGAGCCATTTGGCATTGTTCAACTGGAAACCCATTACTCTTTACTAAAAAATAATCTAGTGAGGATAAACAAACAAACAAACAACCGAACTGTATTAAAAACTGTTTTTTTCTCAAAATGTTGGCCCCTTATTGTTAATCATAACTGAAACTATCAATTAATCTGCTATAACTAGCAGAACAGCATTAAGAGGAACGATATAAAACAACAGCATGAGAGAAGACAGCCACACATGAACAGAATGTCTGAGACAAAGTGTGAGGTTTATCAGATGATTGACGTGAGTGTGATGATCACACTCAACAATCTATTTCACAACTTCTTGGGCCAATCACGTCCCAGTCTGACACATCAAAATCACCTTTATTAGACAAAGATGCGCGCACGTACAAGGAATCTGAGTCAGTTTTTTTGGCATCTCTCTAAATGTACTTCCACAGTAATACAAATAACAGCTTGGGGCAAGGACAACAAAGATGGACAAGAAAAGGTGAAGCATAGACAGTAGTCGTAGTAAAAAGAAAGCTGTAAATATGAATATTATACAAGTATATATAAAGCTCGAATGACCAACGACAGATTAAGAAATACAATGTCTACATACAAGTCAAGTGACTTGTGAGTCATAATATGTGTATTCTGAGTCTTAGATACAGATTGCTGCTGTCATTTGTGTCATTTTCATTCTGTCATTTGTGCAACCCTCTCAATTCTGGACCACGATAACAACAGTTTTGAAACTCATCAACAGTTTAGAGGGAACAGAAAATTACTTGGTGGGACCAGCTACTTCTAATTCCTATTAATTCACAAAACATTATGTTAATTCCACATCCATTGAACTATAGAGCAAAGGATGTCTGTATGCGTCTTTGTTTGTCTGTCTGCGGCTATGACCTTTACATCTTTAAAGCACCATTCAGCCAAGCTATACTGTACACTTGGCAGATGCATCACTGGCTTTCCAAGGACTTGCAGTGTTGCATATGGTGCAATTTGGACACTTGGTACTTGATCAACTTTAAATAAACAATCCTTTTCCCTTAACAACGTTTTTTTTTAATTTTCAGTTTTTGTAATACCTGCACATATGGTATATTAAAACAACAGATTAGACAAAAAAAAAAGCTCAAAAGGTAACAAATACCTTGTTTCAATCTCTACTTACTCTCTGCAAGTAAAAATAAATGTACCTCTGCTCTCATTGCTGCAACAAAGTGAAACTCAGAGGGCAGGGCTCTGGAAATACGTTAGACTGTATACATGTTTGCGGTCACAGGGCCAGTCAAACACAACGGTGGGGTTACAATGACGTTATTGTACCCCCTGCATAATATTTTAAATGATTTGGATGATACTTTAGACAGATGTCATGCAGCCACCTGTACAAGAGGAGCACTCTGGATCAGGGTCTGGTTTATACACTAAATGTGAATGTGCATGGATCCTCCTTGGGCCTACAGTGAGGAACTTCTACCTCTATGGAGACGTGTTAGGACCAGGCCCAGTAGACTCCATCGGGACAGTGAGGACAAATCTGGGACAGAGAGGCTGATGAACGAGAGGAAAAGTTGGACCTGAAGCAGATTGTGAAACGCTAACAAAAACACTGTTGAACTCTGCAAACGATTACTTCAACAACCACTTTGTATTCTAGCAATGTAAGTCTCACTATACCTCGCGGTGCAGTAAACACGGTGCAGTCTCTCCTTTATTTGTCATATGTGTGTTTGCGTCTGCAAACATTGTCTGCTTTGATGATGTTTTATTTTACTGTTGATTAAAACATATTAATTATCTGGATCGTGGTGCATGCCTATACTCATGATATGAATCAGTTCTGTCATTCGTTGAATGTGCTGTGTTACGTTGTTCATTTTGTAGACATGACATCTATTGCTTTGCTTCTGTCCATCCGGGAGAGGGATCCTCATCTGTTGCTCCCCCGAAGGCTTCTTTCCCTTTTTGCCTGTGAAAGGGTTTTTACTATCTTTATTTGAGGGAGTTTTTCCTGTTCCAGGACAGGCATGTCTACGTGTACAGATTGTAAGGCCCTCCGGGACAAATTTGTATTTGTGATTTTGGGCAATACAAAATAAACTGAATTGAATTGAATTAAAGCCCATGTGTTGGTTTGGATACTTATTTGCGACACTGTTCCACTTGTGTAGCCTTAGTTGACAATATAACATATAATATGCTTTATGGTTAATAGACATTAGAAATAAGAATTATTTATAGTAAACCAGCTCAAACATTGCAGTTATATTAGATTAAGGCAGTTACATAGTTCACGCGGTCGATTTCTCCTTGGATTCTCTCTCTTCTTAACAGCTGACAGACACTGATCCATTAAAGGGATTCAGTCATTATTTTCCTACTTGTCTTCACCTCCTGACTCACTATTGACCTCACCTTTGCTGCAGATGCAGCAGCTTTCCTCACCGTTGTGGCTAATGCAGGTGAGGAATCTGCAGCTGCTTAGACTCCTATTACTAAGACAGGATCACATTAAACACATCAGGTAGTACTTTCAGTCACTTTGAGCACTACAATTATCATCCTCCGATCACCATCCATCTCCATTTTATGTCTGTGCTTGTGAGCTCAGAGCGGCCTTTCTGCATGGATAGTCTGCAATGTTTTTTAAAATAGTCTTGCTAAAATGAGAAAGAGAGAATGATAACAAATGCGTGGGCAGAGGATACTATTTGATCAGGACAATTGTAAAAAGAGAGCGCGGGCATCCAGATTCAGGTTTAAAATCCCCCCCCAAAAGAAATAGTACAAAAATTACCAAAATCCCTCTACTGTGTAGTACGTCACATTGTGACAGCTCATACATGGAAGAAAGAAGGAAAAAAAAGAAAGAATTGGTGAATACCCCACATAGAAACTAGAACAAATAAGTGTGGCAGGTAAAGTGTGTGGTTGTCAAAGTCTCTTTTAGCAGGCCTGTGAAGAAAAAGGTTTCAGTGTCAAATTCAAAGGCAGTAGTTGACAAACATCCTCTTTCCCAAAGTGACAGATGATTGGAAGGCCCCTGCAGAGCCCATGACATAATGGTAATTGTCATTACCAGGGTTGGAGTGCGTGTGTGACTGACGCCATTAGAGGAAGTGCAATTACAGTAGGCTCTGGTGACCTTGCTGACTAGTGGAGGTCACGGCTTCTCATTAGAGTGGGGTGGAAGGCAGCCCAGTGTCTCCGCTGTGCCAATCAATAAGAGCGTTGCCTGGTCGGCGCTAATCATAGCTTTGACGCAGCCTCACGCCCTGCTACCCCCCATCACCACACGTCCCCAGCAACCTTCCCCTGCTCCACCTTTAAGCTCCCGTTTTCCAGAGCACCAGCACCTTTTTCTTCTTCTTTTTTTGTGCATAAATTAGTTGGAACACATAGATTGGCAGTTTATTGCATCTTTTTCAAAGCATGCACATTGCATAGTAGTGCTGTAATAAATGCTTTGGTTACACTTATGTACTGTGGGTTACGCATATTATATGCATGTATCCACGGAAAATTAAAATACTGCAGGCACTCATATGATTCATAACTGTTGTGATACTGCATTATATCACTTCAAATTTAGTAAATGTACAATTGATGCTTTGCAAGTTGTGGGTGAACACGTGATAAAAGAGGCTGAATATACTGACGCACAGGTTTTAAATCTTCAAATGGTTATTTCAGGTGCAGCCTATTGTTTCTTTCTATTCCAAAGACTTTTATTTATTGGCCTAGACTCTAACACCTGTGGGTGGTTTCAAAACTTCCTTTCCTTTGAATTTGCCCCTCGGTCTGCAGTTGTGAATGATGTATGATCAACAGTTTTGAACCTCAGGTGCACAGAAAAAAAACTGACAGTAAGCATAAGATTTTGGTGAACATCTTTCTCTGTTTACAATGGTGAGATGATGTAATCCATAGACATCCATTATTAACCCCCAAAATGCTGACAAGACTTAACAACAGAGATAAAAAAAACACAGCGCTAGATAAAAGTGGGCCTTGTATTCATGTGAGAAGACATCTGTATTGATTTGTTTATTTATAAATATCCTTCTCCATCAGTTACCAGCACATCGGTTCCCTTTGGACGGGAGTGTAGGAATGTATGAGATGCGCTGATCCTCGTGCACCAGATTCAATGTTGGCTTCTTTTTCAGTGTTTAGATTAGTATGAATAATATCCATGTGGCACACTTCAAATTTCTTTTTATTGCTGCTTTTCCAATGTTGACATTACTACAAATGATATGCACATCAACTCAAGATATTAAATGTAAAAGAAGAAAAAACATCTGTTAAGGAGTGCCCAACCTTCAGTACTTTTAAAAAGCACATGAAAGGATGGCTCTTGTTCACCCAAACTTGTGCACATAGATAGTTTAACCTATAGGTTAGCATTATAAGTACCGTCTTAGATATGTGATGTATTAACTTTATATAAATGAATGAAACCTTAATTGTGCAAATTAATTAATGCCCTTATGTGCAATATATCTGTGTCAATATGATGAATGTGAAATGTTTTCCTTACACTGTGATTTTTCTCTTATTTAATAGTTTATCAATGTACATTGTTCCTCTCGAACAAATAAAAAACTTAAACTTAAATTTAATATGATTGACCTGAAGAGGTCTACACGCTTGTTTTAATAAAATATTTTCTTTTTTAATAAATTGGTAATTTCTTAAACTTCATCCATTTAAATCAAATTAATGTAATGTGTCATATGAAATATTCATATGTCTTCCCACAATTGAACTTTTTTTGTTTTAAAATGTGCTGCACTACAGTGACGTGCAGTCAGGGGAGGCAGGTGAGGCTGTGCCTCCCCTGTCATCATGAGCAAGAAAAGAAAGGAAATAATAAAATAACACAAGTATTAATATTTGTACTCTAGTCTATGATTTTGGTGTGGTTCCTAATGTTCTTTGACCATTTTTATCGTCAAAATCGCGGAAATTCTGTATTTCCTGTTAACAATACAACGGAGACGAGAGATTGCGCAATCACTCACAAACTGGATTGAGCGCGTGCAAATGGCGCGTGCGTGTTCCCATTTCTGTGTATGTTTCCAATATTATGGTTAAGGACACTTTTATTAGACGTCCTAATTTTCATGGTGTTCAGTAATGTATTTCACGTATGTGTGTAATATTTACGTCCTGTTGATCTGACATAAATCCGCGGGAAAAATGCTTGCCGTGAGGCAGCCAGTACCTGTGCCTCAAGGAAGGGGGCGATAGTGAGCCCGCTGTCCGGTGAACTCTAAAAGTGCGTAAAAGAAGAAAAAACAACTCCACGACCACAACAAGAAATGCAACGCTATTTTATCTGAAGGCTGTCATTTCTCGCCCTGAAAATGGAGGATTTGAGGATTACTTGCCAGTAAAAGTAAGATATACTGCAATATACCAACCCTGTCTCCTACAAATTACGGTCCCCCAGAACTATTACGTTGACGAGAAACGTATTCTCTCCCTGGTTACGTGTTTGACGTATTACGAATACGGTGCTTATACGCGTATTTTAGTTTTTTTTTTATTATCGTTTATTACAAATACGTTTATAATCGTGTGCTTGTGTTAGTTTTGTATTGCTTTCCCGCTGAATTCAAGCATATTTGAATTTCTAAACTCTGGGCAGGAAAAGAAAAGATAAGGGGCGGTGTGAGGCCGCCGGTAACGGGGCCGGTCTGAAGACCGCTTGGCCGAAGGTGCCGGTAACAGCCCCCGTCGCACCGGGTCCGGTCTTCTCTAAGTCGGGTTGTCAGCTGCAGCTTACACTGACGTGAAACATATTCAAACGCTCCTTATCTCTCCTATTATCCCATCCTATCCTATTGGCATCCTACTGTATGTTTGTAAATCTGACTTGTGAGTCACTGCCTCCCCCAACTCCAACCCTCACTGCACGTCACAGCTCCGCTCATTGAAACCTCAAGCACACCCTAAACTAGCAGCCAGCCTCCAGGGTCGGTTCGAGATGTTTTGGCTTAACTTTTTGGGCACCGTCATGCCGCTGCACGCGCACTCTTCAGTGACCGCCTGTGAAAAACCTTTCAGAATTTTCCAGCTTCAGTCTAGAGAGGACAAGCGTAATATTTTGTATGCTCCTTGTTTTGCCTGTCGGCTCAGAGAGGAGATTGGCAAAACCAACATGGACTGAAGAAGAACCAGATTTTGAAGATATTTTAATTACAAGGAGCGTAGCATGACGTGGATATGGAAGCAGTGCTCTGTTAATTTAAAAGGAAAAGTGCAATAACATATTTTGTCCCTAATTTCAGATGATGAATAAATAACCAATATTGATCACATTAGTCGTGATTATCATTGTGGCGGTACTCGTGCAGCCATAGATACTAGCCCTAGCTGTCATCAATAACAAGAAATTGGCAAATCTCTTACGTACCCTTTTGAAAGCACCACCAGTGTAATGTAAGTGATCTGTCGTTATCATGCTTCAATTATAATCCCCAGAACCACACAGTTTAGTGTGTTACATTTTAGCATTCACTGTATAATAAGGGGAATATGGGAAGTCTGCCTTGTTTTGGGAATACAAGTTTATTCCACCCTGTTTCCATATTTCTGTCCTCCATTCATTGTGGTAAGCAGAAGGTTGGCAGATAAAATCGTTTAGTAGCATGGAGGCTATTACTGAGCCTACCTTCAACCCCGACCCTCTTTTTAGGCTTCTGCTTGAAAATGACATACCCAAACTAAAATGGGTGTATCTCTGCAACCACTAGAGCTATTTGAATAATCTTGGTGTTAATAAAAAAGTATAAGTGTTACTGGTTAAGAGTAAATGAAGATGACACACAGTGTGTAATGTAAAGTTTTCAGGTCCGTCTAGAAAAAAAGCACTTTTAGCATGATTTTTACTTTAAAATGATGCATTCACAAGGTTAAAAAATTCTCCCAAATCCTACCTCAAAGTTTTAACATAATTTTTGCATTGTTTGACTTTGATAAAGTGAAGCAGAACAAAGTTAGAGAGGATTTAGTACAGAAAAAATTCAAGCGAGGGCTCACATTTGGTCACATTTGGCATGAAAAAAGAGATAAAAAAATTCAGATTTCTTTTTTTTTTAATTCATAAAAAAAACCTATATTTCCCTTTAAAATAAAACAAACACACAAATTAACAATTATCAAACTGTAAAACGGAGGTAAGCAGTATTTGCTGATTGTAAAGCAATAAAGCGATTCATGTTTCTATGTTCTTTGGCTCATATCTCCGTGGTTCTTTGAGGTCGAAGGATTTGGAAGGCATGTGTGGAATCTGTGTGGAATTGTCTTGCTTCTGGACATCAGGATTTTTCTGATAGCACAAAGCGAAGGGTTGCTGGTTCTGAAAACATGCTGATTTTGGGCTTTTTTGTTTTATACTTTCATGATTATCTTTCCTTCTGTTTGAGTTTTTTTTAATTGCTGACTGATTCTTGTAGCAAAGGCTTTGATGTGCATAACATCAATATATTTTGTGTTGTATTTGCAAAAAATATGAAAAGCACCCATATATGGGTGCCATGGTTTTTAAAAGGTTTTCACCGTCAACAATCTCCACCAGGACCAGAAGGAAGAAAACACCAGCAGCCAAAGTTGACCAGTCACAATTGTCATGAGTCCCACAAGGCCTCTCCATATAGCCGCTGCAGCTCGGACCTGTGGTTAAATTCTTGAGGAGGTTCACAGCAGCTACACACATTGTACAAAACAAATTCATGGCATTCCCTTTCTGATATATCCCAGGACATGTCTGTCACTACAAACGCCAGGATAACTTTTTCTCAGCCGTTTTCCCACCTGTCATCAGGCCAGATTAACTCTTCATAAGCCGAGGAATGGATAATGCCGCGGCGTCGTGTGTAGAAGAAAGCTCTGTCCACGGTGGTGTGAGGTATGCAGTGTGGCTCGGGGGCAAGCAGTCAGGGAAACAGGCTGTGAGCCAGTTGTCTGCGGAGACAGAGGGGGAGGGGTGGCCGGCCACAGCTCTTTCCTCACTGTTTGCACTCCAGTGGTTTAGTCACTAGACCCACCCATTAAGTCAAAGGCCCCCTTTGACAACGACTGCCAATTATGCCCAGATGAGATGCCCCCACCCTGCCGCTTTCGCATCCCCACCGGGGCTTTGTCCTTCTCTACTTTGTCTTATCTTGCTTCTACTCTGTTCTTTCTTGCTCCATCTGACTTATTTTTCCAGGTCTCGGCCAAGTGGGAAAACGCTGTGTTGCATCTTTGATCTTCTCCTGGTGTCTGTGCAGCTCTCACTCAGACCCTCTGAAAAATGAAGAAAGAAGTTTTAGTTTTTTTGTTTAGGCGATGGCTACTGTAATTGTAGCTGCGGTGTGAAACTGGCCTCCCATGGCTATTGTGGCTTTGTGTGTCTTGTTTGCTGTGAACCAAGTTGTTTAATTCTGATAACAAGAACAAGGTCAGCAGGGACGGGAGCATCATGTCTTTTTAGCCATTGATTGTAATGTCGGTTTCTCGGTCCACCATGTTGGAGTGAAATATCTCAATTAGATGACATATTGCATCAATGCTCCCCAGAGGATGAATCCTACTGACTTTGGTGATTGCTTTAACTTGTGCAACAAAACTTGTTGACAACAATTTTGGTCATAAAACAACACCAAATGAGGACCAAACTTTAATGGCATTCCTACTAGCCTAAGTGTTTCGTACAAATTAGGAAAAAATGTCAGAATGGTCGTTTTGAATTTGGAAAAAAACAGATGATGCTGGTGTGTGTGGTGTTGGTGGTTCAGGTAGGCAGGAGGAGACCTTTTATATTTTTTTTAGGAAAGCAACTTGAGATTGCCCCAAGCTTTTCTAACCATTCTCTCTTGTGTTTTGCACACGCACCCACACACACACACACACACACACACACACACACACACACACACACACACACACACACACACACACACACACACACACACACACACACACACACACACACAGATGATATTCCAAGCCTCTGATTGATGATAATAAAAAGTAGTTTTCACTCACTGTTAACCAGCTGTTTGTACTAAGGCCTACTAAGGTTTAGTGATAGTCTTAAAGGATAAGTATAGTGATATACTCTCGGAAAGGAAAAGACCAAAATCAACCACGCTTAAGAGTCTATTTTCAGCCACAGTTTTGGCGCTCGAGTGAGTATTCATGGCAGCAGGACAGAGTATGTAGGACTGATTTAAAATAGTCTCTAGCGTCCATGCTCATGCTAATGAAGAAACATAGCACCTTGTGCAGAGATGTGGTTCAGAAGTTCTGTAATTCATTAGCTTGTTCCTCTGTGCCATGGACCTCCATCGTTTTTGGAAAACGATGGAGGTCCATGGCTTCATAAGGGTTTGGCTACACATGCAGCCCTACACACACAGAGTTTGTAATTCTTTGAGTATTTAAACACAGTGTCAGATTCAGGCTGCCATCATTTTCATTGACGTAACATGCTTTATCAATTGACCCTTTGCTAAGTCCCGCCCCTCGAACACTGACTGGCCAATCATAGCGTAGCATCAACCAGCTCTCACCAGGCTTCTACAACTACCACTCTCCTCCATAAAGCGACTAGGAAGTATTAATGCCAATCTGTGGATTTTTATTGAACATCGGCACCAAATAAAGATCAAAGTTATTTTGCACTTCAGGAGGCCTTGCCCTAACACAGTTTACTTTCCCTCGGCAAGCTTTAATGTTGAGCCCTGGATTGTTAGAGTGAATAATAATCTACTTGACTTAACGCAAACAGTGTCATTCTTTAATTTCTTTGTCTTCTCTTTTGATTTCTAGGGGATGTGGATTACTTTTACACTGAGATCTGTAGGCTTTAGCTTCTATCTTTATCTTTTTAACCAGTTTTCATTGCTGAATCAGTTTGACATCCCTGATATGTCCTTCAAATGAATGTTGTATGTCTGCTTCTCTCTGAAATAGCTTTTTTTGTTGCCCCAAAGGTTTGATACAGGGTTGATGGAGTTGCAGCATTGGGCATGGCTTAGTGAAGAGTCAATTATGTCGACATAATTATGTCGACATAATTGACTCAGTATAAAGGGTGAGATTTCTTTTTAAGAAGCAGCTCTTTAGTTTAGTGGTCATGTTGAACATGCAGCATTTTAATGCTGTTCATCCAAACACAGAAGAGGTGTCACTGATGTCAATACTAAATAATATGCTGTAAAGTAGGAGTTGGTGTGTACCAATAGAAGACGTTAATTGGGTCAAACAACCTTGGCAAATTCAATGTTATACAGTAGAATAATTTATAGAAAAATTTATATCAATAAATGTATCCATTCTTTCATTAGTGGAACAAATTTAATAAACCCTTTCTAATGAATGACATTTTTAACCACATCTTTATGGCCATTGGAAGATGGACTGCATATCACGTTTTTATCTTAGCAGACAAAGCGCTTTACAATTCATCCATCTTTCACTCATTCACCCTCTCAAGCAAGGCGCTTGTCTGTCCATCGGGATTGAACTTGGGCTTGAGTGTCTTGCACAAGGACACTTGTGGCACTAAAGGAATCACCAAACTTGTGATTAAGAAACAACAGTTCACCCACAGCTGTGTGGTGTAGTATGGCTTTATTCACATAAAATGAGAGGCCTGAATACAGTTTGATCCTTGAATATTATCCAAACTATTCATCCATCCCTGTGTGAGTGCTGTGGTCATGGAATTCCAGAAATGTTCAAACTAATTATTTTTGAAGCTAAAAAGTACATGTGACTGCATGAGTCAGGCCCTCCAGCAAATGAATGACGAGTTTATCATGAAATCCCATACTTCTTCATATTTATTTGGAAGTGGAGTGTGGCTGCAAAACAAAAATTAAAAAAGACGGCAAGAAGTGTGTTCTTTAATAATTTGATGTAGTGTGAACCTCATGCAGTTTAAAGCTGATTTATAATAAGCACCCAACAGAAGCACAAAACAAATGCTTAATGATTACAACCAGATTTCTTCATAAAGATCACATTTTATGAAACTATAGCGAGCGCATTTGGGTTAAAATGTTGTCTGACAGACCTTGCTGCTTGCTGTGTTGTCGACGCCTGTGCACCGCTCCATCCAGTGGCTGCCTGTGGTTGCTCGTAATGGATTGTAAACCCGGGTGCAGGCACACAGCGCAGCCGAGGGAGCCGCACCCCATACCTCCAGGCGATGCTCCAGCCCTGCACGCCGCTCGAACTCTACGCTCTGCTTCCCTCTCTTGCCTGGCCCTTCCTTCTCTGGTTAGCATTCCACCCAGCTCCAACTCTGCTACCCAACAGTAAACCTCCCAAATGGTGGAATGACCTTCTATCGACCGCCTGAACAGCAGAGTCATTGTAGCACCCCGTGTAGTATCACGTAAACCCGCACCATGACAAAATTCACCCTGCAAAACCTTATTATTCTTACTGTTAATGCGTTTCACTTAAAGCTTTGTTCTTCTTGAGTCCTTTATGCCTCCAAAGATCTTATTTCACCGGCTTCTCATCATAGCTCTTCTTTGTCAGACAATTTCATTACTATGCCATGACACATAGCTCTCCTGACCTTAACTAATCAAAGTTAATTTTAGGTGTTTATTGTACAAACAGGTATACATTTTTAGCCTCATTCGCATGTATCTTGCTTTATCAAATTATAAGTATCAACTAATTAATGTTTTTTCTTTTTTTTTTACCTGTTGGCTATATTGTATGGTATGTAATTTTCAGTAAGTATATTTAAAAAAAACAAAAAAAAAAAACAGTTTTAAAAACACTCACCCATCTTTTAAATGGTTTCATCTGGATCGCCCAGCTCATAGGTTTCCTTATGCAGCTTAGCGCTGTTTGGACACTGTGACAGATGAGTTCTCTGCCATCATTACGGTTGTTGTTGAATTATTCTTGTTGAATTATACTTTGTTCAGCTTGACCTTAACCTTTTACATTTCATTTTCAATCCATGAAAGTGATGTTGTGTGACCTCGTCATGCGGTGCATTCAATATGCATTTAAATTTAGTTGAATAACAAATCATTTTGAAGACAAAACAAAAAATTCACATATCTTTGACTGTCAATCTAGCAAATCAAAAACATATTTTACTCATCATATTTATTATTTTTTATTCCTATCACAAAGATGAAAAATGCCGCTTTCACTACTGCTTCATCAAGGATTAGTATAGGGAGCTCAGAAACCTCATAATTATCATGGAGCAAGCGTTCCGGAGAGGATATAGTGAGAACGTCACCAAGCCAAAAGCCAGCTCAACAAGGCAATCAGACGGGAGAGTCAGGTTGCCAACAATGACTCATACGACAGGAAAAGACTCAACAGTTCTCCTTCTCCTCACTCGCCAACAACCTCAACCCCTTTATTGTCTAACAGAGCAATAAATCTCCCCCCGTTCAGCCTCCCCCGTACAGAAAGCAGAACTAATCTATTTTACCACAGAATGTGTAATTTGTGTCATCAGAAGCAACACTTCTTTGTATGTGTATCAAGTCATATTTTACCAGTATTATGTCAACGTTTTATATATCACATCCTCCTCTAATCGACTGAATTACTTCCGTGGAGAACGGTGATGTCGCTGTGATGCAAACGCATCCATGTACAGCTACAATTACCTTTTTTTTAGGGAAACGAATAGCTGCAGTTTGTGCTGTGAGATGCTGTGGGAAGCCTGTTGATAATGTAGGTGAGAATGAGGAGTTTGACGTCAACTCGCATCAAACCTTCGAACTAGGCAACGCAGATCAAATATGAATGAAGATCATGGTACGGCATTCGTCTATTTTTTACCTCAAAAGTTTTCAGAAACATTTTTAGAGTACCAATTAGCTATAAAGTGTGTGTGACCCGTCTGCCATGTTGAAAACACTGGAGCCAAAACAAAGCACAGTCCACTGAAAACTTTCACGTTTTACACTCAATCAGTGCACTAAACTTTGTTTTTGTAAACATTTGGGGTGAGCAATAGACAGTACAGTGAGAGAATATTGATTCATATTCGCAGCAGCTTACAGCCTGATCAGAGTTTATGAACTGGAAAAGCAGTGACTGACTGACACCAGAGATTAGAGGCTCCTCGGCTCTGATTGGTTATTTGACTTTGGGCATGCTGGGATTTTGCAAATGTCATTCATTTTGCAATGTCAAAAAGAGGTGATTTTTATTTTGGATTGAGGTGATCTGTGATTTTTGTTTTCACAGATTATGTGTCCTGTACTAGTGACAAGATCTAGTGACAGTTTGAGCGAAAGCGATTTTCATTAAGGAACTTTTTTCAATTTATTTAAATGTATAGCTGTTTGACTTCAGAAATAATCGTGATATATTCAGGACTGCAAAACTATAAGAACACTTGTGAGTAAATTATGATGTGAATATACTAAAGAATGAGATTGGGATAATCTGGTTGATTTTAAATTGAAATCAACAACAGGTGTACTTTACTTGAGGATCTCCCATCCTCAAGTGAGAGTCTCAAACATCCACATTAACCTAACCGTGAGAGGAGGGGTGCAACTACAGTTACATGAAGTCTATAATGTTAAAAGAGTTTTTTAATTGCACGGTCACCATCAATTTGACCATTTGCAGCATCCCGACTCACACTGACAATGAGGGACAAGGGAAGAGGAACGGCCTGGTCTGAGTGGGTTCACTTTTCAGTGGGGGAGACAGATGCTTGTTTACTGGCCTCATTATGTCAGCAGCTGTCCTGAGCAGGTCACACTATGGTCCTCTGTCCACCTACTGAGACCCATAAGTCCAGCACCTGACAATGGACACACTGCAAAGGGTTTCAAATAAGAGAAAAGCTTGAGAGGCTTTTCATTTAAATTGCTGTCACTTGGCCTCTATGTGGCTAAGCATGAATGTAGCACAGACTAAATAATGGCCTAATGGTGGTTTTTCGTTTAATGGTGTAATGAGCATTTTTGGAAATATATATTCGCATATAATGTGTTTTTAAAATAATTAAACGGCCCTAAAATACAACTCATGGATACAACAAATGTCTGTTTAAACAAAGTGTTTTGCTTTACATTTTGATCACGCATGCACGACCTGCCTTTTTAATCGATTAGTCCAATGCGAGCACTCAAGATGTCCACAGAAATGTGTTAGAATTGGTTCAGCTGAGAAAACATATTTTACACACTCGTGTTGCGAATCAATCAGGTGATTAGAGTTATTATGTCTCAGGTTGTGTGAAATCTTTTTCCATCTCATACTGCTTTTTGTTTGCAGATTATTTTTTTAATAATGCACGTAAGAATCTGTAATTGCTGAGAAATCATTCCTCTTTTTTACAATTTAATGAACTAAAATAAAACATGGGCTACATAATCTTAACACCACAATGCATATTTTTATGCACCTACTGCATATTCACAGTCATGCTTCTGCCCCAAATGCGTACATGAATGTGTTGTTCTTTCCTCTCTGCAGTCCCCACGTCTATAATCCCTTTTATTGAAATCCGTGTCACCTGCCGCCTGCGCAGTCCAGCACCCTGAAGCATTAGACGGCTGGCGTAGTAGCGGCCACTGCAGTGAGTGGAGAGATTGGGAGAGACATAATGTCTTTTATTTAGTTGTGATAGTAGGCTTTTAACATGTGGACACATTTGTGGATTATTCCATGTGTACATTTAACTGGAAGGCTGCAAGCAGCTCATCAGCAGGGTGCACTACACCGGTATTTGAGCCTGTGAAAAGCACCTAAATTTTCACTGACAGTGGTTCCAAATTTTGCTGTGAGCTTGACATCTTCCCTGTTGTTATGGCAGCACACTGTCACCAGGACTGCCCACACTGTTGGTCAGGACGACGGAGTCATGGTGGGCATCTTGGCTGGACGCTTGTTGCCTGCCTCCCTACAAGCATATTAGCATTTCTTCTTCCCTTTACAAGCACACAGCAACACCAGGCTGAGCTTTTTGTTTGGGGAAAGATTGAGATGGAGAGGGTGAGGTAGCCCACGCCACGAGGGAGGTGGGGATAAGACGGAGTGAACGAGAGAAAGGAAAGCCAGAGGGAGAGAGGAAGAAGGGAGGATTGAGCAGAGGGAGCGTGAGGCAATTTTGCAAACCTGTGACACATTAATTATTAACAAACTCGGGCTAAATGCGTAAACTCTCCCTCTTCATTCTCTCTCCTCTTTTCTTCACACTCACCTCCTGCGCAAAACGATGGTCACATGCACTCTAGATGTGCGCACACACATACGAACACTCGCACAAAACCCAGTGAGGTGCTGTGTGATGCTCATAACATGAAGTGGAGCATGTCAAAGGGCTGGGGAAGGTGTCAGGCACAAGGCCCACAAAGAGTGGGAGACCGGAGGGAAGAAGTCAGCCAAGATGATGTGAGGCAGAGAAAGGAGGAGGTATATACAGCTATAAAAAAGGAGAAAGAAGAGGCAGAGGAAAAAGATAGTAGAACTACAAAGTGAGAGTAAGACAAATATATAAACAACGGGGCACTGAGAGAGATTGTGCGGAAGCGGCGTAAAGAGAGTGCCTGTGTTCTTATAGTTTAGGTGGATTCAGTTTTTTTAAGCGCTAATGAGGCTTTCACTGCTGTTCATGAAAGAAATATAGACCGCAGGAACATGTGGTCTGACTTTGAAATGGGCAAATGATGGATGAATAAGGGTAGTGTGTTTCAAATGTAAAAAAGATTAAGTATGATCTTGTTCAGCAGTTGAGCTAAATTCCCCCTTTGTTTGGAGAGCAGCGGATCTTTTACGCAGCTCGGTTAGCTCCTAATCATTAATACATTAATAGGGTGGTCAGTCCATTTGGCATTCAGTATTCTCTAATCAATTGAATAGAATGTTGCAACGGCATTACATGAACGTGTGTGTGCGTGCGTGCGTGCGTGTGTGCGAGCGAGCGAGCGTGTGTGTGTGCGCGTATTTGTGTGAGGCAGGCGCTGCTTGAGCGGTCACTCTGCCCCTTAGGCTATGGTGTGTGTTTGGAAAGGAATGGATCCTCCCCCAGGAGTGCAGGGAGGAGATGTGTGTGAATGTCGCTACAATACTTTTGCTGCAGTCTCACAGTACTCTCACACAACACTCGGGTATCCATGAGCCTGCGTAAATATATACTCACACACACTCACACACAATCCAAAAAAAGGGACAAGATACGGAGATTTTGGATCATCGGTCATCATCATCATTGATCCTCTTTACACGCTAAAAAGGAATTTGTTTGTGACAATAATATAAAACTTCCTCACGATGTATTGTATGATCCAAATATCTTTTATTCAAATAGCTCTCCATCTCGTTAGCCTCGCTCTCTTAAACATTATTAATCTTGTGATGTACAGTTAAAGTACAGTTTAAAACAAACAAAAAAGATCAAAGTCAATGCAGTCACGCCAGATCCATTTTAATTCCCTGCATTCTTCTTACTTGTCAGAACTTGGCACCTACATTACCCACAATGCAACTGAACAGGTGAGTATTTGGTCGGAGATAAGGGTGTGTTATGTTCGTATTAGCTACAGTAGCCTCGAGCATTAAGAGAACTTTACAGCATTGGAGGCGGCACTCAGTTCATTCCTATGAAAGTTGACTTCTGAGTAGAGTCCAAATAAAAATACCCAGATCTCCCGGCGGTCTTCACGGGGCCCATAGAGCAAATGCACTAAAGTCCACCTCACCTCCCAGCTATCGGTCTACTCTTGTTCTTAAACTTATTCACATAAAAAAGGAAAAAAAATAACTCCATGACTGCAAAAACAGTGCATTTTACAACATTTTAACTTTTAAAACGTTGTAAAATTAGCCCCAAACGTGAGACTATTTTGGACATTCATTCATGTCCAAAATCGTTCATATTGGGAAGTTAATTTACCTAAGAAAGATTTTTTGTATTTTCGGGCGCAATGGCATCACGTGACGGACCCAGAAATTGTAATTCCACCATTTTGCCACGATCTGCTTCAATGCACGACGCTCTTTCTGGGGGCTCGGCCTTCAGCCGTCAGCCTCAAGCTGAGATGAGTTACGGGCTTAGAGGTCTGGTAAGCTCACTTCTTGTTAACTCCACACCTCCTCTTTCATTTTCAAATGTGTAGTTTACAGCTCCAAGTGAAGCTGACATCAATTAATCAGACTTCACTTGGTTTCTGCTGGAGCAACAAAGGCCATGTAACTTTTGTTCAAACCGTCTTGGACGTGTACATACACCAAAATGATAATGCCTTATTAGACACATCATATAACCTACTATACGAAGACTATAATAACAAATTATACTTTTAATTAGAAAACAAATGAGATATTCTAATACGCTATTGGACACCATTCAACGATAATATGAGGAACTTGTATTTCCTAGTGTTTCAAGTCACTTTAGAAAACTATTTTTTTCAAGATCAAAGATTTTTCAATTTGGCCCATTATTATGATGATTATAAAACTACAGAATATACCCTCGCTCAGTTTTCCATGACAGTAATTATGAACATATGAAGGGCAGTGGTAAGGGAACTAAAAGTAAATTGAAATCAATGTTGTAAACTATCTTCATAGCCTCTTTGTATCTCACCACATGTTCTTCTCAGGTAAACGTCCGCCATGCTCCCACCTAAATGGCAATTGAATTAAATGGAGACATTTAAGAAACTGAAATGTCCAATCAGTGACTTGAACCCCTCACTGAGTTGAAGTGAATAAAAGGCTTCCTGAACGTCACAAAACCACAAATCACTAGAAGTATTTTTTCCCAGAATTGATTAATATTAGTTTTGTTTGTTTTGTGCTTTTGTTCAGGCTCATGATGGCTATGTTTCATTCATCCCAAAGACAAAAGCAACGTCTTATAAAATATCCAATATGCTAATGCACTAGCAAATAGCCATATATCATAGTATGCACCTTTATATCACAATGGGCAACTTTACATCAGAATTGACGCCCTTAATGGGGTGTCACAATGGCTACCTTGATGCTTGCAGCAGGGTGTATGACATTTCAGGGATTTCAAGGTGAACAAACCTCTTTGTTTCCGATTTATTTTAGCATAACAACTCCTCTGTGATGCTGAATTACTACTTAGACTCATGCTGTGCACCTCATATTTTGAATCTTAGCTATATTTGGATGTTTGTAAAGTCTGGCTCTTGTTACATGTCATTATTTGTGACAAGGAGATGAGCTGATCCTACACAGTTTTATGATATGAGCATTTCCGGTTTAATTTTAATTTGCAAATTGTATGTCTTGAAAGTACTTAACACATCTTGGCCCTTTAAAAGTCACTACAGTACAAACTTGAAAAACAACGAGGTGAAAAGAGATGGCTATATGCATGAGCTCATCAGACAGAAAATACCGCTGCTTTGCTTTTGAAAGCTTTGTCGTGGGAAAGGTTGATCACAACAGCTTTAACAACTATAAAAGCAGTGAGTCAGTGTAATTTCTTTGACCATGATCATATACTAGCACAGGAGTTCCTCAAGAAAACGTTAATATCATAAAATGTCTCATGCATTATGTGACCAACTGAGGTATCCCTGAGTAAAGAAGAGCCGTCGGCCAATACCTGTTCAGTGCAACTGTATTGCCTGGTGCGGTTTTTGAAATAGTAGCAGTAATGCCATGTTAACTTAGACGAGAGGCACTTCATTCCACCTCAGAGCTTTACATTTTTTCACGTGTCACAGCTCTCGCTAAATGGAGATAAAGCATCCTGAGAGGACAGTAGTCATACTGGATGGTCATCAAGTCTTTCACCGTGAGGAGTTGTGTGTCTTTTCAGATAGTGGTGTGGCCTATAACATGCCAAAAAATATTTGCAAGAATTTCACACAGTTCATTATGGGTTACTGCGATTTTAGCATGAGCCATATTTTCTTTTTCATATATTCTTTTACCGTCTCTGACTTGCCCCGTGCTGTCACTGTCAAGTCACTGCATGGAGGAGCAGACATTCTTTCTGCATCTTGGCCATTACCTCCGGTTATCTTTTGAAATCGGCCCATTTTTACGCCTGCGTAAGGGCGACAGTCGTGGCTAGAGGCATCATGTTTTGGGGTTTTCCGTTCATTCGCCAACTGACTGTACGTCTGCTTCTTCAAATTTGGCACAAATGTCAACCTAAACTCAAGGATGAGCTAATTAGTATATGGTTATCATGGTGACTTCTAATAAGATAAATTGATGAAGTTACATTTGTGAACTAAAACTTGAAATGTGCAGTCAACTAATTCCTGTTTGTCACAGCAGCATATGAAGAATGACCAGTGTTTTCCCATTCATTACCCACCTTGAGTCTATTTTGTTCTCCCACTGTTTCATAAAGAACTGAAAATATTTGTACACATCGGGTGGACTGGCTGGCTCTGTGCATTTCCTCCGCAGCGACAGAACTAGGTTCAGAGAGTGAAAGTCGCTGGCCGATCCGGCCTTGTCAGCTTTACAGCACCCATTCCTGGACTTCTCGGCTTTCCGGGGCTGTAAAATTAGTGATCGCTTGACGCACTCTTCTTGCAAGGAGTGACGTGGCCCTCTGTTCCAGTGCAACCGGCAGGCTGTCTTCAGCCCATCCGTCTTGAAACACGCACCACGTCTTTACCATGCCTGATCAATGTGAGCTCTGTGTTCAGGATCAAATTATTTTCACGAGCATAGTGAAGAAATACTGTGCTGCAAGTAAAGGTCCTGCATTCAAAATGTTACTTAAAAGTTGCATCTGTAAAAGTACAATAGTATTGAAGTTCAAACTAATATAGTATCAAAAGTAAAAGTCAACATTTACATTATGTAGAATGGCCCTTTGCAAAAAATATGTTTACGGTACACCTGTATAGTTGGATTATAATTATTAATGCATTGATGTGTTCATGACATTAATGTTACAGTAAAGATGGGGCCAATTTTAACTACTTAA
Source organism: Clinocottus analis (assembly GCF_023055335.1). NCBI lineage: Eukaryota > Metazoa > Chordata > Actinopteri > Perciformes > Cottidae > Clinocottus > Clinocottus analis. The sequence goes on along the minus strand of NW_027176207.1, from coordinate 13,300,084 downwards.
TAATTAAGCTAAATACTACTGAAAAATACATCATAGTGTATTTTGTATTAAGAATCCAAATCTACTAGTAATTAATATTGTCTAATAAATGTAGTAAATTTGAAAATATTATATTTCCCTCTGATGTGTAAAAGTATAAAGTTACATAACATGGACATATTCAAGTAAAGTACAAGTATTTCCTTATTGTAATTAGTTAGAACATTGTTTACAAGAGCATGGCATTCTTCAAAGATCTGGCCCTTTTAAATGTGTCTGTCAAAGTCCACCAGATTGATTTACTACATTTTAAAATGTAAAAACAATTCTGAGCTTGCTTGCCGACTATAGACGGCATAAGGTCCACCCGCCATAGTCTTGCAAAGTCCTGTGGGAAACACTAGAATAGTTGATAATTTTGACTAATATTAGGATTGACACCACACATGAGTTTAGGGTCAGTCGATTTGCAAATAATCCAGTTATCATGTTTTTCACTTACTTTAACAGGCAATATTACTTGACACATGTACTTCCATAGAGGCAGTTATTGCTGTATAGAGATGTTATTCTATCCTGAAATCAGCCCCAAATCAATCTTCAGTAGGATTAGATATGACCCCAAAGCCAAACCCCACAGTCGCTGTACATTCACATCTATATCTTATGGTTTTATTAGTGGGACTTGATTGGGATTGTGCATGGATTTGGAATAAGAAATGAGAGACAAAACTCAAGGAGAACATTTTCTTGACTGGGAGTTAAATCTGCTGTACCGTGAAAAGATGCACCTCAGAGACTAATTTGATCAATAAAGCAAGTAATGTTTTCCAATAAAATGAAATGTAGGACATTTATTATCCTTAGCTTGTAGCTGCTTACATGTAATACAGACTTTTGGAAGAGATTAGGTTACTCAAGTTGTGACACACTTGCCAAAGTACATAATAGTAAAATAAATACATTGATGACTGATTGATGTTTCCATTTCTGGAGTACATTTCCGCAGTACCCGGGCCTAAAACCTCTGCAGGCAACAGGTGAACAAAAGGCCACGATGGCCAAATCTCACCTGAAATTGTTATAAAGTCATGTACTGAGTGCTCAGCACCTGTTTCACGCCGTGTTTGAGTCAGAAATACAGGATCTCAGTGCTGTTCAGCAGCACTAAGGGTCTGATTTACCAAGCCGTCTTCATGCTTTTGAACTAAGATGGATGCCTGCAGGTCAAATGCCGGGTGAAGGTATTACGCAGTCACACGTTGATACGGCCTACATTTTTTCTTTCACTTAGACTATATTATCTCAAATAATATCCACACTCAATCTTAATAACACTGAAGGGCAAAAGGTCATCTAGCATTGCTGACAACACAATCCACAATTCAGTTCAGACAAATGATGTGATGACATCTGAACCAACTCCATCTGCTGATAAAGGCCATGCATTGAGGTTAAAAGGTTTGCCTTGAGTTGAAATTATTTTGTTTAGAGATACTTTAAGTCCAATATGCTGACATTTATTTCAGTCGGAGTGGAAGTATAAGAGACATTTTCAGTTTTCTTCTGATGCTGCCTTCTTTATGAAAGATTTAAAAAAGACTAATTGTTTTAAAAAAAATCTGTCACAATGTAATTAATAGACATGTAAAAACAACCGCTATTAACTTTTTTGTCTTAAATGATTCAATTATTTTGTATTGTTTTCCAAGTCATGTGAAAATCAAATCACAGTAATCAAAATAACTTTTTACATAAAAAAGGAAATATTGCATGCATACTGCAAATTGGGTTAAAATATGTAGACCTTAATACTGTAAATTACCTGCCAGGGCATGTTATATAGTGTAATGGGCTTCTCTAGTAAAGTGTGTGTGTGCCACACAGCTTGCAGCAACACTGCAGACAGAAATAAAACAATTAAGCTACAGCCAGTAGCCCATTGGTTTAGCTCAACACTAAAACCGGGAATGGAGGGAAACCTCTATCTCTGTTTAAAGCACCATATCATATCATATTTTACAAACTAGATGCAATGTGTTACTGTGTGAACTTTAGAGATGCTGGAGAATGAATTTAGTTACATTTGAACAAAGCCATGGAGGCTAGCTGTTTCCCCCTGTTTCCAGTCTTTGTGTTAAGCTACGCTAACAAGCTACTGGCTCAAGCTACATAGTGTACAGACATGCCACTATCACCTTACCCAAAATGTCCAACTCTTTATGTCCAAGTATTTGCACATATTGGCTCAAAACCCTTCCTTCGTAGACACCACTCCTAGAAACAAAAACCTCATAAGATTCCCCTTCCTTAGCTCGTCACACATGGATAACTAACAGACGCATTGTACTTGGCCAGTGTCACTGTGGCTCTCTGTGGGCTCTGCCTCTGTGGTACTGGTCCCAGTGGACATGATCTCTGAGGACTTCTTTCTCTGTCAGCTGCTTTGTCTGAGGAACGAGGAGGAAGCGCAGCCCCCGAGTTTGTGCATTAGCGCTCCAGCTGTTACTCTGTTGCCAGAATTTCAACCACAGTTATGTTATTATAGTTTGTATTTTGTACTTTTGCACATTGTGCGAAAACACCAATATTTAGAACATTTTGCCAAGACAGCTGCAAAGACCGTGTAGATTGTGAGGATGGTCTCTCTGGCCTCGCTCACCATGGCAACACTTCCCACTGTGCTGTCCCTGCAGCTGCATTAGTCTTCTGCACACTGCATGCAAACCAGACGTCCGGCAGCCGTAACACTACATACCCCAAGAGTACATCCAAAACACATCCCTTGATGGATGTGTAAGCAACAATTACACGAAAGCAGATGTTTCCTTTAACTTTAAGTTCTCACAAAGAAGAAAACTCCATCAGTTAGTAGTTATTATTGGAGGGCGGTACCTATTTATACTATTTTCAAGGTTTTCTGTTTAGTTTCAGTTAAGTGTTTCCATGTTCTTCTGAATCTTGTAATTTCATTTCACCAAAGATGAAGAATAAAGAGTTGAATGAAAGCTTTGTACTTGGTTCAAAGTACTTGGGGTCTTTGGTCGGTGACACTGAGCAAGCAGCTGCCTACAAGCCGTGCTCCTGCCTGCGCAGTTCAGACCCGAGGAGCCACCTGCTGCTATCTGGCCCGTCTACTCTTTTAAGTAACTTTTTTAGCAACTTGATGAAAGCATGGGGGACTCCTGAGGTACTTGGCTGTGGTTACACATTATGCTTGTGACATGCTATTCCGTGTTACTGTTGCTGAATTTCACCAAATGAGCTTTGTATCCTCTTTGGCCATTTATGTACTGCAGCTTTTCACACTCTCCCTCATATGTTGTCATAATGCGCCGTAATTATTCAACTGTATTGTTGTCAAACTGACGTTGAAAGCAACATCTGTGAAACACACCTTTTTGGGGTACATGTAGGTCACCCGGAGTTCCAAGGCTGAGTCCCTTTGACCCATTTTCATATCTGACCCATGCCCCTTCACTGCATGTGGCTCTCTCTCTCTCTCTCTCTCTCTCTCTCTCTCTCTCTCTCTCTCTCTCTCTCTCTCTCTCTCTCTCTCTCTCTCTCTCTCGCACACTCTGACTTTCTGGTTTATAATTTAAAAAAAGAAAAAATGGCAAAATAAATAGTCATTTTATCTTCTTATCACATCAAGCGAATACATTTGACACATTTGAGTAAAATCCTGGAGAGTGCCCCTTGTTTTGCTATCTAGTTTCTACTGAACTCTGTTTTTTAATATATTAGACACAACATATCTCAATAAAAACTGAAAGACCCTTCAGGATACATGATGCAAAAGAAGCCCTCAATTTCAAATCATCAATTTTAAACACTCCAGACAATGTGTATTGTCATCTCCATTTATGTTTGTGGAATTGTTAGGTAAACCTCATATTATTGGGGGTTTCATTTTGTAATGGTTTTGGGGTGATAATGGTGTTCTTACAGACTTTAATACCCTCTTCAGATTCCTACGGAGAATGTCCAGGAGAGCCGAGCACAATTGGACCCAAATGCAAATTGTACAACCTTTGAGCGGCAAATAGCTCACGATGTGTGAAAAGTTCAACAGCATATAATTTGTATCAAAGAAAAGTGATCCATATTTGCAAGTGAGACATGTTTAGCCATTGATCGTGTCTACTGTTCTTTGTTAAGCTAGTTAACGAAGTAAGTTAGCTAGTTTAGTCATTATTAATTGTTTTAGTAGATGTGTCTACCTGCCCATGGGCTACAGCTGAATCTGATGAAATGCATTAACTTCAGAAACACATGAACAGTATAGAAGGATACTTTTTTCATACCTCACAGATTAGATATTTTTGTATCTTTGTCAGAGCTGCTAATTTCCATAACAATTAGGGTTATTTAGGATAAAAAAAAGAAGAGTGTCCTAACATTTCAGCTTACATACATGCAGTCAGCTGCACTGGAGTTACATAATCACTGTGATCCTGCGCTCTGTGTGCGGTTCTGATTCAGTCATTGCTTCTGGAGGCAAGGATTCAGAGAATATAGCTGTAGGACACATTTCTAAATGCAAATCAATGTACTGCAATTGATTGGAACTGGTTTGGTGATGCAAATGAATGCAATGACTACATCTGGATTGTCTATCGTTACTTCTAACGTAGCACCATCTGAGTATCAGCTGAGTTTTTTCAGTGTTGAGTCTTTTAGCTCTGCATCAGATGACTGTCACCAGCTTCTATGAAAACATAGAGATTTAAATGCAGCTTTTAAATCATTGCTGTTACGGCTCAAAAGGTTTCATTATACTGCATTTGAAGAAAACGTTTTTACAGGCCTATTTAAACAAATCTTTTTTACAGGCCTATTTAAACAAATCTTTTGTATTTATATTTTCACAAGTCCAGAAAGTGGTTGGACATAAACTGGAAAAGTAGCTAATACTTAAATTTTTACTTCAATACTTTAAATCCTTGAAAAGATTACTAATGTTAGCAGCTGTTCAAAGGAGATGCACAAGGGAGAACATTTTTGCAAATATAATGTTAAGAGCCAAAGTTGTAATCTCTGCCAGGTGCTTTAACAGTCGGTTTATTTAGTTGGTTGAAAAGCAAGAAAAGAGAGATTTGGGAATTTCACTCTTTACAAATGTGCAAGGCTAAGTGACACAAAGTTTAATGTATTTTCAAAACCTCAAGTTTAAGGGATTTTAAGACAAGTGTCGTAGTGTGTACAATAAATGACAAACAACAACAGTTCAGTCCATTTTCATGCAGTCTGCAGCACCACAATACTTGAAAGAGTCAAACAAGTAATAATGACTGAATGCATTGTTGTCTAAGCTGTAAACACTTAATGGAAGGATGACCACCAAGAAGCACCGCTGGATACTGTGCTGGTGTCAGCAGACTCCAGATCAAGAGATGTTATGTCATTTAAAAAAAGGTCTGGTTAAACGTCAGCCATCACAGTGGTGAGATGTACATCTCGGGGCCGTGACTTCCAATCTCATCAGGCCGTACTAAAGTACAACAGGCTTTTAATGTGTTTATGTGTCAATTTGAGTTCATTCAGACAATTTTGGTGAAGGTTTTATTTCCCGCTGAACAATTTCTGGAGATGCTTTAAGTTGGTTTCAAAACAGGTTGGAAACAAGCTTCAATAGAGCTGGCTCATGTCTGACATGAAAGTATTTCATACTAGATTTTATATATATAATTGAACCTATATACTCTGCACACACGCTGAACCTGACTGACAGACACTAGTCATTTGGCAAACTCTAACCACAACCCAATAAGTACAAACTATCGTGTGATGGATAGAATCATGTTCAGCAAACAACATGTTGAACAAACTCAATATTCCTAATGCTGCTCGAAACAAATGAATTGGCGTTTTCTTTCAAGCTGATCTTATTGGTTTACACTTCAATTAATTTCACCTTAAATTCACATCTCATATGTTTGAAAGACGCACATTAAGATAGAAAGGAAGAAAGATGTTAAAAATAGCAGCTTTGTGGGAATACCACCGTATCCATTCATAAAATAAATATTAGGTACCTTAATGGATGCAGCAAACGCTATAGTAAAAATTGTGTAGAAGAGAGTTGTGCACTGACACCTCAAATTAAGACTCACACAGATGTATTACTATATATGTGTGTTTTCCACTGTCAAGCATGGCTGTAGATTGGATCTGTTGTTCCTACATGTTATCAGTAGGTTGGACTAATATAAACACAGCATGCAGTGTGTGACGTGCCTGATTGGTTGGACTTATGTAACATATGTGTTTGTATCAGACAAAAAGTAAATACATACATATATGACCAAGTGCCATATTCCACTTAAAGTAGATCACACACACTGAGACACACACTGACACGCATACGCACACACGCACACACACACTGAGCCCCTGGTTTGTCCCCCTGCCCACTTCCTCTGCAGCCTATGGTGTTTCCGCTGGGGTGAGACGGTGCCAGCTCCCTCCCTCTGCTTCCCAGTGGGGTCCTGCCTCCCGGCATCTGTCAGGGCAGCTGTCTCTCCTCTCCACTCTGCACTGCACCACACTATGCCAAGCCTCCACATAGGATCGTGAGCTACACACACACTTGCATTAATACGCACCAAGACACGACAGGAAATGTCCTCATAGTTTTATTGTGTAAAGTCCAAATGATTTTTCTCAAATTGAAAAGCCAGATTAAATCAATTGATTTAGAGCACTGGATTGCCCAAACTGCAGACACGTCTTACAAAAGACTGCAGTCGAATGAAATAAACTTGTCAAATCAAAGGGTTACTAAATCTTGCTTTACTATGTTTGATGTTTCCTACAAGTATAAACAGCCCCCGACGATATCAAGATGTGCTCATAACTTCATCTTGTCAAACTGACACAGTCATGTCTTTTTCACTAAAATAATTCTCATACTACTCAGAAGGTGAAAGCTGGCAGGACAAAGAGGGTTATTTAGAATAAATATGTAATATGAAAATATGTTTGTGACCCCACCCAATCAGACTCGAGTGAGAATAAGAGAAACCGGCAAAAGCTGCTGTTTTCTAGAAACGTACACACTGAATGGCCTCAATTTTTTCAATTTCTTTCGTTATTAATTTGAATACAACTGGAAAGAGGCTGGAGACATAACAGACAAACCGGGATGTAGGCAAAATGGAGAAGGCGGGGTAGCTCAGGGTCCAGGTGTGCCAGAAGCTTCAGGAAGTAAACATACAGGCACTGAGCTGCACAGGTGCGAAAAAATTATCCTTTTCCTCGCGAGGCCCAGCTAAAAGGATGTGTGTGTGCGTGTGCGTGTGCGCGTGTGCGTGTGTGTGTGTGTGTGTGTGTGTGTGTGTGTGTGTCGGGGTCACTGAAACCAGGAGAATAATATGGAAAAAGATGAGGACAGCGAACCAGAGAAGATTGTCCGTGACTCGAGTTTTGACCGCAAGGCTGGAATAAGCCCAACATCAACAACCTGCTCCTGTCCATACCAGCAAATTCTCACAAAACACACTCCCTCCACTACCATTTACACCGCATACTGTGCACTCCCACAGGTAGCATGCAAACAGAAATTTGCACAAAAACTCACAAAAAACTCACAAAGAAACTCGCACAGAAACTCACATGCACAGGAACAGAAAACGTGTGTGCATATACAGACAAAACACAAATGCTTCTTCTCCACCCCCACCTCCCCTCTTGGGGTGGAGGTCCATCCAACACAGATGTAGCCTGATTAATTGGGCGCAACGCAGGGAAGTGGGTCTGGAAACTACCTGGCAATTTCCTGCAGCCCATCCTCCCCCACTACCTTCTCTCAAACTACCCCCTCCTCCTCACATTTGGATCACGTAAGTCAGCAGGTGGGCTGCTGGGAGGAGTGTCTGCCGTAGCCGTTGATATTCTGCCTGCGTCCAGCTCGCTGGGCGCCCTACATTGCAGGCACTCCCTCTGGCAATGCTTGCCTTGGCTCTGGGCTGAGTGCTGGAAACGCTAGGGGTCTGACAGATTCCATGGGCGCATGTACAGGTACACACACACACACACACACACTCTCTCTCTCTCACACGCACACATGCAGAGAATGGACTGCTCTCCGCTGCCCAGCAGAGCACATCGTAGAAAGAGAGAAAGAGGGCGCAACGAAGGGAAAGAGATGGCAAAACAGAGATGGTGGAGGCAGATGAATGGATCGACATACTGTATTTACCTCACACTTTTTCAGTAAAGCATGTGGATTACCCAGCGGAGCACAGGGAGGCTTTTTAATGAAAGCGCAGGAAGGGGGCAGCAGCTGGTGGCACGTGTTTGAGCCGGGAGGATAAGACCCCTTGCGCTGGGCTCGCCAGCCCCCCTCCCTCTCTCACTTTCCTCCTCTCCTACACCCCCCTTCATCCTCCCATCCTCCTCCCCTTCTTTCCCTCCATAGAGAATGAAGTCCTTTGTCTGTTCCACTACTGCCCGTCCTGCCTGTCCTGGAGTCGGGCCTGAGCCGGGGGGCCTTCTGGTCAGCCAGCACCAGAACCAGAGTAGAACCAAGTTGAGCCCCTCACAGAGCTGGCTACAGCCTGCCGCCACAGACCAACACAAGTCCCCAATCACCCTGTGCTGGGAAAGGAAAAAGAAAAATGAGCAACACAGAGAGAGACATCAACAGAATGGTTGGACAATAGCAATGAGAGAGATGGACAGAAGGAAAAACACAGAGGAGTGTGGCCAAAACTACAACAGAAAAAGAGAACGTTTCACTCGAAAGTCTTGCAATCACAAGATGTCTTATTTTGAATGGGAAAAAATGCCGAAGAGAACAAAGGAGTCATTTATTGTGCTAAAGACTACTAATTTTTCTAGATTGATTTGCCAAGGAGCCGTCGTAGACAGCTTTATTGAATAAAATCAAAGCGTATGTATTCCTTTCTGTCTTTTACAAAACTGGATTGGAAATTTGAATGCCAAGTAAGTAATATGAATATGTGATAGATATGGAAACAAAATTTGAAATATGTAAACTAATTACGATGCAATTTAATGAATTATAGATAGCATTAAAACAATATAAAACAATACTAAGAAGCCAGCGAGGAGTTCCATCATGTTGTGCTCATTTCCACATATTAATCCTCCACACATGTGAATGACATAAATTAGGAAAAAGAAGAAGATAATGAATATAATGAGTATAAAGAGTTTAATTAGTAGTTTGGTGAAGTTCTGAATTACAGAAGAAATAAGTAAGTGATTGACTCTTGGGTGTTGAATCACATGAAAGTAGCTGTTTGTTGGAGAATCGGTCCAGAGCTGCTCACAGTATCACGTTGCCTCTATGGCATTATGTGTGCTCAGTAAGAGTAGATATGAGAGGCTCCACTTATCAGAAAGGCTTGGTGCACAAAAGACCTTGTGTGTATTGCAGTAATTGGATCTGCATCACCTTGTTGCCCCTCAGATCCTAAACCCCTGCTTCACCCCCCTGTGCTTCTTAGCATACGGACATACGTCATTCTGTCTTTCCACTTCAACAGCGTTTCTGAGCTTTTATGCAACAACAAGTAAAAATACTCCAAAAGTTTGGACAAATGGGGGGCTTCGGTGCTCTTGTTCTTGGTCCCTACAAAGCTTTCAAAGATCTTGCCTCTGATTGACTTTTAGAATATCTGAGCTGTCCTTGTTTTTGCTATATTTTTGTTTCCACAGGTAACCAGTCTTTTCATTTGTCCAGCCAACGTGGCTTTGAACGCTCACGCTAACTGCAGAGATCTCAACATGTTGATTTTTAACAAGCTGCTGCTGCTGCTTCTGGGAACGTATCAATTCCTGTGCACCATAGAGGATTATTCCCAGGAATGAGTATACTATAGCCAGGGGCGGACCGGGTGGAAAAAGTGGCCCGGGAGTTACTGTCAGACCGGCCCACTCAATACAGGCCGCACTGCCCAATGCATCTCACGTATATCGACCAGTTAGTGGCCTACTTGGAAAATTACCCATACACTTAACATAATTTTGAATGATTAATAAAGAAATTACATCAAATATGTTTTTTGTATAACATTTGGCTCAACTAATTTGCCTGGATGGACACATGGAATAAAATTATACCGCTATTGTAACACTCCAAGGTAGGTAGTTTGCTCGATGAATATGCTTAACTCTTTAGTATCAGATGGTCATATGTATAATTACAGAGCCTTAAGGAATGAATGTCAGCAGAGAAAGACCACAATAAAGAAACTGGAATCAGAGGGTAGAATTAGTATGAAATCCTGTGTTTCCCCTAGCTTTGTGGGGTGAGGGGATCTCGAGGTCAGCTTTTGACAAGAAGCCAAGAATGGGCGAGTTGCGCATGCTCAAGCGTCACCTGTTAACAACGTAACGTAAACATTTAATCAAAAGTACAGGCTGCAAGAGGGTCTCCTTATAATGGTAGGGCAGTTGTAGAAATGAACAGAACAAAACATATGATGGGGTGTGAACAGCAGTGGTATCAGTAGTGTTGCATGCTGGGGTGTGTGATTGTGTGTGTGTGTGTGTGTGTAGGGGTGTTTAGGTGCTTAAAAAAGGCTCAAAAAAGGCTTCGTCTGCGAGCGAGTGACACAAGTGTTGAGTAGGCAAGGGTAATTGACATTTAAAACAAAGTTAGACTGACAGAAGAGATTAGATGAGCAAAGACAATGGACACTATGAGTGTGACTACAGATCGTGAGGAATAGTATAAATATTAGTCATCGATCATTGACTTTAGGTATTAGAGTCATTTTAACGTGTTCTGTGAAGCGTAGAATATAAGCAATGTCTGAGGGCCTACCGGGAATCCCCCGGTGTCCCCTATAACCAGCCCTGAGTATAAGTACTACCAGCTCTTCAGAACAGCTAAAGCAACAACAGTTAAACCTTCGTTGAGTTAGCCTTTATTGTGTTTAGATAATGAGTCTTTGAAAACTGCAGAAATCTATGTCCGAATGGTACTTTTAGCCTTTCTTTATCCCAGACAGTCCCATTGATATGTTAGATATCCTTTACAAGGGGGTCCTAGTGTTATATTGCACTCCATCATCTTAAATAGACAAATGAATATATAACTTTTAGAATAAACTTCTCTTCCACAGAGAGGTCAGACTCGAGGGTCAGCTGCAGAACAACAGCCTGGAGCAGGTGAGCTGCGAGTCAATGTAGGGCCTTGAACCTGGTTGCCGGGTTTGAACTACTTGTCTCACTACTTCCTCTAACGCACCAACTCCACTGAAAACCAATTTGCTGTATTGTGCAGTATAATTCACGTCCTGCGACCCTGGATGAGTGTAAATATCATTAAGACCTGTAGTATATAATCATCTTGTTGTTCACACTCACAATAATGTATCTGTATGGCTACTAAGCAGTGTTTGAGGCAGATAAGTGTACTGTCAGGCAACAGCATGCTGAGAAACAAGATGAACACAACGTCACACCTTCAGTATGTCAGGGTACGTAGCTGCTGTAATTACGTTGCTACCTCAATATCATCTAATACAGAGCATGACATCACTTACAAGCAAGGTTATAAGGATTTCTTTCAGACGGAATATTATTTAAATATTTATCATCCAATCCACTTCTGTGTTGGTTCCCCATTTCAGTTCATAACTCCCACTAAGTTTCTACTAAAGCTTATATTCAAGCTATTGTTCTGTAAAATGTCCATTCTTTTCATGTTTTTTTTAATACATTGAAAAGGAAAGGAAAAAGTAAAGCAAAAACTCTTAGATAGGAAGAAAAACATTTTTTAATCTGAGTAACGGGCCATAAAAGTAATTGAATGGTGTTATAAGTGAGTTTATGCACATTCTTTAAAAGTAACTAAAGTTCATCTTTAGAACGCAAGCTAAATTGTTGAAATTCAAACAGGTTCAGATTCACAAGGTCATCACTCACCTCAATGGCTATTTTATTGAATGAAGCGCTGTCTTATCCGTCACTCTGTGTTATCTCTTTCGATGTGTGTACATTTCACGCGCAGGTATGTCTGGGAACATTTTTCTGTTATCTGGATAAGTGCGATCATTGTTCCCTGATCTCTGAACTGTTGAGATTCTTGCTTTCTCTCTGTTGCCGAAAAGATATGTGTGGTATTTAGCGGCCACTACGTTTTATACCTTACTCCTGGTTGGCTTTTCTTCTGTCATACCTCAGTCTCCCACTCTGCAGCGACCAATCCCATAGGCATTAGCCAATTTCCTAGCACCTTGAATGTCTTGCCTCCTTTGCACCTAAACACCTCCTCGCCTCCTATGAGGAGGAAAAACTGACCACCTTCCAGGCAGCTTCGATGATCAAGTGCCCATGACATCTTTTCCGGGCGACCACTCATGTTGGATTGGTCACCGTTCTAGGGAGTGAAAGCTGGCTCTGTTGGTCCTACGACTCAGGTGTTGAGGGCGCCCCCTAGAGACAGGGGGAGTCATTACGAGCAGTCCCTGATGAGGCTGATGACGACGACTGCGGGGTTTGTTTTTTTTTTATTTCTCCGTGGCTCTTTAAGGTCCTTTCACACACGCTCCATGAAAGAGTATTGAATCCTTGTCCTTCTGCACATCGGAGCATGGTGGGGAACAGCATCCACGCATGGCAACACCAGCCCAACAACCATCTCCTAGCAACGCACGTCCTCTGCCCCAGGAGGAATCTGGAGGTCTCCGCTGTAGTCACACCATGCATTTCCTGGAGGGCAATCAGCTTTTCCTCATCTCTTCTCAAACTCCCTCGCTCTTACCCTACGTCTCGCTGCTTCTCGCATCCAAATACTTCATTCCAACTGGCTTAGCTGTTTTGGAACGAATCTTTCTCGGGATGAAAATAACAAGCCCACAAAATGTAAGACAAATAAAGTGAAAGTAAATTAGCCTGGACACCTCGAAACTGCTTGGCAAAGTGAATTGAGACCAATGCAAGGAATATAACTTAAGCTGAGATGGGGTTTCTTGTCAGCGTTTTCTCAATTGTATTTACTTGTACTCATTTATCATCCTATTACCAGAACTAATAATCAACTGTATCCAACAATGTAATGTACCTTACCAAAAGAGAAAGTTTTTGCATGACTTTGCGTGACATTTTTGATTTGCTTTTAAGAAACAAAGCAAAAAAAAAAAGAGGCTAAACTCCAACGAGCCCTCGTGTGACAGAAGGTACCTAATCAAAACAGCCTCTGCACGCATCTGCTAACATGCACGCTCGTTCCCCCGCTCTGTGCTAGTCCCCTTCCTCCCAGCCCCATCGCCACAAACCACCGTTCCCACAGTATTCCCATGACTCTCGGCTGCTCCCCCTCGCTTCCCTCCAAGGGCCCAGACTCCACCAAAAGGCAGGAGGGCTGCGTTGGCGAGCAGCGAGCTGCTCGAGCCCACCTTCCTCACATCTGAGAACCTCTGTGAAATCCTAATCCCCAGAGCAGGGTGAAACGCAGGCCCAGCTTGCCTGACCTCTCTGGTTGCCATGGATACAGCGCACTATAAATAAAACAGAGGGGGCTTTTTTTTCCGAGCAGTTTGGCAGGGCTGTGTGGCCTGCTCACTGGTGGGGCTTATTTTCTCTCTCCCTCCCTCGTTCCGTCTCTCCTCGCTCTCATTCTACTCCCCTTCTCACTTATTCTCTCAATCATTGAGTGTCCGTTCTCATTCTCTGTCTCGTGCTTCCTCCCTCTCCTCGGCTCATTCAATAATTTTCATTCAACCCTTTCGAGCCGAAACACCTGTATTAGTACCACAGCTGTATTTAGATGTGTTTCTTGCGAAACGTGGCAGTTTAACAAGTCACTGTTCAAATTGAGAGAGTAAACGCGCAGACGGGCAACTTGTTTGTTTGTGAAATACACTCTGTGAAGTAAAAACGCAGAAAGCCATCTCGACAGAGGCCAAGTTCGCGAAAAGGAAGACTTTCGGTGATTGTTGCAGAAAGTCACCGAGAGACTAGGGAGGAGTGCTTGTGCACTGAATCAGGACTGTGCTGCAGATTTTTGTCTGGCTCGGCACATCTCGGGAGGCTGGAAAATAATTTGGTCATGGCTGTGGGAGGTTGTTGCGAGTGGGAGGCGTGTGGGTGATGTGGGGGAGAAGGTTTGAGGGGTGACTGCTCGGTGGGAGGAGGAGGAGGAAGGGGTCGGGTTTTGACCGTCTCGCTGTGGTGAAAACATGCTTGACACTTCATTCCTTTCCAGTTAATGTGGAGCGGACTGCAGGATGTTAACCCCTTAGCCAGCCTTTTGATGCTTGGTTTCCACTGTAAGTCCTCAAACACTTCCTGCTTGGCGGCTGGGCGGAAACTTTCCATGGCAGTCCTGGGAGGATATCAGCCTTGCTGGTCGTAGGAGGGACGCTTACAGTATACATTATTTTCTGGTATCATGTCTACATTAGCTGAGTGTAATACTGTGAGACAATATGACAGGCCTGCTGTGCAATCTTCAGAAGCTGTCATCATGATTTGAAAATTTGACCATCACATGCCAGATACTCTTTGTCTGGGAGAATTTTGAAGAGTAAGCTACATTTCTTGGACCATCTGCCTCGTATGAATTACACAAAAGACAAGACCGGCACCAGAAAACATCCACAATGTTGCCTGGGAGACAGAGGTCACATGAGAGGATGAGTCACAGAAACCCAGAACTACCTAGAAATCAACACTATCGAACGGCCTCACTATCGTGGTGCTCTTTACAGTTTGGCGACATGCAGGAGGATTAGTGTCGTGTCAGTGCATCAACGACGGTGAGACGGCGCCCTTGGCAAAAGACAAGTAAACGGTTAAACTTAATGGGGCCAGAATGTGATACCTCAATAAGAATCCAGTCACTATCCTTTTCTAGATACGCACACACACACACACAACCCTGTGTGCATATCAACCTATGTCTGACCATGTGTCTAGTGCTGCGCTGTGTGCGTGTGTGTGTGTGCGCGTGTGTGTGTGTGTTCATGCAGACCTGGAGAGTAGGGAGTTAATGCAGGCAGGGCTGTGGCAGTCCTCCTGCCCCTCAGCCAGATTAATCATGCAGGAGAGACACAGCAGGCCCCCGTTCATTCTGCCTGGGGGTGAAGCTGTGCCCGCATGCTCTCTCCGTATCACATGGCCTCGGCTCCCCTCTCCTCTCCTCTCTCGCTCTTTCTCTCTCTACTGGGGGTGCTGTGGATGGGGCTAGCGGTGGGGGAGGAGACGGAGGGGGTTATTGGTGGAGTGGTGGAACGCCACAGCACGCAGTATATAGCTTCCTTTCTATTTTTTTCTCTTTTTTTTCCCCCCCTCTCTCTTCCCCCTTCACTTACCCTTCTGTGGGTGTGAAGCGAGCGAGGCAGAAAAAAAAAAAAGAGAGAAACAGGCGTCCGTCTCTCCTGCGAGGAGACAACAACAGGCTCTTTTTTATCTCCCGTTGGAGGGCCCTGACGACAGCAGTGGCCGGGCTCGGTGGATGAAGAGTGTGGGGTGTGGGGTGGTGGGGGTAGGAATGGGGAGGGGGGGGCATACCGAGGGACTTGCCACAGATATCTCCTGGAAACTGCTCGACGATGTCTGTGCGCATCAGAGAACAGCCACGGCCATTGTCGGGCTCTTCGGGAAACAGTTATCTCGGTGGCATCGCACAGTTTTTGCAATGTTTTGCACAAGCACTTACAGTGTGTGTGTGTGTGTGTGTGTGTACAGTATAGAGTATTATAGTATTCATGTTTTGTTATGTTGCAGGTCTTAGATATGAGCAGTGTACTGTTAATTTGACTGTGAATAGTACATTTGTGCATTTGCTAGTATTTGCATGCAAGCAATACTGCCTGTACCTCTGTGTGGACATACACGTACACACACATACACTCACACACAGACACACACATACACTCACACACGCACGTACACGTGACACAAACACACACAACAAGATCCATGTGTAATTAGCTTTTTGTTTTTCTCAACATTTTGAACCACATCAAACGAGCCTTTAACACACTTTTTTTGATATATAATCATTGTCTTTTTGTATTTTATCAAACAAAGCAATGATTTTACATATGTGCCACAAAAAACACCAGCCTGACTTTGATATATGTTTCCCCAGCTGGTAAATGTGTACGGGAGAGGTGACCAAGACACACTTTCACCCCCTGTAACAATCACTGTAAACAAGTTGTATTTAGTTTCACTACAAGTTAAAAAGTTGAAACACACAAAGCTATTGAACTGTGCTGCATATTTTCCCAACGTCCTACAATTTGGGGTCAAATATACTGTACTATTATATGGACTAGTTTATCATGGCCGTATTGGAAGTGGTTTGTGCAGGGGCATTTTTCTAACTTCAGTGTGCAAACAATTCTGACATTTAATAGGACTACTTCTTTCTCTTCAATGCCATCTTTAGTCATTGATAGTATACGATATAGTGTCTATACTTTCTAAATCTGTCTTTTATCTGACAGCATATAGCTCCTGTAATACACAGGTAGCACTCTTGCTCACCTGCAACCATATTCTTCAATGGAAATTATTCTGCCACTGTACCGCAGCAGAGAGCATTTCGACTTCATCATTACTGTAATGACGTATACAATGTTAGAGAGTTGCTTTTATTCACCCCAGTGAGCTGATTTGTACAGATTAGCTGACTGCCAACCATTAGCTGCGGTAACTGCGGTCTACAAAGGAAGTTACAGACGCAAATGTGAAAATATGCCTTATAATTTTAGCATTGGCAAACATTTGAATTTTCATGCAAAGCTTGGGGAGCATCGCTGGAAATTAAGCAAAAAATGTCTGCGCACAGTAATAACAAGCGTGGGGGTGGATGTGTGGCCCTGCTGAAATTCAAATTTTACACTGGCTCTG
This sequence comes from Clinocottus analis, assembly GCF_023055335.1. Lineage (NCBI taxonomy): Eukaryota > Metazoa > Chordata > Actinopteri > Perciformes > Cottidae > Clinocottus > Clinocottus analis. The sequence continues at coordinate 13,283,263 of NW_027176207.1, read as the reverse complement.
GTGATGCGTGCAGATCTATTTGCTGAGGCATTTAAAAAATTGCATAAATTTTCAGTGAACTAGCTGCAACCTTTAGAGCATGTTAGTGTTGTGCATTGCATTCTGCGAATCAAAGTTTCTATTCTTAATAAAATAAACATATTTCATTGAAAGGAAACATGTTCATTTCAGTCTGGAAATTTAGTTCGCTACAAAAGCAGAGTGAGAGGGGGATAAATAAAAGTAAAATACACAATAAGAGAGTACTTTAAAGATACAAGGTGTACAAGTTACACAATTTTATTATTTCTTTGATTTCATCATACAAGCTTGACAGCAAAGATAAAAATGTCTTTCATTTTACAAGTGAACATTGCAGTAATGTTAAATATCCCATTACAAAACATCTTTCTCCCCATAGAAAATGTGAAGAAGAAAAAAAAACGGAGAAAGTACAACCAAGCGTCTCTAAAATATTACTGGAAATATTGCAGAAGAGTAACACGGAGCTGGATTATTTGGCAGCTACTGTCTGACTTGATCCGCTGGGAGTGACAGACGATGCATTTGGCACTTTCACTGGTCCACAACAGGTCGCACTGAGGCTCCTGCCAGGTGGCAGAGGGAGACATACATTGCATTGTGACAAATAAACAACCCTAAAGTATTCCCAAGGAGGAGACAGCAAGATGAAGGAGGACCCTACTGCGCCTTATTCTACCCCATTATGCCTGCCCATGCCCAGCCTTTTGTCCTGAACCGCACACGTGTGTCTGCATATGAGCTCATGCAAACTGTCTTATAAGTGATGGAAATTATGTCATTGGCAAGTAAACAATATTGTGTGTCTACGGTTTGTGAATTGGACACGAAAATGTGTGTTCTTCCCGCATGTGACACAAAGTGGAAAGCATCAACATCAAGTGAATACATGTGAACAATCAATTCCCCTGGGAAAAAAAAAAAAATACATAAACATCGCAATCAATTGTTTTGGAATGTCTTTCCCATGAAGAGTGTTTACAGTACTGGAGCTTCCAAAAATACAACAAAACCATTACATTCAAGCATTTCCATTGCTGTGCTTTGGGAGTGATAGCAACATTGTTAACATTACCATTTTCTTCTCTTTCACTTTAGTGTTGTTTATCCCATTAACCCACTGGCTGAGGCTTCACCTTCGGTGTCCAACATTGTTCAGTGTGGCGTTATTTGATTCACTGGGATGCGTGAAGCAGAGTTTCAGGATTACCTGACGGTAGGTGTGGTCTTTAGACGCAAGTGGCCAGGCTTGTTGGGTAGAGCAGGCTTGACGCTGCGAGAGGCGGTCTGTGTGGGGGTTGCCGCGCCTTCAGCGCTGAAGGTTTTCATCAGCTGAGCCACCCGGCCACGCCCTGCGCAGGTTGGGGCGCTCCCTGATGACCCGGCCTTCTCCGAGCCAGCCCTCCGAGACGCTTCTGATGCACCAATAGCTGGAAAACGAGAGAGACGATTTTGTTAAGATGGGGGACGGCCGTAAAGAAATGGGTTATTCGTTGAAGTTTTGGTTTTGTATTTCAAAAAGGATAAACAAATTGGAGTATGTATATTTCAAAACTGGCTGATAATTGGATTCAAACACCATATACAGAATCGATAAGGCCAACGTATATTTAAGTACATCTTTCTTAAACTGTATTGCAATTGCATTTTCAGTTGCTTTGTTTTAAGTGCTACACTCTGCATCTGCTATACCGTCAGATCCTGAAATAAACTTTTTCCTAACTTCCTTAGAAGGATTTTGATACATGATTATTGCTTCATTAGCATTCTCTCTGTTTTTCTCTTCATTGTGTATTATGGGATGATTTTCGGGGCTGCGCCTCAAGTAGTCGTTCTGTACGGTAAACGACAACGGTCAGTGTCTCGCAGCACCAACACAACACCTTTTGAGCATGAGCACATCAAATCCAGGTGGAATTTAGTTTAAAACCATCAACCTTAAACAATGATAGTTACACAGTTAATACAAATATACTAGTGTTGCAAAAGCAGGAATCCAGTCTATCCACAATACCTGATAACGTTCTCTCCAAAACACAGCGTCTACATTTTTCCTCACTCTTTTCTACCGGCTTTATTCTCATTTTCATTCGCCTCCCTTTATCCCACTCTGGCTGAGCAGAGGTCATCCTCACTGGAAGTGTAGGGACACAGCTGGGTGTAGTTGGTGTGTGTGTGCTTGCTGAGGTACTGTGTTTTGAAGAGGGTGTAATTGCGGGAGGAACGGAGGGAACAGGAGTAACCGAGGGGAGGGAGGGAGGGAGGGGGGGGGGCCACAGGGACGGCAATGGAGAGCAGACAGACGCTGCTCAGACACCAGAAGGCTTGAGGAGCCACATATTTTTAGCGTCATCCCCGGGGGACAGAGATATGTGAGAGCGCCCGCGTGCACGGCTCCGACTCACACAAGCTCACACACACACACACACACACACACACACACACACACACACACACACACACACAGGCATACACGCATACACGCAGTTTCGGTTGAATTGAAAAGACACACGCATGTTCTCGTGTTACATTCAGGTCCGTGCATGGTCACACACAAACATACACCTTCGCACAGCCCTCCTGCTCATGGATTCAGTCACGCATGCAGCCGTCTCTGACTAACACCATCGCATAGCACACACACACACACACAAACATACACACACAGACACAGATGAACACACATACACGTACACACACACACACACATAGAGGTGGGGTACAGCCAAAACCACACAGGCACTCCCGGGGCCAGGAAGCCTTTAAAGTTCTTGATGTCTTGCAGGCATGAGAGTGGGAGACCTAAAGTTTCCTTTAAAGCTTGTGTTATTTTTTATTGTTGTTTACCGTCTCCCCTCGCTCTCTTTCTCTCTTCCTCTTTCTCTCTCTGTGGCTCTAACGCCTCCCTCCACCTTCCTTTTCATCCTCCTCTCCCCCCGTCTTGCCCTGCCTTCCTCTGCCCCCTGACCCGCAGTTCCTGTGTTAATGTCCTCTCGCCGCGCTGCGTGGGCTCGCCTCTGATTGTCTCGTTGTGTTGTGTGGTCACCACGGAAACCTTGGATAGGCTCCAGCAATTGAGGCTGACACACATTCAGGCACGCACCGAGCACACACGCTGTCGCACACACAGAGACGCATAGACACAGACGCAGGCACATACACACCCGTGGTCAGAGAGTTTTTTGAGCTCAGAGCCTCGGTGCAGGTCTGAGTGGAATGCTTAATAGAGAGACGGAGAGAGAGAAAGAGGATGGAGAATTGGTGTTGTGAGCTTGGACTTGAGACTTGAAAAGAAATAATACAAATATATATATGTGTGTGTGTGTGTGTGTGTGTGTGTGTATACATACATATGTATGTATGTATGTATACACATACATACATATATTTGTAATTTGTATTTTGAGAGTATTTCTTGAAGTAAAACCCAACCTTCCCACAGGTAACCCGACTAACCTGTCTTCGCACACCTAAAAAAAAACCTACAAAAATGCTCAATCCCCACGCCTTCTTGCCTGAAACTCTGCCCGGCAGCTGCACTCTTCGCCCTGTCAGCAGAAACCATCATTAAAGCTACCTGCGAAAACACCTATTAAAAAGGAAAGAGAATATCCGCATTAAATCACTCGCCTAGATTGATTAATCTCCCATTTGAGCTTTCGAACGCCACTCCTCACATCTCAGTCCAACTCGTAAAATGTACAGGGAGGACAAAGAGGAGGGGGCGGGAAGCACTGTCACTGACCAGGCGAGCACGAAAATTAAAGACCAATCTTTCTTTTTAAAGACCTCCACGTCTCTGGGAGAAGGAGGAGGGGAGGGGGGGGGGGGTTAGGGTGAGGAGGCGTGGGGGGGCAGAAGTGGGGCAGAGGGCAGAATTCCCGAGCAGCATGTCTGTGTACTGAAGGGCAGGGAGGAAAGGAGGTGTGTGTGTGTGTGTGTGTGTGTGTGTGTGTGTGTGTGTGTGTGTGTGTGTGTGTGTGTGTGGAAGCAAGAGGGGGGGGGGGCCCTCCTGTGTGGGGGCTGGGGCCCCTGTCACTTATCAGCTCTGGCTGAGCGTCGCCCTGGGCTAGAGTCGGGAAGCTGCGCTGGAATGTGTGTCCTTCCCTCTGAAGGTGAAGAGAGAGGAGAGGAAAGCCGGCCGACGGACAGAGAAGGGTTTATAAACACGAACACACGCTTATGAACGCATACCGCCAGCTGCTGGAGATTGATACTTTTTCATGCGTACACGCATATGCTAAAATTGTATGACTCTTACGCAGCACTACACACGTTTTATCTGATAATGTGCCTTCACTCTCGTTTTATGCAGATGACACATCACATTAGCATAGCACCAACTTGACAGTTTGCCTCATCACTTTCCATATTTACAGATTTTAAAGGGAAAATCCCCAGGCTTTTTAGGAACAGTAGAGTTTAAACACATTTCACCTAGTCTGTATTTGTCCTTGTTATATTTCCTGCTGAGAGAGGACACTGATCAAAGTGGTTTGCAGTAAATTAGGTCATCTTATGACATTGAAAGCACATAAGATGTTTCAGGTAATAAAGAAAGATTTGAGAAAAGAGGATTAGTAGTTAGCAAATGATAAGCACGGAGTAAATAGACACAATTTCTACTTGAAATCGCATTATATTTAATTATTTGTTTACATTGATTTTTTTACATTCCACTATTCTTTCTTTTTATTTATGTTTTAGCTGACTATCATCAAAACATCTTACAGCTCGTCATTAAACAAAACTAAACAATCATTTCTAAAGTTAAGATTCCTGTGTTTCAAGCAACAGTACCCTATTCGATTCCTTAACCTTCCAAAAACCCTCCAACTCTTTCCTGAAATCAACATGTCGCCAATATGTAAAACTTACCTTCTGATTTGATGATGCTTATTATGGCTTAATTAAAACAGAGGGAGTTGTTCGTCATGGCCTTCAGTCTCGTGGACCATTTCAAAGTTGTAAAAGTGTATTTCCTGTTGCAAAGTATGTGAAATGTATTTTTTTTCCAGGAATGTTCCACATAGTCCTGTCCTGCTGTGCTGTGATTGGCTAGTACTACTTACTGTGCTGGGATTTTGCTCATTTTGCTCACGAGACAGGTTTGCCTTCAGGGCTTTCTGCCAGAAAGAGATTATTTTAACCCACAGCAAGATCTTTTCTGAAACCCAAACAAGTAAGTTTGTTGCCTTAACGTTTGAAGATTTCTGTTTGAGGCAAAATCCCCAGTAAAATTAGCTAGCTAGCATGCTAAGTAACCAGCCACTAAACGAGTGAATAAAACATAATGCTTTTACGAATTCTTATCGCCGGGTAACAAAGCACATTGCTATCGTCCTACGAGTGACAACTTTGTTCGGCTAATATTTATTTTGACCAATCCTGGAAGTTAGTATTCCACCGGTGGCCGTGACAAAAAAGCCAATCGGATTGGCCATTGGATTTTGGAAGATAGCTTTAACTAAGCTCTGTCACAAACACAAGTTTATGATACATACACATCTTGTCCAGCAAGATATAGATAGATGATTTTTGAAACGTGAATCCAATCGGCAGTAGTAAAAAGCCAACATTAGGCTATAAACCAAGTACGGGGGGCTGTGAAGGCACAATGTCGGCCTGGTGGTGTTTTGTATTCTCATTTAGCCACAACACGTAAAAGCTTCAAAGTTCACAAGACGGCTGTAGTATTTTATGTTGTAGAACAAAACCAAGGAAATTCTGACAAAAATACACGTTTTCCCTCTCACCAGAGTGCTGTTGATCAATCGAGAATGATTTGGTGCGAGTTGCCTGGTTTTGGAAATACTGTCTGTGGAGATGTCTCTCTTGAATATAATGGGACTGTATGGTACTGGGATTGGGGTGCTCAAAGTGCCAAAACAAAAATACTCTGTTACTGGCTCTGTCCAGAAATCATGGCCAGGTTACTTAAGATATTCAACACACGTTGTGAGCCGTTTCATGTCGGCTGTGGTCGGAAGTAAAGTGTTCCTCCATGAAGCGGCACACAACAAGTGGTCTGCTGTCGAGCTTATTGAATACTCAAGTGTTGTACTCAGAAGAAGTTTAGGAGAGCTCCAAGGGGCACTGTAAACATATAAACAAATGCTATTAGGTTCCTCTTCTACAACTGTTGTGTGGGCCACAGTCTCTGCTTACAGGATGCAGGAATCTTCGCCATCACCCACATTCTAAAGAAAACAGCTGAGGCATGAGCCTTATCCGAACCGGCCTCCTCCTCCTCTTTGGAACAAGCTTCCTGCCATTGTCAAGGACAGACACTCTGTCAGTATTTTTTTGTCCACAGTCAAGACACATTTATTTAGCACTGTGTTCAGCCCACCTCGACTCCCACCACACCAGCTGTGCCTTTCTCTTTCTTTACCCTTTTCCTTCATTTGTGTGTTATTTGCTGCCCTGGCATTGCCCACTGGCCCCATATCCAGCTACCAATGTGGGCACACACACACACACACACACACACACACACACACACACAAACCTAAACATGCCTGTGCTACCATGATTGATTTGAGTTGTATGTTTTCTTATTTTCTTTCTATCCAGGTTTTAGTCATTTGTGATCTGTGAAACTGATCCAATTGATTCACTCACCGTACATGCCTCCACAAACAGATGTCTTACTTGATGTATTTTAAGAGCATGAATTCACTATTCGATAAAAATGTTCTATGTTTAGCCATCTGTAAACATGATTTTTTTAAATACTTCCAGTATTTTCCCTCGTGGTGACACTATTAAGAGAATGTTAGCTTGCTTGTGTCTTGCTTTTGGAAAGATTGTCATGGCCTCCAAAATCTACAATAAATTGCCAGGAATGTTCAAAATGAATTCAGCTATCAAGAAGCCAGCACACATGCAGGCTGTTTCTTTATGAGAGGATCTAAATAAATAAATAAAAAAGATTCTGATAATATTAAACAGCTTTAGCAGCTGAAGCAGTGATGCTGTATGTTTGCTTTTGTGTTAGCTTTTTTTTTTTTTTTTTACTGTTTTTGAGCGACTTAAGAGATGATGATGATGATGACAGGTTGGACTCCTAATCTCAGTCATACCATTCAACTCTCCCACAAAATATTCAAATATTGAAATGATCTTATGTTGCATTTAAGCTTTTCTGAAAAAAAAAAAAAAAAAACGTGACTCCATCTTTTCAGAGCATGTCAGCGTCCAGCAAAAGTTGCAGTGTGTTGACTGTGAATGTGCTGCAGGAGGACGGTTTTTCCAGCAGGGGGATCTTTTTATAGAGATCAGGATTTCTACCCGACTGCACTTTTTTTTGTACAGTTTCACAGTTTTCCACTGGATGGTGCTAATGTCTCTGGACACTACCCATTTTTCTAAATAACTGGGTCACTGGATGTATGGAGAATGAGTGTTTGGTCAACTCATAAATTGGGTGCTGTGTTTAAAAAGGAAGTCTGGGAATCACGTTGATAATTCAAACTAGAGGTAATCAGACTAATGACAATACAATTAATGTGAAGGCCCAAGATATATTTTGGGAAGACCCCTTCTATCTATGAGCATCGGACTCACAAAGGCAGAGATATTGAAGTAACACAGTCCACATAACAGACACAAATAGAGATACAACATCCCACTGCTTTGTGAAAAGGGGTAATAATGTTAAAATGTAATGCTCGTGATGGGTGCATTTAATAGGTTAGCTTTGCCACCGCTCTCCCCTTTACAAAGTTATCTGTTCATAATGCTTTAATGACAACAAAGGCTGGCAAATAGCACAGACGACATTGTGTAAGGCCAACAAAACTTCCAATTTAGATGACATGATTAAATGCTAAATTGCTCATAACAAAACATATGACCTTATTTTCCATTCAACTAAATTGGGGGGAAGTGTTTCGAAGATATTCAATTAACGTAAAATGATCTGCTTATTGTCTATTGAATATCAACCAAACGCAGGGTTAATAATTATGCTAAATAACTGAATAGCAGAGATGAAATGTAAGATTTTAAGTTAAATACCTTTTACTAAAATAACATGGCCGTTGGTGAAGTTTGGGGGGAGTTTCAAATATTCTTCATTCATGGACCAATGGTCCATTTTAGCATCAGTCTATTTTCTTGCATCAGCCTTGATCTGTATGGCCATGCACATCACCCAAGCTTGCTAGTCAGTGACAATAGAGCTAAGCTACCAAACAAGTAGGTGTGTGGGGGGCGAGGGGGCGACGCTGTACCACCACAACACAAATCCCAGTCACAGAAGCTTTTTCACCCTCTTGGCTGGTCTCCTCTAACTCTGCCAGACCATAAAGATTCCAGCCGGCTGAGGCACTATTTGGCGAGCACCTTAGATTTGCAGAAATAAATCCTTCATCAGCGCTGCAGCACTGAGAAACCCATCGAGTATGAAGTTTGTTCAGACCGGTTCTGCTCAGCTCTCTGCAGCCATTATTGCTCACCGAGAAGAAGCAGGAACTTGTGATGACTGTCATGTAAGATCGTTGCAATATTGCGGATTCAATTCTCAACCCACAGCTGTTTGTCACTGCTCTACTACATATGTAACACTAACACACAAACAAACACAATGGAAGTTATATTTATGTAGGATTTATGGATATCTGTATTGGCTGTTAATCCATGATGACACCAGTCATCATTAATGTTGCTGAGGGGCCAGGAAATATATAAGATCATTTATGGACTTAGAGGAAGATTTTCTTTTGGCATCAGAGCCCTTACACACCTTTACCTGTGATGCTATGCACACTCACCTTTCCCACTCAGTGATTGCTGGGGCTTCTGAGGATCCTGTGAGTGCAGGCCACCTTTGGTTGTTCCAGGGTCCATTTTGACAGTGCTGCTGAGGGAAGGGAATGGTGTGGCGGTGGCCGGCCTCAGATTTTCGAGGCAGAGCCTCGTGTTGACAGAGACTGGTGCTGCATTTGCAGAATCTGGTCTCGCACTGACAGGGCTGGCTCTCGAGAGAAGCCGGGCGCAGATGGAGGGCTGGGGAACTGAATTCTCTTCGGTCACACTGGCTGACTTCAACTCGGGCTGCAGAGGGAAGAGTGACAAAGGGGGGACTGAGGAGTGCGATCAGTGTTGACAGCTAATTCACATACAGTGAAATTACTGTCATGTTTGATTAAATCATTGGATAAATGATTCACCAAATTACAGTTCTCCAATGACTTTAACGCGCCATAATGAAATACACAGAACTATGACCACTGATTAAGAGTCTGAGGACGTGTGGAGTGAAAATTATAAGGTGACTTGGAAATCAAGCAGCCTCGGTAATCTTCCTTCCTGATCTTACGCCTTCTTAATCAACAATCTCACTCTCTCCTCCTCTCTCCGGCTGACTCCTTCCCTCTCTAAATCAACTGGAGAAAATCTGCAGCAGGGCTAGCAACAGCCACTAATATATCTGCAGCACCAAACCAGCCCCTTCCTGTTCCCAGAAACAAATGACTCTACCTACGTACAAGACATTCAACAGAATAATGAATCTTGTAAGGGGAGGCTCAGGCTGTCAGACTGGCCAAACCACCTAAGGTGTGGATGTTCATTGCCACATCGGCATGGGTTGCCCAGCGATGTGTTGGGGCCTTTAAAATAGAGAGTCTGGTATAGATATAAGAAGTGAGGGCGAGACATCTCCTTATGTGGCAAAGAGGAGGGAAAAACAGAGAGCGGCACAGAGCTCACGCGTCCAAACCTCAAGAGACTATCCCACAATCCCATCCATCTGCGACTGACGCATTCGCTATCTCTGGCGTTTTAATTCCCCGATCAAGTTCATCAACCATCTGTTCTAGGGCAGTCCAGAAATCTTGCCTTGCCTCTGTAATTCAGCTGTTCTTTCAGCGCGTGTCACCTGCACACGCACACACACACATGCGCACGAACTTGCGTGCACGTGAACAGAGAAAGAGAAAGAAAGCCAGGGGAGATGGAGAGCGTACTCCCTAGACAACTCAAGGCGATGATGGAGCCGGTGGGAGGACAGTTCAGTTCAGCTGTTCCCCCGGAGAGAACTGTGAGGGGTGCGGCAGCTCAAACGAGCAGGAACACAGAGAGAGAGGGGGGAAAGACGATCCGCAGAGAGGCTGGAGTGAGGGGACAGCTGGCCCAACCACCATTTCCTGTTACTCACAGAGGGTGGAACTGCCATGAAAAGACACGTAGGCACACTAAAGCCACATTTGAACAAGCTGAAGAGTGGATTGTTATATGCTGTTAATCACACCTGTTTTTCAAATGTGTTGCACAGTGCAGAACACTAGTAAGCTGGTCTTTGCTTAGAAACCGTCGAGAATGCGCACTGAGAGCAATATTTGTACAAACTGGATTGCAGCACCTATAAAGAAAAGAAACAACTACAATTACTTTGGTTCATAAATACCTTTTCTGTTGCGGTAGGTGATGAATGCTCACTCACTGACACCTGTGGGTTTAACGAAGACATTACACAAGTGTTACAGGCCATGATGCAACCCCAGAACATAGAGCTCAATTATAGCACGCAGTTGCTCCAACTCACCAGCAGAGGGAGTGAGGTGCTCTTCTCCTCACACCTCCCCTGCAGGGAGAGACAGTGACATGTTAGAGGAGGGACTTGTCATCCTCCTGAACTTTAAGTCAGGGGAGTTAAGTTGATCATATACAAATAAATATTGCAAATGATCAGTAAACTGTTTAGAATCAGTGCAGAGAGTGTGATGATGCGAGTGCAGGAAGATCAGTGACCGGCTGGGATGCTCATATTTCCACTGCGCGTGCGAGCGTACAGCTTTAGCTCAAAGCTCAAAGAACCGTCGTGGTCGGGCCAGATGAGACCCCGGCTCGGTCGGGCTCAGTTTGTGCAAGGTTGCCATGACGACCCAGCAAATCTCTTTTTAAGATAGCGTGGCAAAAAGCCCAATACCATCTTGTTATGTGCATTGGGTCTTTTTTAAAAAAAATAAACCTCCGTCTTTGTGGTTTTGTTGTGAACAGGAAGTTCACAACAAACCACTGTCAAAGGTCGAGCAAAAGAGTGGTTTGTGTTAACTTGACTGACATGAAGTCAAGGAAATGCCAATGTTACTCTGAATTTCATGTACAGGACAGCAAACAACAAACATCTAGGATGAAAAGATGAACATTTCACGGCTGGCATTTTTCACACGTTAGATGCAACCTGTGAACAGCCCATATCTCACTCTTTATACCAGTCAGTTGCTCTGAGCGTCTAATAATGGGTGGTTGTGGGTTTACATTGGAGTTAGTATCAGACAAATCTGGGCTAAATGGTTCAACCAACTCAGCTAACTAAATAATGATTTTTCTATATTGGGTTGTTTTGTTTCAACAAATAAGAAGACTATATCTTGAATAAAGAAAGTAGCACTTTAGTAGCACCCCTTTAGTAGCACCACAGTAAATGGCTCTTACTTATAGCACTTTGTAGTTTTGCTTTCTTGAAGAAATTGTACTTTCTTGATTCTTGTTCTTCTGAGTTTGTACTCACGGTTGAATGCACTTATTGTAAGTCACTTTGGATGAAAGCATCAGGTATTAAATGTAATGTTAAAGAGGCCAGGTCATTTCACAGAAAAATAAATAATTAAAGAGAAGCATTCGTATGAAATCCTCTCTGTTCCCCAACTTGAGAATCATGACAGACAAAAGGATTTGGTTACAGGGCCACAGACAAATAGCTACACACCTTTAAATTCAATGAAATTCCAGGTTGTGTGTTACGAGCGAGGGTCTCGCATTCAGTTCTGACAGGTTCTGTGGTTTTTCTGCTCTTCAAGATGGTTTGATGGCTGCAAAACACAATCAGACCACGTCATATTTCTTCAAAGCTCTACTGTATTTTATATGTTACATTCTGATCAAGGAAACATGAAAACACGTCAATGTTTCAGTAAACAACATTGAAACTCTAAGAGATTTTTCCATGTTACATATTGTTCACTGCCTGTAGGCAGAAATACAACACTGTCTGTTTTATATTACAAAAGTTTATTACTATGCAGTGTTCTGAAGACTCGGCGACTTCTTTTCTCCAATTCCTGAGCAGATGAATTTGGAGCTGAGCTCATCCAACTCCCCGATCAGGATGACCGTTATATCTCCATTTCGATCGAGCAGCCAGCTCACATTCTTACTGTTGGCTGGAGGAAACACACACACACACACACACACACACACACACACACACACACACACACACACACACACACACACACACACGCACGCACGCACGCACGCACGCACACACACACACACACACACACACACACACACACACACACACACACACACACACACACACACACACACACACACACACACACACACACACACACACACACACACACACACACACACAGGGAATAGAGTTAGTTTGACTATTGACACACTGAGCATAAACATGTAAACACATCTAAATAGTGCAAAGATTCTCATTTCAAAGAGGGGTTCAAGAAACCAAACAATAAGACATTGTATGATATTTTACAGGAAGGGCTGGCACACTGAAAACAGGATAGGGGAGTCTGCACTTCTGGGTTCCTCATCTCGATGTCTACAGTTTTTATCTATATTCTTTCATTTGTTTTAGGGGAGATGATTGATATGAGATCTTCGGTTAACACAAGCTGAAGAAATGATATTGTTTTGTTTCACGATAACGTCAGTAAAGACCCCTCTTGTGAGTTTTGCAGCTTTTAAGTGTCAACTAGTGCAGTTAGTTTATTGCCTTACATTGTCTTTTTACTTCTGCCAATTGCATCAACATTTAAAAAATTACAAAAGTAATTTGGGAAGACTATAAAGCGTGTAAGTATTATCAAAATGTGTTTGCCATCAAGCTTATTTTTCACAATATTGCAAATTCCCTTTAGCTTTTTGACGAGGGAACTGGTGTGACGATAACTTTGGCTGAAACAACTACTTCAAAACACTCTGTTCTTTCCAGTCATCGTCCAACACAGCTCCGTTTGATCAAAATAATACTTTACTGCTTCCATTGCCTTCTTTCTTTGACCTTCATAAATTATGTTGCAATCCTGTCTAGAAACATATTCTAGCTCTTTCAGATAATCAGCTGTAGTTCTGCACATTTTAGTTTCTTCTGAGAAGTTGAGGGCCGCTAGACCATAACAGGAGCAACAGCTGCTGGGACCCAAGCTACAAATCACAATCGAGACTGGCCCTTCAGAAAGCAGCGCTAACAGGAAAAGGCTGTCTCGTTTTGGTATAAATATACTTGTTGTTTTTATTCCCTAATCTCAACAAAGTCTGAGATAGTCATGACTATTGACTGGAAGCATACAGAAGTTACTTCATGGAGGAACCAGCTGACGTGGGCTCATAGGGTGAGAGCTTGTTGGGTTGTAAACCGTTTAACATACTTTCATGGTGAACTGGTTTTGCCAGCCTGCCCTGTGGATTGTATTGTAGCAGGGCATACCAAGATGACAAGCACACAGGCAGGGTAAGTTATTAGCCCAATCTGACAGCTACAACCACAACAACACCCTTGCCAGGTGAGAGGCATCCTGTCAGCTGAGTAAAGAGACACAACGTGACCGTGACGCCATACGTCCGGGGCCCCACTGTAAGAGGCAGACACCAGTTCAAACGTTTTGTAAAACTTCAGAGCGAAGACGAAGTACCTCATCTGAAAGGTTAAGTCGCAGAAGCTGAGCGTCTGCCTCATGTGAATGTCACCAGTTTGCACACAGCATCACATACCATGCACACAAACACAGCAGCACAAAGTCATGCGTCAGAGTACATAAACACAATTTACCACAAAGGCAGCCTAACCACAGCAAAAGTCTGAAACTGTTAACAGCAGCCGGCAGAGACGCCGGCTTCGAGCGAGGCCTACGGGCAAACTTGGCATGTAAGCTCTCCCACAAGGCCGTCCAGATACAAATCTAACTCTCTCTTTGTTTCTCAAAACACATACATTTCCTGCATGCTTCCTGTTTCACTCCCTGCTAATTGTTGAAGGGATCGAGTCTGGACTCACTTCCTATTTTTACACAGAATCACACACTATCCACCACTTCCTCTGCGCTGCAGCCTGTGTGGAGAGGAGTTGTGTGGCCATGTGATCTCAGCACGCATCTCCATCCAGCCTCCTCAGGACAGCTGCATTGGTCATTAGGAAATGAAAAGAGCACTGTTCTCTCACTCTGCACCGCGGTTGATAAGTGCTTCGTTATGAGCCAAGACAACAGAGATCACATTACTATGTCAATCAGAGCAAATGAACCCACTGCAACGTGCCGCTAATTGGCTGTAAGTAACATTCAAGTGGGTTTTCGGCAACTGTTGTGTACTTCCAAACCCTCTGTAGTTTGCTTTGTCATCTACACTACAGTAGGAATCCTTCTGTGAAAATTAAAAATAGATCTGTTTATTATGTCAGAGTCAGAACACCATGCGTTCCTCATAGTACTTGTTTCCACTGAAGATAAAATGCAGACAGGCAAGATTCTGAACAATGCGTCAAACCAGTTTCAGGAAAGAGTTTCTGGCTGTTTAGTTTGATTGCGGCGTGTACGCTGTTGACTCAGACTCTCGCTTTAGAGAAGAAGACAGTTCCTGGTAGTTTTCACACCGCCAGTGCATTTCCCCCCTCGCCGACATGCTTTTCTATCTACATATTTCCATCGAACGCACGTTCCACGTATGACTATCCTTCTCTGACTTCTCTAATTTAGGGTTGTGTGGTGTGACAGTGAACAGACTTATCTAGATGAGAGCCTGAGAGCAAAATATGTGTGTGAACACATACCCACACAGCCACATACTTTACACTCACCGTGGCGTAAATATCTCCATCACAATGACACTTCTTAAAACACTTTTCGGACACGTCTCTTCACACTCTCATTTTAGAGTGAATATTATTTTACCATGACATATACTTTACTTTGCTTGTGTAAATGTTAGCGTCAGCTGTGAGTGTGATGTCAACATGAATTCACCAACATCATCGGCCCGCTGTGATTGTTTAGGACTTTGGATATAAAAAGAACTCCATGTGAGTTAAGTATAAACACTCTTTGCTTTGTGTCTGTGTATCATGCTGCATTACAGACACATTAATGTGGAGCAGCTGGTCTGTGTTAGCCCAAGTTTATATTTCAGGAAACTTTAAACTTGCTAAATGGTCTTCTGGTAAACGCTGTGCCCGTCTTGGCTACCAGCCCACAGTAGATAAAATTCACACGAGGTGATGTGTTGGTGTTACCTTTTTTTGGCTTCATTCGCTTGCACTCAGCGTCCCCCGCTTCTCCATCTAGTTTCTCCTCCCGTTCTTTCCAGCGGCGTACCTGCTCCTGGCGCATTTTCAGGAACAGAGTCTTTTTCTGGTCCTCATTAAGAGCATTCAGCACATCGGGTTCGATGAACATGTCCTTCAAAATCTGCTGGAGCATGTTGGCGGCTGAGTTGCGGGTTACCTTGGTACCAACGGGCCAAGCCAATGGAGGAAGGAGGTGCTGCCCCTTGGCCAGCAGCTTCTTGAGGTTGACAGTGTTGGTTTATAGTCTCATGTCATTCGAAAGAAACTTTCACAGCTTCTTTATCCTGAAATCCCTCGTATTTACCCGCATAAACTCTTCTTCATCAATCGCGGTGCGTGCTCATTCTCACACACACTCGGGTACATAAGGTACAAGCTCACACAGAAAATTATCTTTCCTCTCTGTGTCGTCCCCACCCTAAAGAGATGTCAGTATTCTTTGTCTTTGGAGGTCATCTTTGGGACTTTCTACAAGAAAAAAAACAAACAGGAAACACTTGAAACAAACATTCTGAACATTCAATGGTGGGCTTTGGATACCACATTGTTTTCTTATGTCCTATCGACATCTCGATCCCTCCTTTGTCGCTTTCAGAAACTTTTTTCCTTCCAGCCATTTCTTTAGAAAGTCTCCTTCAGTAAGTAGTCTGTGTTGTCCCTCCCTTCATGAATACGGAAGAGCCCAAACCCTGTTTCTAAACTGACACACTGTAGCTCAGAATGGGAGGAGATTCCAAAGGAATGGGACTGTTTCTGTCATCAGTGCCCCCCTCCCTCCTCCTCCTCCTCCTCCTCACCACACATCCCTTCCCAAACCCCTGTTCCTTCGCCCCCCCCCACCCCCCACCCCCCCACACACCCAAACTCCCATGAGATAGCGGCTCCATTTTAACATTGTCAGTTTCTGGTTGTAAGAGAAAGAAAACAACAGGGTCTAAGGCCAGGACAGCATGAGCCGGTTTCTCTAATAAGGAGATTGCAATGGACTCCTCCAATCACAGTGGGTAGTTAAACAATGGCTACCACATAAGCAGCACTTGGAGGGAGAGAAAGCTTGTCTCAGACTGAGAAGTATCACACTGGTGGAATACAGATGTGTCTACTAAACACATTGTAGGGTGCAGAGAAGGAAACCCAGGGAAAGGGAAACGTTCGTAAGTGATACACAACACAGGAGGAATTGTAAGAGAAGGGTAGAATTGGTTGAAGTACTCACAGTGGGATGTAGACAGCCGCTCCACTGCAGAGTATGCTAACTAAGCTGAGAGAGTCAGAGCGCTATGGGTCCTCCTTGTCTTTGTGTGTATGACTGGGCTGATGACATCACAGCATTCCATAATCTCCCTCCCTCTCTGCCTCTCTCTCTCTCTCTCTCTCTCTCTCTCTCTCTCTCTCTCTCTCTCTCTCTCTCTCTCTCTCTCTGTGTGTGTGTCTCTTTCTCAGGCTGATACATCAACACACACTTAATTCTTTTTTTTTTTTTAAGCGGAAGAGAACAATTCAGGAAGTTGAACTCGCACATTAAAGAAGTTGTAAAAAAAAAAAAAAAATGAAGAAGAAAAAAAGGGCGGAATTTCTTATATAGCCTAAACTTGTAAACTCCTTTTTCTATAACCGCTCTCGTGACCACACAGCTACATCTAAATACATCTAACATCAATAGTCCATGTACCACAATTCTAATTTCCAGTTGTTTATACATAGCCAACATAACAAATTTAAATAAATACAAGATAGATAGATGTACCAAATTAAGAAATACTTGTGATGGTTTATCCAAGCATTACATAGGTACATTCATGAATATATGAGAGATTTCCTGTTTCTTCACATTACACATACTGAAACCCCTCCGCCCCCGACTTTGTACTCAGTAAATCTGCATAAAGGATGTGTTGATGTAATGCTATGTACCGTGACATTAAAACATGAGCTAAGGCGATGTACATGTTGTGTTTTGTCCAAGGAGTGTAAGCAATCAAGCAGATGTTGAAACAACAAACAATATAATTAGTGGCCTTTCTTGAATGAAGTGTTAAATTGTGTACAGATGCAGGTCGAAGCTCGGTAAAGCTCTGTTACTGCCCATGTGCCTTGAGGCACAGTGAAGCCATCTTCCTTCCCTTCGGTTGCTGAGCCTCTCATTTATAGGTAAAGAGCACCCTCTGGTGGTGAGAATCCTGCTAAGCATTACGTCACCACCATGGCCAAACCGCTTCAGCATCCTAAACTAAATGACATGAATAAAAATGGATGCAACAATAACGCAAAGGCAGCATTTACAAACATGATTGGTGGAAAGCGCAGCAACACCACAGCACAAAGAAACGTGTGTGCAGGCGCTGGTACACAAAAGGTAAAAGGTGGCACGAGTTGTGCGATAGGACATTCATAGTGCAGAGCTGTCAGGAAACACTCATTTGATGTTGACCATGTTGCAGCTTCATTAAATATGAACAGCGAGCATTGTGGCAGCCGGACCAGGCTGAACCTGCTTTCTTAATCTTCTCCAGCAGCATACCTGGGAGTTATTTTGCCATTGTACATCAAAGTACGATAACTTACATACTCACAATCGGGCGAAAAAAGAAAAAAAGGATTCCTATATATGGAGCACACAGGGAGTTCACAAACATAGTCTTATGCTTCCAAAGCTGTGGTGACATAAACTAATCCTCTGTGTGGGTTCTTGGATGAAGAGCAAACTCAGAGTTGGCATATGGGCTCAATTCAGCACATCTCCTTCTGTTTCCTTTCTCCCTTCCTCCCAGCCAGCAAGAGGGTAAGAGGCCATTGACTTCCCTCAAAAACTCCAGACATACATGTCCTGCAGAAATGCCTTTGAGCATGTCCAGACCCTGCCCTCTGACCTTTCTGGAGGGTGGGTGTTTCTGGTGGTGGGAAATACAAACTTAACAAATCCTTCTATTTATTTTAGTTTCTCCTGGCGCAATAGGTGGCCGAGGAGAAGGTACGGCCTGTTTAAAGTAATAAAAACCCTCTCAACGTGGATGGCCCTGGTGACAGCCACCTACATGTCATAGCAACTCAGCCATGTTTAAAGAACCAAACGCAACTTCAAAGCTACTGATGATCTGGTGAAGGATAATGCCTGCCTTATTTTTATACATATGGATCAAATAAACATTGTTGTCTTCTACATCTTACCATTAATAAGCATCACACCCAAACTCTAGCTTGTGACTAGAACTTGTAAATAGCTATTAACTTAAAAGTATTAATAAACGCTGCTTTTGTTGTTGTATGAATCACTAATTGGGAAACCTCAAAACCCTCATCAGAATGGTAATTTGCAAATAAAACTTATAAGACCCGGTTATGTTATGATCAATAAGCTCTCATTGTTTTTTCAAACGATAAGTAAAGCTCATAGAACAACAATTGTTGCCTACAGATGATCACAAATAGCATAGTCGGGTTGATTAGAGAACAAAGTAATGCTTTATTTTACAGCCCAGTATTATACATACAGTACTAATGTAGAAATTGCTAAGAAGACATGAGTCATCAGTAACTTGTCATTGCAACGTTTGCATTTTAAAGGCTGTAAAATTAAGCTTTCATAATTAGTATCATTGTAAATGTAGAGTCAGACATTGTGGACAACACTACATCAAAATTAAACATACTTTTCATCAGTGAATTGAGGACATTTTGAGAAGGTTTTTCCTTTTTTTCCTCCAACAAGAAATGAAAAAAAAAAACAAAAAAAACATACATTTTGAATGTAGATTTTCCCTCAGTGGGTAAATAAAATTTATTTTTGAAATTTGTCAAATGTACATAAATTATATGTAATGCATTAAAACCAAATGAGCAACTCAAATACTTCTTTCTTTAAAAAAAATAAGACATTCTTTGTTGAGATCATTTTAAACAAGTATTGGTCAGGCGTTTCATTAACCTGGGAAAGCAAAGTGCTACACACAACAACCACTGAAGACAGTTCACCATACACCTTAATGAGAATTGGACTGAAGCACCTTTTCTTAGCTTAAAGCTAAAATGGAGATTTCACTGTTTTTTTTTAAGTTTTCCTTTTCACAAAAACTCCATTGTGGGTTTATAGTCTACCTTTGACAGCCCATTAAGCCAAGTTAACTTTTTCCTAAAGAGAGGCATACTTGCAGTGACGTTGTTCTATTTCAAGTTAAAGTACTTGTGTGAACTGCTTAACCCAACAGGCTGCTAAGACCTTGGTTTACTATATTTTCCTCCAAGATGGAGCTTTGAGTGCAAATAAAGGCATACAACTCCTTCACAAGAAATAAACATGGAATTCAGTCACATGCTTTCAAATAGTAATCATATATTTAATTGATATACATATATTGCCACCATTGGCACATACGATATTGCACACAGTGATGAAATGTTGCACAGAAAAAATAGATATATTTTTTGTGGGCGAAAACATTTCAAAAATTACAAATAACGTGGAATAACGCTGAAAAGGTAAAACTACGGAACAAAAGGAAAAAGAGAGAACACAAGACTTGCTTGCTGCTCCCCATTAATTGAGCGACTTACAACTCACACATAAACCTATACCTAGCCTCAGAACGAGCATTTCAACGGGGGCTTGTCAACAATAATGGATATTATTTCAGGCTACTGATGTTCCCAATCAGCCCCTGCTCTCCCCGCTAATGTGCTTAGCTATAGCGAAGAGCCAACTCCTCTGCATCATCTAGGTGACCACCCCCTTCCATGTTTACATGTAGGCCGATACCCGGATGGCTGGAGAATGGGGATGGCAATGAGGTTAGGAAAGAAGGAAGAAAACAAACAAAAAAGTTAAGAATGTTGCTCCAAATATGTTCCATAAGGGTTTGTAACAAACCCTCTTTAGCACCACGAGTTGTGCGCTAGCACACAAGGGGGCTGAGACACAAGAAGTTGGAAGAAAGAGGAGGAAACGATAACAAAAAATAAGAAGCCAAACTGCGATCCAAAGCACCAGGCCAGCGTGTAAGCATGCGGAGTGTGTAAGGCACCAGGTTGTTTATATGCTGAGAGGATGCTCCCAATCAGGTATCACTCAGTTCTATACCAGAGGCTCCTAAAATAGGTGGTCAAGGACTGTCTAGTTTGCAGGTTTCTAGTCAATCTAAACACAGGAGCAATCATTTATTTCGATGCTGAGGTAAATCTGACATTATCTGATTGTTGCCAGTTTCTCTGGAGTTTACTGACAGAGTTTATAAAACTGCTATCACACATCTATGAGATGCGACTGAACTGGTTTGGAACCAGTTGTTTTCCGTGTGGCAGCCCAAATATTTACAATTAGACCAAAACAGAATCGAAAATGGAACTACGAATGTGTGTCCAAAGTAGCCCCACTTAACTTCACACCTTCAGGTCTTAAACTAGGATGCACCAGTGGGGGAATCGAACCCTCTTCACTGTGGCTCATCCAGTGCTCCTCAGAATGTGATGGAGATATTTTGATTACTGTTTGCAAGGTCACTCCTTTTTATGATCGTGCTTTGAAACAACTTCCACTACAACTACACCAAGCCTTTGGATGGAAATCACTCAGTACTCAAACTTGAGATTTGTACACTACAGGCAGATAAAGATACATATGGAAGAGTCCTTGAGCCGATATTTTTGGGAAACCAACGAAATCTATCTTAGTGCAGATTAACATGCAGCAACAGCACTCCTTGGCACCATTTGGACTTTTATGACTAAACAAGATCACAAAATGTTTCAGATGTACTAACCAATAATGCTCTGCCGAGTTTTGATTCTTTTTTTTCAGACCACTAAGCCCATCAGCACAGTATGGTGTTTGCCTCGTTAGGTAATCTGCAATTCAGGCCATTTGCTACACGTTGTCACTGCATTTCCTCTATCGATTACACATTTAGTACCTTTTTTAAATGAACACATTGCATTAACAACGAGACACAAAGGTAGTCTATTATATATCCATCCGCATGGCAACAATTTCAACTGAAACAAAAATTACAATATTAATATCTCTTTGAATGCCTCTGGCAAACGTCATCAAGAGCCATTGACCAGTTCAATGTATTTGATTTTTAATGTAATGCCTATTGCACGACAAATAGAGCACTTATTTCATTTGATGAAAATGCCTATGGTCCTTTTATACTGCATGACATCTAACCAGTTTTTTCGAAGCAGGCCTAGCCCTCATATGATTTATGTGTAAACACATCTCTACTCACAGGTAAAGGTAAATAGGATGGCAAGTCTACACGTGACAATCCTATTACCAAGTATTTGAATTTTGGTTTTGACAATTAAAATATCTGATTTGTGCTGAAGTCGTTAGCTCACATGAAAAGAAAACGGGTTTTTCCTCAGTACTCGGAAATATATCCATTTTGAACATTGCAGACACTTTTTTTTCTTCTTTTTTTTTTTACAATAGCTTTAACTGGTACAAAAGTTTTCTGTTAATAAGGGAAATAAACACTCAGTTCAATATTGTTTGTCAAGTAGGAAACAATGTTCAAATATAATGTTATTACTTTGTTTAGCAGCCTGTTACTGTATTAATAGTGGATAAGTGGGGTAACATCCAGCGATGAGTGACAACATGTCATAACTGTCAGGTTGTGGAGGTTTCTTATATTGTGGGTGATGCTCCCTTGGAGTTAAACCATTACAGTTAAATCTTTAGATTTCTTTCTTTTTACAGTAGAGTTTTTAATTATATTTCTCTTGTTATTTTCATTACTCTTGCATGTTTATTTATTTTTTGTAGCTATCTATAATCAATCCTCGTCTCCATCGTCCGCCTGAATCTCCTCTTGTTGCTGCAGCTCGCATGCCCTCTTCTCCCGCTGCTTCTCCTGGATCTTCTTCATCTCATCGGCATATTTACAGAAAGTATTCCCGAATTTGGACCACACTTTGTAGGGCACCGTAATCGAGTTGCGGTACGTTGGCTTCACCTCGCTCACCCTCATGAACACCCCATACTTATTGGATCCGACGTCGAAGAAAAACCGTTTGTTGTCCACAGTCAATGATGACCCTTCGGGCAACTCCGCCGGTTCGTCCTCTACACCGTAATCGTCAATAAGTTTAGCCAAAGCGTCACGAAACTCAATAAGTCCCTGGGCCGGCAAAGCGATCGTCTGGCCTTGCGTGGATCCCAAACCGGGCCCCCGGTTAACGGTCTGTCGGATCCTCAGGAACCGTCCCCTCTGGTTCTCTTTCAGATCCATGTAGTATTTCCGATTCTCTCGGACCAAGAATTCGCTCTTCAGCGCTCGCCGGGGCTCGTCTTGCACCAACGCCGGGTTGCTCGGACCCAGCTGGGCGTAATGTTCGATGAAGTCCCCCAAGTAGTCGCGGAACTCGACCGCCACGGACATGGAGAGAGTGAGGCGGCTCTTGTTTCCACCGGCCCCGACTTCTGCTATCTTCAAGAAGCGGCCTTTTGCGTTCTGCTTTACGTCCAAATAGAAGCGTTTGTTCTGGATGTCAACCCGCTTCGACGCCAGCTCTTGTGTCTCGTGCTGGAGCCCGGAAGCCGAGCCCGCCCCTCCTGTCGCTGGGTGCATGGAACCGAAGCCTGGGCCCGTGGGTGCTCCTCCCTGCTCACTACCACTGTCTCTGTCCGCCATGATGCTGCCTGCCTGCCTTCTCCCTCTGTCTGCTGCAAAGCCACGGCCAGCTACCGCGAACGCCGCAGCTCTCGCGAGATCTACACAGAAAGGTATTAAAAAAAGTGAGGAGGGGGAGGGGGGAAACGTTAATGCAGAGCGAGGACGCTGTGTTTGCTCATACGGTGTAATGTCATGAGCTGTCAGTCATATCGAAACCAAACCAACTGATTTTGTTGTGAATAAATGCACCTCGAGGAGTCTGCTTAAGTTTCGATTCGGCTGAACAGCTTCTGGAAATGATGGAGTTGGTTACCTGGAAAGACCCTGGCTTGCTCTTTGTTTTAAAGCACGAGAAAATACTTGTTTCTAACGCAGCACTGCATAGCTGATATCAAAAGTGTCTGTGCACGTTTAATGTGCTTATTATAATAATAAAAACATATGTTTTACACACAATGAGGGAGTGGTGGTAGTTTGACACACACACACACACACACACACACACACACACACACACACACACACACACACACACACACACACACACGCACACATTGTTTATCTAAAGTTTTGTGAGATACAAAATGAAGTCAAGCTCATTGACTAAACGTATGTGAAGTCATGGCAATCAAGCCCCTCAAAGCCTAAACCTTCTTCCCCTAATCAGACGAGATCACCAAGTTTAAGTATATGTTTAATAAGTGAACTGCATTGCTACGGCTAGTAGCTTAATACAACAATATCAACAATAAGACTAATAACCATGAGTGAATCTTTCAACATAGAACATAGAAATGACACAGCATTGCAATGTATGTAAATTATTTATTTAAAAACTCGTGAATTAGACTATATGGAACATCACACAATATTTTTCCGAAACATGACATGATAATGTGTTCTCTTACAACTGAAAAAAAAAACATGTTGGTCGTTTAACCCATGTTAATGTCCTTATGAACATTATTTTGGGATGCAAAGCGTACCTTGCCACATTGGGTCAAATAAGGGATGTTAAGTTGTTGAGGTTTGAAATAGAACAACGTAAAAATAACCGAAACTATTTCAGTGAACTGTAATTTCAGCTTTAAAGAATTTCAGATGCAACATTTTCACCGTGCAAAACGTTTCAAAAACCTCAATAAGAAACTTGTAAAACAACTCCATCCATATGCAGTTGCAAAGGCCCAGAGTCCAAACACACGTCCGCCCGTAAAACTATATGGGCCTAAACTTGCAGCATAAGTGCATGTAGCCCACGAGCTCGCGCATGAGAAGTACATAAAGCATAATTTCTCATCTTTGGCGATAGCGACTATCAAGTCAAGTCGATTTTGTCATCTCCAAAGTCATCTAATTCGTGACGTCAGTGTGCGCCTCGGCGCCAGGAGAATATTTTAAATTCGTCCTCACAGGAAATGTGCGCATGGTCTGACCGCGTTGCAGCAGCTGCTGCTGACAGGCCCTCCTCTTCTTCGTGGCTGCCCAGGCCCACTGACTGAATGCCGTGATGGCATTAAACTACAGGTGATGTTAATTGTACAGCTGTTTTTTCTTCTTCTACAGCAGCATATGCAGCAGAGGCCTATCTGGATACGTATTTCTGTCTGTGCTTTTATTGTGCATATTTAGACGTTATTAGACAGTTATTGTATGAAAACACCAAAACATACATGTTTATACAGGCCTACACATACATAGGCTATTTAGATAATGTTGTAGGATGTAGTATCATTTTTAGGCATATAAGTGTCATATAATTTAGGGATAGGTGACTGACAATAGCTTAGCAATTTTAATTAGAGCATTCTAATTTTGTATGTATTTGTACCCACAAAAAGTAACCAATCAACACATTCTGAACACATTTAATAGGCTTCAAACAAAATACCTTTATTAGACACTGACTTTCTCCACAGTATAATGTCCTTCTTGTTCTCACCCGCAAACCTTTCACTTGAACCATTTATATGCTACATATGGCCTTTAATACAATTTTACCTAAATTCGTTTTTGCGAATTTCCTACTGCTTTATAGCTTTTGCATTTGAGCGTTTGATATTTTTCTAAAACAAACCTTTGCATTTCTTGCAAATCATATACGAAAATGATGAATCAGCGTAATCCTGTTTTGAAAAGTTGTAAGAATGACACCATATACTTTTATATTTGAGTCATTAAACAAACGATTTGTGTGAATGTTAAAAAACTAATTAGGCTAAAACAACTATTTTTTCTTATTATTCAATCTGGCCTTTACATACTACAGGTTAATATTTTCTTTCAATAAAGTCAAATTGAATATTCACAACAGTAAATCGCCAATGTCCATCAACACATGATAATTGCACGTGCATTTTTAGCCTAGCTTTGTGAAACCTATAGGCTACATAGATGCATAATGTCATCTCAAACAACGCACGCCTTTTCTTTTTGTGACCGAAATATCTCGGAGACTGAGAGCGCAAAAGCGTTCAGTGAAGTGCGCAAAATGGATAAAATAAATAATTAGACGGTCGTTCAGACCTTCTGCAGTTCGTTATGCACTTCACAAATATTTATTCTAAAGGTGCTAGCATTGATCCTAAACATTTCAATTAGCCTAAAACAAATTGATTATTATAGGCTACTCTCTGTGTTTCTTTTTCAGGTTTTGTGATCTTATTATTTAAACATGCATATCTGGATATTATTTTCCTGCCAAAAAAAAAAAGAAGAAGAAAAAAGAAAAAACGAATACATTAAGAGTATTGTTGGGAAAAGATGAAAAACGTGGAAGTGTCTTCAGTGTCGGCGTCCCAACGGCTGCCTGAAGGCCTGAGGGGAGTTTAGTAACATGTAAAGGGAGTCTAACCCAGAAACTAAAACACTTCAAATCTATTAACGATGCCTTGTTTTATTCTATAAGCCTAATTATTGTCACACAGGGAACTATTAAGACATTAATATTTATAATAATTGTAAATCTAAAATGTTGATTTGCACTTGTAAATATTTTCGAAATACTGAATATATTTTATAAATATCAAAGCTTTCCACAAATATATACGGTAGATGTTCAACACTGAATTAACCCTCAAGTGGATGACCTTAGACCATTAAATAATATAAAATGGACAAATGTAGAACAACATTGTGATATGATAGTTTGAATGTCAAAGATGAACTAATTATTTACATTTTATGCTGGCAATTATAAGGTAAAAGAAAATATATACACACTATTTTCATATTAGAGATATATAAGGCAATATTAAAAGTACAATAAAACACCGTTATGCACATGCTAAGCATAGTGACGTTCATTAACTGATAATGAGCCTTAGCCTAAGTCTAAAATAACCATTCAGACTCAAACATGCCGTACTTTGCTCATTTAGTTCTGGTGATGAGTTACTATAATTTAGTTTTATTTATCTTCCACAACTTTCTTATTTACCTTCAATCGGCCTCCTGGTGAGCTCCGCGACAATCCTCCCGTCTTGTATCACAAAACCCATAATGTTTGGTGAAGTAAAAAAGTGAGTAAATCATTAAGAAACTCAATAAGACAAACCAGTTATAAGGACATTAAAACGTATAAATAACCTCAAAAAGAGGGCGATTCATACACCTATCATTTTGATGTTCAGCGTCAACATTATACAGTGTAATATATTCTTGAAGTTCAGCATAATCAATATAATGCTGAAACTTTGCTGGTCGGTAGTTTATCCTCAACTCAGCAACGTTATCTTGCCCAACCTTCGCAATTATTTCGCTAATTGATTTATTATTGTTATTGTGAAAGCAGCGGCTGGATTTATTATGTTACTCTTTTGTGACTCTTTGTTTTTGTTTTCATATATTTTTATTTTCATATATAACTTATTTTAGTTTTCACTAAGGTGTTGTTTTGGTATGATATCTATAGGCCCACCTATACGTAACATGTAATATCACCTTTTCCACTTGGGGCGATTATTGCTCATACAATTTACCAATTTATAATATTTGAATCATTAATCGGTTAAATCTGTCTTGATTGGATGCCGCAGGCACGTCCAATGCAGATTTCAACCTCAGCAAATGTGTCGTCGCAGTTTGTGAAAGGCTGCCGCTGAGATCACCTCACAAAGTTTTGCCCTACATCCCAACACCGGAATGCAGTGGCGCTGCTCCAAATGCAGCTCCATTATTATTTCAGGCGCACGGCTGTATGCTCGAGCATATAATATGGTCCTGGTAACTCTGCAAGGCAATGACACATATGCTTGGCTGCACGTTAGGACACTTAAATGCGCCAGGACATTGACAATCCGGATGGCATGTAAATAAAGCGTCATTCCGAGCCAGCGAGATCCCATAACCTACCTTACACCGCTCAGTCTGCAGTGGGCAGCGCCTCACAGACACGATCGCGAGCCGCAGAGGACGAGGCAAGGCAAATGGCACATGTAAATGCTCTCGGAGGCCTTTATGACACCGCAGCAGTCTTGCTTCTGCCTGCTTCACAAAATGGACAAGGAACGGCGAGTCGTGGCACGGAGAGAGACACACGCACAAGTTCAACGCCGCACGCTTCACCTCTGATGTCAACACGCACTGAGGCAACGCAGAGGACACGCGCCCCCCCTTGGCGCGATGGAGGAACTGCAGCTTTGCCTTCTGGCGGTAACAGGTAGGGCACCGGTCTTCACAACTGTAAGAGAAGAAACAAGTGAGCATTGCTTTCAACACCTCGTATATGGTGTTGAAATCTACACCTTGGGGTTTCAATCTACACCTGGGTTTCAACGGTTGAATCTCTGAGGAGATAAGTGGTGCATTCATGCACACACCCTGCGATGTTGTAACGAGTGTTGTTTAAAAACGCACAATGACGCTTCTTGTTACATTAAAGAGGGCTTCTGATCACATATGCGTATACCCTGTCTTACAGCAGCACTCTATAGGCCTTGATTTATGAGAGTGACATGTGTAGGCCTGCTAGAATTTCAGCACCACGGAGAGCAGCCAGATCTGAAAAGTATAAGTTGTGTGGGTGTATTTTAAAGATGTATAAACATATGAGTTTGTTCTGAGCCTTCCGAAATCAACATACACATGCATTGCCCCTATGCAGTCCACACATAACATATTGGACAGGATTTAAATCTGCTAATTTAGTTAATTTGCCGTTTGAGTTACAGCAACATTTACAGCACTATGTCAGAGAGTCATACACACACTGTGGTCAGCAGATGTCGCTCTTTGTGAATACTGTCGTATCAACATCCTGTATCCGCATTCTATATGCCATATAGGCGAAACCAAACCATTACAATCATAACTAAAATCATCAACAGAGCTATTGGATAACTATCTTGTTAAATTATATGTTAGGTAGTCGTGCAGCAAAGTGCTCCCTCAGAGCCTTAATATCACGTGAACACATGCAAATGTTATATGAAGAACACAGAAAAGGATACTTTCATTGAATCTTCTCCGTCCAAAGTGATTTAAATGTTTTTTTATTCCTAATGTGGACCCCGTGCTACAGCTATTTTATGGATTTAATGCGGGGCTTCAACATCTGTTTTTTTAAGAGGAAGAGCAGCGAATGTGACCTGAATGCAGGGCATGGCTTAATGGGATGAGACGCAAAACTCATTCAAAACAGTCTCTTGAAGAATCTGAAATGCTTTCGCAGCCTTAGTCATCGCAGCCATATGATTTTTTTTAGGCCCACCGGACTATATGCGGATGCATTTTTCATCATGAACCTGTTTCATTACTGGAGTAATGCCTTGGCTACAGTGAGATGCGATTTTGAGGAGGGACAGTCATGGATTTAGGATTCCGTTTGTTTCATTGTAATGTGAGATCGCCGCTGATACAACACCATGGAGTGATTGACATACAGTAGCTGGGTTTTGGGAGAGAGGAGATCGACCCTTTGGTCCGTCGGTTGCCTGTATCTCAGTGCTCCAATCCTGCGTTTTTGTTGACGGAGCCCCTTGGCAATCGGCATTTTCTCTCCGTCTGTGGCTAGTGGGGAGGCGGGGAGAGAGCCACGGTGGAAGGCGCCGTGTTAGCGTTATAGCTGCCGACCAGAAATATTCTTTTATTTTTTGGAATAAAACGTGGCTTATGTTTTGCGACCGGACTACCAAACTTGTGCTTCACTGCAGCATTTTGCGTATTTTCCCTCCGCTGCAGATGATACAGAAAACCATCATAGCGGTACCCCACCACTGCAATTTTTGGGCAAAGATAAGAGTGGCGTCGTCTTGCAGTTAAGGCTACTATGGCAGCATAGGGGGCATCTTCTGGAGGGGAGAAACCGCCAATTCCTCGCTTAGCCTATCTACAATGCCTTATTATTAGCAGAAAACAGTGACTGGATTTGAAGCCCAGCATCATCCCGCGGTTCCCTCCGTTTCAAAGCTGCTGTTTACCCATTGGAAATCACTCGAAAAAGCAGCGGATCCCGATGGCATGGACACTTATGCAAGGTCTGCCGCGCTGCCGTGCTACTGGAGCCTACTTGCCGTCTCTTCATTTAACCCAGCTCCATCGCCATCGCCCCGCCGCCGAGAGAGCCCTGCCGCAACGCGACCAGCGACCACCGAGCCAAAGCAGGCGGCATGAGGCTTGATTCAGTACATTTATCCATGCTGGTCATCGGGGTCTCATTCGCCTGCTACTCCCCGAGTTTGAATTCCCTGCAGGACCAGGTTTACAAATCCGCCGTGGTGATCGAGGGCAAGGTGCAGTCTACGCCTGTGAACGTCTCCGCGGAGCCGTACCGTGTGAATGTCAAAGTGCTAGATGTTTGGCCCCTAAACAGCGGGGGTCTGGAGCGAGAACAGCTCGTCACCGTGGGGGAATTTGGATCTGAGGCTCCGTGCACCAAAGTGAAGAAAAACCACAAGTACATTTTTTTCATGGACCCCACTGACGAGCCCTTGGTTTTCAAAGCATCGTTTGCGCCTCGGGACACGAGTGTGAAGAACCTAAAAAAGGATGTTGGGAAGATCTTGTGTGAGGACTGCGGTAAGTTAATGTATTGAGGATTACCGGTAAAGTCCAACCCGGAAGACTGAACGGTCTGTTAACAGCGCCTGGCTTCGGGCTTTTGGTAACAGCCACTCTGGTGAATTGTGGTTATTTTGGCCACAGCATGGTTTGAAGTCAGTGGGTACCCGATAGGTGCCTAAGGGGCGTCTATGCAGCAATTTTCAACAACTCTCGCAGGCTCCCATAGCCCACATGATCAATCAAACTCTCTTTCTCTCTCCCCTGAACTGCATCAGACATGCGCCTCGCACTGTTGCTTGTGAGGAATTGCAGTTTGAGTGTATCGAACTATCTGCATCCTGCAAACCCGCATTATACCTACACGTTGTAGACATGTCTAACTTCATACGCGTTGTATGCAGATTTCTGTTTCGCTACATTGTAGCGGCTTCTTATGTGAACATCGGGCACATGCTGTTCATGGACCCGGTATAATTTCAGGACCAGGGACAGCGGCCTGTATCACCGGCATCACGTGTGGAAAATCACGCTGCCCTAAGCAATTTGGTTCCTAGGCTATATTTAGGCTCCCGCCCTGCTTTAATGCTTTAATACCCCACACTATGCTACCGTCGTCCTGTGTGCACACTTGCATCTTCAGGGTAAATAAAGGGCTAGCAGTGTGTGGTGTAGCCCTAACCTGCATGAACTCATGGGGTTGTGGTTGAAAAATACCAAATTGCCAACTTTACAACACTTTAGGGGGTTTCCTCCTTAGATTCATGCACAAGTGGTTCAGGACTGGACTTTGGTCAGTAGATGGCACCCTTAAGGGAACATTTTTAATCCCACCAGGCACAATTTATTTATGATAAGGTGTTTTTTAGTATATCAAACCCGAAGCTCTTAGATTGGTTCAATAGACAGTTTCTCTTGCTGTGAGATTTTCACCATTGATAATCAAGGCTAATCATTCTGCTATTGATTGAGAACAGTGCAGAATAGTGTTGCTCTAGATGCAGAAGGCTGCACACAACTATACTCATTAATGTGCATGTGCACAATAATTCACATTCATTTGTGTTTCAAAATGATGCATTGTTTAGCCACTTACGGGTTGCTTTGTTAGTAGTTTTGCTAGAGTCGCTTGTCAACAGCTCAAATCTCACAGAGAGTGTATTTCCTGCACTTCACCAGGGTAATATGAGACTCGATTGCATGCTTTAATTATAAAGTAGTGTCACTATCTGCAATTAGATCTTAAGAACAGCGCTTGTCACAGAGCCACTCTCCTACTTGTGTCTACAACTGATGTCCCACGCTGGTCAGTCTGCAACACAACTTGTGAGGCAGCTCATCTGAAATACTTTGAATGATTGTTGAGCCAATCAGGGAATGTGCCACACATGTATTAAAACATCTCTTTTGCTACCAATGGAATGGCACAACATTGATCTTCTAATATTGTGGTAGGACATGACGTGTGCCGTGTACTGTCGCCCTCTTAAATCCTCTTAGCCTGCACTTGTGAGACACAAATGCTCCACTCTCCTCTTGATTTTACCACACTCACATTTTAAACTCATCCCAATAGAGAGGCAACACCAAATAGACCATATTACATCTTAAGTTTCTTGAACAGCCCATACATCCCCTGTCAATTCTTCAGCCACTTAGATAGGCTTGTCAGTGACGTGATTAAACTGGCACCGACATACCGCTGTAATACCCGAGAGAGTTGCCACGCCCACTTCCTGGGCCTCCGTTGATCTTTTTTTATTTAGTTCAAAGTAGCAAGACAGTTCATGTTGTTGTAGTGGCGCCGTAGTTGAGGGGCTTCTTACTCAGAGTGATTGATCTAATCATTGTATCTTCTCTGACCCCGCCTCCTCCCTCATCATGCCATTTTAAATAGACAGATAAACAGTCAGTCCCTTGACAGCTTGTCCCTTTGAGTTAATTCATTCAGCAGGGACTCTAGATCAACAATGTTCTGTGTCCTGCTTTTTTTCCTCATATTTAGTCCTTAACATCCAAACAGTGTATCTATATATTAGGAAATTACATCTTGGCTTTGAACCTTGAACTGCTCCATGAGCAGCTTTGTCCGGGTCCAGATATTGCTTTTAGGCCCACTTAGCATACATCTCAAACGTGCCTTAAATCCCTCTTGTGTACTAGCTCCCAAGTGTGTGAACCAGGGGACTGAACGTGTACAGCTCTCAAAGTGATGCAGTTGTTGTGTTCCCGCTGGTGGAAAAACAGGCTACCAACAGTGCCACCTGCACCCCTTCCTCGGGACTCAGCTGGGAGCTCTGGGTTCCTACCAAAGAGGAAAAGAAGCCACCAATACATACTTTTGTCTTGATAGAGATTACAGCAAACATATGCAAACACAGGCTGATGTTAAGCTATCAAATACACTCATACTTGCTGCAAAGCAGATCATGTTGTATTTGACTGGAACTGCAACATTATTATGCAGTAAAGAAACATGAATGTAGTACAGACTGTAACTATCTCA
The DNA here is from genome assembly GCF_023055335.1 of Clinocottus analis. NCBI lineage: Eukaryota > Metazoa > Chordata > Actinopteri > Perciformes > Cottidae > Clinocottus > Clinocottus analis. Next base: position 13,250,796 of record NW_027176207.1, on the reverse strand, counting down.
GTACTGGGGCTGCAGTCGAATAGTCAAATAATTACCTCCTAATGTCTAACCCTTAGCACTTTTCCTTGACCTCTGTGGAAACGTCACAGGGTCAAGGAAAAATGGGAAGGATAATTCATGAGGAGTTAGGAAAAGACAACCGCGGTGTTCAGAGAACGCAACTCCACTTTCACTAAGCGACGTAGTTGTGACGCGACGGCAGGCGAAGATAGTGACGTCAGTCTGTCTGCAGCGGTGAAACCACAACGTTGTCGTCCATCTCGGACCACATAAAAACATCTTAAATACTTCATCTGTCTTCTTACAGTGTTGCGTCATGCAGACGATTCAAACAAGGAATATTACTACTAAACTGTCTCTTCAGTTTCAAACACGCGGAATTAAATACATTATCCCACTAACAATGTGTGTCATATATGTGTGTCTCATATCTCTTTATGATGTTATGGTTTATATGCAGATTATAATCTGATCATAACAATATACAGACAACAGTTTATGAAACAACACACAACTTGATAGTGTTTTGTTGTAATGTAACAGGATACATTGAGTTGATTCAAAAGATGATAATCATAAACATGAGTCAGACTGAAGAGATCGTCCAGTTTAACTCTTTCATTAAAGCTTCTGTAACTGAAGTGAAATAAAAGAATGAGGGCTGAGGCTGCCGGTCAACACCAGAGAGAGAATATCAAATACAGCAGTTTTATCATTTTACAGCCGTGTTCAGCAACAGCCACGCAACGTTTGTAGTTTGTCATCCGGTTTAACAAATAATTGAAAGTATTTCCAAGTTACACTAATTATTATTTACATGATCTGCATTTGTTGGTCATGAATGAAACGTTACTTTAAATGTTGCCGCCGCAAAGGATTGTAGGTCGGCGTTTTCTCCTTTCCTTTCGTTCGTAGAGTCATGGGTCCTAAGCTAAAGGAGCTAAGTTATGAGGCATGAAGCTCTTTTCCTTAGGTACTTTCATCATCATTTCCATCAGTTAGGAAGGTACCTAACCAAAAAGGACTATTTGACCGCGGCCTGTATCTAAAAACATGGCAGCAAGTTTTTTCTGGAAGTCCAGTGCTGTTTGTAACAAATCACATTGAACAACACCATCAAGGAAAGAGGAAAAGAGTCTAAAATGTAATCCAGGCACATATTTTAAATATTGTTTCCTGTTTGGAAGGATAAGACAATTCACATGAAGTGAACTGTTTTTAAACAAGTTAGCGTGTTGTGAGTATCCACTAATACCACACACTGTTTCATTTGTATATGATGTGATGACACAAAGGAAATATTTGCCTGAATGAGAGTGGATGTAACAATAGTGTGGTTGTCCATCATGACTCAGTCTAAGTCTGTGCAATGAATTTGATAGGTGAGGTTCCTAGCTCTTTGTCTGTCCATACACCTCATAGAAGAGACCTACATAATTGCATTTTATGTGTGTGGGTGTGTGCAGACTGGTGGGAGCATCGTGTCAGTAAAATCGGTGCAAACACTTGTTCAGAGAGAAAAAAGGTCATCTGAGTCGAGGAGTAACACATCGCCCTAAAACCGCCTTCATATTTCTCACTCTGCATGTTTATTCATTGTTCATTAAGCCCATTTGGATCTCTGAAGCAGATGAATACAACTCTGTTGTTGTGAATGCACACTCTATCACTAATCTGTCACTGTGTGGTCCCATTGTATGCAGGTAGCAGGCGATACAAGCAGAATATTGCCTGAAGCATGTGCATTTTTGTGTTAGAGACTTCTTTAGAAGAGCTCGACATAGAACATGAATGACCGCCGCTGATGGCTCCTGCATGGGTTCTGCTGTTAAACCATAAGTTTATATGGCAGAACAAGCGTTTACCGGCTGGTCATTATACTCTAATAGCGCACTTAAAGACAATGTAGAAAACAGTTGATTGTGACAAAGGCATTCATTTACTGTATTTCCCCACCAAGATGTGGTACAAGGTGTGTGTTTGTTTGGATAAGAATGATTGAAGCGTTTTCAACTGTCAGTGCGGTAGTGTCTCAAGCCCCGGGCAGAGGAACAGCCGAATGAGATTGACCAGCAAGAAGCACAGATTTGTTTCAACTGTATGTTTGTTGGGATTGTTTTATATGTTCACTGGGTCTTTTTTGTAGCCTTGCGGCTCTGGTGAATCTCTGCTCGGCGGCTCTACTCTGACAAGACAGCCTGATGTATATTTATAAAAAAGGGCATGGCCATTTTCAGTAATTGGCCTCTTATTTTCCTCTCCTATTATGCATGTTCTCACAATCACTGTCTTTTACTCCACATTTCTAAAGACAGACTTTTACAAGCTATTATGCTGACATAGTGAGCATTTTGTGTCAACAAATGTCTCAATTCTGTGATGATGGATGCGTTTTCATGTTTGAGTTGAGGTAGAGGGATTTAGGGTCATGGTGGATATCTGTTTGCAGAGCACACTTGTGTGCATTGGCTTTTTTAGTAGTAGTATTGTGTAAGCCACTATGTTGTCTAGTCCACTCCAGTGTCAGTTGATTAATTTATTCTGTTGGAGCTGTTCTGTTCTGTAAATAAAGTTGGAGCAAAAAATTCATGTTTTGCTCCAATTTTGTTTTTCTTAGCATTTACTTTTTGAGCTCTGTACATTCAGCAGTGCTTCATACGAGGCTTCATTCTACTTTATATAAACATAAATGTACAAATAGACATAGATGTAAGTTGATGTATAAAAAGTATACATCAACTATAACACTCACCTATAATAAAATGACTAATACATAAACAGAAACCAGTTTTTTGGTGATGGTGAATTTTCAGACTTCCAATTGATTGGAATGTTTTTTGTTCACGACAGGCCAAAACAAGTCTACATTACTGACACATGGGAGAAATATTACTGCCAGTTTGAAGTATTTTATGTTAAATTTCCCTGTGCATTAAATATAATATATGTTACACTCCTATTCGCCATAAGTGTAGCCTTAATCTGTTTCCCATTGTCATTTTGTGGATGTTTTGTCATGGCCAGGTCATTAATGACAGCCCGCACGGGTGCCAGTGGGTCAAATAACGACGTTTTTTCACACTCCTTGGCATCTAATATTGACACACAAGGCACCCTGTAGCGCCTGCATGAGACCCACCGTGCTTCCAAGTTACTACAAAGTAAACCCATCGGCGTCATTAGTAGACGCTCTTTTAGGAAATGCTTTAGGAGTGTTATGACGGAGTAAAAAGGCCAAAAAAACATACAGGGAGGGCTCGAACAAACACAGGACCTGGATTACAGGACTAACCTATAATAGTGATGTTTTTGATAGTTATGTGTCCATATGGTACATTAGTTTACGTGTATATATTTTGCCCAAACATGATGTTATTTCTAAACCAAAATCTTTTTGTTTGAGTTCACATAACCAGGTGTTTTGTGCGTATTGAAAATACGCCAAGTGGTCTAACGAACCGTCAGTATGTAATGAAATAGAACAAGACATTGTTGTTAAACTATAGACAGCAGATATTAGTCATTTAGTTGTTTAAACGAGGACTCTTTTGGGATAGCTGAGACAATACTTTTTTTTTTTTAACTTAATGTCATGTCTAATTTGTAGGTATTTAAAATCAATTGTAGGAACCTGTAATTATTTCATTAGTTGTTAATAAAACTGTTAATATAAATCAGCAGCCAGTTGGATTTTCTGGACTTAAAGCCATTTTAGTATCATTACGTATTTGTCATAATATTTAATAAACGCACTACATTTGATACTAAAGTGATTCCCAATTGCTGTGGCGTGTTCTAAAGTGTGATTTATTTCCTACTTTTTCGTATTTTGCCAAATGCAAAGGTGCAGACACTATTGTTCCATTATGTTTATGTTATGTTTGCATTATCTTGTGCTGCTGTACAGCAGAAACTAATACAGCCCTGCAATAATCAGGGGCGTTTATTGTTAAAAGGGTCTAGTTTATCAAGCTAGCTAGCTAGTTAAGCTGCATGTCTTTCACTGTCCAAACACTCTAACCAAAATGTGTTTCTGGCATTGAGTGATACATTTCAATGTATGTATGTAAAAATACCATTCATAGCTTCAACTTTATTGGATATAAAATGTAATTGAACACAAATGTATGATATGTGTGGCATATTAAAGTGAGAGCACATAAATAACATAGACGTGATCAATATGAGTAATGAGCTGTGTCTCGGCTAACCTGTGTTTTTCTATTTAAAGGGCAATCTATTGTGCCAGTTAATGTTAAAGCCAGCACACCAAAGCAAAGTCCCACAACTACAATGTTAGATGTAGAATTATAATTCATATCAGTAGTTTGAAAAGAGCACAATGCAACTTAATGCTCGTTGGTTTGAAGACACTTAAATTGGTCTTTTTGGTAAGCATTCATTTGGAGTCGTCATTCTGGCCCCGTCATAAATGTAAGACCAATATTAATAATCCTTATGTGTTTGTTTTGCTCTTTACCAAGTTGGAGAGGCGGATTTGTCGCTATCTTTATTTCTCCCGTTTGGTGAAGGGAAAGTGGTGTAATGGTGGCTTGATTTAATTTATTGAACTTTTTTTTGGTAAGAGCTGCTGCCTGGCAGGCGAGCCAATAGGAATTGAGGACAGGGGGAGACAATCCAAATTTGAACCCTCATTCATTTCATACTACTCCAGGTCATTTCAGTTGATACTACTATATTCACCTAAACTGAGCCAGCTACTACAGGTTTTATTTTAAAGTCCAGCTTCTCCCTTTGACCACGTTCAGCTTTGCCGCCTGTCCTTTTTGGGCCAGAAATTTAGCCATGGCCTCACTGCTACTTTCATTTTCTTGTTGTCTTTTTTTTTTGAGCCCCTGATTTTTGAGGAGTGATTTTTTACTTCTTTGCATTAGTGTTCTGCACACACATGCGGTCGAGTTTCAACCGCAACATTTTCACAATAACAACGGAGGGTGGGTATCAGACTATTTGAAATCTATTTTTTCATCATATAAATACATGCAACTTGTATTGTAATTGATGTAAGTCGGTAATTAAATTATTGGACTTTAGACTCTAGACTTGAGCTGAAGCCATGTGTGCCCTTTGACCCCCTGGCTGTCTGGTGCTACTGGAGCAGTAAAGTGCGAGACACCCTCTGTAGTTGAAAGATTGTTTGTCATTAGCAGCAATATGTATTTAATACATTGTTTTAAAGGATTTTTTTAACGGATGCTAATTTTAAATATAAATATAAAAAAAGTCTCAGCTACCTCCTGGAGTGGCTTCGTGTACCCTCAGGGGTACACACACTCCCATTTGAGAACCACTGGTTTGGAGATATGACAGCACTAGTTATTAAAACAGATTGATAATTGACCCTTCTCAATGCGTACAGTTTGACTTGTCATACCAAGACGAGCAGAGGTGTAACAGGTAACAACGGTTGCTCTGATGTTCCAGTACAATCTGTAAACTGGGAGTATTGGATGTTCTGCCAAAGAAGACAAGGAAGTTATATTTTGATTGAAAAAGATTACAACAAATATATGCAAACTTAGTCTCATACTGACTGCCTGTGACTCAAGCAGATCATGCTGTTTCTGAATAATAGGATTTTATTCAGTTGGATTACCTTTTCATTGCAATTTGAATGTGATATTAAAATGTTACATAGCTATATTGCTCCAAAGTTCATTTTGGGCTTACAGAATTCCAACAGGAATTGTGTGAGATTTGTAGAGATCTTCTGGATTACACGCCTAAAACACTAAACATGAGAAAGTGAAAACAAAGGTTTTTTTTTAAAGACTACAGAGAGACAAAAACCTGGGATTATACTCAACATACTGCTATCACAACAAAGATCCACGTCTGATGGAAAACGACTCCCTTTGATGAGTTACAGCACTGTTTGCTCGTGAAAGCTCTGGATATGACAGAAAACTTAGTTGTCATCACTTCCTAATTCTGCTCTCATGTGCTTCACCGCAGAACTAAAACACTAGCAGCCAGTATGAGTGGTTTAACATGAGTTTAGTTCTACATGAATGGTTTAACCACTCCACTGTGACAGATATTGTCCACACACTTCTCTGTCTAACATGCCCTTTGATTTCACACACTCCAGAGCAATGCTTTGGATGATTATAAATTGACATGCTGAAATACAGAACTATGTCTGGGTTCAAGGAGAATAATGGGATTACTCTAAATTCAGCCGGATAAGAACAATGAGAACAAGCCTGCAATGCCATGCAGTTGAAGGCTTCTAACTTTAAATTAAATTAAAAAATGTAAACATTTGTCAGATCTTAGGGACCGCTGAGGTAACAGTCTCCAAAGGACCGTGTCAGAGAAAAGGGGGGGGAATAGTTTGATCGTTTTCTTATGATTAACATTGTCATCTTATGTTTTCTAACATCACAGTTAAACCAATGGCTCGATATGTATTTGTGCATTTAAAATCTGTTTTTATCTTCTTACAGTGTTCACATTTTCTATTAATAATGTATTATACTCTTGTCAGGTTAGTAACACAAAGTGATTTTTAAAGGTAATTGTGTCAGTCCAATAGTTAGATCAAACAGGGAAATATATTATTATAAATGTGGTTGATATTTTCTCAGTTCAGCTGCTTGCTCCGCTGCATGAGAGCCAGACTATATCACTTGTATTAACCAAGGATACAAGCATTCACATTACAAGAAACACTCATCACTCATCATTTTCTATATTTGATACAGCCATACTATTGTTTCATATATTACACCATCATTGGTATCATCTATGTACTGCTGCAACACTGCAGCTTAAACAGCTGGCTGAAGTCAGACACAGGAGCCGGATTGGGTCGGCTGGTGGTGGTGCGAACGCAGATTAGTTCTACAGTTAGAACATAATGTCACAACCAATAATCTCCATTAATCTCTGTCTTAAATAAAATGGGATGAGAGCTGCTTTTGAAGCAGCAAAACCACATTTCCAGAGGGGGCGCATGTCTTACGGGTTTGGAGGTAAAATTGCATTTGGATTTGTCTAATGCTCATCAGAATTATGCCGTGAGATCATTTTGTATTTGTGTGTGATTCCAAAGCTGCGTCCACAAAGCCTGAATGAAGAATATACCCTGTATCAACGTAGTGATGGCTTTTTTTATGTGGACAGAGATGAGATGACCTTGATACGAGAGGGAGATGAAGACAGCTCATGCAAACATCTTGAAGCTGTTCCTTTACTATATTACCAAGATCTTTCATATTGTGGTGTTTAACTTCATTAATGAACAGTTGTTTTGACATGTGATTACTTTGACATGTAAATCACAGATGTCCCAAGCCCCATTATTTGCGAAACAACATGAGGTTTACATGATATTTCTAGAATATCTAGAGTATCAAGCTGTATTTACAGCCATCCTTCCATCCCTTCATCTCAGCCTCGGATAAACTGTGGAACAGGAAACACAGTCCCTTGCATTGAAGTTGCAAGAAATGAATTACATATATATTTTGTGAGTTGCACAACTTAAATTGACAAAAGATTCTTAATGCTTTATATTTTAGCTATGTGGACGTTGTCCCAACTGTTACTACCATCAGCAAGTGGCTGTTTGTTCAGAACCAAACCTCTATGTACTAACTATAACTGTAATCTGAGAGGACGAAGAATAATTTACAGTAAATCTTTAACTAAACAGAACAGCAGTCTAACAAAACAACTTCCAGGATTTTACTTTAGCCTCTGAGATCACAGTTTACACCCAGTCCCTCTGCTTTTTCAACAATTAGGTCTTCATTTCTCAGCCCACTGAAGAATGTTGCCTTCACCACAATGAGGCAGTATATGATCAGGATCAGGAAGCAGGAGAAACACCGAAAAGTTGAAAGGGATGAGTCCGTTGGGAATGTCACAGCAGTTGTTAGACTCCCTGCCCCTGCGTCTGGAGCCGTGTCAAAAACACCCAAAAGCCCACAGTCACGGCACAGCCTGTGAGATATGCACAGGATAACAACTGTGAAAGCCACTTCCATTTGGTTTGTATTTTGTTCCCAAAAGGAAGTCATCTTTCCAGTGTTACTGCTTTGCTTTTAATACTGCAGTTGGCCATAAGCCGGTGTGTTCTTTTGACTAAGCTAACCATAATGGTGTCCCTCAGGGAGAAGCCAGCATGTACAGCGTTGGACCGAGGTCAAAAAGATGCCCTGTAATAACTTTGAGCTGTTGTGTTGATAGAAAGCATCCTCTGCTGCCTCCAGTGCTGGATATATTAACCAAAAAAACAAAGGATCAGTAACTTTAAAATACTACAATTTTAGATCAGATTAAAAGCTTTTAAATATGACGTCCTGAATACATTTTACGTCCTTTTAAATCACAATTAAACAAAAGAAGGCATGTGCCAACATAAAAATGTAATTGTAGATGAAGACAAACAAACCTGCTTTATAATATGGCCTTTTTGTTTTCCCATCCTGATACAACTGTTCAGTGGGTTTATATTGGCCAGCTCTTTACGGCTTGTATCCTTCTGCTTCGTGAAGGCAGTTTAAGTTTTCCCTGCCTTTTGAATCATTCAGCAATTTGCAGCTATCTTGGGCTGCAATACTCTTCCTTTACAGGCTGCAGCCAGTGCATGTAATTAAATATTTATAATGTTTTTTTCTGTGCACAGCATGAAAGGTTGTTGACTAAATTAACCCTTTAAAGTCACAAATAGTAAGAAATTGAACAAGAAATCAAGGAAGTTAAAAATAGGGAAATGTACTATACGACACATTTCGGTGCAGAGTTTTCAGCATGATCATAAATGTGTCATTTTGCAACTACAAAAAAAATATATCATTCACCTCCATTTATACAACATTATTTTCCATCTGTTTTGGCATGGAGTCTGAAATGTGATTTATTCACAAAATAAAGTATTTTTATTCCCTAAATCTGTTCCACGTATATAGAATGTGACAGACAGATTTAAAAATATTTGGTTGAAAACGCTGCCAATAATTTCTTTCAGGGCTATTACCATTCTTTCAGATGCATTTGGCTTTGTGCACATCTAGTGACCTCTCCATTATTAACGTCGTTCAGTCCGGTAATCCAGCTCTGGATCAATGCATGTAAATAGCATAACTCTGAAAAACCCAATCTGAAACCTGATTAAGCCGCTTTGCTCGCTTTAATATTAAACTGGTTTCTGTGGTATGTGACATATTTTTCTCCCCACTGGCGGTGCTTGTTATTGCTGCAAACTCTTACAGATGCAGAGTTAGATGGATAGTTGATGGATACTTTTTTTTATGAACAATATAATTGCCCAAAACACCAGGCTTGTTGTCAGGACTGACAAGATCACAAATTACTGTGGAGATCAACATTGTTTTGGCATGTTGTGTAGAAGTAACCTACTATTGCTCCGTGCAAGGAGGGAGGGTGAAGCTGGCGGGCACACATTTCCATGTTCTTTCACTTGTAGATCTTTCTAGCTCTGGGCGTAGCACCACAGAAAACACATTCCATAATATTCCATAAACTGGTTTAAAGATGTCAACAGGGATCCTCAAACGCAGGGTATCAAAGGTTTGTGTAAACAGCTTAACGCTGTCAATGTCAAACTCTGCTTTAGTTTATTTATCGTGCAACCGTGTCACATACAATTTGAAAGAATAAGTGCATTGTTTTATTGCCAATTTTACTGAAGGACACAAGTTAAAACTTGAGCAATGTTGCAATGTTGGTATGCTAGCTATCTACATTCTTTATGCGTGTTTGTGCATCTTATTTTGTTTGGTTAGAGGTGTTGGGTGAGTTTGTAAGTCAGCGCTGTTTAGAATATGAAGCTTGCAGAATGGATTTATTACAGCAGTTTGTGCATGAAGCCTGCTCGTCAGTTCTTCATTTGATTTTCCTCATTTCAGCCGCTCTTCACCCAGGTGTCAGGTAGATCCACAGGAAGCCGCGTGACACTGAAGGACAGTGCAGGAGATAGCCTTTCGTTGCAGACTCGTTTTTCTGGCATTCATTTGCCGAAGGCCCCCAGGCCACGTCTTCACTCCCATCACGCACCAGTTTCTGTGTCAACTCCTGGTTTTATTGGTATATTTGAGAATGTTATGTTAATGTCATGATTAGAATATCAGAAACGGCAGTTAGGGTCATTCTTCAGGTCATGGTATAATGTAAGAGTTTTCCAATACAGGAAACTGAGACTTTACTGCGACTGGCATATTACTTATATATTCAGTTACAAAACTATGTTTACGCATATGTTTTACCTTTATGACCTTTTTTTCAAACTAAAACTTGTCTCTTTCAATTCTATTTGTCAAGTTTAGCTTGAAGGTATAAGAACATTTCTTTCCAGCTCTCTGAAGATGCTTGCCAGTGCTTTGGGTGTGTTTTTCTTTGGGTAATTGTCTAAATTTCAGTGCATTCGCTATAATTCGGTGTCGGCAAGCATATGCATGTTTTCCTGCGTCAGTCTTGAGATAGCTAGTTTTTCTGCATTTGCGCAGTGATTCAAACATGATTAACGCCACGTAGTCCTGAAAGAAATGTCATTTGTTAAAGTGAGTGTTTGTCCAAAAGTGTAATATAACTGTCTTTTATATGTCCAGAGAAAGCTGACAGTGTCCATGACAGGAACTTCAACAAAACGATAGGGAACAAAAGGACCATGGGAAGGGCAACTGTGTTTGTGTGCAGCGTGCCGAAGTGTTGAAAAGAGGGGCTGCCGGCACTCCTGCTGGGCGCCTCCTGGTGTGTTTAAGGGACGTGTCCGGCCATGTTCACCCCATACACACAGCACATATCACGAGAGAAGGTTTGTTTCCTCAGGTATGTTGTAGGTGTGGATTGATGTGTGTCTTAACATGAAAAGACTTTAAACAGAATGGAATGGCTTGTTAGCAGTGTTTGGAAGTGGACGAAGAGAAAATAATGTTTCCCTCAACAGTGAAGGGGTCTCCTACTTTGTGCCGGAGCTTTGTTTCAGCAGACTTAAGCGAAAACATGCTTCCATGGTGGAGCAAAGATGAATTGCTTAATCCTGCGGTCTGCGATTGAGCCTTACCTTCCTCAACGTAACACAGAGGAGGAGCCGATAAAAGATCACGACACTGCTGACTCACAGAATAACTATACAGAATAAACAACTTGACCCACATATTCCTAAATATATAGAGTATACATGTGGATATTTAGACACATTTTGATTCACAGTCATCCCATTACAGAATGACTAGATACTCCACGCCCTCAGTGACCCGTGCATGCTGTCTGTGTTCCTAAAAACTGTGACGCCATCAAGTGATTTCTTTGGGAATGATAGCAAAAATCCCCCCAAGGGCCTCATCTATATTCATAAGGGACATGCTTTAACTTCACAAACAACACACTTGATGGTTCAATTCACATGCAAAGTACAAGGGACACAAAGCTGTTGTTAATTTAGACAATGTCAAATTCAGAAACATAAAGATAAAAGCATACATGTCTGTCTGTGATTACTCAAGCATGTATGTGTGTGTGGGTGTATGTTTTGGTAGAAGGCTGTTACTTTATCCTTTACCCTTGCTTTCTTCTGACCTTCCACCAGTGCTTCTGCTCATTATTGTGTTGCTCTAATCTGGAGGGGACAGGACTGGGTGCAGAAGTGTATTTATCTTCCTGCACAAATAGGACCTCTTTCCGTCTGGTCCCTGCTCGGCTTGTTGTTGAAAGATAGTGAGCAGCGTCGAGCAAGCTTCAGTGTATGCGTGTGTTTGTGTGTGGGGTTCGTGTGAGTGTGTGCGTGCACGGGTGAACTGAGATGTGTCCCAGCTGGCCCACAGACCAGCACACTAACCATCACCTCACTGCAGCAAACGCAGACAAAAGAGGAATATATCTCCTTTGTGATATTGATAGCCCTTAACTCCGGGGGTGTTTTACCCTAAATGAGAAAGCAACATTCCTCACAGAGGTCTGTTGTACTTGTAAAAGCCAGTAAGATAAGTGTTACAGAAAGTCCCTGTAGTGTGAGCCCTGTAGCCCCGTTTCCGCTTTTCCTCCATCACATCTGTTGGGATGTGTACTTTTGCTACGCATTGTCTAGGCATGTTTCTTTTCATTCCCTTGTTGTCTCCATGACATTAGGATTGCAAGCAGGCAGTTATCATGCAGCCAAGAGCCAAGGGCCAGGAAACCACTGTAAGCAAGCCAGCATTGCAGAAAAAAAGACAAAATAATACAAAAGATGTATTATCGTTTTTATTCTGTGAACAGTCTGTAATGCCATGCTGATAAAACTATTGGGCAACAGTTTGAGTTCATATTTTTTGAACTAACCAGTGCCCCATTCTGTTGACAAATATGGTTTAGTATTTATGACTGTATGCCATTTGAGCAACAATTAATACTCTGTTGGCTAAAACTCAACTATTATATTTTAGGCTAAAGCTTTTGCACTGCTCCTCCTTCGCTAAGCTGCTCAAACTGGCTTGCCTATTTAGAACAATTACAGCTTGAGCTAGCTTTAACCTCCTTCTTAGTACCGTGGTTGTCGGTCTCTGGTGCGCTTGGCTATGATTTTAAGGTGGCGAGGGTTTCGCAGTCCTGTGCAGTCGTCCTGTTTGCTCTGAGATGATCCAACCACGATTCTAGCTTCCTGTCAGCCGTGCCCGACTCGCCAGAGCACAGTGGGAGGCCGTTCTGGCACCGTCCACCGGGGCCACTCTCTTGCCCACTTATCAAACTCACTCAGTTTGAGACCACCTTGATCTGGGTTTATGCCGCCAAAGCGTGATCTAAGCTTACACATGCGTAGTGGCCTGTTTTCCAGGAAAAGCCATTGGTGAAAAACAAACAAAGAGATAAGACAGACTGTTGATAAGCCAAGCTCAGCCATGAGAGGCAGAACGCAGAAATGCAAATGATTTGACCAAGAAGCTGCTTTCACTCTGTGTGAAACTCCTCACAATGTCCTCATCGTGACATGTTTGTGCTGCTCTAAAAGCACATTCTGGAGATAAAGGACAAGTGCAGAGCGCAGAAGGAATTTGATTTGATGTGAAGAATGCCAAGCAGAGAGCGGATGCACGCATGTTTTTGAAGAGGGGGGCGGTTACTGATAAGAGCACAACTTCCCTTGTTTTCCCTTGTAGTAATTTACACTTCTGCAGTTTGAAGTGGATTTTAGACATGTATGAATGTTGATGGATGATTGAAGAGACATTCGTCATGGACTTATTTCAATATATACAATTTCTATGTTTATTGTAGTCATGGCTTTACTCAAACAAAGGTTGGAAGGTTGGGAAATCTTTCCAGAGATTTAGTCATTGGATTGTGAATAATACAGCGTCATTGTGTCCGAGTGTGCATGTTCAGACAGTAACAGACAGTAAAAATTATAACATTTATGCCTATGCGGAACATTGAAAATTATCTTTTAAGACGCAGTAGCTTCTTGGATTTGTATTCACATATTTCTTCACACATGATATGCAATGACGACATTTAACATGTATAACACGTTTAATCAGTTGTTTTTTAATAGAAAATGTGTGCGCAATGGAAAAAACACACACGCAACAAGCCTGGTGTTATGCTGTGATTCAGACGTGGTGTCATAAAAGTCTGTTTTGCAAGTGAAATTCCGGGGAATGGTTTGTATTAGGTCCACTAGGAGTGGGAATGAAGTCCATTTTGAACGCATCAATGACCCATTTGCTTCTTCTATTTACTCGTGGATGCACCTGTGTGTTTGTATGCGTATGCGTATGTGCGTGTTTGAGGGGGTATGTTTGTGTTTGAGTGTGACAGTGTATACTTTGTCGGCCCGAGGACACTTAGATGGAGCGTGTGTTGTTCTCTCTGGTGAGAGCACACATATGTGTTTGCATGAAGACCTGGTTCTATGTGGGTGTGTGTTTGATAAACTGTGAGAGCATGTGGGAGACTGTTTGTCTATTCATCTGGGTAAGAAGAGCAGGAGAGAAAGAGCAGAATGAGGAGGTGGAAAAGATCTGCTTCCAGCCTCTATCTTCAAGTCAATCTGATCACAGTCACACAAACCTCTTTATCTCTCCCTTAGACTGAAGGGAGGGAGACATGCAGCGAGAGAGAGACAGACAGAGAGGAAGAAAAATAAATAAGTTTTAAAGAGGAAAAATACAGAGGGAAAAAGAGATTAAATCAGGCGGCCTTAAGAAAATAGAGCAGATTTTTTGTTTAAGAGGATCATCAAAGCTCAGACAGCATCTGTCATTGAAGATGTTTGTGCTATTTCGGTATCACACCGATAAGCTATTATTGTCCAAATGAGAGGCTCTTTGTTATCAGGGAAGACAGATATAAATGAGGATGGAGCTAGCATGTCAACTTTGATACTTTAAACTTTGAAGCAGACTTTTACTCTTTTTTTTTTTTTTACTTGCTACTTAAGTCACATAGAAGTTTAGTTTTAATTGACCTCCTCTATTGCTTCTATTGTGTCATCACACACACATAGGATGCATACGGGGCACGCTCAAACGCTCCCTCTGGCACACGCCATTACTCAACCATGACTGATTGCAATAAGAGGCGTCAATTTTCAGTCCTAAAACTAAAATGCACATTGGTGTCTCAGCATGGGAGTGCCTGTCTCTCTGTCTACCGAACATGAATGAAGCAATAAAGAAAAATAAATCAACATGATCTTAATTGCAGGTCTGAGTCAAATGTATGGCTGTCATTGGGGATGCAGCGCTGGCAGCCGTCCAGATGAGGAAGACGATCGGTAACACTTTGGAGGCACAGAGTTCACACCGGGCAACGGGGCCGTGTGTGTGTGTGTGTGTGTGTGTGTGTGTGTGCGTGTGTGTGTGTGTGTGTGTGTGTGTGAAGCTGCCGTAGCGCTGGCCTGTTATTGCAGTATCATGCCCCATTGGCTGATGAGTTGCTATGCTCATCTCTTGTTCCTCTCAGTCCCGATCAAACCTGTCACAATATGAGTCAGCGTGGCGGTAAGTGGGAAAGATGCCTCTTACCATCAGATCAATCAGTTATCTGACACATCAGTCAGATTTTATCCAGCGTGGAGCCACATCTGAAGCAGGGTGAGGTGGTGTGATGTGCTCATGAATAGCTGGATAGGGACAGATGGAGGCTGGAATAGAGCCGGAGAACTGTACAAACTGGGAGGCGAAAGAGCTGAAATTTAATTTTCTCCGTGGCCTTGAGAGTGGAGCATGCTCAGTGCTGATGTTTGTCACGTCTCCCTCTCCGAGATGCTACTGCAGTGCTTCCCACCAGGCTTGGCACAGGCTTACTCGTGGACATCTCTCTTATGGAGCGATAGAGTGGCCAGGCTGCAGCTGCTCAGCGGATGCCTCTTCTCTGTGTGTCTTTGTTTCTTGGGTTTTTCCTCTGCCTCTCTTCGTCGCTCTCCCGCGTTACCTTTCTTTCATTTCTGCCACTCTCACTTCTTCCTCCCGTTGTATTTCTCACACGTTATCTTCTACTTTCTCGCTTGCATCTCTTCTTGTCTCTCTCCGCCTGTCTCTCATCCTCAATCCGCCCTTCCACATCTCTCTCACATCCTCTAGTTGCTACCCTTAAGACTGTGGTTACCATGGTGACAGCAATGTGCTGCGGAAACGTCAAAGAGCTATATCCACCCAGGATCACTTCCTTGTTTAACACTTAAATGCTTTCTTGCTATTTTCTCTACGATTTCTTCAACCAATCAGCCATGCTTGATGTGAATTCACCTCTCCGTTTGATATTTTGTAAACGAGACAGAGGATGTGATATTTGGTCTCTTTCTGAGCTCCTGATCTCAGCTGTTGCTGAGCAGAGTCATTAGTAACACTCAGATTTGAAATCTCAGTTGACCTTGGCACAGACGACCTTGAGAATAAAGCCCCTTCCTCAGGGCCTCCATATGTCACTGACATTGTGTCGTGTCTATCTGATAGGGGGCTTCACCAGCCCGCCCAGGGACACAAGTCCTCGGTTCCTCCTCTTTTTTCCTGTCATTCAAACAGAGAGCCACTTGCACAGACTCTGAAAGTACATACATTTGAAAAAAAACAACTAGCAAGACTGGCATTATGAAGCATATTGTATTTATGTGTTTAACGCAATCCCCTGTCTGTACTACAAAAGATACTGCTGCTGGATGTGCATGTTTTTATGGAAGTAATCGAGCAGCCTGCATGTGTTGTTCCAACATCACACTTCAGTGCACGCTGAAGCAGACGCCTTGTTGAAATGTGAATATTAGCAGGTGAGGTTGTTTGCTTTCATCTGATGAAGAGGACATTATTTACATTCCCAAATCACCTTTTCACACATTTTACCCTCTGTCCTACCCTTTCTTTTCCTCCTCTTTTTTTCCCTTGTCCTCTCCATTTATTTCTGTTGGAGGTTGTGAACCCTCCTCTCTTCCCGCCCTTACCACACCTCTGATAGCCAAGACTCCAGGCGTGCATTAAAAGCAGGCAGTATACGCTTCTCTAAGCCTCCCCACACCCCCGCCCTATACACTTTGTTGGCAAAAAAGCAGACAGATGTAAACAACACAACCTAATGGCTGTTTAGCCATTATGTCTAAAAAGATAAACTCTGGTGCCTGTGAAAGGGCAGGAGTGCTGTTGAGCTGTATTAACGTGATGATGTGCAGGTATGCTGTTGTTAGAAGGGAGCTGCTCAACTCCATCATGCAGGAAAGCTGTCTCCCCTTTTTTGGGGGGCAGTGAGAGGGGATTAGGAGGCAGGCAGAGATGGGGCCTGTGGAGCATTTATGAGCAGAACTTTTAGGGCTTGGCCTCATTTTTCTTTTCTCTTTTTTTGTGGATGTGCTACTCAAGTGGTGCTCCTCCCACACTGGCCCACTGTGCCCCTCCGCCTCCGGACCCTGATCCGAGGACGGCCCACGGCTGTTGAAAAACAGCAGATGCTTTTGAGTAGACCAAAAAAAAAATGAGAAAGAGATCTAGATGCACATGTCCATGACCATATTTGTGTCTGGGTGTGAAACATGACTGTTAATTTCAGTCACTTGTACTCCTGAGGCTTATATACGAAAGCTCAACCTTGTTCGAGGCTCTTTACCAAATCTTGAGGACAAAACCAAAAATAATGTGACTTAATGTTATTAGAGTGTGTAATAAAATATGTTCTTTGTGTATGTCCACTTTTTGCTTATCCATGTTTTATGTAACTGCTGTGGGACACAGCTGTGGCGAGTTGTGTTTAGGTAATTCAAACATTTTTGCATCCATATTTCTACAGTTTTAGAATTTGCTCACAGTTTATCAAAAGCTCGGCAAGTTTGCAAAAAATTGATCTCCACACTAACCTCGAGGTTAACCTTTTCCAAATGCTGCTACAGCTATGTGCAGTACACCCTTATAACTCATGTCAGCTCGGTTACATTTCACTAATTTGCATCTTGTGTGGTTCTGCTTGAAGACACATGTGGGCTCCTCAGGAGCTGGTTGAGAAATGCTGTGAACGGGACACAGACAGTGTAAATCAACATTCCATCATCCTGAAAGTACCATTTCTTTAGCCCTGACGTCACAGATACTCACATTTCTGACACATACATAAACCACACACCCACCCAGAGACATAGAGCTCTGGGAACAAGTCTCATCTTGTTGAATAGTAGGAGGAAGTGAGTGTTGAGGTTGGGGGGAGATAGGGTGGCAGGGGCAGCTCTCTGACACACCGTGTAGCTCTTGCCAGCCGTCAGCTACCTCTGCTGACAGATTAGATCATCGAGAACAACCACCCGGAGGTGAGGAGAGAGGAAAAGGCAATTTGTTTCTGGAAAAGGAAAAGCCTTATATCGGTGAATGGTGTGTGTTGAACTTTGGCCTCGGTTTGACCCCTCCAGTTTTGTGGCCCGCAGTTTATGCCATTGAGTGTGCTGACCTGCTAAGACACGACCCTTCTGCTGCCCCCCTCTCCAATCCCTGCCGCTGCCGCCCCCTCCCGAGAAACGTGAAGGCTGAACTGAAACCAACCCTGGGAGGGCCCCGCAGATGACTCATCTTCAGATTTATTTTTTCACCCAGCTGTTGTTTCGATGTGTTTTGTTATTTTGTCACCACTTAGGACAGCCGAGTTCAGTCAGCATGAAATTAGAAAACCTTACTTTGATACAGCAGCTTAAAATAATACTGTGATCATCATGTCGTCACAGCTTGGGCTATGTCAAATACAGATTGGCCGCAATGTTGCAGCTTATGTCATTTTCGTGTTAGATATTGTCTCACGCAAACCTAAGTCAAATGTCCTCTCGCTGTGTTAAAGTCAGGCAGGGAGCCAACTCTTCGAAAGTTTTGTTCATAGATTTCTTTTTTTTTTTCCCGCCAGCCACACATGTGCCGCTGCTGGCCTTCAACTCAGTCTTGCCCCACCTATATATGTGTCTCCCCTTGCCCTACTTTCCTCTGTGCTTTCAAACGGTCTATTGACGTACATAGAAAATACAAAAAGTGAGAGGCCCACTGATTAGCAGAAGGCCACGGTCTGGTACTATATGCATAAAGCTGAGTTTTAAAAGATAAAAGCTTGTTTTAATGGTTGGTAATCCTTGCTGCTGCGTGGACATTGATGACACCTGGCTAACAGCTACAGTGAAAGAGCGGGATGCAACCGCAGACACGCTGCGACTCGCCTGTAGTACTGAGAGGGGGCTGACAGAGAAGAAAGGTGAGGAAGGGGAGCAGCTCGGGAAGCCAGAGATGATTTTGTGTAATTTTGCAAGGAGCAGTCTGTCGCAGATTGTGATCTGACATTCGGCAGCTCACACACCGCTCTCTTGCACATATCCACAGAATCTGTGCTCGGCAAATCTGAACCAGATGTGAAGTGTGTTGGGACCCCGACATCAACCTGGCAAGGGCAGGTCTCTGACTGAATTATCTGGGTGGGGTCAGCAGTGCAGTGGGGACAACTTAAGTGGTCTCGCAGCACTTTTTTGTATGGATCTTTAGAAAAGAGAAGATGCTCCCCCGGTAGGAACTAGAAACGGAGTTGGCTCCAAGCAGGGCCAGGGAGCCTGAATGGGGAGACTTCATATTGCTGTGTGGACCATGTCTCTCTCTCTCCGTCCTCAGCTGTGTCTGCAGGGCCTGGAAGAGCCACTGCTTATCTGATAGATCCAGGGAACAGTTGATTGCCTTAAAGCAATGGGAAATGCTTTCCTTGCTCCCTCCCTCTTTCCCCCCTCCCTCCCTCTGTATTCTCTCCATTTTCTCCTTGGAGTTTCTTGAGCAGTGACTCTCTACCTTTCTCTTCCTATTTTTCTCCCCGCTCCCTCCCTCCCTTCCTCTCCCTCTCCCTCCCTCTCTGTCTTGCTCTCTCTCTCGCTCCCTCTGCCGTGTTTTAAGTAGGTGGTTCCTTGCTTTATTTGATTGGTGTGAGTCTATATAGCAGGAGAGACGCTCTAACAGGCTCAGAGTCTGGTGGTGCCTACTTGCCACACGTTCCCAATAGGACTACCTGGTTTTTTTTCTGTCTTCTCCTGAGAGGATTTACCTTCTTCTGACAGCATGACGGAGAACAAGAGGAAAGATAGAAAAGGGAGAAAGAAGGGGGGTAAGAAAGGACAAATGGAGAGAGTAGTTGATTTCACAACAGGTAAAATTTAATTAAAGGTGTTTTTTCTTTAACATTTCATGTACAGTATATACAAATACATATATGTGTATGTACACCTTTGTGTGTGTGTGCGTGTGTGTGTGCGTGTGTGTGTGTGAGCGTGTTTGACAGATAGTGAATCTTGGACAGAAAGAATCAGATAAAGTGTGTCTTGCTGTATCACGGAAGTGTGGGACAAACCCCTTTGCTTGTCAAAGCTTGCCTCTTGGTTGTCACATGGATTGGGCTCCTGATGTGGACAGCCTGTAGAGGCACATTTGGTTTTGGCAACACTTTGGAATTGCAGGGAAGTGAAACGATATGACTTGTTTTAAAAAAAATCAAATAAAACTGAAGTTTCAGCTCAACCAGCTCTGGACCTCACAGAGCCAAAGCACAGTTGTAATATAAGCTCTCTGAAAAAGTAATGATTAGTTAAAACCATGCTTTAAAAGTTGTTTGTCATTTCATGGCATAGTTTTCACGAATGTTCTCCCACATATCGTAGCTCTGAAAGGTTTATTTCTCCATACAAGTGATGTCTGTATAGTAGAATACAATATATCAGAACTCACTTTTTAACAGAGTTAACAGTTGCTCAGTTTCGTCTGAGTTAAATGTGATGAGTCATCCAACATAAAAGTCTGTCTGTATATTAGCTTGAAGCTATTTGTCTTTGAATTGAAGCGCTGCTTGTCTTTCAGAGTGTTGAACGTAGCAATGTGCTGGCTCAGTGCTGGATCCAACAAGCTGCAGCATGTCATTGTAGTTTGACCTCAGGTCACGGGGAAGCCCAACCCCCGTTTCAGGGACACTTTAAAGGACAATACCATGATTATCACTGCAGCTATGACTGCTCATTCTTGGTGTGAACGAATATTGTGTCGTAGACAGCATCTCTTGATGATGGTAGCCATTTTGTACCTGCTGATGTCACTACTGTCAGCTTCCAACAGATAACTCTCAAAACTGGGTTTGGCAGGTGTTCTAGAAATGATATGAACTTAAATGTGCTACTGTGAATGTTTTTGGTATCTGTGGTTCATGTTTGTGTTTTATTGCTCTTGAAAGATTAAATATATAAATAATTTCTCTATGGATTATGATCCATACACATGTGAGATATATATTTCCCTGAACTAAAAGGGACCCAGAATGCTGGCAGAATATTTTTTAGGTCTTTGTTCATCATTGAGCACAGCTGCCGTACACAGAGAGAAGAGCCGCGTGAGTGGAACGTAGCCCGGTTGATTTTTCAATCAAAATAAGCTGTACTTGTCTTTTGTTGAAATTGACCAATACACATGTAACCTTGTAACTGTTGTTGTTCATCTGTCAGCTGACACTTTTAGTTTTAACAAGCTTTGAGAGCTTTTCTCAATTTTTTGTTTTCTCGTCGTAGCTGGATTATAGTATTTCCCCCCAGATATATCAATAGGAACGTAGTATCTATAGGAGCACAGTGAATGGCAACAGTAAAATACCCCACCGTCGGTCTAAATCAGCTTTCTCCGTAAAGATTTGTCTATACGTTATCAAATGAAATCCAATTAATTCCAGATTAAAAATATGTTACTACAAAAGGCTATAAGCAAACCAGGGCGGTACCAATTTGTAGCTGTAAATTGAAAAGGTGTTTTGTGGTTTTATCATCCGTATATTTTAATTTCAATTTACATGTAAAAGCCCAACAAGGGACAAGAGTTGAAAATTAGCAATAGCTATAAACTCTCTTTGCAGCAAACTTCTTTGCATGTATGTTGTATTGCATTGCTCCTATCAAAATGCATTCACATTAAAAAATATCCAGAGCATGATAATCTGAAAATGGGCAAGTGTGAAACTACATGCTTACTGTACTGCCCTTTTTAAAATGGAGCTCTCGAAGTAGGCCATGATGACAACATGCTGATGGGTGATGCTTGTTGTGTCTGCTCGAGTGATACTTCACAGGCGTGCGTGACTGCATCAGGTGTTCTGGGCCTAAGGCTCCCAAAATGGGTCATCCAAATTAAAAAGAGAGATGGATCCTCTACCTATTACTTCAGTTTGATCTGGCTCTTTAATAAATGTTACCAGCCTGTAATTATGCACATATGACATCACTTCATTGAGGATGTGGTGTATCAATAAATCATGTTCAAAAGAAATGTAAAATCTAGAAAAATAAGTCTGCACAAGCAGAAGTGCAGCTATACATGATCTCTGTCTTAATTAATTAAAAGAGTAGACATGTATACAGCGTCAGAACAGCATGCCAACTTCCTGTAGACGGCCTTTGTTGTCTGCTCTGTTCAAAAGATAATTATCTTTAGCTAGCCAGCTAGCCAGCTAGCTTCACTGGTGTTCTGACGAAGCAACGCCAACAAACCCAAATGTTGTGAATTCTGCTCAAACAGACAATTTGAGATTAGCGCTTGTTTTTTGAATCTTATGCGGTTTTGCTTTGACATTGCGTACATCCACCAAAAAAAGGATGTAACATAGTTTAATTTGGACAATAATCCCATGTATCTACCAAACGTGTGTAGATAAGTAAATAAAGTGAAGCAAATTACAAAGAATTTAAAATGATATGTTTGTGTTTTTGCCAGATATTATATTGCTCAATCTTTCCTCATTATTACTTGCAGTCAAGTTATTTAGCACTCATTCTGACTTTTAGTTTTCTAGTCGTGGCTGCTCATATGCTTTGAATAGGTTTGATATTCATTGCAATTATTACAACTATCAAGATCTTATTTCAACTAACTTTTTGCATGTATGCAACATTCTGTTATGTTGCGGATAATACGTTGTATTGCGTGTGCGTGCTCATCTTCGTATGGAGACATGTGTCAAAAGATAATTACATGTACTGTAGCCAATGGGCACTTCGTTGAAGGTGTTAAGCTGTCAATCAACTCACACCAACATCGCAGGAACAAGACAGTATTGTCTATTGTACTGCACCACACTTCCCCAGAGAACTTTGTTTCATACCTTTATTTAAGAAAATTACACAGCAGGTACTTCTCAGCTATAATTGCCATTTCCTCGGCTATGACATCACCAGGATTTGGACGAGAAAGTACTTGAAAAAAAGTGTTGATTTATGGATTTCTGTTGCCTCAATATATTACACCTTAACGCACCCTCAAGTCTTTCATTTTTTAAAGGCTTGTGTTTTGTGGCTGAAAGTTGACACTCTTTAAATAATGTTGCAGGACTTTTCCAATGAAGCAAGGAGAGGGTTGGACAAGGAAAACGTCTGCAGTGCCTAACAAAGATATCTCTGTCAAAAAGTGGGTTCTTGTTGGAAAAAAAAGGGATGGAAAAACTTTGTTGTATAGACAAGGAGAGCAAAATGCCACAGACATTCCATCAAATCTGTCATCAATACAATGCAACATGAATGTATATCTCTCTTTTATCATAGTCAAAAAGCCCTGTACAGTCTGCACAATCTACTTACATAATACCCTTGTGTTGGTGATCATTTCGTAATCCATTCACATCTACCATCCGTCTTATATTCAAAACAAAACTCAACAAGTTCTTTTCTGACTGGGTTTGCGTGCGTAGTGACGGTGGTAATAATTAGATGTGGAAATGGAGAATTGGCTCCTTCATTTAGTGCCAAATGCTTCTTCATCATGCACTAATACCTACCACTCCTTTATAATTGAAATAGATGAACTCAATTATTCATCAATAAAATGTTTTGCAGAGACCAGTAATCAGAGGAGGTGTAAATCTCAGCTAACAGTTCAGGTATGATCTTGCTTTATATAATTGCTCTTACAAGATTGTTTTTCAGTGTGCCGATTCAAAAAACAACTAGAAAACTAATCAAAAATCCAGCTCATACAACTTCAACTGGTCTGTACGTTCAGCATTATAGTGCATAAAACGTACCTGGAAATCGATGCACAGTGAATGTTTTGTGTTACGTTTGCTGCCATATCAACATGGCCACTAATCAAAACCACGAAGCAAACAGAAGTCTCTTGAAGGGTGGTTCTCAAAGAAAATGTCTTGGGATAAATTATGACAAGCTTTTAATATAAAAGCTTTTTGCAAACAAACTTTTAAAGTTGGTTGACTAAAGAGCTTCCATGTACTGTTGTGAGTGCAAGTTGTACACATTAGTTTGCAGTGCTGTTAGTGTTGACCATTTTCGGTAATTACTTTAAAAGTTCCCTTCACTTCACTATACTAACAGATAATAAATACACATATCTTTCGAGCAACTACATCAAATGTAACATGTTTGGTTTTCCAACTTCGTCATTTCCTTAGCCGCCCACTTATGTTTGTTTCTTTGTAAGTCAGTCAGCAGCATGACACAATAATGCCCGTTGACCAATGTCAGAAGCCCGTGTCGAGGCCAAATGACTGTGTCAATCTGATTACACATCGAGAAACAGAGAAACAAGTGCACCTCTCTGTAACTGTTGAAATTTCATACAGTATTCTATCTGGTTTGATCTACCAACTCATGAGAAACATATCTCTTTGGCTTTCTTCACCAGCCTGGAGTTCACTAGCCTGGAGTTTACATTGTTCCCTTGCAGTGAACATCCATTAAACGTATAGCTGTTAATCTAAATGTTTTATTGATAAATTGTTTTTTTACATTCCCTGGCTGCCACTGAGAGGCAAAAGTCAAGGGAGTGATCATTCTTACACAATATAATGCATTCAGCTTTGTGTAGCACAGTTGGTCGATTCCACAGCGACTACAGTGTACAAAAATAGTCCTGATCATGAAAGTCATGTAAGACCAGGACACAGCAGATGATCGGTCAAATATAATGTTTTATTGTTTCTACTAATGCACTGTTCTTCATAAGAAGTCACAAAAATTATTATTGCAAAAGAGCAATGTGCACTGAGACCACTAAAGGTCCCAAAACAAAACACTGAGACCACGAAAGACTTTTACATTAGTTTCTACTTAAGTTGTGCAAAAGTAATGTTATTTTAGTCTTTTGACAGTTTGCAATGAATATTTATTTTTGTTTTGGCCTGAAACAATATTGCTGTAAAATGATAGATTTTGTGAAGGTAATTGAAGCAGAACTCAGTTTAACACTTGGGCTCTCTGGACTTTCCATGTTGGTGGTTTTTGCACACATGATGGTCATATAGCGGACTGAAGCAAATATGTTCTCCCTTAACAAACATGCTGTTTAGTGTTGGTGACATTCTTCTGGAAACAAACACAACGGGCAATCACAACGGGCAAGATCAGCAGAAATGATTAAGATCATGTATATTGGGACAGGCCTAGTTGTACTTCATATTTAATCATTATTGATTGTTTAACCAATAAGACTCACTTAGAAACTCAGTGTGCAGGAATATTCTCTTCCAGGGGTGGACAGAAACACAGTGATCATGCCGGATTGGTAATCTTTTGGTTTCAACGTGTTCACGGCAGAAAACTGACCCGTTCTGCTGCTTTTATGCAAATACAAATTATTTGGCTTCTTTTGGCTCTAATTCGCCCAAAGGGAAACCCGGTTAGTAGCATGTCTGCAGAGAGAGAGAGGGAGAGAAATAGAGTGTTTTGATTTACGTGTAAACAATGTAGCGGATCATTGTTTGTATATTGGTTGGGTGGGAGGCTGTTCAAATGATATCTTTCAGCAGATGTTGTGTTTCAGTGACTAGTGTGCAGTATCTGAAGACCATTCCCACATGCAGAACCCATTTCTCTTGCTGTCTCGCCATGTAATTTGTCTTTTGACAACGTGCAGTGCAGTGACATAACACCAGAGTAATCAGGGATACTTTGTCTGGAAGGGGAAATACAAAGGCATGCCTCAAATTCCTTTTCTAAGCTCCTGGAAGTAAAACAGAAATGTTAACTCAATAATACGAGCAATCCATTGTTAATTCATCAAGTGACTTTGTTTTTGAACCTCTCTCTAGTCTGAGGTTTCCAACTGTTACCCAAGGCAAGAGCTGTTGACACGCCGGTTAGGCTTCTATTCTCAAATTTGGTTTTTATAGTCCATGTCTGCAGCTGCCCCTCCGCTTCAAAAAGAGAGAATCAGGCTGTTGTTCCGGCAGGGTTTATCGTCGCCGCCTGACACTTTTTCCACTGGTGTAATGGAAAATGAGATTACCATTTGTCTCAGAGAAATTATTTTATTTTCAATGATAATGACGCTTTATTATGTTGTTGGACAATATTAAGTGGACTTTGTTATTTTAAGATGCTTTATCTCAAGTGCAGTAAACTTGATTGTATTGTACTTAAGTTTTGTTCGTCACATTATCAACTTTATCATACTCTGTTTTTCACATCATTGCAAACATGAGGAACTGCATATCACTGACCAAGTTCTTACAGTACATTCTTATATGATTTGTATAAGTTCATGGATGTTGAAAGGCATTTGTTTATATTAATGTATTTTTGTGTTACATAGATTAAGGAGCTGGAAATACTTGGCATGGCCGTGAAGACTAATCTTGATGCAGTAAAATGTTAAACATCTGTATCTGAAAGCTGGGGTGTCTGATAGACTCCTGTGTCTTCATTAGACCTGCATCCTGCAGATGGAGCAGACCCTCACACACATCTGGCTCACTGGGCTGATGAGAAGTACAGTCCTGTGTTTCTGTAACTATTCCAGGCGAGGACACAGTTTGTTTAATTTGCTTGGCAAGGACAAAACTGTGTCCAGGCAAAATCATGTACAGATGCCGACTTTTTTTTCGTGGACATTTCTTAAATCATTAGTTACAGCAGTGTAACATTTTATTTCTTCTCGACTAAAATAAAAGTTTCCTTACAAAATTAAGTTTTGAAACTTCAGAGCCGTCCATGAAAATGTACGATGAAACTGCTTATCAAACATCTGCGTCATTAAGTTCAACAGATTCAGTCAGCCAGCCTAATCTGTAAACAAGAAGGATCAGCAGACCAAAGAGCATTTTACATTCTGATCTTTCATTGATTTATTTAACATCAAGTCCCATATAACATCTGGCGTATTGGGAGTCTCATGTTCAGTACATGTTCTTGCTTGAGAGTTTTGATCAACCCTCAACACGTCAAGTTGATTTGAAATGGCGATATACGGCATGTGTGCTGCCCATATCATTTTATGATTTCAGCCTATTTTAATGTTATTGTCTCAAACCCTTTTGGGACAGTGAAATCTCAAACTAACAGCTGGAGCAGTCGCAGCACAAATATCTTTCCTGATAATACGCTCGTTAAGGTTACTGAGGGTCTCGACACAAATGCACATCTGTGAGTGAATCTCTGTCTTTGTGTTCCAAAACCCCATGAATATCATCACTCACATTTTCCAACAAGCGTCTCATAGATAAAAGTCCACGGTCTTCCAGCTGCAGAATAATTTTAGTAACAAATAGATGCTTTTGAACTAAGAATAGTCCATTAAAATTGTAATTCCATTGATGTGAGCTGTTTTGGAGCTATTTTAAATTTGACATTTTTGACTATCATCAGTGCTGTCAATGATCAGGCGACTGTAAAACTTAAGCTAATTCTATTAATAGCAGAATGTATTTCTTCAATAATCTGGGCAAACATCTACATTTTTGGACACATAGGGACAACAAATGCATTTGCAGTACACAATGGATTGTGGTGGAAATCTATGTATAATCTTCTTGTGAGAAATCCAAAATATTCTAAACTCTTGTATCTTTAGGTGTTTAAAACAGGATAAGAAATGGGAAACTTATAAATAGGGTACAAGTCATCAAACATGAGTCAACGAGTACAAACAGAGTCATAGTGTCTTACTCAGTTGGATAGGGACAGAGGTATTTCACCAAGTGGGATCAAGAAAAATCTGACCAAGTTCTCTGTGTTTTATTAACGTCAGATAGACACACGTTGCCGCCCAGCAGGAGGTAACGTTTACTTCCATGTTTGGCTTGCCAGTTCATATAAGGAATATAAACTTTAAACAAGGAAAGAAAAACATGTGTTAGTAAGGCAAGCACTGCTGACACAGTGAAATAGGTCCAAGCTATAAAAAAGTTACAGAGTTTATAACATTTATTTTTCTCCGACATGGATGCTGTTAGACGTTTGATCTGCATCAACTGAAAGGTCGTTCAATGTCAAAGAGATCCACAGCTGGAACCTCTGGCTCCTAACAGGAGAGTTAGTGCCAGGTGACCAGAGGTGGCAGGTCTCACAAGACACAGTACTTCATTGCAGACCTCTAGAAACGACCCATACGTGCCAGACAAAGCTCTTTGCATGTGATAGGTTGTGTGGCTGATACAGTGAGCTGAGTTAGGATCAATGATAAACATGACATTGACTATTTTCCAATAGCTAACGTATGTGCTTCATTGGCATGTATTCCATCTTAAAATGCTGTTTTAAATCCAACTGAACTGCAAACAAATAACTCCCCCCTTAAATCCACAAGGAAAAATAAAACGCAGCATCATTGAGGTTTTTCTTTCCGTGCCGACTTGTCGCCATTACCAGGTCAGTGAAGTAGGACAGCCTCTCAAAAAGGAGGACGACAGGGGATTATTTATGTGCACCTCTATTTCAATGTTTAATTGAAGTCATTACCTGTGTAAACTCTTCACTTTGCTTGTCATGCTTTGTTTGTCGCCATTATCCTTTAGTGATGATGCACAGCAAACAGCTGTGGGACTGCTCAGTTTAGCATAGGCATTAAATTGTAAATGTTACACATAAAGAGAGAGAATGTTTGTGTGTAAGAGCGGGGGGGCATCTTGGCCAGCCCCTGGTTGACCCTTGTTCACCCCTTCTCTCTCACTCCGCCCTGATGAGTCTTCTCCTAAACATGTGTGCAGCTGTCAGCTGGCAAGTGTTGGTGGTGTGTGTTGCGTGTGCATGTATGTGTGCATTTGGACAAAGATCATTTTTCATATTTCAATTTTTTTTTCTTCCGAGGAAAGACATATACAGAAATTACAAAACATAAGCTTTTTTTTAAAGACCATATTTTTTTGTCCCGACGCTGTTTGAGAAAAATACGTGGTCTTTATATGTAAGGTATGACTAAGCTCGAGAGAATATGAACGTTGTAAAAAGTGACTGAATCTGCACAATGTGTGATGTAACAGGTTTTACATTTTTGCAAAGTAAATACACAAGTTATAAAAAAAGATGTTTCTTTATTCAATGTTGTCATCACAACAAACTGGTTATTATAGCGCCAATGTTTTATTGGCTTTCCGTGCTTACCACTTGCCCTTAATTGTGCATCAGTTTCTGGTTGCAAATCTTCCTCATGAGCTAGTGGATGTTTGCTAAATATTGCTTCAGGTGTTTTTATAGCAGCAAAGACGGAGTGAAATGCAGCCTGTTTATTAGTCTGAGGCAAAGTTGATAATGTCTCTAGTGACAACATCTGGTGGTCACATGAGAGAGTTGTTGGCTCAGTCCATGGAGATGATGATTGGCTGCTCTGCTCTGTCCTTCTTTGTCTTGCTGTTTTTCCGAAAACACAAACACACACCAACTTAAATGAACTGTGCAAACTAAACAATCATCACGGCTGTGTCTATAGTGGTTAATAACGTTGGCTATTTCTCTTTCTCTCCTTTTAGCTTCGGCTCCAAAGTTAAAACCAATGAAGAATCCAATAATAGTGGTCGAGGGAAGCAAGCTCGTAGTTAAGTGTGAGGCCACAGGGAACCCAGCGAACCCCACCTACAGATGGTTCAAAGATGGCAACGAGCTGAAGAAAAGCAGAAAAATCAAAATAAAGAACAGCGGGTGAGTACAAGTCACCCATATTCTGTAAACATAACACAAACAGTGTAAGATAAAAAGAGACTGAGGCAGTTTTCAAATTCAAAGATCTATATCAAGAGAGCAGTTGAAAAAAAATATGTGTATATTGTTTGGGATTGCAAAGGTGTATTCGTTATTGACACTGCCAACTGTCATGATTATTACTAAATCAATACAATTCATCATCCCTCCTTATGGCCATGCGTCTTTCTCATACAAATAAAAAGCAACATTTAGAGCACGGGTCGCTAAAAGGGGGATCTGGGCCCAGACGCCGTTGTATCTGAACCCTGGACTTATGACCAATCGATAATTGAGAATTAATACATGTTGACAGAGCGCTTATATTTCAACCGCCGCAGCTTTTCCAGCCTTTACGGCACTCGTTCAGCAGTCCAGGAAACACACCGGTCAATAACGTGCATGTAAATCACATCACTTGATGGTACTCGGTCGATCAAATATGCACATTCGGGTAAGCATCGCAGCTTTATTGAGGGATAGGAGGGACTGGACGAGAGGCCGAACAGTCTGAACAGTACGCGAGTGAGAGAAGTTATTTCACCAGGCGTTCTGCAAAAAGAGAAAGGTGGACAGCGAAACCAGAGTCTTCAGCCAGACTCTTTTCTGTTAATTCTTCCCAAAGGCAGTCCAAAACTAGTATGTCTCGTGTGTTATGACGATTATTAAAAGCGCAATGTGAAGCTTTGCTACGAGACAAAGCACAACTCTTTTGAGCAAACGGACGGACTCACGCTCTAAATGAAGGAGCAGGATCTAAGAGCCAATATAATCAGCATCCTAACATTCATTTACTGTCCAACAATAATGTCAACAGAGAGAATACATCTCAATAACAGATATATTTATAGCACACACATTTTATCATAGAATAATACTGTATAATACTGTGGCTTTTTTTGGTTCACATCACTAGACACCCAAATTAACACAAGTTAAAGCTACAAAGCAAAGACAAATAAGTTAAATGTATTTTTGTAAAATGAGTCATTTATTTTAAGATTTTTCAAAACCTTTTCTGTAATGTTTTTTTTTCTTCCCATTTTTAAATCCAGCCTTTTTAGTAATTGAACTGAGATACAATATGTATTTATTATTAGAGTATTTATAAAGATAGAACCAGTTAGATTTGACTTCATACAGATGTTGAAACAACTGCTGGCTACTTTAATACGTATGGGACTGAATCAGAGCGCAAGTGAGACATTACTGGGACGTTCCGGACCTTTGCATGACGTCATTTTCTCAAACTGGACCTTGTTGAACATTAGTTGAATACCCCTGATTCAGAGGAAATAAAGCACATCCACCCTCAATTGTGATCCTGTTCCATGGCTGTGTTACAAAAAAACTGGATCAAAGATGGTGCACATATGTTTGAATATCCAAACAAGCCGCTGTGGGCCCGACTGCTCAGTTACTCTCAGCCCAAAGACTATACAATGGGATGACGTCACACAAATACATAGTCCTTTTAAACTTTAAGTTTAAGTCATAATATTACGCGTCATCATTTACATTGTTTGTAGTTTGAGGTCTTCTTTAATGATAATTGTTTTTTGTTGGGCTACACAGGATTTATTTTGGTGCAGTTCTACAGTCGCCCACTGTGGAAACAACATTGTCACCGTCATATTCAGATCTCTTAATACATCCATGTGAGACAATGTTTTGCTGAAATTAGGAAAAAATACCCAGCAGCAAAACAGCACAAAAAAAGAATGAGAAGAGGATATTGTGCCTGTCAAACCAAGAGCCCCTTTTATAATACAGAACGCTAGGTAACACTTGTTGCTATGCTTTCTTATTGTAAGCTGTTTTTTTCCCCTGATATTTGGCTCCAGAGTCAAAGATTATGTGTACCTATCAAGCAAAGAGTTGTTGCCATGCTGCTGCGTGCCCTGTTGTCTGCCTCTTTGTCCCCCATGTTTCCACTTGTTGCGTTTCCATGCTGTTTCCTCCCTGCCCTGATTCCCCTGACTCAGCTGTGCAAGTGTTGTCTCCCACAGGAAAAACTCCAGAGTCCAGATCAACAGAGCAAAACTGGAGGATTCTGGGAATTATACATGTGTGGTGGAGAACCCGCTGGGAAAGGACAACTCCACTGGCACTGTCAACGTCCAAAGCAGTGAGTACTGACTCCTAAGCAACAAGTGAAGAGGCACAGATGTACATTGTTGATGTTCTTATGACTGCTCTTTTGCCAAATGAGAGATGAAAAGGAGCCATCGCAAACAGGCGTGTGACAATGGTAACATGCATGAAGAGCAACTGTCCACACATGTGTCTGTGGCTCATTAATCAGTGGAACAGCACATCGTACTCGGAGACGAGAGGAATTTAAGTGCAATCTTTTTTTTTCCTTCACTGTAGTGTGCTGGCAATATCAAATCCAACATAACTATACACACAACAAAAGCTGTAGACTGCAAAAAGATAACTCGACAGAATATGAAAAGTATGAACGTTGTATAAAAAAAGGAAGTGTATTTGGAGTGTGTGATAGAATCTAACAGGCTCGTTCTGTAGTGGTGTGTGTGTGCATTGCTGAGTTTTGCAAAGTACTGTAGCAGATGAGAGAGTTTTGATAACAGCTGCTTCCATTTGGTGGGGTGTTGAGTTTTTGTTTGTTCCAAGCAGTGCGGGTAGTGAGTGTGTAGCTGCTGTGGTTGGCTTGTTGTCTGAATGGATGGAGCCAGTATAAAAGATACATCTAAAAAACATATATACCTTACAAAGCGGATACAATCCATGTAGCGTTGCTTCTTCCTGTATCAGGGGAGGACTTGATGTTATCTGGTTCAGGACTGTCAAAGAACTACGTGGCAAATGGTCTGGCACGCATGAGTCACAAATGGGATGTTTACCTGAAAGACCTGAAGACTACACGTAATGTCTCAAGACTTTGATGCTGTGCAGACAGAAGTCTGTGATGCTGAGCAGAGTTAGTGCAGGTAGCGTTTATTTTTTACCTAACTCGACGTGCATGACGACATATTCATTTTGGCGCAGGTGAACCGTGTCTGAGTTGACTAGATTCATATATCCGTTACTTTTCCTGCTTATGGAGGAAATAAAGTTTCATGAAAGAGGAGATACTCTAATGCTCATTGCTGACCTCGACAGCACGAGGACTTAGACATCCCACATTGGCCTGAGAGGTATAGTTGGTAAGGTAGAAAAAAGGGACTGGAGTTAAGCCATCACTCAGTGTCCTTGTATTCACATTCAGGCACAATAATCACTCCTCCTTCATCTTTCTTATTTGTCAAGGCCACCCTTTAGCACTATTGTTGACGGTTAACAGACGTAAGCTAAACTGCATTATCAGAGTAGCAGCTTTTTTCAGATAAAGAAAGGGTCCAGTGTGTTTAAAAACACAGAGATTCTTAGTGCTTCCAACATCCAAGTTTGATTTTCAGAAAACAACAATGCAGAAAAGAAGTCATCCATCTTGTATTTAAATAGGGCTTCATACCGCCTCTTTTTTTTTTCTAAACATCTGAAAAGCTTTAACTGAGTTTTATAGCTGGGTTGTGTGTATACTGTACGCTGTATAGTATGCTCTTTTTACCCATGAGTCTGCAATATTCAAATTGTCAGAGACGCAAGATTCAAAGCATCAGACATGCGGTGCTAACATTTATGAAAAATTAAACGGTAATCACTGAGTCATGTTTAATGGCAATTAAATAAAATAGGTCAATTTGTTCTGTACATCCTGCAAAGGTCGGGGGAATCCCTGGTGGTTGCACCTGTCTGCCTGAGTGTTTAATGAAGGCTTATGAACATGTGACTGGTGGCCCATGAAACTCTATATGATGATCTTAGCGGGCTAAAGGGCTCGTACTGCAACGATATGAAAGAAAATATAATATTACAAAGCAGTGAATAAGTGGGCTGAGGCGTACAGTAGCCAAAATGGATAAAACATGACTGAGCAATTATACGGTACACCAGACACTGTTTCCACTTACAGCGCACATTCTTTAAAACATGATATCCTTAACTTCTGGTGCAAAATATCCGCTGATGTTAAAACCGTGTCTGTTTGTGCCACACATCTTTGCACATTGGTGTGCGTTTTCTTTGCGTCGCTGTCTGTCAGCACTGGTGTTTTCTTAAGTCACTCTCTGGGGAAATCAAACAATGGCATCCCTGTATGTCCTATCATGTGCCGTGATCATCAGATGTCTGTCTCCGAGGTGTTTTTGTTTGTGTATGTGCGAATGTGCCTGTTCACTATTAAATAAAAAACAGTCCCATTGTGTTCGAGCAGCACGCCTAGTTCTGTCAAGCTTCAGGGGAGAAGAGAAGGCAAGACAGGGCGAAGCAGGGGTGGTATGTCCATATAGGCAAGGGGAGGGCTTCACTCAAACTACATACAGTACGTCAATGAAGGGAAATCGCAGCAAACTGCATGTGGCTGTGATTGTCACATACTGACGAAAGGCCGAAATCAGCAGATGTTTGCAGAGAATGAGTGTAACAATGATAGCCTCTCTTTGCCTTAGTTGGATTTAAAAACATCTGTTTGAGCGAAATGTGCTATTTTCTTCATTTTGATGCAGTGGACACGTAATTAATTTCCAAGAGCTTCTTTTCATCCTAAGGTTATGAGATAAATGACTACTGTGTTAAAGGGCTGCAGTGGAGTACGCTTGCCTGCTGCAGTATGTTGCCGAAGCAGCATGTAGCCGCAGTATTATCTGTGTATGTGTGCCTTTTAGGGAGAGAGAGCAAGGGGAGGGGTGCAGATGTAGATGGACAGAGAGAGCAAAAAGAAGAAGAGAGCGTGAATAAAGGCAGGGGGGGATACAAAACGAGGGAATGCATGACAGGAAGCAGACAAAGACATTACGGTACAGAACAAGAGGGGAATACCGCTGGAGGAAAGAGAGACAGACAGTAAAGGACAGAGAGAAAAGTGGGAGAGAAGGAAGACAAGAGCCTGCTGTGCTGCAGGAGGCTTTCACACCCATTTTAAAATGCAGTTATTGCTTTCTATCTTTGTCAAGGTAACTACTGTATCTGGCATGTCTACAGTTAGCTCCGAGAGCATGGGCTCTTTCTACCTGTGGCGTGCAAAGCATGCTAACACGGCTTGAACCTGCTTCATCAATGTAAAGTCTCTGAGGAAAATGCCATTAGTCATTAGAAGAATCGGATTTCCCACTGACTGACTCGCACAAGACAGAAAGTGAAAGTCAGAGAGGAGCATCATCCTCACCCTCACAGGGAGAGAGAACACAGCACATGGCTGTGTCTGCCTTGCTGTCTGTTCTGGTGAAGGCAGACTTTGGGAAACCATCACTCAGCTCCACCACATGGTGAAGACAGGCCACCACAAGCTCAGCAGCTCACAAAGACTGTACCAGTCACTGTTTTGAATCCTTGTTGTGTTTGTCTAAGGTGGAGCGTAGAAGTAGCTCCTGATTCATATTCTTTTTTTTTTTTTTTTTCAGGGCCAGGGAATATTTCTGCATTTCGATTTTTTTTCAGTAGAAGACTAACAACAGTCAGTCGTACCAAATGCAACACAACTATTTTATTAACTAGTTTTAACGTAGACCCTTTAAGTTGATACATACAACATTAATTACACAAGGAGTGCTAGACAAACCTGACACGTAGCCCTGAGTGGTAATTAAATAGGGGTTGCCAAAAAGTTCCTTAAATTCAAAGTGATTGTCCCACGTATTGCAAAATGTGTCGCGGAAGGAGTACCCTCATTATTGATACTACACATAACAGCTGGTCATTACACAGTTCAGCCAACAATATTTGTGTAGCAAGACAAATGCGACACCTTTCTAGCTCTAAACTGAGCCATGGAGCATAATGTGCAAATAGCCTTAGGCTGAAGAAATAACTAGTGTGTTCAAGGCTGAACCTATACTCAAAGTGAACCCCTCGTGCATTTTAAAGCACGCAGTACAATTTGGCTCAATGCCAGCCATGCAGTTTGCCAATAGCGTTGAATGATTGGACCTGTTTGGGGATTTTACTCATGTCTTTGTTGTTTGACCAGGAGAAGAGAAATGCACTCTGTCAGTCGGACATTGCCAGTTGTGCAATTATTCAGCACAGATGGTTGGATGTTCTGCTGAGTTGAGCGTTTAAGTTGCTTCTCATTAATGTTTCAGCCGAGTTTCAATACTCTGGCTGCATTTCAGCTACTTTTGAAACATGATATGAATCAATGGAGCAATTTTTTATATTCTTTTCTGGATCCTCCCCCTGTTTTTATTGTTGTGTTTTGCCAACTTCGGCATTGTGACAGATCGCATATGTGTATGCACGCAGCATGTGTGTGTGTGTGTGTGTGTGTTTCCTGGTGGTCTCGAATATCATATGTCCTATTAGCCATTTCTGTAACCATTGCTGCCTTTTCCATAGCAGTGTTTCCAGCCTTATACCCAACCCCCAGTGTAGAGGACCAGGGACCATTTGTTGTCCATTTGGTCTGACCTCTACCCTGTAATCAGTCTGGCATGGTAAGACCTGCTGGCCTTCTGCAGAATGGTATAGTATATCATCGACTGTTTTCTATAAGGCCAGTGTGAAGGAGCAACACGAGTCAAAGTTTGCTTGGCTCCACGTGGCTTCAGATTAAGGCCTCCCATTATCCTACAGGCTGCTGTGTTGTGATAAGCGCTTGTGAGGCAGCCATGTGTCTGCAGGCTGCAGGTCACATCCTTGGGGGGTGCTGTGCTCAGCTCCACTGAGAGAGTGTGTGAGCGTCCAGGAATGTGTTGATGGAAATCACAGCTGAACATATGATTGCTCCAACCTCAGCAGTCATGCTGGGGCCCACCAGCAACAACTTTGTGCACACACGCACACACACACACACACACACACACATATATACATATACACACACAGACACATGTGCACACACCTTTACATGTATATTTTCACTCCCCATTCTGAAGCCAAAGACGCACACACACACACCTCATCACAAAACTAATGCTAACTCGAAATGACACAACTTTTATAATGAAGTGGACAAAACAACAGTTCTCAACCACAACGTGGCACGCTCAATTTGTTGAGACTTCACCAGGTGCATCTTGGTCACACATACTATGGTTAGATTTTTGCTTCAAGTAGTTTGTTCTCCCACATCCTGTATGCTAAATTTGACTTCAGGCCACTGCAGGAAGCAGGAGTCACATGCACAATGCATTGCAAATCCTTCAGCTACAGAAAATCTACAAGTCACAATTAAAAGGTATTTCTTCATGCAAACCTTTGAGGAACAAAAGAATGGAGCTGATTGATTGTGATTTGGCACTGTGGTGTCACGCCATCGAGTGTATGCCAGAAAAACAGACCAATAACAGAAAAACACCTGAAAGTGATAAAGAATCAGAACATGTTGCACTTTTAGTTTGCAGTAAACTCACCAATTGGCCCTTACAACAAACAAACAAAAAGTAAAATTGTGTGTCATTTTCGGTACTTCAAAGGACACTGATACAAGATGCTATAGCAACTATTTTCCCGTTAAGCTCGGTTAAAACCAATGTTTTACACTTCAGTCGTTTAGTGACCTAATTGTCCAATGTGTTGTTAACCTCTATAGACAGGTGAAATCATGCTGAATGATCCGTGGTCAGGTTCATTCCTCATACTTGCTGAAGGTAGTTGGCGACACACAAGAGAAAACAAATTAAGTGATGTGATGACACTCTGACTCATGTTCGTAGATGATTCAGTAACTTTTAGCCTTCAAATGGAAAGACATTACTTGTTTTAATTTATATGTAATGTTAACAGAGGACATGATTCAACACAAATAAACACCAGGCAAAAAACCTCCCACGGCCTTTTCTGTTTCTTTAAGTAATTTGTCATATCAGTCCTATGTAAATGATGCAATACAGTAAGTAGTACTTTGAACTAGATAAACAACAACTTCCTTCGCTCCTTCTATGTCTCCATTTAGTCTGCGTAGTAAAAACAAAACTCATTCCCTCTTACTACGCAAGCGACAAGATAAACTCATTTCTAATGACGCAGAAGGATGTTGTGGTCGTGGCTGAATGTGGAGTATCTGTATGCCAATCAATTCTATCGATCGTTGTGGGTAAGCAGCAGCAGCAGCAGCCATGAGAGGAACAGACCTTTCACATCTGCCAAGCGTTCTGTATTTACAGGCCACAGGAGAACAGCGTGTCGGTTTCTGTGGATCAAGCCGCTGGGCTATTAGTCATGCCCACTTTTTCAAAATTATCTTCAGTCCCGGGGTCTGGACAGGCATTCCTCCGAGGTGGCCGTCTGATTGCACCAAAATCCCAGGTCTTGACAGTTGGCAGGTTTGACCACAAAATCAGGATCCAATTTATGCTCTGTGGAACAAATAGGATGTCGTAATCTAAAAGACACACAAGACACGGAACAAGTTGTTGTTAGCATAGGCATTGTGGTTTTAAAATGCTGCCGAATGCGTAATGCTTAAATTTAACAAAGATGCAAGGAATTGACCCTGATTCACGGCTTTGGAAGCAAAAAGTATCGTAACAAGTTGCAGTATCACAAAGTCTTCAGTTCTGTGTGGTTTTCACAACAGCCTGCAGGCAAATCTGAAAAGATGTTATCCCAGAGATACATATAAAAAATATATCCTAAAATTATGTTGCTCGAGCTTACAAGTGTTGGAAAAAACAACTGCTGATATTTACTGCAGCTGACCACAGCACAAACAAGAACATTAAGAAGTGGAAAATAACCTTGATGTAAAGGTCTACATTTGATATCTGAATAAATGCAAAACAACGACCACACAAAACCAACAGTTTAAAATACCATGAACTGAAATGACGTCTTACCTCAAGACAGCTGGCGCGTGTCAGAGTTCAGACCATGTTTAGCTATCGTCCACAATAATGTTTAGTTCTGGAGGCTGTCACAAAATGGTAACTTCACCCACGCTGCCACTTTGTTTTTGTTTATCGTCAGGAACTTTCTGTATTAGCGGGCAGCATCCGGTACAGGGGGAAGATCCAGAGTGGATGGAAGAGTTTATGTCATGAGCGGATGAACACCCACAGCATCGTAAGCACACATGGTGCATTATCGCTGAGCCATCGGGCCACGGCATTGGATGGGATGTGACGAACGGGTTCAGTGTTTACATGCAGCGCAGGACTGAGGAGGACTTGAACAACACTTGAAATGTCATCCAAAGGATTTAGGGGAAATAGTAATTCATGATAAATAGCAACCAACTTGATCAGACAAGGTTGTTGCGTGCTTGTTTCGCCTGTGAAAAAAACAACACATCCTTGTTTTGGCTGCTTTCTTTGGCTCATTTGTTTTGACTAAGCATGTAATAACTATATTTTGTGACATTTTATATGTCACAATTTGTGAACTCTTCTTTAAACTCCAGATTAGTTTTCAGGTGTATTCATGTATTTTCTCATATAGCAACAGGAGCAAAGTTTTTAAAGAACTCCAACAAACTCAATTTATTGTCGTAGGAGATAAGTAATGTTAAGTGGTTGACTCATGACACATGAATCAACCCCCTAATACGTTGGTGATTTTATCGAGTTTTGACAAGTGCTATACATGGTATGAGTTTTTAACTTTGTACATACATGGTAATGTGGCTGAGAAGAGGCAGCTGCAGAATCATTGTCAGAATGAGAGAAACATTAAGAAGTTAAATATTTTAAATAAAAAGAAGCGTTTCTCAGAGCTTCATTACGTTTCGCTTGCTCTCTTAATTCACTGTAATCTCGTCGGTCCAATGCGATAAGTGGGCGCCCTCAATCAAGTCTTAGCAAAAACAAGTAAGTCATTGAAAAACAAAACACATCTCACTTTGTAGGATATCCAGTAATCTAGCTGTGTTATGTGGGACAGTTAAGCCCTCAGTGTGAATGAGTGAGGATATTGCTATGTGTGTGGAAGGAAGCAGCTGTTACACTTGAAACGCTGAGTGATGTGAGCAGGAGGTGACATGAGGTATTACTGTGTGCAGGGCTTTGTTAACTCTTCCAGGGCCCGGGACACAACTTATCTGAGACTTAATTTAATATCATTATAAAAGATTCCCTGTCAGGCCCTCCTCAGCTGTCCTGGTGGTCTTTCCCCGATGGTGACCCCAACTGTCGATGACTGTAGAGGATTCTGTTTTAACTTGCCAAACAACGAGTAAGCACTTCTGCGTTTGTTAATACTTTGAAAGGTGCCACATTCTGGCCCAAAATGTATTGAATGTGTCATAAAGGCTTGCTTGTAGTGGGTAAGTAAGTAATAATTAGAAGTTTCTTGGAGGTCCAGTGAAAAACTGAGATCTATTGTTCACCCACATCAAACAAGATCCTTGCTCCTTCTGTTACTGAGCATTT
Organism: Clinocottus analis; assembly: GCF_023055335.1. NCBI lineage: Eukaryota > Metazoa > Chordata > Actinopteri > Perciformes > Cottidae > Clinocottus > Clinocottus analis. Next base: position 13,211,043 of record NW_027176207.1, on the reverse strand, counting down.
TGCGGAATTGGACATGAGCAATCCTGCGTGTCTTCTAACTTTTTCAAAGTTTTCTTTGAGCCTAAAGGGGAACATATACTTACCATTCCATTGCTTAAAGCTCAGAAGTGTAGTACTATAGTTTGTTAACCACAGCTGTCTCTCAACCTAAACCTCCCATTACTCCATCTCGCTGCTTCCTTTTGTTAGCGATATTGTATCTGTCCTTGTCACATCACTGGCGAGCTAAGTAAGTCCTTTCCGGGTGACTCTGTATGGAGTGCGTCAGCAGAGTGTAGTGTGTGAACTGTGGATGGAATAGGCCTAACTTTAATCACAGGTACACTCATTCTTTAGTATACAGAAAGAAAACAGCCGGGCTCCACTGGTCGTTTTCCAGGACGTACAGCGAGTGTGGGTGGTGTGTGTGTATATGAGTAAAGAAGGGCTGCAGCACACACATGCAAGCAGACCGTGTGCTTCCTGGCTTTTGGGGAACAGCAGAGGGGAAACCTTTAGTAGCAGCTGGCCACTACTGTAACTGTGAGCACAAGAGCCAAATATGGAGCTGTGGTATATGTCGTCTGTATCTGGTACAAGGTTGCAAAGTTTGCCTTTGCTTGGAAATGAGAGCCAGCTGTTGAAGATGAAGGGCAAAGAAAAGCTGCAGATGCTTCAGGTTTTGTCCTGTTAAAGTGATACAATATGAAGAATCATTTTGCCAAAGTAATACTGGTTAAACCTTTAGAAATATCTGGTTGTTTCTGTCGGTGACTTCTTTGTCTGTCCTGACCACTAAAACTACCAAAGATGTGTTCTTTCCTTTCCAAACAAGCTCCTCATGCAGCTTCTAGTGTCTCATCTTGTGCATCCTGCGACTAATCAGAGTTGTACGTGGAAGTAGACATCACTGACATAAGCTTGTTCAGCAATCAGAGACTGTATTTAAGAAGTGGATCTATTGAACCATTGGTTTGTGAACTGACTTTTGAAGCCTTGAATTTGCCATCTTAGATTTTTCTAACCAGAAATAACAGTAGTGGTTGGACATACAAACTCTAAAATAATGCATTTTCATGAACTGAAAACATAGTGTTGAAAAGCTTAAAGTTCAAAGACAAAAGAAATGAAGACCTGTCAATTTCAAGGTAGCCCCGCCCTAAAGCATATGCTGCTTTATGGATCATAATTTACAAAATGAACATCATGCTGTATTAAAGACTTGATTTTGGCTCACAATGTTTTCTGAGGTAATAAATTAAGTTAAAAGTAGGGTCATGTTCTTAAAGACCTTTATACAATCAGACTTATCTCTGCAACTACAGGAGTCGCCCTCTGGTGGTCATTTTTAAGGCACTTTCGCATTGGCTTCACTTTTCAGAACCGCAGGCCGCCTGTTAGTAACTAATATTGTCAGCATAATTTAATCAAGTCAAGAAGTACAATATTTCCCTCGAAAATTAAATGGAGTTATAGCATTAAGGAGCATAACATGAAAATACTCAAATAAAGTGCAAGAACCCTAAAAATTGCACTTAAAACTACTTGATAACATCTGCCACTGCATTTAGATAAAGGATAAGACAAAACTTGAAACTTTTCAGTGAAATTTAGCTCAGTTTACATTTAAATCACACTGGCTTCATGAAATATATATCACATTGTCATCTTATCTTAAATCAGTCAGACTGGGCTTCAGTCGCTGTATGAAGTGTGCACATCCCCCATGATAAATCCTTAGGCCCCAAATATTAAATGATCTCCAGATTAAAAAGTGGTAGACATCTGTTGTTGATCACTGACCTGCTTCAGATGAGCAACATCTTGCTTCTATTATTTCAACAGCAGATGCTTGCAGCACAGAAGAGTGTGTTTTTACAGAATATTCTATGATTCTATTTGTCTACAGAGTTTAAACACAATATGGCACTATGTTCACTTGCTCTATAGTGGATGACCATATGTACTGTAAACATGTGGGGAATTTTGGTTCTGTGTGTTGTTTGTCATTAATGTCTAAGCATATGATGTCATTGAAAAGTGTTCTGTCGAGTTGTCATCTTGCTTCTACTAACTTTGTGCTCCTCATCTGTGACTGCAGTAGCCAGACAAAGATGCAAAGATGCACGCAGTAAACAATAGTTGCTCACGTCAGAGTGGAAAAATTAAAGCAACAGGCATCCTCAGTCTAAAAACAAAGGAAGCGCAGTAACATAACGCTGAGCCCGAGCTGCTTTTTGAAAGTACAGTGCATGGAGCAGCCCTGTCTGGCACTGTGCCACCAAAAAAAAACATGTGTCAGGTTGTTGCCAACTGTACACATGCCCGCCACACCAGCGGCCATACCAGCACCCGTTTGTGCAGCCGCACCATACCCGGCCTTTCCTACGTGCACTTTGCTTCTTTGCCGTGCATTCGCAGCTGTTGTGCAATCACACACTGGGCTGCTCTTTGATTTCACTTCAGTGCTGAGACAATTGAGGCAGGCAAGACCAGGCATATCAGCTATGTGACTAAAACAAGGTAATAGGAGACAAGAATATAAAAGAAGACACACTGGTTGTGGCAGTGTCAGTCTTGATGAAGAGTGGGTGGTAGATTAATGTTCCTGGCAGGCTCCATTTTGTTCATTTCTAAACATTCCTGTTTCATATTGAAGGTGTTTGAATTGTGGATAATTTTCTATTGAAAAAAAAAAAGCCTTAAGTCTGCTCTCATTCATAATGGGTTCTTTTGTGAGTCCAACCTCAAGTAAATAGTAATTTAATTCCTCTTTGGGTATTTGTATGAAATCCTTTTTGCTCATTTTGAACTCTGTAGAACATGCTGGAAGACACAGATGCTGGATGTTGCCATTGATTGGGTGTGTCGACAGTATATAGCGTATGTGTGGAAGTAGGTCCGTGCATGTTTTTTGTTGGCTTTGGCAAGCTGAAATATATTTTCCAACTTAAGATCCAGTCGACGAACCTCCTTTCTCAACCCACCTCTTCTCTTCATTACTCCTGTAGCCATCTCTTGTTTTTTTTGTACTTCCTTCTCATTGGTTTAGTTGTTTTTCTTTCATTGCTGCTGCATTTGTCTGGACTTGATCTCCTGTCAAAATAAGTTGCCATTCTAAATCTGGAAATTAAAACATATATTGTTTGCCGTGTATTAATTATTAAGAACATTATAATACAGTATACATATTTCATTGCAGCACATGCAATGTCTGTAAACAAGTCCCGGGCATTCGTCTACTTTGTTATTGGTGCAATTTTTCTCTGTCTCCACTTTCTATAGAACCATAATACCACCATTTAATACCACTATTCTTACAATATAATGGCTAAAAAAATGTCTCTTTTAATGCGAGCATGATCTTAACCCTCACTGCACATCCTCTTTCATCACATCAGACCAGCTGTCAACAACTTTTGAACAAGAACCACACACATTTGGTCTGCTGTGCTTTTTTGTTATCTGTTTATCTTGTTAATTCATTCCATCCTGGATAGAACTCAGATCGGAGACACGGCCATAATGCAGTCCAAGTGTAGCAAGGAGGCATGCAATATGAATTAGCCTCTAGTATAAAGATAAAAGATCTCGGTCCCAGCTGTAACAGGAGACATGTCAGACATTCCCTGCCAAGTGTCGGGAGAGGAGGTGAGGGGCGCTCCCAACTTTTTTCTGCTACATAAAACTGACTTGAATCTGTAATAGCTTTGCATATCTGGGTGGCAGAGCTATAACAGACACCGTCCTTTTTATGCGTCTCCTGAAGGTTCAGTACTTAAGACATTCATCACTTTCCCATCTGACAGATTTTTATGGCTTGAGTTAAATTTTTCTCTTTGTTTGAATTGTGTCTATGTATATTTTACGATGAAATAAGGAGTTAAAGACCCTGTGTGGTTTTGCTGTATTTTGCCACCTGTTGACCCGTTCCTGCCCAGTTTTGACCATAGTTTCATGGTCAATATCTTAATGGTAGATATGCGTTTTAGTTTTTGGACCTTCGTGTCCCTTAATTCTCCGTGCCTGACTGCAGAATTGTAGTAGTGGCTGAGACAGACCTGGTCTGCACACTGTTCTCGCTCACTGACAAACTCCCAATAAGCTACATAATTCATACATTTTATCCTGACAACATTGCTTTTAAGAGTGAAAACACAAAGGAATAACAAAGTCCAGATGGAACCGATCCATCGTCGATTGAATAACTGGTCTTGGCTTTCTTCCTGCGCAGAATCAAATTCTGTCTCATGTTCGGAGATGGCTTTCTGTTCAATTGCAGCGCAGAAGTGAAAAAGATTAAGCCAGCCAGAAGTAAATTATCAACATTTGTCATAAATTAGGGGCACATGTGTAAAACTCTGCACATAGACAGGCCAATTGAAAGTGTACTTAATTACTCAATTCAGCGTATTGGGCTGGGTTGTGAGGTGCTGCGCAGCACTGGGCTTCAGTGTGAGCACTTTTCTGTTTGCTGCCTATGCACGGGTGCCTTAAGAGGAAGAAAAACTGTGCTATAGGGACCCCTCTTTTCATTTTTACGATTTTCCTAGAATCCTTTGGAGAGCGTGGAAAGACAGGCATGTTTATGAAGGTTTCCAGATGGTCCAGCCTGCACCCCCAGCTTTTCTTTTCAGTTCTTTGGCCATGAAGGATTAATCAAAGTCAGCGGCAAGGGCTGATGGCTAAACACTGTGGCTTTCGCTAACCGAGAGGAAACCCCTCTTCAACTCCAACTCAGATTCAGCCCCAGGGCTACAGGGCAGAGGAAAGTTGAAACCTAGGTTTAAAAAAAAAAACCAAGCAAACTTAACTAATCCCTGGCCACATAAGTACAGATAAACGAACTCAGTTTCGCAGAGCCGCTGATCTCCTCCATGGGTTAAAGGAATTTGTGTCCGACATCCAGCCAGGAAAGCAGAGTCAACCTTGACGAAAACAACTTAACTCCTTTGTGATATTTATGGATTTTCTGTTACATGTAAAGACTTTAATGGAGTTTGATATCATTCTGGCCGTGACTCAAATCCTTTCGCAGTGATTGAATGCATTCACACTGCAATGCAAGATGAGTATGAAACACAGAGATTGCTATGATCAGGCCATGGTCTCTCTTTAATCCACCGTTTTTAGCCTCACCATTACCGCCTCGCCTCTCGGGGATGCACATAAAAGTGCTGTCTGTGGAAAGAGCATGACAACCAATAAAAAACACTAAAGGGGAGGTAGAACAAAACAGCTAATTTCCAAAAAAGATAAAGCTATTTTAGTTAACTGTGCTGTCCACTGTTGTCATTCCCTTAATTACGAGGAAACAATCTTTCAGTTGACACTAACTGGAGCAGGTGGAACAGAAGAGATCAAGTAGGACAGAATACATGTCTTGATTGGTTCATGAAATAAATTGTTTGAATTACACAGGGTTCGAAACCATTATATATTACTGATGCATGACTGTGCAATGTGCTGTCTTTGTTGGACACATGCTGGAATCACCGCCACATTAACCCGGCTGAACAGCTGCTTTACGTGACAATGATTCACTACATATGTGATATGAAATGCTGTGGTCTGCTCACAGCAGCCTCACTTTATGATCACAAATGAGTCCATTGCTGTCCACATAAAATAACTTGCTTTGGATAAAACAATACAGACCACAAACAGTCAAACACAGATTGAGAAAAGACAGAAACTCTGAGCCTTTCAGAGGTTGCGGTCAGTGATTATGGAATGTATATGTAACTCTACGGTGGTCCAATCAAAGCAATATGTTGAAGACAAAAAGGTCCGTGCTAACAGTTGTTTTAGTGCCGAACATTGTTGTAAAATTGCAGATTATGTTATATTTAGTTGGAGACAGTTTGAGTTATTGGGGAAATGTATTTTCATACAGGCTTGCCAAAAATCTTCTTGTGAGCCACACTGTACACTAACAAATAGCATTTTTCATTCACACTTTGCCACTACATGAGATGCTCCTCTGCTGTTTGTATTTGTATCTCTAACCCTGTTAATACATTTTAAGGCCTTGTCATTAGATTTAATCTAAAGTAAACATGTGCTGTAGCCTGAGTAAACACTGTATTGGCTAAGTCAGGTCACCTCAGAAAACACTGTTCTTGTAGTATCACTGGGTGCAGGGACTGCATGCAGTTTTACTTGTATGGGTTTACCGGCGATTTCTGTGGTGTTTCTGGTGTGTCACGTTAAATTTCAATCCGACACAAGTCCATGGCCCAAAAAACGCTCAGGGTCACTTCAACTCTTGCCGTTTGTCCGTCGTTACATAGTGGACGGGCTTTTAAGGTGAGAATATCAAAAAGGAAAGATTGAACGAGAAAGCAATTTGTGTTTAATTTTAAGCTTTTACCTCTACGTAAAATGCACAAATTACAGTCGTTTTTCTGTCAGTAAATGGCCTTCTGATTTAATAAACAATAATATTGTTTCTGAAGAAAGGATTTTTAAACAGAAGGATGTTCTTTGTATTTGCAAAACAATTACTTCATATATGGCAGACTCTAGGAGGGACATGGATAGTGCATAATCCAATCAACAATGGACAATTTACAAATCCAAGATTTTCCTCATTTTGCATATTCCAGGCAACATAGCATTTCTTTCCAAATATATTTGCTGTTGTAAATGATTATTGTAGTATATAACGACATGTACATAACATAATCTCTAGCAGACAAAGGTGACAAGGAATATTCTATTTATCTCTCGACAGGAATGCTAGCAAACTATTCGGTTGGTTGCTGCAACATCGCATGGGAACACATTCGCATGTTTATTTTTATTTTTGTAAATGACCTGCTAACACGTGCTCTAAAGTTCATCTTGACCTGACGGGTTGTTGACGACAACAGATACAATAGTGGAAGTATTTATGATAAAGACATGAAGTCGCTGGCTGCAGTAACAAACTGTTCTACAGAAAGTCCAACGTTTTACAGTTTTTACATACTATTGTCAGGTTTTACAGGTTTATTATAAAACCTGAAGAGAGGGTGCACCAGTGTGATTTATAGATGCTCTCTGCATCAGTTTAGTTGCAGTTCCCTCGCTCTGGCCTCTGGCTGTTTAAATCAAAGAAGCCAAACTTTAACCTCTAAACTTGACACAATAATCTGAATCGTTGCATCTCTGCTTGTTGATAGTTTCTGTTGCTTTCAAGTTTTCTGTGATTTTGTGCTCATACTGAAAACAGAACTTTTAGCCCTAACCCTACGGGCGAGTAATTGGAGGAAACAAAGGAAACAAGGAAGGATGTTAGAGAAAAGGAAAAGAGAGAAGACAACACGTCTGTATTTTCTGTGTTGTGCAAAGATTGGATGTCAGTTGGTGACTGCAGGCTAATAGATTTGCGTGCCAACTAAAGCTAGTTGAAGCAGTTAGTTGAAAGTTACAGGGGGAAATATTTCTGGAGATATATATCTTGCATACCTTTCTTTGCAGTTTAGGAAAGTGCTGAGATTGTTTTGCAAAATTAAGTGAAGAAAATGTCACCACAAATGCATTTTAAAATCACTGAGCTGCACCAATGTCGTCATCTGGACATTGAATTATCTGAAAGTAGTGTGCCTTTATTTGGTTCTGGATCATTATAATCCCAAATATCATACAAATATTGTAATTGTTAACCTCTGTGTAAAAAGGAATATGTGACCTTAAAACAGATAAAAGTAGGTTGTGGTTGACAAGAATATATTTTAAGGTCAAACGGCAAAAGCATCAGGTCATGTAGCCTTTAGTCATAGTATCCTTATGAGGTTGAGCGAAAATATATTTTGTGGCAACAATCACCAAAACTAAAATGCATTCTCAAAAAGGAACCAGATCATACAAGTTATCTTTTGGACAAAAAAAAAAAAAAGAGAAGCAGTAAAACAGTCAGTATAGTGAAACAGATTGAGTGTGACCAGTAGCCAAATAAACTTGTCCAGGGTTCAAACATCAGCCTTGATCCTTTCTGTGTGAAGTTTACATGTTCTCCACCTCCCTGTGTGGGTTTCCTCCGGGTCGTCTGTTTTTCACCCACAGTCCACCCACATGTAAGCCAGGTGGACTGGAGATGATGTGTGAGCATGATTGCCTACGTGTTAGCCCGCCCCTGCAGAGGACTGATGATCTGTCCAGGACGTTCCCCTCCCTTACACCAGTGCATTCTGGGACGGGCCACTGCCCCAGATAGAGATCCACGCAGCTTGTTTCGCTGTCTTTTGTGTAGCGTGTTCTCAAGTTGAAGACCGCTCAAGGCTTCTATTTTGAGCGTGGGAGGGTTTTACAATGTTTTCAGGTTCCTTCCTCCCGACAGCTTTGACTGATCTTTTTTTTACGAGGCGTTTTACATGCCAGCACTCCGAGCGAGAGGTCAGGTGTGACAATGAGGTAGTTCTGATTAACTGGTAGACTTGGAAATGTTTTCGGAAAATTTCTTGAGGTGAATGGATGGGTGATGTGTTATGTTGAAAACATTAAAACATCTTTATGAAACTTTAGTAAAGAGTAACAGCTTAAGACTAACTTATATCATTACTGATATAATACATTTTTTACTCCAATAACAAATGGTCAGTTATGAATACCAGCACGTCTCATCTGATTAAATCAGCTGTAGATGTATGACTCGGTTTGTTGTTTGAATGGATGTTGGTAATAGGAAACCTGTAAGTCTGCCAGAGCAAAAGAACCACCTGAATACAAGCCAACAGAAACACCAAAATGAAGTTGACATCCTTGTTTGGTATTATTGGATATTTAAAAATAACTATCATTTCTAATTTTAGTATTAATATTGTGTTTGAATATGCAAAGTGCTGACTCATTTCTGCAAGTAAAGCTCACGCGGGTGTCATCTGTTGGTTTTCTTATGCTAACTAGCATGGGAATTAACCTCTGTTGTTCTAGCTAAACTAGGCGTGTGCTTGTGAGCAAACTGACTTCTTCAAGCGTGTAACAAACGGGAGTTGGGAAATGTATTCAGAGCCGACGGCGCCAGCTCAGTAAAGTCCACCTGCAAATTTCTTGTCACAACATTCTACATGACACGAGGGTTAAGCTGCTGAAGCTGAGGTTATTGTAAAGGTCTTCCAATCTGCTTTATTCTAACCACACATCCTGCGTAGGTGCTAATAGCGAACACGGTTGCAATCATGTGTCGACATCTGACACACGGGGATCGCTCCTCCTTCCTCAAGCCCGATCCTGCCACTGCGTACTTCTCTCAGCACTCCTTCCTTCAGATGTCCCCGCTTTGGTCCCGATAAGCAGACTTCATCCCAAACATATTATATCTATTCAGGCAGGGGGATTAAGTACAGATACATGACATTTAGGGCCATTCCAAGGACCTGAGTCAACGTGTAAACAACTCCTACGCTATGTCGGGGAAATATTTATCTTTCCTCATAGAACTTCTTGAGATAGTGTCAACACTGCTTAGAGGCACAATTACATTTGTGGATGGAAAATGAAGAGTTCTTGTTGAAATACAAGTGTAAAATATGGGTAAATCTGGGAATACATGTAGAGATGCAATGCTATCAGACTGATAAAAAATAACAAGCAAGTTCATATTAAACCAAAATCCTGTGTGTGATCATGAGCCACAATGCCACCATATGTTTTTTTTTACTAAATTGTCATCATCAAGAGAGTATAATGAACAAAACAAAGATAAATTCAAGATTTTTTTTGTCTGTATTTCCTCAGTAACCACAACGCCAGCTCCAGGCTCAGGCCACGCCAGAAGATGCAACGACACAGAGAATGCCTACTGTGTGAATGGCGGCGACTGTTACTTCATACATGGTATAAATCAGATCTCCTGCAAGTGAGTTACCTTCTTTTGTTTTTTATTCACCTCGATAATGTAACTTTCATTGCCAACCTTTCTTCCTTTGTGTCACAGTCTTAATGAAAACTGCGTTCATGATGTTTTTGCTCTCGTAATATTCCTAACTAAACATTTGTTTTATCCCGCTGTTTATTTTCCTGATAGCACTTGATTTCCGTTCTTCTTTCTTTTCAGCAGCAGCAGCAACACATCACAGGAAAATGCTGCCAGTCTGCCTAACTACCCACCTGTTGTGTATTTTAACACTAATAACGGAGTGAGGCGGCGGTGTGCTCATCCTTTTAAGTCATGTTTAGTGTACTGGCCATGAAAAGCCTTTTCAAAATGTCATGAGTCACTGGTTTAGTAGAGAGCAAATATTTATGCCTGTTAGAGGCCCCCAGTGAGGTAAATAGAATCATTGCTTACATTTGAGGTTCTTGGCAGAAGGGATCAAGACCCGTGTGTAAAGTGCACTGGAGCAATCTTGTATCTCTGCTTTTCAGGAAGAAAACAAGTTGACATTAGCACTTTTTTTTTCAATCAACAGTTTTCTTTCTGTTTATCAGAACACTGAGAAAAGCGTGTAGAGAGGCGTTTTGATCATTGAAGTAATTTTCAAAACAAAAGTTCCAAACAATAACTTGTTCCCATCTTCTCAAATTTGAATCTTCCGTCATATTAAACTGAATATCTTTGGGTTTTGGACTGTAGGTCGAACAAAACAATCAATTTGAGTATGTCATCTTGTGTTTTTGGTAATTGTAATTTACAGACCAAAAGACATCAATTAATCCAGACAATAATTGTCAGATGAATTACAAATGACAATGATGTCGCTGCCTTAATCATGCAGTAAAACCAATGTATAGTGTACTTATAACACAAAATATGCACGTTATCTCTCGTCATGGTTGTCAAAGATTCTGTTGCATGTTCTGTTCCACCATATGTCATGATCGCATAAGTCCTCTGGCTGGTTTGATATAGAACTGAAACATTGGCAAGGCTTTTGTGCCCAGTTGGCCCAAGGAAGAATGCGCGACAAGCAATGAGGACATGGCTGCAACAGCCGTCCAATACGCTGTGTACAAATTGGAGGCAGCAATAACTCAATTGCTGCAGCTAATTCACTCACGACCGGGGCATGGGTCCAGAAAAGTTTGATAATGCAGTGAAGGCCTGCAGGGATTTGTTGCCCCACAGCCATCTCATTCAATATAGGCCAGGCTTCAGTGGGTATTACTCACTGGCTAAACAAGTCCTACAGACAGCTAGCCCTACTTTAATGCCTTGCTCCTTCACTTTGAAATATAAATTATGTTTTGTGGAGACGGTTAATACATGACCTAAAGTAAGTAACTCACGAAAGTAAATACATTCTTTCTTTCCGATGATTTACATCCTGTTCAGGGCTTTTACAAAAGTGATTTAGCCTCATTTGAACACATCAATCATAAAAAACAACAACTAATTGTCATTTTCACAAAATGCATAAGCGTACAAATGTCTTTTAAAGTCTTCACATTTAGGTAGATCTTTAGATGTAACACATTATCAATATGAGTCTTTATGGCGTGTGACAAAAGTAAAGGGAGTCACTGATTTTAAAGTTAAACAAGTGTAATGTTTATTTCTTTATAATAAAAGGAAAGTATTTCTTCAGAAAAAAAGAAGCAGAATCATCAACAAGGTGCATTGGGAACTTTTATCAAATTAACTCTCTCTGGGACTTCAGAGAGCAAGGGGCTGTGTAAGTCTATTGTATATACAGTACGTAGAATATAATAGATCCTGCTATATGTCTCCGAACACATGGTAAAACCTTCAGGTTTTTCCTCCTGAATGTTTATTTTTTGATCAGAGAATAATAAATAATGACAGTGATTTATTTTAAACTAAAGATAAAAGAGTGGTAATAGAGTTTGCAGCTGCACCACGCCGGGCATTTGCACGCTCATCTGATTTTTAAATGATGCAGTGACAGTTTATTTCTTTCATCTTTCAGCCAAGTTTCCTTGGTCTAGGTGGTGCTATCCCCCAGTTAAACACCATCGCTCTGGATGAGTAATTTAATGCTGAATGTTATGGTGCTCCTGGGAGGCGTTGTGTGAAACCAGTAAATCACGAGCAATGACCTTTGTTGGACTGGTGGTCTAGTTGTGAATGTGAGTGGAATGTCGGTGCCTCTAAAAGACCAACTGCTCATCCTAATGGGATTATAATGAGGAAATATGGTGTGGCTCAACGTACTTGATGGTACTGATACAGTAGTCTGTGTGCAGTTACAAAAATATATACAATCTACAGGTCACAAAATCGGATTTATATCTCAAACCAGATTTCAAGAGAGTTGTCCAGTCATGTTTCCCCTTTAAAGAGATCCCCTCAATGAAATTGCCGTTTTAGAACTAGAAATTTAGGAGTTATTTCTTCTCGATTTGACCACTTTTCCACACATACCAGGCTCTCAACAGGCACCAGCGGAAGAAAGCATATTACCCCACTTTTTTTTCCTAGGTTTGAGTTATTAATCATAGAGCAGTGGAGAATTGTTAATATACAGATATATTTACGTATTTCTTCATATATACTAATAATCTTTCTCTTGAAAAAAGTCTTAACAGTGAAAAAAGTGTCTTGGTTGTTAAGTGTCTTAACACTTGATATGAATTATTTTTAATTAAAATATGTGTCCACATTCATCGGTAAAGTTGGGTCATCTTTGGAAGTGACAACATTTCTTGCTGTATCCATATGGCTTCACCATGACCTTAAACAATGTTTGAAAGGACTTAACCCCATAATATTTACAGTGCGTTTTCTCTTTTCATAACACTTGTCTGCTCCTTCCCAGATGTCCGGATGGATACTTCGGCCCACGATGCTTACAGACTGAGCCACTGCGGTTGTACATGCCCAATCCTTTCAAAAGTATGTCCACTTGATATGAGCAGCTGAGAACAGAGACACAGTTGTCACTGGATTACCTCTGTGGACTCCTGCTGCCTCCTCCCGCCCCCCAGTTCTCTTCCTCTTTCTCTTCCTCTTTCTCCTTCTCAGGTCAACACGCAATGAGCTGTGCACTACTCCATGTACACGGTGGTGTCATCCATGGGAACACTCTGCTTCTGCTGTCTTTAGTGGTGCTGTTGTTCTAATTCTCTCTCTCTCTCTCTCTCTCCCTCCCTCCTTCCCCCCCTCTTCACTTTTTCTTATGCATACTCTCCTTTTCACTCCACCCTTTCTTTCTCTCTCTTTCTGTTTTCTCATTCTTTCTCACTCATCCACCACCCTCCTCCTCCCTCTCTTTTTGTGGCTTTGTTTCTTTCCATCAGGTGTCCGAATGACTTTACTGGTGATCGCTGTCAAACCTACGTTATGGCCAGTTTCTACCGTATGTCAATTTCCTCTTCTGTCACTCTGTCAGACTGTCTTTGTGTCATGTGTGCATGCTGGGTGTAGAGAGATTGCATTTATTTACTGGTATTACCTAGTAGTGTAGTTGCGTCTGTGTCTTTCTAATGACTCATTCACAAGTTGGCGTAGTTTAGTAGAGTCTGTTATTGTGGTATTGTGACTGCATGTGATGTTGTGCGCCCTTTAACTCGCAGTGTGTTGCATGCACACACTCGGAATACGAGCGAATAGTTAGATTGATAGCAACAAGTAGGCGGCTGAATGTAGGTGCTTTGTAATAGTGGATTTGCACAACATCAGCTGCATGAAACAACACTGTCAAATGGCCAAACAGTTACTAAAACCCTAACTTGATCTTACTAACTAAAGATGCGTGTTCATGCAATCAGTTACAAACACACGCATGTCCAATTATATTGGAGTTGATAGCGAGATGGGCCTGAACAACTAGCATTAAATAACAGGCATGAAACATGACTGAATGACTGAAGCGGTGCACTGATAAATGACTGTTTTCTGAGTAGCCAACAAGATAAGTCAAGTAGGATTTCTCCATGAATATAGTAGTTTAAAAACAGGATGCCTTTTAATATGCATCGATGAGAATGTAGGTTATACATGAGCCAGCATGACAAAATGTCTCTCATTCTTGACTAATGTGAGTTCATCTTAAACATCAAAGTCAAAAACATCATTATGATTGGGTTCTCGCTCAAAGTTGAATATACATGCACAAACAGGCACACAGACATTTTTCGCTCACTTTCTAATTGACTGCAGAACTTGCTTAAGACCTGAGTTCCATGAAGACTCTATAAACACCAGAACATTCAGCGAATAGCTTTTGGTGGTGCTCTCACGGCAAATGTCCTCAGCAAAGAGTTAATGTGCTGCACTAGAGTGCCGTGTCAAAGAGATTTGCCCGGGGTAATAGAAGCCAACCCTGCACCCCTCATCACATCCATCAACTGTAAAATTACACCTTGATTAGATGAAGCTTTGTGAAAAACAACATCTTGATAGATCTTGCCTTGAAGGTTTCCTGAATTGAAAACCTGTTACCTGTTGGTGGATTACTTGTAAAGTATCTCAAGGGATAGTGAAAGCAGTGACTCTCTGACGGAAGCATACATACACCGCAAGGTTAAAAATACTGTCTGGCAATATTATATAATTAAATGTAAAGCCTATATTCACGGCAGATGAAAGCAAAACATCTCATCTCATATCAATCTTACTGCAGATTTGGCAACGTCGTGTCTTTGCAAGCCCATATGGTTGCCATTCAAAGTAACATTACAGTTGAATAAGTAACTGCATCTGTGTTTGGAAGTTGCTCGATGTTGCCTACAGAGTCTCATCCCTGCAATCTGACTTGTAGAGCTCACACATACTGGTTGTTGTATGTTGGCTCAGAGTACAATGCGAAAACCCCCTTCTTAACTACAAGTAATTTCATCTCACATTAAGTCGTAATACACTGTGCTGAAATTACTTGTGTTTTTGGCAGAGCAGACAGTGGTGTGTGGGGGCTACACAGTTTTCTGCATTCTGTCTAACTTCATTGCAGCTGTGCGACTGCATCAAGGACATGTATTTCCAGTTCTCATCCAGCCATATGAACATAGATCAGGTTTTCATTACTTAGTTTACATTTGCACAGTATATGTTCAAATTAATGAGTATGCTCATTCATTATAGTTTATAATCACCTAAACATATGAATCCTTGTGTTTTTGTCACTTTAGAATGAGCGATTCCTAACTACACGACGAGTGGATTCTCTTTACGTAATCGGACGCCGTGTTTTTACAGTAGCCCGGAACAGACAAACCAAACTTTAGATTTAGATAGGGCTATTTGCATTTACATGTCTTTGCTTCAGCTAACCTAGTTCTCCTACATGATTGGCACACTGGAGAAGTTTGGTTGCAATTATCAAATTAACCGTATAACATGTCAGCTCACTCCCAACTCGTCAAATATCGGTGCTTTGTCGGTGGTTCTACGCTTCAAACTGAGACGCTCCACACACCACTGCAGCGTCAAGCGTGTAATAAGGACACAAAATAGTCACTCCATTCCCTGACCGGGCTGAGATATTTGACGCATTGGGAGTGAAAAAGGTTGCGCCACTAGTTGCTGTCAAATTCTACATACTGTTCCTATAAAAAGAAGATTTATAAGAACAGAATGAAAACATTCAGTTCTAATGTCCGCTGTCCACGATTAAACTATCATCCATGAAGAACGTGTTGTATTTTAGGCATCACCTCTTTTATTACAGGCTTTAATTTGAAATAGAAAAGCCTCCCTTCAGTTTAAGTGTATGATGTAATATCGTCTCATTGGTTAAAAAATGCACTTCCACCTTTTAAAATCAGGTTCATGAAAGGCACATTCAGACATGATAGATGTGATGGATGGAGGCTTCAAAGTGATTTTTATTTTTGGGAAAACTATATTGCAGTCGTTAATGGACTCTCACATATTTCACGTAATCTACTCAGTTGAGTAGAATAAATCATATGTTCCCTTAAAGAGCAGGCACACATGTACACACATCCATATACTTAAAGACACACCTCCTGTAGGGGCGCCTCCCATCCCCAGGAGATACCAACGAGAAGGAGGATGGCTTCTGCTCTTCGGCCATAAGGGCTTGGCTTCACAAGAGCATGTTGTCATAAGAACAGCTGGGACTTACTTCAACTCAAGTAAAGCAAGAGAGCTGCCAGAGATATGGATTCAGCTGGTTGGTGCAGCCTCCCTTTGGCCTCACTACCATATAATATAAAGTCCAACTATAATTCTTCTTATTCAGAGTGATTATACCGATACTGTACACATACACTCCTTTTAACTTGCCTGTTCATGTGATGGGTGTGTTCGGGAACTGCAACAATTTTGTAGAGGAAAACTGAAATCACCGGTAATCTCAGCAGATGACGCATATTTTCCCCAAACATAATGGTAGTGGCTTTGAGCATATCTGTCTGAAATCACGTGCAAAATAAAGTAAGCTGAAAGCAACTTAACCAGGAGTGTGTTTAGACATACAGTAAATAGAAACTGCACGAGGGGACGGTCCTAACTAATTGAATTTGATTCAGAATTGAATTTGTTTGTATGTAGCCATGTAGTTTTGTGTAGTGTGGGTTAAGGTGTGTGTTGCATGCTGTGAATGTGTTCACGTCCTTGTCGTTACTGACCACTGACAAGTATTGTCTCAGTTGCCGTAATGCCTATTTTTGTTTGCTCCACTTTATGTTAGAAGGTGCCACTCTCTTAACCTGGTCTTTTGTTTCTTTTTGTTTTTCTTCCAACTGTCAACCCTCTGCAATGGCAGAGCATCTTGGGATTGAATTTATGGGTATGGAACAATCCATTTTTCCTCTCAGGCCTAGCATAGTTACTAAATAGATGTCCTTCGTTTTGACTTGCTCCCGTTCCGTCTGTGGTGTCAACTGTTAATCATATCGTCCCTCGATTAACCAATCAATCTTTCAGCCGATCGTACCATAACTCATTGTAATGACAAAGCCTCAGCCGATGCAACTGATCCTCATCAATCATCATTAACATGGATGCTGTCACCTGCACCTCTTATATGTGTGCAATGGAAAAGTAGAATTAACAGAGTTTCCCTCTTACTCACAGTAGAATACTTTCCTTTTTGGACTGATTTTTGGTTTTTCATTATGTCAGTAACAAGCGTTTTGTATCATGTTTGTAGCTACCTGACGTATTTTTCTCTATCTTCAACTCTATCTGATCCTTTTAGTCTCATACCTAGTAGCCTTTCTCTTTGGTATGCCATCTCTTTACTTTTATTTGTGTGATTTCCTTTCTTGCATCACCCCGTCGTCAGCGTAGTGAAATGTAACTTTAATGTGTTAAATAAGGTTTGCATTAACCTTTAAGGAGTAGATGCTGTGATGTGAGCATGCAATGCTATATTTAGAACCTAAAGTAATGTTGTCTTCTATCTGCCACTATTTCCATCCTCCTCCGTTGTTAGCTCTTGTTTCCTGCCACCTTTTCCAGAAAAGTGCTTGGTTGAGAGTGTAGAATACATGCTATGTGCATGTAATCATGTCAAGACAAGTACATGCTGCATCATAAGCACATTGTGTTGTCATACCAGCAGTAATACAATTTATGAAGATGATTTATTTACCGTGTCAGGAATTTGACATAAATTGGTATGCTAAAATGGCTGCTTCAGATGGAAAGAGTTGTACAAATTAAATTACATTTTTACGACATTATTTATCAAGGGACCACTCTACCTCTTTACTACATCATTTCCTCCAGAGACACAAAGAGTCTGCCTCAACCTCACACACGCTCTTCTCTGGAAAAGGAAAAAGCTTTGCTGAAGATTTTTCTAGTTTCATATTTCATGCTTTTTCATTAAAAAAAAACACTTGTATCATACATTACAGTCATATCAGCTCTAATGACTGTGCTTACTGAATGCCCGAGCAGATGAAGACTTCTTTAAGTAAATGAGAATCAAGATCGTGTCAAACATTGCACATTTTCATATCACAAGTGCATTGGTGCCATATTGCACAGTTTGCAGGTTCTCCTGGTTAGGGGCCAAACTTTTATAGAATCGTATATAATTTACAGTTGCTTAAAAGATCAGTCTAAATCTTGCTGAAGCCCTGCCCCAAGCCACGCCGCCTTACTGCGGTCCAGGCTGCAGGAAAGGGGAGGAAAGGTTTGACTGTGAAGCGAGTTGTCAGAAAAGGGAAGACGAAGCTTCATACTGCTCCTGATTATTCTAAAACCAAAAAAAGACAGAATAACAGACAAAAGAAAGTGGAAACCTGCACCTTTAAGAAACTAATTTTTCCCCCTGATATTTCTCTCACTGTGTATGTGTGTGTGTGTGTGTGTGTGTGTGTGTGTGTGTGTGTGGGTGTGGGTGTGTGTGTGTGTGTGTGTGTGTATATGTGTGTGTGTGTGGGTGTGATGTTGACAGAGGCAGAGGAACTCTACCAGAAAAGAGTCCTGACAATCACGGGTATTTGTGTGGCTCTGTTGGTGGTGGGCATCGTGTGTGTGGTTGCCTACTGTAAAACCAAGTAAGTCCTCTCGCTGATGAATGAATCAGCTCTTTTTGCATTTCCTTTCAGATTTTTATCATCATCTGCATTTCATTAAGACAAAACATTCTTCTCAGGCGACTGATGCACTTATTGCAGTGCCTGTAATATTCTACATAGGTGGGAATAATAGATTATTGTCTATATGTTTTAAAACGTATCCTTTTCATATAGTATACATAGTTTTAGAGTTTTTAAATGTTGATATAGTTGTAAAAAAAACATCATGTTAAATCAATACTTAAGAAATCCAAACAAATAAATAGTGAGCGAGAATGACCGGGATTTGCTCAACAGGAAACAAAGAAAGAAGATGCACAATCATCTGCGACAAAACATGTGTCCAGAACATCCCAATCGTAATCTTGCTAACGGACCCAATCACCCAGGACCCGGCCCAGAGGAAATCCCTATGGTAGATGTGAGTTTCTGAAAAGATTCCTAACATTATTAAAGTAAACGCACACAGATGTACACCAAATGGTTTCATGCTCAGTTATATAATCAAAGCTTTTTTATTCTTCCCATTTTTCCCCCATCTGTCAAACCCATTTTTCCCGAAACAGTACATATCAAAGAATGTCCCTCCAACTGAACGAGTCATACGGCATGCAACGGAGGGATCGTTCCCTGCCAGCCATGCCTCTTCCAGGTCTCACAACTCTTCCACACGAGCCCATTCATCAACTCACAGGTAAGCATGCACCATATGAGTCCATGTGTTGCCCTCATGCCTCGATCCAATGCAGCACTATCCTTTTATAGGAATACAAAATCATACACAAGCCCTTTAATTGAACTGGTTATCGAGTAAATACCCTGCCTGTAGAAACAGGAGCATGATACTTCAAAAGTATAGAAAGAAACAAGAACCACACTGGTACATGCTCTGGTGTGTGTGTGTGTGTGTGTGTGTGTGTGTGTGTGTGTGTGTGTGTGTGTGTGTGTGTGTGTGTGTGTGTGTATGTGTGTGTCTTAACACTTCTCTTTCATTTGTCAGACAAGAGGAACGTACATGGAGCCTGGAACATTCTGACAGCATCCTCTCTGACTCGCCGGGAATGATGTCATCATCCGTGGGGACCAGTAAATGCAGCAGTCCTGCGTGCATGGAGGCACGGGCCCGGCGCGCTGCACACTGTGGCTATCCTGACCCTCATCGGCCGGGCCTGCAGTACGGAGACTCCTTTGACTCGCTGGGAGACTCTCCGCACAGCGACAGGTGGGAAATAGGCCTGCGAGGCCGATATGGCACTCAGTTTGTCGTGAACATTTTGAGAAGTGTCCTCTCACTGCTGGTTCTGTCTCAGCCTCGAGAGACCAGTTAGGGCATTCTGAGAAACTCAGTGGAAACTGGCACACAGCGGACACGATGATGAAATAAACTATGGCAGGCAAGAGTGAAAGGCAGAACTTATTTAAATAGGAACTCATTCAGTGACTATTAACTAGTTACATTATCTCATGGCCAGTTTGCAATTCTGATTGGTTAGCGTTGCCTTTAATTTCCCTGAAGGAATAATGTGACATTCTAGGAAAGATACTTATTTTCCATGTTGTCGAGAAACAATTGTATCTCTGCGTCACAGAAAAAGGTCCAGTATGGGTTGAGGAAGAAGCAGTTAGTAACTACTCTAAATTTATCTTGCACCTATTTCCGTACTGAAGCCACAGAGACATCAATCTTTTCAACAGGGCAAGATCGTAAAGAAGCACATTTCCCAAAATGTTGGAATGTTCTTTCAACATAAACCAGAACATGGCAGCTTAAACACAATTGATTGACTCTAAATAATGTGCGTTTAGGTCTTTAGGCTCTCTACTTCAGCGGCAATGACAACCGTGGCCTAAATTTGAACCTGCTTTTTTGAAGTGCAAAAGAAGCACCCCCTGATTGTGTTGTAGGGCTCAATAGTGACCCTCTGAATCCCAAAATGCTCTCCCCACTTCCTGTTGATGTTTTGAATTCCAACATGTTTCACAGCCAAGCATCCACTACTCAGTCAGTCTGCATTAACGTTGAGCTGGGAGGAAATTTGAGGATACGGGAGCACAACTGGGCCATATGCAGCTACAGACAACACCCATAGAAGAGTTGGCTATTTTTGCTCAAAATAGACATACTTTTAACCAGGGAATGATGGTTTAGTTTGGTAGAGGGAGTATGTCTTTGTTGACCCTGTAACTGAAGACCCTGTGTTTAAAGTTTGAACAAACAAGCTTAAGGCTATACATGTAGTCACAATGCCCTTTCCTCTCGTATTGCTTCTACACAAGCCCTCATTCACCTTTGTTTTAAGTCTTTGGAATCACTATGAACCCTAATGTCATCCTTCGTGGAACCTCAGGTATGCTCAACATCAGGTAACCCATTTCAGGTGTGTCACCATAAAAAAGGGTTGGCCACAAAGTAGACATGCTTTATGAGATGATTTTTTTTTGACAAACAAGTGGTCACATTCTCAGACAAGTGGGAGGTTTGAAGTGTTTTAATTCTTGCACAACGTTGAACTACATAGCAAACAATTGATTGGGCAAATGCAAAGAACAGGTGACATGTATATGTGTCAAAGGTGCTCTGGATGAAGTATGTGGCCATATTTCCTAATCACACACAAAAAGCGGACAACAACAAACAACAAATAGATCACAAACAAATCTCGGTCAAATGTATGAAACAGTCATTAAGAAAAATGTACATAGATTAGAAACATTCGCTGGATCCGTGTGCATAGTGACCTCAGATCATCTGCAGCAAAGATGCAACTGGATGAGCCAACTGTTGCCTTATTAAGGTTTCATTAGCAATGCAGTTTTAGGTACATAACATTCAGGCCAGCCAGAGGCGCATTTGGGACCAGATGTAGACCTGAAACACCTCACATGAACCAATGCTGCAAAATAGTTAAGTTTAATATGCAAATCAGCACATGCCAGCTTCAGCATGCTTCAACAACTGAGCCAACATTAAAGTGTCGGAGCGAGGAGGTCCAAGGAGGTTTATAGCTGCGTGCAGCCACTAAGTGTTTTAAAAAACTAATCAAAGCAACTGATTAGAGCATTAAAGACTGTCAAAAACAAACCAGACAAAATCTTGTGTCTTACATTTTATGTGCTTGAGCGTTCAATCTATCAAACAATGTCAGCATTCAGCAATTGTGTATGCACAAATACAGCCTTGGCCAATGGCTTGTTATGCAGAGCCAGATTGCATAACCAACATCCCCTTAGAGTCATTCCAGGTAACAAGCTCCTCTTCCATCATGGCAACAGCTTCTGCTTCAGCTGAATCAGCAGTACTGTGGGAATGTCTCAGGATGGTGTCTCACACGGCATTTTGTCGTTTCTTAAAAGCAATGAACAGTATACACAAATGTGCTCATCCATAGTCAGTGACATGTGAATTATGAGTCGCTTTTTCAATGCGTTGACATTCATGTTTAGTTAGTTATGATGATGGTATTATAACTGTGGGGAAAACAAACTGATGACACTCATACATTACTGATGTTTTGACAACACAGACAATCCAAAGCTGAGATACTTGGGTTTAGGCGAAGACAAGGGAGGGATGGAAAGTGGCAAGCATGGCAAGTGAGTGTGAGGCTCAGACTTGTGTCGGTCTAGTCAGTAAGTAGTAAATCTAAGATGGATTTCAAGAAAAAAAACGGTGTGATACTGATTCAAATAGCTTGATCGGGTCATGTGACAATGAGCTAATCTGGAATCGGGTACTGTTATTCTAAGAAATAAGATTTAGATCTATGTATCTCTATCTATTTATTTGTTAAATTGTGTTTCATACAATTAGGATACAATGTTTAAGTCAAGGCCCAATGTTGCCTTTCACATCTAAAAATGATCCCTGTCACCATGCCCCATAAGAATATGTAATAGCTGAGTGCTTATTGTGCAGAGTTAAGGAGCTGGCTAGGTATTATATCCTATAATATATATGATATAATAGTATGCATTAGTATGCATGGTGATCAACCGTTACTATAACATGCTTAAAAAAACACAGAGGATAAAATACTGCTTCAAAGAATGCCTTATATAAATAAAAGACTAGTGAGGTAAAGTGTAGATCTGTTTTCCAAGTAAGAGCCAGACTTGAAAGGTGTTATAAAGTAGGACATTGGGTTGGCTAGGTGATCTTGTTGTTCAGGTTGGTCCAGAGCCTGGGGTGGCAGAGGAAGACTGTTCACTCACGAACAGACTTCTGTATAGACTTAAAGCAGCCAAAACAGCTGCTCCTCAGGCTGAGCTTTGACTTAAACTGCGTGAGAGGCTCAGATATAGACAGGTGGTCATTAAAAAAACTGCTGCAAATGTGTTTTTGTTTTTTTAAACTCTAATCTTTCTAAAGATAGTTCATTATGTCCAATTAATGTCTGTATTTTGAATCACTTTTGCGAATCATCAGCGTCAACCAAAAGACACCTATGTCCCAAGGGAATTAACAATAGAGGTGGATCCAGAATAGATCCCTGGGGTATGCCACATTACAGAGATTTCCATTCTGCAGTCAGGAAGAAATCAATCTTGCCAGCAATCTTCCCCAAGTCATTTTTACCTTTTACGTTTTCCCCGAAAACTTCTCAAAATTGTTTTCTCTATTATTATTTAATTTGAAAGTATGTAAATGGTTAGAAAAGATTTTAAAAACCACCCCTATTATGCTCAGTGTGAAAACTACCTTACAGCATTTCAGCTGAAAGGCAAATCTAAGTTAAATCTATGTATGGACAATAATGTTTTCCTTTGAATATTTTACTTCACGTTTACAGCTTGCTAGTAGATGGGCTCTTACAGCGTAATCTACATTCAGTCTTTTTCACTTCTGTTCTTTGCTCTTCTCTGCCTAACTATTTACTCTCTGTATTTCCTGCAGGTACGTGTCGGCCCTGACAACACCAGCCCGTCTCTCTCCAGTGGATTTCCATTACTCATTGCCCTCGCAGGTGCCTACCTTCCAGATCACATCCCCCAATGCCAGCCATGCCATGTCTCTTCCTCCTGCTGTCCACAACCCCTACCCTCTCGAGGATGACCAGCCTCTGCTGCGCCGCTACCAGGTGCCCCTACACGATGCCCAGTGCCAGGAGCCCTACCGGCAGCAGCGTCGTACCTATCTGAACGACAGCAGGGGCAGCCTGCCCTCCAGCCCCTACCGGCTGGCTAAAGAAGAAGACTATGAGACCACCCAGGAGTATCTCTCCTCTCGGGAGCAACCAAAGAGAAGTGGGTCCAGTGGAACTGGTAGCCGGCGCTGGCGGAGATCCAGACTGAATGGCCACGTGGCCCCGCGTGGATATGAGGCATCGCGGGACTATGGGTCTCGAAGCTGCCTAACAGATAGTGAGTCAGAGGAGGACGGTGAGAGTACGCCCTTCCTCAGTATGCAGAACATGAATGCCGAGCCCTCCACCATCTACAGGCCGGTAGACACTCGGACTTCTCACTCATCGGGGCGGCACAGTGGGCATGGAAACATGCATACAAGACTTACACACTCACGCTCCAAACCGGACAATACACCTCATTAAAGAGTGAAAATGAACCAACAAAAATCAATATAGTATAGACCTGCATCTATAAGAAATATTTTTATTTTATATAACTGACAGATATTCTAAACAAATGAAATATTTATTTTCATTTTAGCAAAAGTTGTCTACTAGTTAACAGCAAAGACTTTTTTATAGGGAAAACTCTATTTATATGTACATTTTGATTTACAGCATAAAAAGATGTGCCAGTTTTTTCACAACGTAAAAAAATAGAGTAATATTGTGGTGCCTTTTGCTGTATGCCGATGCCAGAGGGCCAGTGGAGGTTTTTGTAGCCTTTCTTATATGGACGCCTCATTTTTTATACACGTTTATGTTTTTTTCCTCTCTGGTTTCCTGTTTTACTTTCTTTCCAAGTTGCATTCTTTGAGGAGTCTAGCCCAACTGGAACATAACCCCTTCCATGTCACGCAATATAAACCACTTCAACATAAAGTGTATGTTTACATTATTATGATTTGCCTGTAGGGTATACTTGGGATCTGATAGAACGCCTGATGAATACAATGTAGATCTTTTTGCCCTCTGACTAATGTCTACAGAGCGAAAGAGAGAGAGAGAGAGTGAGAGAGATTGTGTGTGTGTGTGTGTGTGTG
The DNA here is from genome assembly GCF_023055335.1 of Clinocottus analis. Lineage (NCBI taxonomy): Eukaryota > Metazoa > Chordata > Actinopteri > Perciformes > Cottidae > Clinocottus > Clinocottus analis. The sequence goes on along the minus strand of NW_027176207.1, from coordinate 13,186,514 downwards.
TGTGTGTGTGTGTGTGTGTGTGTGTGCGTGTGCGTGTGTGTGTGAAAGCACATGTCAGTTGGCTTGCATGTATTTGTGATCGTTAGATGAACTTCATTGTTTGTTGTGGTGACATCAGGCGTGTGGGTCTACTGGTGTCTCAGCAGAGCTGACAGAAGAGTGTGGCAGAAGTTCACTGACCAGTGCTTTATCAGAACAGTGGCCCCCCCGTGTAGGTGGACAGTTACGGCTGCTTTAGGGTTGTGCGTTATGCAGCTCATTGCTTGATGTGTTGAAAGCTGTTTTGCTTGTTCACCAGCCCAGCTAAGTCCCCTTTTATTTCCCAGCAGGTGTTTCTTTATGTTAGTCTGTTATGAGGCCAACAAACACTGAGCCGCCTGGCACAGGGTGACCCCTGCCATCAGAGGTGATGGCAAAACAGAAAGATTACATCTGTTTTCACTCAACTCAGCCCCTAGTCCCATGCCTCATCATCCTTCTGTGTCCATTCTGTTTTTTGTGGCTTGTGTTAAAGGCCACACAGTGTCTCAGGATTTCCACATCCCCCCTCCCGTACCCTACCCCATCCACCTTAACCCCTGTTTTCCCTCTTCCGCAACGTAAGGTCTACCCAAGACTACGATTCTCAGTTAAAAAAAAACGGTCTACATGTTAACATACAGCCTACCAGTCCCCCGAACATTCCCATACAGAGAGAAGGAAAGCCAAGCGGAAGCAGCTCAGTGGAGAACAGCGCAAAACATACTAGACAATATAAACGAAATAGCTGTGAAACTTTGGAGGATCATACAATGCAAAAATATGCAAACTTTCTATTTTGCTGATTGATTACATCATTTTCTAAGAGGTGACTGTCGTGTGTTGTGTGAAAAAAACTATGTGATGCCTATAGTGTAGAATGAAATAACATGATATAAATGCATATTTACATTAGTTAGTTTTTAAAGCCATTATGCAGCCATCTTTAAAGTTGTCAGCCTTCCTTGTTCACATACTCACGCCCACCGAATGATTGTGTCCATGACTTGTTTCATCACTTGGTTTAGACCGCTTCACTTTACACGCACACTTCCAAGTAATGTCAAATAGCATCCAGATAGTGTCTCCTCCAATAGTACTGTGTACTATTTTGTCTTGTTGGCAGATCTAGTCATTTTAAATTTACTCCGTAAACGATGATTTGAAAAGTAAACATTTAAGTCCTCCACTGAAGGAAAAGTCAATATTTCAAAGGAAATTCAAAGAATGTCCAATCCATTAGAAGTGAGAGAGAACAGTAGATGTTTCATCGCTGTTGTATGTTTCTACCTTGTTAACTTTGCTGAATTATCAGATTTCTATTGGTTTAAAAAATTCAAAAAAAAAGAAGATAGATCTGCAATTCTAACTGCTATGTGGTAAATGCACAGTGGTATTGTTATAGAAGGGTCTTCGGTCACACCTCACTTGCAGATATTTCATTGAGTTTCTCACCTCTGGGTCTAATTTTGTATGTCTGAAAAATGTAAAAGAAGACAGTGCTCCTCTGGTTGAAATGTGATACTCCCTTCACTTTGCCAGTCCTCTCACCAAGATGAGATGCTACCAGGGACGTCCTGTCAGTCTCTTCTGTTTGATTTTATGACCCCACCCCCTCACCTGACCCCGCCCTCGCTTGAAATGTTTGAACACCTCTCCTCTGCATGTCCTTGTGGTCACGGTTTGATGGGTGCATGGTAAAAAAGCAGCAGACAATTCTTTTCCAGTCAGTGAAAGTGTATTTCATTTAACATTCAGCAATAAAAAAGACCCTTTCCCACATGTCATTCCTGAAATATGCTAGAAAAAAAAGAAAAAAAATGCGAGATTGTCATAGATTGTAAAATAAAATGAAAAATGAATCCACCTGTTCATATGAGAAAATAAATCTTTATTCATATCATTTTATGATGTAGTTATTTCTGTAGAATGCTTTGCTCTTCATTTTGATGCATCATAATGTTGGACTCTTCTGGTGTTATGCATACACTGCACAGTGTGTCTCCGGAGTACACTCATGAAAACTTTGACATGAAGTTTCTTTTAGCTATTATAGATTATATCAAAAACGTTTTACATGGTAGTCGTAATCTCTGACGTTGTATTTTATAAAGTGAACACATAGAAACACACACATACTGCGTGTGAAATAAGCATTGTGACATTGTTTTTAAAGAAAACAATTTAAAACTTTGAAGAAAGACATGGTAGACTCACTATCGCAGAATATATAGTATTTTACTGATACATTTATCAAGTTTCTAAAGCATAAAAAACACCCATTAATAACCATTCTTCATTGCAGACCAAAGTGTATTTGTAAAGTATTGAAGAATGCATATTTAAAATATGCATCCTACTTATTTAAGAATTTCAGGCAAAGATTTATTGTTATGTATTAGCATTTACATTGATTAAATATAGATTCTTCATTCATTCTGTATGTCAATGTATTGCGCAGTGGCATATATTATCCACTAGATGGTGCCATAACCACAAGATTAATACATTACACACCAGATGACTGGCCATTTTGATGTGGTGAGTTATATTCTTTAGTGTATCCAATCATATTTCCTCATCTAATAGAAACCCACTTTGTAGATAGTAACAGTGGTGTTTATGTGAATCCGTTGGCAGGCTGGCTGAACATGTACTTCTCTTGTAAATGTTTGAGAGCAAACATGAAAAAACAATAGTGCGTCCTTCCAAAACCTTCCAGTTTGATTTACAGTTAACTATTTTTGTGTAACAAGTTTGTGACGTTGGTTATCAGCAGCAACTTAATGGCATCCTAAAAAAAATATGTTCACCATTAGATGTTAGTGTGTTTTATTTTGTGTATTTATTAACAGCCTTTAGTGTTATTCGGACAACCAGGAGTTTATCGACTGCTGTAAATTCCAAAAGTATCAAAGTTAATTTTGCATTTCACTATAGAACAATGTGGGATGATGAGGAAAATGCTCATAGCATATGAGGTGAGTGAAAACAGATGACTGAATTTGTGAAATAATTTTGCAAAGTCTGATCCAAAGCCATTGTTCTCATAACATGTATCATAGGAAGAATGACGTTCAAAGCAAAAGCTCTTTTATGATACTTAACTGTCTTTCAGAAGTAAAAACAATCATCTCATTTACTGCACTTTACCCACATGTTCACTGACCATGGATACACATGCTCTTGTATTAATGGCCACTGTTCTATTCTGTATTTTTGTACTTGTCATGGTCATGCAGGTTCATCCTCTGACTCATGTCAGTAAATTTAGCTAACAGTAACTAAACAAGTATAATAACAAATCATGTTAGTAGTGTCACAACACGGCTTCAAGGTTGCAACAAAAAGGGAGACTAACCAGCAGTTGCTAACAAAGAGCAATTTATTTTTGACAATAACACAAGTAGAACTTACTCAAGTTGGCAAGGAAGGTATAGGAAAACTACAAATCAAAAGCTAAATGGTGTCAGTGACACCCTGGATGTCCTCCCCCAGTGAGGGTGAGCCAAAGGCAGAGTGCCTTTTAAAGGCCAGGCCCAGGCGTGGCTCATCCCGGCTACCAGTACCTGTAACAGAAAACAAAACAGTGACACCTCGAGCATGGAAGGAGGGTCGTCACGCCCTGCTCCATAAAAACAAGGTCCCCCGTGGGGATTTTGACAGTCCTCCAATCCTCTATGCGTGGCAGTGGATAAGCATCAGGTTTAGCTACCCCATTAACCTTACAACACAGAGGACTTTTATCCAATATATCCACTAGTAAATAGTTTGATGCCCAGCTGGAAGAAGATTTCGCAATATTATTGTCAAGCATAGACTATATTTCTTTTTCTATTACTCTGTTTTGTATGTTCTGATCACCGGTAAAAACGCTGGCGGATTGGCTGCCCCCCTTCTACGTCAATGTCCCATTCTATCAAATGCGTTCGAGTTAGCGCGTCACTAACTGAAGACAAATAGTTGTTAATCAGAGCAGTCAACTCCATGAAATGCTCCTTTGCCAAGTGCTCAAACAAGGAGTCCAAGTCACCCAGCATTTCAGAATTCTTTAACCTACCCGGCAACAGACTCTCATTAAGGCGAGCCACCCTATCATCCTCATGCACCGTCAAATTAACCACCGACCGTCTTCGCACAGTCCCTGCCATCAGCACAGGTCTGGCAATGCAAGGCTCTGACCCACGAGTGTAATAGGATTTTAAGAGATTTACACACATTTGAGTTTTCCTTTTCTGCACTGGTGTCGACAACAAATGGTACTGCTTGGAAACCTGATGCAAAACTGTGAACGGACCATGACATTTTGCCTGAAATGGTGAACCCACAAGTGGCAACAAAGAAAGAACCTGATCGCCAGGACTGAACTGGTGGATCTCAGGTCTTCGGTCATATAGACTCTTCATTTTGTCCAGGGCAGAGGTAAAACTCTCTTTAGCCTTTTCTCCAGTCAAGTATAACCGATGATGGAACCCGTTACGTAATATCAATTCAATTTCAAGAGGCTTCTGGTTAGGCAACTGGATCATGCAGCAAAGTAAGTGGCCCGTGCACCGTATGACCAAACACAAGCTTCTTTGGGCTAAACCCAATGCTCTCCTTCACAACCTCTCTGACAGCTAACAGCAACCAGTGAAGCCCCCCTCCCAGTCTTGATTTAACCTAACGAATAGCTCTGCAACAGGGACTTAAGAGTTTGGTAAAATCTCTCCAATGCCCCTTAGCTCCGAGGATGTATGCAGGAGCTTGATTATGTTTCACCCAGAGATGTTTCAAGACTTGAGCAAACAAATAGGAGGAAAAATTGGAACCCTCATCACTTTGAAAAACCTTTTGAATTACAAAGATGAAAACAAACTGCGCAAGTGCTTTAACCACACATATAGCAGTATTAGTGCACAACGGATAGGCAGCTGGATACCTTGTACTTTGACACATCACTGTATGCAAATAGTTACTTCCAGACTTTGAACGTGGCAAAGGACTAACACGATCAATGACTAGGTGCTGAAATGGCCGGGCAACTGGGAATTGGAGCCGGCTTGATGGTCTTGTTAGGTTTACCTGTCATCTGACATATTTTGATATAACAAAACACATCCTTCTTTATTCAATGCCAAAAAAACCTGAGAACATAGTAGTATGTCTTTCAAACACCTAAACGCCCTCATCACCTCTTCCCAGAATCTGGATGTAACCACAACCTGGAAAACAGAGTTACCCACGAAATTATTTCCGTGCGGCATCCATTTCCTCACCAACAAACCATCTTGCAGCAGATAACCCTTGCAAGCACTCTTCCTGTTGACCCTCAATAGCACTTGGTTTAACAGCTCCCTAAGTGTAGGATCAGCTTATCCCCCACATGCATCAACGGTCCGCAATTTTCATCAACTGCTCCTGCGAACAACGGTCCAAGAACTCCTCCGATGGATCTCCCAAGAAGTCCTCAACACTGGCCATGACAACCCCGAGGATTATTACTTACTCCCCTGATCACCCAAACAGTTTTTTTTTTCTCTTCTTCACTAACGCGACAGCCACAGATCAAACGTCCCATATACAGCCAAACAACACTGAAATCCTGCCACCCCAGCCTCGGATGTGATCCTGAGACAATTGCTCCAACCATTTTTGGCACCACACTAGCAAAAAAAACACCTTTCGACACAAAAAAGTAGCGGCTCGACTCCAAGCTCCCTCCTGATGTCCAAGCTCCTTACCATTTCTCTAAGGCTGAGCCCGGCCACCCTACGGAGGAAACTCACTTTGGCCGCTTGTATCCGCAATCTTGTTCTTTCGGTCACGAGCCAGAGGTCGAAAAAAATATCTTCGAGAGCGTAGCTATTTTTCACCCAGAGGTCGTGACCATAGGTGAGGGTTGGATTGTAGACCGACCAGTAAATGAAGAGCTTTGCCTTCCGGCTCAGCTCCCTTTTCACTAAGACGGACCGGTACAGCGCCTTGTTTTACTGCTGCAGCCGCACCGATCCACCTGTGGATCTCCCGCTCCACCCTACCCTCACTCGAGAACCAGACCCGAGATACTTGAACTCCTTCGCTTGGGGTAGGCACTTTGTTCCCACTTGGAGGGAGCAATCCACCGGTTTCCACCAGAGCACCATGGCCTCAGATTTGGAGGTGCGAACTCTCATCCAAGCCACGTCACACTGAGGCTGCAAAACGCACCAGTGAATGCTGGAGGTTACTATCGGAGGAGACAAACAGGACCACGTCCTGTGGTCATGAACAGGACTAGTGATAAAGGACAACGCCCACCGGGAACGTGTCTGACTTACTACCGAGGATACGAACATTTGTACATCTTGTTTCAGAACAAATTGGGCTAAATTGGGCTTGGAATATGTATGCAAGTGTGATGTCACATAAAGTGTAAATAGTTATATGACCACAAATGGTCATATAGCAAAAAAAGAAAATATGTCTATTCTTACAGATATTTATTCAAATCAAATGCAATATTAAACAGAGTTTTGGCTTATTTGCTTTAGTAGGTCTTGGTGAAAAGGGGGGGTGGGGGGGGATTAAAATATCAGCCACCACAAATCATAAACATTACATTTCTTTCTGTCAAATCACTATTTGATTTTTCTTTAAAAAATATATCTGTGTTTTTCCTAAAAGCAGGTCCTGTCTGAATTGACAGTGAAGGCCACATCACACACAATGTTATACAAGACCCTGATTATTCATTCAAGAATAAGCCACATGATGTTTTTTTCTATTCGTATTACCAATTTGTATATACTTTAAATTATATTTATATTACAATGTCTGATGTAGATAGTTTTTTCTGTCTTTGTATATTGAAATGGTATGACTAATTGTTTGTACATCTATATCACTAAATTGCATTACAGAAAAAAATAATCTCTCTCTCTCTCTCTCTCTCTCTCTCTCTCTCTCTCTCTCTCTCTATATATATATATATATATATATATATATATATATATACATATATATATATATATATATATATACATATATATATATATATATATATACATATATTTATATATATATATACATATATATATATACATATATATATATATATATATATATATATATATATATATATATATATATATATACATATATATATATACATATATATATATATATATATATATATATATATATATATATATATGTATATATATATGTATATATATATATAAATATATGTATATATATATATATATATATATATATGTATATATATATATATATATATATATGTATATATATATATATATATATATATATATATATATATATATACATACTGATTTCTTAGTACACCCCGAAAAATCGATACTTATTCTACCCGTCATTTTCATCTCGATGCCCAAGCAACACAGATATCCATGATACTAATTTTGGGTGGATGTCATGTTTACCTTTGTGCAAGGCCTCCGAGATCAGCACTGTTACACACATCAGTGGCACAACGTCTGATTCGTAGGCATACCTCCGACAATTCTCAACCCAATGCATTCATGGGATATACATCTTTCGCTTGGTAGACTTCAGAAAACAGCTAAGCACATTAACAACATCTTTGCTTTGAACACAGATACCTGGATAAACATTTGCAAAAGACATTTATTGTTGAATTTGTTAGTTTAATAAAAAGTCTCTAAAATATATACTGTTGTTCCAGCTTCTGAAGCAAACTCTATGGCGACAGAGGCCTTGTTGGGAACATTCGTGACCAGCCAATTGGTTGCAATTTAAGGTGAACGTCTAAACTTAAGTCCTCCAAATATACTCTAAAAAAAAAAAAAAGTAACACAAATATTTAGATTTGGTAGAAAACATCATGGAATTCTTTGTGAAAATACATTTTTGTGTACAAACACAGGAGAAATATACCAGTGAAAGCATAACAGTGTATGACCTGAAGAAGGCTTGTATATGAACGCTGATATTAAAATCCCTTAAAGCCCTCAAAGTTACTGTATAACTAATAAACAAAGGTCTGTTTGTTTGCAGCCTCTCATCCCACTGTATTGACCTATCCAAAAATAACAATGCAACTCCAACTGTCCAGCCGTCACACGACACAATAAACTTATTATGCTCATCAAACAGATTAACAAGCCGAGCAAAAAGCAACAGTACCCACTCTACTTTCATTAAAGTGTCAGCAAAAACATCAGCAGTACAATGCAGATGCCCTCAGGCAGCCGGTTTCAAGAGATTGGCCTGGGTGTCTTGCAGGATTATTGTTTCCTTTGGTGGCTTTTTGGAGCATATCCCAGATCCCCTGTGTTGAAAAGAAAATGCAAACATGGATAAATCTGTTTCTCTCTCTCGCTCTTCGACCGTCTTTGCTTTTTCTTGCGTAAATCATATAGATTTACTGTAAATGCTTGACCTCAAGCCCTCCTGTGTGCTGTTTAGCAAAGTTATGTTTTGATTTTGGAACATGCAGAGATTTTAAGAAAATGAACAGATCCTGTCTACTGGAGCTTGAAATTACCTGTTCTCGACATCCTCTATTGTGTCAGGAAGAGGTGAGCCAAGGGTTTCTGGAAGATATATTGCAGCCACTCCACTGAGAATCGGAGCTCCTCCGTAGATTAAACCTGGAAGCCAGGGTATGTAGTCGGCCGTGAGAAGCACCATAGGGGCCACCATGGCTCCTACACGAGCCATCATGGATACCCAGCCCATGCCATTCTGACTGAGAGAGAAAAAGAACAGCCATTACGACACTCTTCCTTTAAATCAGTGTGTGTGGTGTTGCAATCAAGCATATATGAAGAAAACATATAATATAATGTTTGACAGAGATGGGTGGTTTAAAATTACTGTTTAACTGAACTGGAAAAGATGCCTCTAAGTGGGTTATTTGTTGGTTTCCCATCTCACATTTAAAATTACTGTTTAACTCAACTGAAAACAATGGACAAGGACTGTTTGTTGTTGTCACATCTCAGAAAAAGCTGGCTTCTATGGATGTTTGTGTACTATGGTGCCTGGAGTTTTTAGAAGATAGTATGATGAGCAAAGACACAATGTCAGCGGCACTCCTGCCAGGGCACATTCTTGTCAACAAGAGAAGGCAGCAAATAATGGTACGACAAGCTAAACGAACAAAGCTTGTGTGCTCGGACAACATCTTTTTTATTGAATCAACATAACACAGTTCATGAGAATATGATGAGCCTCCGCTGACAATAAAGTCACAATGACTCCACAAACTGGCACCAAAAGCCGTATGATTCTTCCAGTGACTTGTTGAATGCATATTTTGACAAATGTTTTGAAGGCAAAATGTATCTACGTGTGTTACGATTCAAGCATTTGTAATGAAGTTGTCATTGAGTTTCCAATGATCCTTCACTATTTACCTCTCAGGCGGTTGAAATTGAACATTAGTTTTTATCTGCTCATCTGCCCTTTGGACATTCTATTTGCTCAGCTTTCTGCATGAACAGCAGTTGAACAAAATACACACCAAACAGCCCTCCTTTGCTGTGGTTTGTATTTCTTTTGATAAATTTCCCCATTTGCTACAAGTTATTTGTTGCATCCTTTACTGGATGTATTTGTTGCAACCTATTTGTTAGACATATTCTTCCTTCTGAATACAAGTTACATATGAGTGACCTGCAGACCTCTGAATCATTGTTCACATTTCTAATTTGTTCAGTCAAAAGCAATTCAGTCAATCCAATAGGTAAGGTAATTCTTAAATAGAGATCGGATTTCGTTAAAAAAAAAAATGAATATGAGCTGAAATCCCTTAAAAAATGAACTAATTTATATGTATCTTTGCCAAATAAGACTTACCGAATGATGGTTGGGTAAAGTTCTCCGGAGTAAAGGAAGCAGCAGCTGAAGGAGGCAGCAAGAAAACCTTTACCCATTACAGCCAGACAGGTGCGTGCCATCTGTTTGTCTGCACAAGGGAAACATCCATCAGATCATTGTTGTTTCTGGATCATAATATTTAACTCATGTTTGTGTTCTGACATACCTTGAGGTACCAGCAGGTTAATCAAAATAGTGATTCCAGCAAGGACAAGAGCACCACTTTGTGATGGTCGCCGTCCAATATAACTCATAGACACAGTCATGATGACTTTAGCAGGGATGTCAACAGCTCCAAAGATTACTTGGATTATGTAGATGTCGATCCCAAATTTTTGCAGGTCCATAGCAAGACCATAGTAAGCAAAGCTGGTTGATAACCTACATCATTAAAACAAGGGGGAAACAACATGCATGGTGTTATTGCAATTTCCTAGAAGATGCATCAAAACTTTAACTCATTAAGTTTTTCGTCAACGCGTACCAGACAGCACTGAGGAAGATTGTCATGTTCCTCATCGTAGGGGTGCGAAACAGATCCAAAACAGAGTAGGAGCCCTGCACACAGGACATCTCTTTCTGCATGGACTCCTGCAGCATCTATGCGGAAAGAGGATAGTTTTCTCTGTTTACATTTATTTTATACACAAATATAAACACAGATAGATTGTGCACCACGCTTCCTTACATTAATGTTGATTTTTTCTCCCTCTTCCTGCCGTCCGTTAAATTTAGCCACACTTTTAAGGTTCTTGACGGCTTGTTCAGGCTTATTGGTCAGAGCTAACCATCTTGAAGATTCATGAAACCACCTGTTTGATACATGTGTTTAGTTTGCATCTTAATAGGAAATAACTATATATATATATATATATATAATAACTATATCTCTGATCACTACATCTTAGTTAATCAGTAACTTTTGTTGCAACCTTTGGTTTTATTAGCATGCCAGCACTGGGCGTCTCACCATGCAATGAGGAAGAAGACATAGAAGGGCAAAGACACAGCCAGGGTTAACCACCTCCAGTCACGAACAAAGTAGGCTATGAGTGCCAGGAACAACTGGCCCAGTGTGTAACTGTAACCTGTTATTGTCCCCACCACAGTTCGCACATTAGTGGGGATCCACTCCAGAACTTGAAATAAAAAAGAATAACACAACAAGAGATATTTAATATAATTCAGCATGCATGTTGCCTGCATCAAGTCAAGTGTTTCTCCACTGATGGTGCTCTATCCAGCAAGGTGTCTCACTGAGCGAGAAGGTGTTGAGTCCCAGCCCAGACAGAGCCATGCCGCAACCAAAGCGGAACAGGCAGTAGAGGGCGAAGGAGTTAGAGAAAGCAACACATGTTCCTGACACTGCCATCAGCAGGTTGGATATGAGCAGGAGGATGCGTCGGCCATATCTGGAAACCAGGGGGATTTGCAAAGAGTCAGATCAGACTATACCACATCATATGGCTTGAAAAAGACATACTGCATGATGAAGAGGCAAGTTGTCTTTCGTGATACTCATTCATGTTTAAAAGACACATGCTTGATTGATTTTATTATTTCTACAACTGTAAAATTACTAGAGACACAATTAATGTTACCTGTCCGACATACTTCCGAAGACAAGAGCTCCCACAAGCACGCCTCCCATGTAGACCGTTTGTCCCATTTGCTTCAAAGAGCGCTGGTCACACACCAAATCCCACTGGCAAAAGTGTGACAAAATTTAACACACATGACAGGAAAGCATTTACACATGGGAAAGTAAGGAATATTTCTACCTCAGATATGATCGTGGAGGTCATCTCAGTCATGTTATAGGACCACCCATCTGTGCATTCCTGCAGGACAACATCCAAACCATCCTTAGTGTCGCCCTCACCCCCTGAGCTGGAAGTCCCATTCTTAGTCAGGAGGTACCACTGTGGATCTATGTAACGCTGGCACCTCTTGGGCTTCCCTTTGTCGTCCAGCGGCACTGTGACCAGCAGCGTTTCCTCCGGGCTCAGATGTAACTGAGAGAGGTTTGTGTGTGCGCTGCAGTAGTGACGAGGCACAGCGGCCACGAAGTTCTGCAGCAGGTTGTGACTGGCCATCATCACGACGGGTATGCAGAGAAGGGTCACATGCACGATCTGGAACCGTCCTTTGCCCCCCACCTGCTCGAGGAGGTCACCAAACGGCATAGTTGTGTACCACCAGAACTCCACAAGGTGACTGGATGTTATGGACACTAGATCCTTTTGCTTGTAGTTTTAGTAGAGTTAGATGGGAACAAAAAAACTGTTAGTTGTTCTAGCACCTTGGAAAATATTGATAAAAACATTTGTTGCCAGAACTAACCAGATGTACCAGATGATCTTATGCATTTCAAGGTGTTACCAATATAATACAACATCTTATGAACTTACCTCTTGAGTTAATGTTCTCTTGTTCCATAAAATATTGACAAAATACAGTAAAGAATATGCTGACTTACAACTTGTAGACCTTCATTAAAACGACAGACAATTCAAATCAAAGTTTTCCAGAAAAGTTCACTAAGAAAAAGACAAAAAAAACAAAAAAAAAGATGTAAAAGTGGTCTTGTTGCTGCAGTGTGTTAAAGTAAGTAATCGGCTCCCAAATTCCAACAGCTTTCCAAAGCTTTGGATTATTAGAAACCTCGAGGTATTAGCCGCTCGTTGATTGAACACTGAGGTAGAAGGCAGGGTCCATACTGTGCAGGAGCAATGTCTGCTTGAAGTGATTCAGTGATAGTGAGCTCCAGCACCACAGTGGTCACATAACCATGGTCTGCTCTTTTTCCCTCTTCCACTTTGCACTGAGACACACTCCCTCACGTTTATTGATTACTTAACATGAAGGTGTGTGTGTGTGTGTGTGTGTGTGTGTGTGTGTGTGTGTGTGTGTGTGTGTGTGTGTGTGTGTGTGCATACTCACAAATGTTTTTCCTACATCTCATTAGTTTATTCAATGTTTTCTTGTTTCTTGTTCTTGAAAAACAACAAGTTGCTGTTTAACATGTATTGCAAAAATATTTTGAGAAATATTCAAGTATTTAAATGTACTACAAAACTGTGATCGACACCCTCTGTTCCATCTTGTTATAAAACAGTTGGCTGTAAATAAATGACAGATCCGACAGCAACAAGTGTAGATGTTCTGGTAAACGTTATGCAGACATGGTTCTGAAATGTACATATATATGTGTGTGTGTGTGTGTGTGTGTGTGTGTGTGTGTGTGTGTGTGTGTGTGTGTGTGTGTGTGTGTGTGTGTGTGTGTGTGTGCGTGTGTGTGCGTGCGTGTGCGTTGTATTGTGTATTCAGAATACATTTAACTAGCATTTTTTTCCTGTCTATGTTTTCAGATGATTAGTTGTGAGGCATGTGTGCTTATGTAATGATCAGCATGAGATGTCAGACAGAATGAATCTGCAGGTGCACTAAAGCAAAACAGTACACTTTCTGTTTTTTCAGCTGCCAGACTCTAACCAGAAGACGATTTGATCCTTTTCTGTTCCTCCTTCTTCTATGTGCTTTGTACTTTGAGCCTCAACATATGTGTATTCATCAGAATATATGAGAGACTTTATGAAAATGAGAAAAGATACAAAGTCGCACAGAGACTTCCTTCTGAGCTGCGGACAAACCGAAGCAGCCACAACATTTTGAAATGATAGAGAAGGTTCTGTCACCTCTATCTCTCTCCTCCCTGTGGGGCGCCCAACACATTGGGGCCCTAAATCAGAGCCCCGTGAAGCCGGAGTAGCTGTCTTTTACTTTATAGAGGTGAACTTTATTTTCTTTGTATATCTGGGTCTAGTTTAACACGTTTAACCCTTAACATCCCAGACTAATGGTAACAATACCTTTTTTTTTTTAATATCAAAAGACAGCCCTGAAGGGAAACACTAGTTTGGTGTCTCCATTGCAACATTTTAGATCACTAAATAATCAAAACTCCAGAGAAACTAAATAAATCCCTTTCACAGACTCAATAATCTAAAGTGTAGTCATACGCTAGTTGAAGATTTTTTTGGAATTTACTGCTGCAGATATAAAACAAGTTGTTTGATAAAAGTTTGGACTTTAAAATCATTAAACTCACGTCCTAAAGGAGTTATCTTACATATTTATTGCACCTGTAAGCTCTCAGGTAATGCTAAAACCAAGTTGACATTCGAGACATCCTGTCCTCATTCTTAGCTCTTGTTTGGTTAATAGTTACAAACAGACACAAGTGAACTCATCACACTTTGATCTTTCATCTAAAGATGTCCTGTGCTAAAATGCATGTAATTATCTCTATACAGTAATAAAAGCTTTCGGTAACACTTTATAATGATTACACGCTATGTAGCATTAGTAAAGCATGAGTAAACACTTAATTCATAATTTATAAAGCATTGTTACAACAGGAACACTCAGTAGTAGCTTAATAGTATGCAATTCATAAACATATATATATGTTTTATTCTTGATTAATAAGCTTAAGGTCGTGGTCGTGCATGAGGGTTGCAGTGACACTTCCAACCAGTCCTCTGAAATACTGAAACAGGATTTCAGAATTCTCCTGGACTACCTTGAGGTCCTTGATAGACGGGTCTCTATAAGTGGACCTATCCCCCCACACAACCGCGGCATAGGCCGGTTCACCTACTCGCTGAGTCTCCATTCGTGGCTTAAATCCACCTGCGCAGTGCGAAATGTGCTTTTTATTGACAACTTTGATCTCTTCTGGAAACGTTCTGCCTTTTTCCGCCCTGTTTGTGTCCACCCAAATGGCTTAGGGTCACGCACTCTATCTGACAATATGTTTTACTCCATCTTGACCTCGCCATCACATTGACTATCCCACGCTGCATCTCCTCACCTTGTAGCCTGTCAACACAAGCTCTCCCCTCCCCCATGCTCATTCAACACTATCTCCTCTTGGTTGCCAGATGGGTCTCCTAAAACGCGCCCTCTAGTCTCTACCTTAACCCCCGCACCCCGACCCATGGACATTGCGGTCGGAATAGCTGGCGCCTCTTTGAAAGTGAAACAAAGACAAAAAGATCTGAATCGAGCTATCAGAAAATTACGAAAACATAATTTGTTAAAACGGTCAATCTTGCCCGGGTGCTCTGGGATATCCATTCAAAACCTAAATATGAACTCGCCCTCTGTTGCTTTGAATGTACGCGGATACAACATGTATAGAAGAGATAGAACGAGTGGTAAAGGACGAGGAGTAAAGTTTTACATGAAAGAACACTTTAATCGTAACCAGATTAAGTGGTGAAGTGATATTGAATTGGAATGTATTGGTCTGAAAGTGTCACTATCAAGTCAAATGTCTCTAACCCTTATCTGTCTCTAAAGACCACCATCGTCCAAATTTCAATTTGGACGATGGTGCAGTCGCAGATTGATTTGATTTTCAGTAATAAAAGAATCATCAAAACTCATAGTATGGTAGATGGTATGCCTGATCATAATTTAATACTTTTAACAGGAAAACTTACCAAGAAACATTTTAAAATCGCTTCTACAGGAAATACTAATCAATTAGGAATACCAAAAGGTGACCACCATTTATTTGAGGATGCTGATAGGGTGAGCGAGGGACACTCGTCCACCATATCACAAGCATTGTCAATAAATCACTCAGACAACTTGTGTTTCCGATAGGATGTAAATCAGCCATAGTAACCCCAGTTTTTAAGTCAGGAAATTCAACGGATGTTATAATCATCAGCCAATCAGGATTCTCCCTGCTGTTTCCAAAATTGCTGAGAAATGTGTTGCTGACTGTGTTTATGAATTGCATACTAATAAGCTACTACTGAGTGTTCATGTTGGAATAATGCTTGAAAAATTATGAATTTAGTGTTTACTTGTGCTTTATTAATTCTAAAGAGCATGTAGTTATCATAAAGTGTTACCAAGCTTTCTGTTTCTGAAGATGTATCATATTGCTCTTTTCAGAGTTAACTTATATCCCTTAACCCTGAACATGCATGTGAGATGATTCATCCTGAGAGATACAAAGTAAGATAAAGACTGTGTTAAACTTTTTATTGTAGTTAGACCTCTGAACCATCTGTTGGGAAACTCACTGCACTGCTGATCCGCCAGGTTTGCTTCTCAGTCATTGGCTCATTCACATCTGTGAGGCGGGCCATCTTAACCTGATACATCACATATGATCTCTATTAAGTTATTGTGTTGATGATATTATTGTTGATTAACCTTTATAATTAGATGTAATATAGTAATATAATTTAATTGAATAGAGAATAGTCAAGACCCACAGACAATCACAGACACCGTAGACCCGCTGCAGTTTGCGTATCACCAGAACCGGTCCACTGGCGATACCGTCAACAACGTTATCCACACAACCCTCACGCACTTAGAGGTCAAGGACACTGTTGGAAGAAAAAATATTGATGCTTAATCGGTCACTGTTTCACTGTTATATTCAGACTTCTCATTGAACTGTCTCTGTTTAATATCAAATTACTCTGTACTCTGTTTTAATATCAAACTCAGCATGTCTCCTGATAGCAGTGAGACTGGGGAATCTGTATGTTTCTGTCTGGAAGAACGTGCAGTTTCTTTGTTATCATATGACCATTTCTTGCAAACCGCTCTATGGAACAAGGGGAAAGGTTCCCGATTAGGCCGAAGACGTTAGTGGGTTCATGATGAATATGTAAGAGGTGGTTCTTTGGGAGTCTCGCATATGCAATTTACCTGTCACGTTGTACTTCTGACTCTGCTCCTTCCTTGCAACGAATAAATGTTCCTGTATTAATGATTTTACTCCGAGGGGTCGAGTGAATTTTTCTAACAGACACCTATGCAGGACTTCACTTCATAGACTTCACCTCAGCGTTGGATTCAGTTATCCCACACAAACTCTCTGAAAAACTCCCCACTCTTGGTCTGACACCTGCTCTCTGCAACTGGGTGCTGAACTTTCTCTCAAGCAGACTCTTATCAGTCAGAGTTGGCAACGGCACATCTGACACAAGAACTGTGATCACAGAGACCTCCAAGGCTACTGAGTCCCTTGCTGTACACCCTCTTCACACACGACTGTGTGGCCTCCCAGGAAAACACCAGCATCATCAAGTTTGCGGATGATACTGCGGTCATTGGAACGATGGCGGGGCTGTGACGGTGTACAGAAGAGAGGTGGAGGGACTTGTGGCCTGGTGGCAGGATAATAATCTCTCCCTGAATGCAAACAAGACCAAGTAGATGATTATTGACCCAAGAAGGAAGAGGGTGCAACACACAGCACTTTGCATAGGTGGGACAGAGGTGGAAAGGGTGAAAACCTTTAAATTCCTCGAAATGGCCTCGCCTGGTCTCATACTGCAGGACATTAAAAAAGCCCAGCAGCGACTGCATTTCCTAAGAAGGCTGAGGAAATTTGGCATGCCAAGCCAAATTCTCAGCAACTTCTACAGATGTACGGTTGAGAGTGTCCTTACCAGCTCAATCCCAGTGTGGTATGGAAACTGCACTGCCCAGGGCAGGAAGGCACAGCATGTCATAAAAACTGCACAGTACATCTCAGGAGCAGCCTTGCCCCTCTCTTCAAGACATTTACTCCACCAGAGTAACCAGGAGAGCACACCGCCTCATCAGGGACACAACACACCCCAGCACAGACTCTTCTCGCTCCTGCCGTCAGGCAGACGCTACAGGAGTCTGAAGTCCAGAAAAACTTTTTAAAATCTATTTTTTACCTTAAGTTATTCTATACAGCGAAATAAGCATTTCGTTGTATAGAATAACTATCTGTTATCTGTGCATATGACAGTGAACACATCTTGAATCTTGAATAATTGGTGACTTTTCCAGATTTAATTAAACATTCATTTATTTACAACTCCCAAATACATTTAGTAAGATTGAGATTGGAGTTGTAAGAGCCATGCATAAGAGCCGGGAACAGGGAGTTACTGACCCCAAGCGAAATACTATGCACGATAAGTTTACTGTGGAGCAAAAATTATCTATATTTCTTAATCTGAAATTCACAAATTGAAAATTTCCATATAAAATATACAACAATTATGTAACTAAGGTAATAATAATTAATGGTATTTTTTTTTTTTTTTTTTACCTTTTCCCCTTCATTAAATAATCCAGTTTGTGTCAAAAGTAAAAAGTTATCACTTCAATACTACATGTTGGGGCAGAAGAAATAAAAACAAATGTTGAAATTATCATTATTGATTTCAAATGTACAAACGAGTCTGTGAGACCCGCGACAATAAGGAAAAAATAATCAATGTTAACAAAACACCAGGGTTGAGAATTAATATTATTGCAGAAATTATATGTCAGTATTATTAACCAAGTACTAAGTACTGCTTCATTTTTTTTGTAATGCAAATACATTCTTTTGCTTGATAAGTAATACATACTTTGATAAGTGTGAGGTTTCAGCTATTATTACTATGGCTGAGTCCTGTTTGTGTGTGTGTGTCATGACAATAAGCAGTTTTATACTGTCACCAAAGGAACAAAATTCAGCTGGAGAGCAGGACAGTGTCGTCTTTCCCACCAGATCCCTCGTTTCTGTTTTTGTTGCACCACTTAACTCTGCATTGTCCCATTATTTACTTTATTTAAAGCTAACTTTTATTACCTTCCTAATATGATTAACCTTAGCGGCCTACACTCAACATTTCTCAGCTGAGATGATTTTAGATTTGGGGAAACCACAGGCTATCTCTACTGACGTACAGATAATAAAAATGTCTTACTGTTGGAAGAAAAAGTTATTCAATTTTAATCAGTTACTGTTTCACTGTTATATTCAGAATCAAATAGTCTGTTTATTACTATTGTAAGGCCTGTGACTTCTCATTGAACTCTCCCTTGTTTAAACTAACACGCACTTGACATGTCTCCTGATTTTCATTAGACTGGGGAATCTGTATGTCTCTGTCTGAAAGAACACACAGTTCCCTGTTATCAAATGATCATTTGATATCTTGCAAAATGCCTTTAATGTTGTTCAAAATATCCTTTTTTTAACTGAAACTTGTTCAAAATACAGATAAGACAAAACTTGTGCTGTTTTCAAACAGTCGGAGTGGGCCACAGAATATCCCTTCGGTGGTCACTGGGTGGTCACTCTTGAAGGATGCCGAATGATGAAGTCTCGATGACTCCCTCACTTTTTAGCCACATGTACAGTACTGCGTAGAAAAGTTGAGGTTAAAACTGGGTCTTGCTCCTAAACTACCTGTGTGTTTTCATCATGCAGAGAAGTGTCAGACAACACTCTTTGCGTTCTCAGGACTTTTTTATGCTCACTGTCCCGAATGCCAGAACTGAAATGAGAAAAAGGGCTTTTGTGTACTCTGCCCCCTCAACATGGACTATGTTGCAGAATGTTTTAAAGCTTAAAGAACTGTTACCACTGACCGCTTTTAAATTGAGAATGACAGAAAAAGAGGCAGGTTTCCTAAAATGTAAATGTTTCTTAAGTTGACTCTTTTAACTTGTCTTGTTCTATGTTTTCTGTCTGTAACTACGTGTTTTTTTCAAGCTGCTGCCTGTTTTGGCCAGGTCTCCCTTAAAAAAGAGATTTTTATTCTCAATGGGACTCTCCTGATTTAATAAAGGTTTAAATAAAAAAAACGTTTTGTTTTTTTTAAATGCCGATGCAAGCCAATCTAAAGACATCGTGGGGTAATAAAGCCATGAAGATGTCATGTGGGCCTCTGTGTATTGATAATAAGTATTTTAAAAGGTAGAGCTATGCTCATTCTGAGAGCAGTCTATAATATGCATAATAAATGTCCTGATGAATGATTTTACCACCAGGTGTCGAGTGCATTTTTCTATCACTTAGGCTAATATAAATCTGATATTATATATCTGTATCTGAGGATTATAGAGATATTGAATGAATGTTGACTTGCATTTTTTGCTTAATCTAAATCTTAATTATGATTTGAACACCAAATGCAACAAAAGGGTTATGTTTAATTAATTGATATTTAACTCGCTTAGAATAATTAGTTACACATGATCACTAAGTCTGACAAGTTGCATACTGAGCTTCATCATCTGAAAGTCAACTGCCATACACACATGAAAACATAGAGGTGGGTGTTTGAGCCAAATTGGGGTATATTACTTGAGGGAAGCACTGGGTGAATGTAGTTCCTTTATTTGAGCACAGGGTGGCACATTCACTTTAAGACGGCATATAAGGAAGTGCCAGGTGATGGGAAAGATACACATCGACCTGGACATTGGATTTGTTTGTGGCAGAACACGCATCCAAACATGTTCTCCTGTTCGCCCACCTCGTGCTCTAATACTTTAAATTGGTTAAGGTTTGAGCCTTTACAATGGGTACACTGTCACTGTTCCCTCAAATTACAGGTAAGACGGGTGGAGGATTGAGTGTAGTATCGAATTACACTTTTGAGATAGTATTTCCGCTTTAGGGTTTTTCATCCAATTGCTGAAGTCATCATTAATGGCCAACACTGATTTCCAAAATATGGCAAAGGACTCACTTGCAAATAAATAAAAAAAATAAGATTTGAGTTACAGACTTAAAGATACATTACATTACAAAAAAAAATATTTCATGTGAGTTTTTTCTACTGCAGATCATGTGTAATGTACGTCAAGACATTTTAGGTGACTAAACTATTTTTACCTTATTGGGTTTAGTTTTAGGGTGATTCTGGGATCTGGTACTTTGCAGACACACAGTCCGGAAATTTACTGTCACACTATATGTCACGAGCAAAGGGTAAATATCCTCGCTTCTCTGTTAATGTCATAAGATTTGATGGCAGAATTGGCAAAATCAATCACTTCTACCTAACACAATGTTTACCGTTGATTATCAAAGTGTGTTGACAGGGTGTGATGCTTAAAAATGCAATAACTACTCACCAATAGTTACCCTTGCAAGAAAATGTAATATGTGCACATTTATACCAGATTTTACTACACTTAAATAAATTACCCCAGAAATATGATGTGATCAGTTGGAAGAAGTCGCCCAGGCTTAAGATAGATTTTATTCAGAATGGGTCTGAGCAGAAATACAAGAGCTGTATTTTTCAATAAAAAATATCACTGATAAATTCACAAAGCTCACCACAAAGCTATTTTATCCACTGCAACTTGGTTATTGTGAATCTGCAGGTGTGAAAAATGTAAACTCAGCCAGAGCCAAGAGATTGTGTAAGACACAATGCCGTAATGCAGGAAGCATTAAAAGCTAATCCCTCGTGGACGCATGTTTGTGGGGCCTTCTTGGCCCACAGAATCCACCATGTAGCTTCTTATGGTGTTCGTGTTATGATACAAGCGGGGAAAAGTTGGGGTGTGGTGCCGTCATGTGGACAGTTTATTGCTTGTCATCAGGTGGGGAGAGGATCTCAAGCGAGGGCTCCACGCCCCAGATCTCACGGGCATACTGGGCGATGGTGCGATCACTGGAGAACTTGCCACATCCTGCAATGTTGTAGATCACCTTCTTGGTCCATTCCTTGGGGTTCTGATGTGAGAATGAAAATGATTGATTAAGTAATCAATCATATATAATCAGTAATTAAAGGGATTCATAGCCCTGAGTCCTCTTCCAAGGTTACATTCATAATATACCCATACTAATTAAAATCCTACTTTGAATTCTCTAGCAACCGTGTGCTTTATGCAGATTTTTCATGAACATACCTTGTAAAGAGCATTGACTTTCTCCTGGCATTTTATATATTCTTCATAATCAGCGAAGACCTTATATCTGTTCGGGGAAAAAAATGCAATTAACTCAGATATGTACTGCAGTGCAAATGCATGTGGTGTGAATGTCTGCATGTGTGTATTATTACGTCTACTGAATGCTGGTGTGCATGCAAAAGACTGTACGTTGTTGTCTCTCTTTATTTTTGTGCGCCAGCAAGCAAGTTTATACACGTTCTTATTTGTATGTGTATACGCATGTGTGTGCCCCAGGCTGGTAATGTTAGATGTGTCTTTACCTGTCATGATGCATCAGCATGTTGACAATTTCTTTAAACAGGTCAGGCTGCTTTGGGCTAAAGAAGCCTCCAGCAATCTGGTCAATAGCCTGTTTCAGCTCAGGCAGGCGGTTGTAGTACTCTTGAGCGTTGTATCTGAGAGGGATTAAAAAATAAACAGTACGCACATTCAGTAATGATATATTCATCATATTTGGGGTCTGAACAGCACTCAAACAGGACACATGTGGTAGAGAGGTAATATCACATGGTGATGAGATTTTATGAGCGACAGAACTAAAAATGTTGGAGGTACACGTGGAGAATGTTTGTACAAAGTCTGGATTGATGACGGTTCCTTCTTTACCCTTTCTTGTCAAGTGCGTCGACGTCATCCACCAGCATGCCGAAGATGAAAAGGTTGCCGTCGCCGGCCTCCTCGGCCATCTCAACATTTGCTCCGTCCATGGTTCCAATGGTTAGCGCACCGTTCAACATGAACTTCATGTTGCCGGTGCCAGAGGCCTCAGTGCCAGCAGTGGAAATCTGCTCTGACAGGTCAGATGCGGGGATAACTGAAAGACACAAGTAGAGGGTTGATGACTCCAATAAACATCTTTGTGTTTTATGCTGCATATCAAAAAGTCCTGATTGGGGTCATTTGCAGATAAAGTTAAGAACAGGATGACAGGCTTGACAGCCGATAACGATAGGTGGAAAAACACAGGACTAAGGCTGTGATTTCGGAATTACCTCTCTCTGCCAGTGTGACTCTGTAGTTCTCCAAAAAGATGACTTTGAGGCGATCTCCCACCACAGGATCGTTGTTGACCACCTCACCAATAGCTGTGATCAGACGGATAATCATCTTGGCAGTGTGATATCCAGGAGCAGCCTGATTGAAAAGAACAGTTGGAGAAAGTTGAATTGTGATGTTGGGTCCGTTTTTAAAGCCCAGGTGCATGGCGTTAAACTCTACAAACCTTTCCTCCAATCATGACAGTTCTTGGAGTCCACTGCTTGTTCGGCTCCTTCTTTATGCCTGGAGGAGGTATGAAGACATTTCAGGACACACGCAATCTGCTCTGACATCATCTTAAGACTCACAGTATTTGAATTCAACAATACAATATGTGTCAGATAGCAGATTTTGAATGTGCCCTTACGGTTGTAGTAGGTGATGATGTGCAGACAGTTGAGCAGCTGTCTCTTGTATTCGTGGATTCTCTTGACTTGAAGGTCGAACATGGAGTTGGGGTTAATCTTCACTTTGTAGTGCTCCTCCAAGTGAACAGCAAACTTCAACTTGTTTTCCTACATTATCAAAACATTGACTTCATTACACAAAGGAAAGCAAGTTCAACATTCTAAATCTTATCACATGTAAACATTAAAAAAGAAGACAACATATGTATACGTGTCAAAGACAAACTTCTTGACGCTCATATATGCTGACGAGCTGTCCTTGGATGCTGCGCCATCGATCACAGAGCTCTGCAGGTTGCCTGATCGAAGTATCATTGAATAATCTGTGCACGTTATAATTAATTAATTAAAAGACAATAATTAATTGAGGATTTGTGCTATTGCCGGCGATAATAAAGCCTGATCATGTATTCATAAGTATCTCCAAACTGTAACCGCAAACTGAGGATGAAATAGTACTTCACCTGCTTCACTTTGGCAACATCACGAATGAAAGCCTCGTCGTTCACAAATTGGCGGAGCTGCGTCAGCTGGTCGAGGTCACGGATGAAGTCTTCACCAATTCTCTGGTAACAACAAGGGTAAATACGCAAATCAAAGATTTAGACAAGCCAACAGTGTTGTTTGTGTGACTTGTGCATTTTAAAACACAGCTGACCTCGGCGATGACCTCAGCCAGCCCAGGGTTGCACATGACCAGCCAGCGACGAGGAGTGATGCCGTTGGTCTTGTTTTGGAACTTATTTGGCTCCATTTCATAGAAGTCCTTGAAACTGCAGGCAGAGTGAAGCATCACATATATCAGAACACACACACAGAGACACAGAGACACACACATACAATGCAGCAGCCCATGAAAGCATAGAGACTGGGGATTTAGAAAACAGATACTACAACACTACACAGACATGTACTGTATTAAGGTTATTTACCACTTCAGAGTATTACAGGGAAAATATAGATTTGGCGGACATACACAGTAGCTTTGAGGATGTCAGAGTGTATGCGGGCCACTCCGTTGACAGCATGGGAACCCACAATGCACAAATGGGCCATGTTGATCCTCTTCTGTCCGCCTTCCTCAATGAGGGACATGCGGCTAAGACGATCAGTATCACCAGGGAACTTGGCAGCAACTCTCTGTGAAGTTCAAAAAAATATGAGGTCAGAATGTACTTATAGGTTGTATTTTTTGTATCTTTGCATGCTGAATTGTAGATTTATATTGTCATAAACATCAAAGTAAGTCAACATTGTTAATCAAAATTAATACAACAGATGTTATGATGAAAAGCCCATAAAGACATGTTGTTCTTTGACTATCTTTTTCACAGTGGCAAGGACACTATGCAAGATATCTATTCAAAATCACATCTAATATCTAAATTTGAATTAGTGTGCTTCATTTTTTCTACCTTTCGAGTCTCACATATTTGTATTTTCATATCGTTTTTAAATTTGACTCTGTAATGGTCCCACTTTAAATGTAGTCCTCGCCCACATGTTTTGATTGGACCGAGCTTCTACAATATCCCACTTCCTTTACTATGCCAGACAATATTGACGTATGCGATCCCTCTGCTGCCATAAATATGCATTGTTTGCCATGCATTATGGAAATGAAACATGTTGCAATGTGCAGTACTAACCTCCAGGTGGCGACGGTTGATCTCATAGATAATTTCCAGGTGGCGAGGCAGCAGATGAGCAAACAGGTCGACCGGCCAGCGCTCCAGAGCTTCCGGAAGGACGGTGTGATTGGTGTAGGCACAGCTGCGCACGCAGATGTCCCAAGCCTTCAAAATACATATACATATAAATATTTGACTATTATTATATACAATGTTTGTAGTAATGGTTATGATGGTAAATAGTTTATGTCCCAATCAGAAACTCTGCAACCTAAAGCAGAGCAACAGAAGTAAGCTCTAAAAAATCAAGCTTTGAGGCAGGAAGCTCTGTAACAGCAGTGTTGCTCTTCCTCACCATGTCCCATTGGAGTTTCTCCTCATCAACCAGAACCCTCATCAGCTCGGGAATAGCCATGGCTGGGTGAGTGTCATTCAGCTGAATGGCAACCTGAATATGCAGCAAATAAAAAAAATATGTCAACACAGAATTAGAATATGCTTTGTAATGTTAATTTCAATAAGATACTATAAAAGCCGCCTACAACCTGTTTAACAGACTGACTGGCGATTTAAGAAAAGCACAGAGAGAACATCGGAGGGGAATCTTTTCATTTTTGACAGAAAGTATTTTGTTGAGGTTTTTTCACCTCACCTTGTCAGGCAGTTTGTTGAAGTCTGTGCGAACGATTTCCCTGGAGCCAAACTTAGAGACCTTGAAACGACGGATGATGTCTTGGAGGGTGGCAGACACCACAAAGTATTCCTGCTTCAGACGTAGCTCCTTTCCTTCAAAGAACTGAGAAAAATGACACATTTGTTCAGTTTCTGTTCTGGAGGCAAGCATTAATCATGTTTGTATTCATTAAACATAGCATTTGCAATTGTAATCACTTTTGTATAACGTACAGTTGCAGGTGTTGCATCTGTGTATTGTGTAAATGTAAAGCTTTTCCCGTCATTTTTGTTTTTCACATGCATTAAGTCAGCAAAGAAGAGGTGACCACTGAATTGTTGAAGACAATGTTTTCTTTGTCAATGATACATATATAGGTGTTAAAAAAAAGAGAGCTAAGCTATTACCTTGCCCCACCTGCTGGCAACAAAATTAAAGTGAGATTTTAGTAACAGTGTGATAAAGAAATTAATATATATATATATATATATATATATATATATATATATATATATATATATATATATATATATATATATATATATATATTTCTGGATTATTGCATGACATAAAAACCCTCTGTTGGTGTAATGTAGTAGTCATGTCCAGATATACTATATAGGCAAATAGAGTTTTAAATTGGGGTTTCATTTGCGTTCGGCTCAAGATCGAGGCCGCGATTTGGGGACAGCCTCTCGCTCATCAATGTCAAGTGCCTTGAGCGTGGGAAAACAACAATGTGCATGCCCAGAGCTTTTCCCTGCAACTAATGTGGATGGCACCATAGAGAAGATAGAGATGGTACAGGCCTGATGGCCTGTTTGCCTGCTGCAATGTGATTGGTTGTTTGCCAAGTCGCTCACTGTCGATGTCGTTTTATCGTAGTCGCCAAGAAGTTTGAACAATGAACATGAGCAATGTGGATGAGCTGCAACAAGACACATTTAAAAGTCTGCTATCTGAAAGACAAACTTGTGATTAGACTCCTCGGTGACCATCAGCTGTGAGACATTGTTGTAAACCAAACCGCTGGTAAATATCATCAGATTAAACATGATGTGGTTCCCCAGAGAACCATTTATTTTTGCGACCAGTGTGTTTTATTATTCGGAGGGGAAGGTATCAGGTCGAGGACAGGCTTTTACGATCTCAAGCATCTTTCTGAGAGGATAATTGTTACCAAACATGCAAGTAGCATAACGGCAAATACAAACGGTGAGTTGACACAGCAACAACAAGTGGAGGTGAACAGGTACATGTATGAGCTCAGTCACCTGTAATCACCTGTGGAAGTGTGGGCATTGTGAAACTATTGCAAAGTAGTTACTACCCCAACATTTTCTCTCCATAAAAACATTCAGAATTAATTCATCTTAATTAATTGGTTTGTTAAAATAAAATAAATAATAATAAAATAACTGATATGTTGCAAATATTGATATGAAGACTTTAATGATATTCATATGACATTGGTAGAAGTGGAACTTTTCTGATTTTCAATGAGTGAGATTATTGTTGTTGATGGTGTTACTGCTAAAAAATGTATATCAGGGAATTCACTATTTAAAATAATGTTAAAATACACAATATAATAGACCAGCATTGTAACACTGGCTGGATTGAATTCAAACAAAGCTGTGATGTCGGGTCCACCACTGTTTCTGCTCTTGCTTGCACAGACATAAATTACCAGACATGACATGAGTGGTAGCTGAAGCTGGATGTTATCTCCAAAATCCTCCTTCTTGAGCCTTTAGGGAGCCAGCACATGGTGGGCAGCTCTCTGCCGACTATAAAAGACAGCTTCAGAGGAAGCTGAAAGAGCACACGGTGGCTCTAGCTGCAGACAAAGGACACTAGTCGGGGTCCAAATTATGGAAACCCATCTGAGTTAAGATGAGCCATGCAGTCATGCAGGTGCCTTAACGTCTACAGCTTCTATAACATTTACCATTTCTTATTTCTTCTCATTTAATCTAATCCATGTTTGCATGACCACCCTTGTGCAGTTCTGATAGATTAAGAGGTACAATAGTCATGTTTTTCACCTACATTGTCATTGGGATACAGCACACGGGAGATGTTCTCAGCCAAGTTTCTGTCCAAAACAGCCTGAATGTAGCCACCGACATTGACTGTAAGGGGAAAAAGACATGAACTCCATTCATTCAAGCTCATTTGTCAGCTGTTGCATGATTGAAAAACATTTGAACTCTGGCTGACACTTACAGTCTTTAAGGTTAAACTCGCAAGGAGCCTTCGCTGACCACAGTCTCATGGTGTTGACAAAGTTGTTTCTGTAGCCGGGTATAGGGGTGTCATATGGCAGAGCCAGCACTACCTGTCAACACCAACACAGGACAAGACCTAAATAAATAAATCCCCTCATTTCAGAGCGCCTCAATTACAATTCATGGTTATTTTTTAAAAATCTTTAAATAATGTGTTCACCTGAGTGTCAACCCATTTGACACCATCGGGGTGATGCTCGGTTCTGCCATAGAAGTGCACTGGACGCATGTACTCAGGGCGTGCTTTCTCCCAGGGGTTGCCAAAGCGCAGCCAATCATCAGCCTCCTCAACCTGGGTAACGACAGACATTCATAATGAAAGAAAAACCCTCATTAGTGGCTTTTGAGCTGAGCCAGACGGAAAATAATCCTGAACATGAGGACGTGATAATGGTGAAGGAAACAAATCCAGCAGGTGATTTAAGGTGAAAAGAAACAGAAGCAGGTATTTCTGCACTGCAACAAGACTACAACATTTTACATCCATTTTTTTCTTTATTTTTTCTTCATTTCTAACCTGCCAGCCGTTGACAATTTTTTGATTGAAGATACCAAATTCATAGCGAATACCGTAACCATAGGCAGCCAGACCCAGTGAGGCCATGGAGTCCAGGAAACAGGCTGAAAAACAGAGACAGCACATGAAAAAAAAATGAATCAACATCTGACAGACTCTTATACATTGCATTATTTACGTCTGTCGGCAGGGGTAAAAAGTGAAAATATTCTCACCAGCAAGACGCCCCAGGCCACCATTTCCCAAACCAGCATCTTCCTCCATGTCTTGCAGTTCCTCCATGTCCAGACCCAACTACAGAACAACAGAACACATCATGGACTAATGAGATGATGCCCCTTTTATAGTTGGAAAAGGGGAATAGACAGAGTGTCTTTGTCTCACCTGGTACATGGCCTCATCACAGGCGTTCTCCAGCGCCAGGTTCACCATGGTGTTTTGGAGGGTGCGGCCCATGTAGAACTCAAGGGAGATGTAGTACACGCGCTACAGTTTGGGAAGAAGGCGAGAAATAACCAAACGAGGTGAACATTGTCGTTGGCTGATTAGGATTACAGCGAGGTCTCTACAGTAGCATGATGGGTACAAGTCTGTGTAATCATATGCCAATAGTCACAATAACATCCACCCCAGAAGTTTAATTATTTCACTTCATGGTTGGGAGTGCATGGAAATATGCCACCTGAGCCTGTGGTTAGCCTTTGCCATTTAGTTTTCTTCTCCTCTGACATGGAGGGGGCGGGCACAGGCTGATGAGGAGAGGAGAGGAGGGAAGGGACTGGGGGACAGATTGCTTTGGGTGTTACATAACACCAACATGTTGGCCCGGGCAAAAATAGCTCCTGTAGAGGTCACTGTAAAGGTCAGCCTGAGCCTGATACCCTTTCAGTATGGAGTTCAAGTCAAGAGTGAAGTGGTACATATATATATATATATATATATATATATATATATATATAGATATATATATATAGTGAGTTAAATAGATACAGGTAGCTAATGTGTATGATGTGGCCCTGTCAGTTTTATACCTTATTATTCGAAATATCTATGCATCACATTATGGGGATTACCAATTGTTTTACCCTAAATAATGCATATCAGCATTGCCAACAAAAAGTTGCTGTAACATGCAACACAAAACCTCAGCCTGAAATTAAATGTGCACCCTCCTCAAAATTTCGTTTTAGACCTTTAAGGGATTTACCTTTGACCTTTCGGTTTAGAGCACCGGAACAAGATGATACATTTTGGAGGTCAGTCGTAAACTGACTGTATCTGAAGACTATTTTAATGTAAGAAGTAAATGACTCCCGACTGAGATCAATATGTATGCGCTTCGGATCTTAAACTAGAGAACAGTAACCCAGCGAAGTAATCTTCGAGGAAAAAGGACATTTTCTTCCCATGTTAAAAAAGGAAAAATCATCCTCTTTATTCAGTTATTAATGATCTCGCAAGGCCTTTTTTTCTCCTGCTAAGTAGGTAAAGTGTTTACTCTGCCTCGGAAACCTCTATTGTGATTACACAGTTTTGTGAAATATTTTCAAGGAATAATGTGGTGCGGTTTGCAATATTTTTGTGGCTTTATTTTACTGATGTAAGCTTCCTTTTGTTGTTTTGAGGTTCTTTCTGTAGTTAGTCGTTAACAACGCTGCAGTAGCTGAGAAATAGCTTCTCTGAAAGACTATGTAGCTGCTTTTATATGAACTCTCTGATGCCCTTCCAGGCATGTGCTCATATGACACAAGTAAGGGATATGTGCTTTATGGTCAGACAGGATGGGAACTGAAGGTCATGGAGAGGTTTTACGTTTCAACACACTGTAAGAACGGTAGCATACCAGCAGAGTACTAAGCAGCCCTGATGAAGTTTAAATGCCATGACCTTACACTGACTTCAGGCAGCTGGGAGTACAGTGGGAGAATATAAATCTCTCGCTCTTATGAAAATGATTAATAGCTTTTTGTTTAATGTGTGCAAAATGGGCAGAAGTTATTTCATGACGCGGTATGAGATTCAAGTTGTGGCACAGAGTGCCCTGGGTTTACTGAGCAGGCAATGAGTGCACAATGAAACAGACTTTCTTCCATGTCCTGAAGGTGTGAACCAGTTCTTAGACGACATATGGTTGCCTGTATCTTCGCTTACCATGTGTGCGGCAAACGTAGCTAAATGTTGTACTATAGTTTTTATTTTACTTATTTACTGTTTATGCCATTTTTTGTCATCAAAAGAATACCACACTTTTTTTTCTGTAAATTATTAAACCCATATACTCTATATACATTTTGGTGCTGTTGTGACTTACTTTGGGATCTTTCTCATAGTAGTGCTGCTGGGTTCTGATCCACCTGCCAATCAAGTGCTCCCGCACGGTGTGGGCGAGCGCAAAGTAGTAATCCCTTCTGGTCGCCACATTTCTGTCCTTGACCAGCGTGAAGTGGAGATGTCTGTTGAAATCTTGCTTCAGTGCTGAAATGTTTTCAACGCCCGCAAGGCCTCGCACTGAAATCTGTTTCTTTCTCTCATGATCAGACAAAGGTTTAGACATGGTGGCACTAGTTGTGGCAGCTCAGGTCTCTGACTCTGGCAACAGGTAAACAGTAACACACGCCACCAGGCCCAGACGCAGCAAGAGAGGCGCCCACACCCCGGGCTCAGGTTCAGCATTTTAAAGGCACAGCTATGAATATTAAGGAGAGGGTGGAGCAGATTGTACATATTAGGTAAAGGGTGGGGAATACGTGGAGGATAGAGGTTGTAACTTGTCAATTATGTGACACATGATTAAATAAGGGGCACATCTTGCTTCCAAAATATAAGGTTGGCAGCACTACATGGCAACCCAAAAGGATGACATAATTTACAATCTTTATACATATATACACACTATATACATCTTTATACTTTTTAGCTTTCTTTTTTGATTCACAACAGTTAAAACCAATAAATCACAATAAATCGATTTATTTTAATCGTAAATTAATTAATTAATAACATGACTTAAAACCTTTTTCTAGCATTTTCTGATAGTGTACAAAGGAACATATGCTGGTGACAATATTTGGCAGCGTCAGTGACTAAACTATTTTTCTCCCCATAGTTGGCAGAGGGTGCCTTGAACAGCAGATGGTTACGATACATTAGATTTATTTTGTTGCACCAAAAAAGCAAAACACTGCAAATATCTGTTAATTCTCAAATTGTATGATGCAGTTTATTTATAAGATTCTGCATTAGAGGGAAGTTACAGGCTTAATTTGTTTTAACAATCCACACTGGATAAGGACTCACATAGCCTGCTCTGACACCCCAACAGCAGTATTGCAACGTTTAACATTTCCTTGCTACTGTATGACTTCATAAGTACTGTAAACAGCGGCACTAGTTATAAACCAGCGATCCAGAGTCTATGTAGATCACATCTGTTCAACAGCCAAGAGCAATAACAGACACAAAAGCAAGCAGCTGCAGCATAGCTACTGAAAGTCGCTCTATTCTCAGTTATCACTCTTGCCAAACTATCGTGAAGTCTTGACCTTCTATAAATAGAAACTATGACCCAGTCCCAAAGGCCATGATATTTGAAAGGCATATCTTGTTAATGTCAGCAAGAGCCAGCAGACAACGCGAGTATATTACTATGAGTGGGACCACAGCAGAAGGGAGAAGGCAGTGTTTGCTGAGCTGTTCTCAGTGGAACGCAGTGCATGCTTATCATTACCTTGTTAGAAGGGAGGTTCTGCCTTTGGAGGAAAATTGGTTAAAAACTGGATGAAAGAGAGACTATTACTTCAATGTTGAGGTGTACTGGATTGCACTGCATTTTTAGATAAATGTTGACAGGAAAAGAAACATCATCACATCTTTTTAGACATTTGTTGCTTTTTAGACTGTGTTGCATGATTAGAAAAGATACGAAATGGAAGAATGTATAAAAATGCAACTGTCAAACACCACAACAGCTTAATAAAAATCAAATTGCCTGTGGTGGTTGGCATTGCTTAATGGGCCTTTTTGCATCATTTGAAGTTGTTTTTTTTAGAACTTACACATTATATAAATGCTGTCTACACCATTTCCTGTTATGTTGCTTTTAATATTCCCGCATGCCAAATGACCCCCAGAACAGAGGAACCATCACACAACAGATGACAGAGATTGAAGCTGGCATGGCCCCGATTTGTCCATTATGATGAGCAAATTATGTTCTTACATGTCTACTGGGTGTTCTGTCAAATGGTGCATCAAGCATTTCAAGACCACACTGAATGAATACACTGCCTGATGGAAACTGTGAAGGGAAAAAAACAATATTCTTGATGTGAAGGCAAGTTTTCAACAACAAATGGAGTTGTTAGGACAGTCCAGTCACTGAACCATGTCCACGTGCCAGCACAATGTGACCAGTTTTGTTTTTTTTAGAATCTTTGTATTGTCCATTTACAGTATCTGTCTTTTTAGTTAACAGTATTAACTCTTCATCATATAATCAGAAAGACGCATGGAAATTTAATTAACTTAGATCTAAAATGTACTCCTAAGAGAATATGAAGTCAATTAACTATGATGTTAATAAATGCTCTGATTGCCCAACAGTAACCACAGTTTTTAAGGTGCCTCAGTTGCTAGGCAGACATTAGAAAAGGATATAGATGGCAACTGATTGACAGTCGCTTATCGGAGGGTGCTGCAAATTGGGATTTAAAAAATGTTTCACACCTTACAAACACGTTGATTTTTCATCACTCTGTAATACACTATAAATATAGGCAGACACTATGTGCAAGCATAGCAGGGAGTAAAATTGGAAAGGAAAAAGATAATTTTGCTTTGCAAACACTATGTTGACATTTAAGATTTGGTTTGGAGATTCCAAACGTATAATCATTTTTATAGCAAGAATCGTTTAGCTCTGATTCGCTGCTCATGTCATTGCTAATTTGAGTGTATTGAACATATATTGCATATAACTACATTCAAAATGTTGAGATCAAATGTGTATCGTGTCAACTTATCTGAATCATTTATTAATGTTAGCTATATATGTAGTTTAAAAAAGACATCGAAAATATTTTTGTGGATCTTGTCTATTGATCAGGTCTGTTGAAAGCACTAAACAAAGCCTGGGGATGTTTTGTTTTCTTCTCAATACTGTACTCCTGAAAATAGGAAGCTGACAGTACAGCAAACCCTCCCTTCACACAGTTGTAAATGTATCTGAAAGCTGTCACACAGAATAATGTGTTACATTTGCAGGTGCAATCTATGTCTGGCACCTCCATGTCCAACAGCATGTTGCACTGCATCCTTTTCATAAGCGTTCGATTTTTTATTATTGATCTCTTTTTCATTTTTTTTCCCTTCAATTTCTTAGTATTTTTCCATTTGCCTTAGTTCTTATTCAGCTCTTTCCAGTTGAAAGAAAGAAAATAATTTGTCCTCTTCGCATCATCCAGAACCAAAAGCTTGGAAAAAAAATAGAGATAAACCCTGTTAGATTGATGTGAGATCCGGTAATTAACAAGTAAAAATAGGTAGCACGGGGCATGTGGTTCAGGGGAAATGAGCCAACACATATCGAACAAGGTCAGATGAATATTCAGATTGTGTTCCAGTTAAATGTCCCTTTTTTGTATGTTTTTTTTCATATTCAATGAAAACCATCGGCTGCTGTCCAAACATATACTGTGCAGCAGCTGAGCAGCCAAAGAATGGCATCTTCAGTTGATGGCTGTAATTCTCTCTTGCCTTTATTCACACATTGACTCTCAGACCGCCTCATTGTTACGCTCAGCCTGTTGGTGGGA
Source organism: Clinocottus analis (assembly GCF_023055335.1). NCBI lineage: Eukaryota > Metazoa > Chordata > Actinopteri > Perciformes > Cottidae > Clinocottus > Clinocottus analis. The sequence continues at coordinate 13,152,511 of NW_027176207.1, read as the reverse complement.
AAGCTGTTTCTTCTTCTTTGCCTGGAGGAAATGAGCATCTTTGTTTACATCTCACCAAAAACAATGGACTTACGGTATTACACCTACTACTTGGGACACATTTATTTCTACACATGAGGCTACAACAAGCGATTGTTACTTGGCCTTCGTGTTTTCCTATTATGATGCATTGCATTAAATCTTGTTACATAGTTCAAATATGTAAAATCAATTAAATTTCGTGCACCGTGAAATTGTTTATCTGCAGTTTCCCTGCAATGATTTCTAATAGTGACAGACTAGATAAGAATTATTGTTTTTTATCTCTGATGGTGGGAAAAAGGCATGTAATTGCATCCACACTGAGCATTTCTGTTGTGTAGAGTAAAAAGGGTGTTGGTTTGCAGAATACCAATCATCGAATTTGCATTGTATTTCGGGCAATGAATCACAGCCGGTTCACATGAACATTGTTAAGTTGGAGTGTTTTACTCGGTTCAAACGCTATATTTCGTCTCCCGTGAACCTGTCAGCATGGGGCCAACACAGGAGGAATACTGTCACCTGCTGGTAAATGCTGTAACATCACACTGGAAACCAGCTTTGTTGTGTATTAAAGGAGAACTGCATATGTTTTTTTTTAAACTGCAAACTAAATGATATGACTGCACTTTGATGAAACACATCAATGCTAGTGTTAATATTCATATTTCTTACCGAATTTATTTATTTATTTGCGTTTTATGGTTTGAAAAACTGATTTTGCTAATACTTTAAAACAAACGTTTTGTTTTAAAGTATTAGCACAATCAGTAATAACTCAAGCGATTGATTACTACACCATATTAAAAGATAAAAATAGTATACATTATGCTACACATTAGTATTACTTGATCTGAGACACAAATCCAACATCAACATAAATAACTCATCAATATTTCATCCATGGTCACCCATTAATCAATATTGCACGCTATTGCAAAGCAATTTATAGAAATACAGATTTGCTTTTAGACAGTTGGGTACTCTGAGACTTAGACCTTGTTTACTTGCACAGCCCTTCTGCTGACTTTCATGTTATCTGGTTTGTTATGAATATGGACTGCTTAATTATACTGAGCAAACGGCTTGAACTGCACAACACAGTGTATCACATGAACGCGTGGCACAAGACACAGAAATGTTGTGATCTGGTAGATAAGTTGTTTTTGGACACAAGAATAGCTTGCTGTTTGCTGCTGAATCCCAAGAGCATGTTCCACAATATGCATTATTTACTTCAGTCCCGAGGGCTTTCTTATAATACGAAGGTTGCTCAATATCCTAATGCATTTGTGGATATGTATCGCTTTGCACAATATAGAAGAGCACCTCTCTTTCCTCATGTGGACTTCAGTGCTTCACTCTGCCTTAGACCGGAACAAAAATCCATAATTGCCTCAGACAGGTCACTAAAACACAACTGTTTGGTAAGGTCTTACCGTTGGCAGAAATACCACCAATGTTGACAATAAAACCACGTTTTGGACAGTGTGTGATTGTGTCCCAAAAGGGAGGGATAGGTAGTACATTCAAGTTAAACACTTCTCTTCTACTTGTATTCCATTTCTTGTATTGCTGCTTTGTTCACAACTTTGGTTGTTAAAAATAAAATCAAAAACAAATTAAAAATCACCAAAGGCCTCATTATGGACCAATAACACAGAGGGCCTGCACTCAAGCAAAGCAGAACCCAACTGAACTGACGTTGCAAGTTTAAGAATGGCAGTTGTCATTTTCACACCCACTTTGTCACGGGAGGCTCGGAGAGAGGACGCAAATGCAGATGTGTCGTGAAAGAAAGTAACTTCATTCTTTCCAGGAAAGGCAGGATTCTTAAAAACAAAACAGGATTCCGACGAAACAGAACAAAAGCAGTTACAGGGACGACAGGGACAGTACAACGCGACAAGGGGACATAAGACAAACAGGGTTTAAATACAAGGGGAAGGTAACGAGACACAGCTGGAAACAATGAGGCAATCAGACAATCAGGAGCCACACACGCTTAAACAGTAAAAAAGCATACAGGGAGAGGAAGTGCGGAGACACAGAGGTCAAACTACAAAAAGAAACAGGAACCCTAAAAAACCCAAACCGAGACACACTTTGTGGAAAGTATTTGTGTTCATTGCTGAGGGGATCACCGAAGTTGTCACAAATAATCCTCTGGGAAACATCAACCACATTTCAAAGCAATCCATTCAATGTAAATATTTCACTCGAAAAACCCTAAATCACCCTGCTGGTGGCACTAGAGAAAAATTAAAGACATTCAGTGGGATATATTCGCTGAGGACTTAGAATAACTGCACAAACTTTCAACCCATCCAATAGTAGCTGAGATATTTCAGTCTGGACCGAAGTGGTGGACCATCCGATCGCCAGACTGTCATCCTGACACTGCAACACTCATCGCGACACTGCTAGCGTAGCTAAATTAGGTGACTGATACTGTCTCATTTAATAATGAAGATACATTTTACTGATTCAATACTGTGCATTGTTCTAAATTAATTAATACAACAGAGTATGATGTGTGATTTAGCCATATTATTACAGAAAGGCAGATTTTTGTGTTTAACGCAATTTCCTCACAACACACACACACACACACACACACACACACACACACACACACACACATATATATATATATATAATGTATGTGTGATGATTATAATAGCTACAACAAAGTTGTTGGCAGCTTAACATTGTGCAGATGCCTTAGTGTCAGAAGTGTGACAGTGAGTTCTCTTTCAGACTCTATTAACAATTATGCAATTGTGTTGTGAAAAGGAACTTTCAAAAAGCTTACAGCTCATATATACTGTACAATAACTCAATAACATTTCTGTTAGTCAAAATATGCTAAATTCTAATACAGTGCCAATAGTCACAGCTGAATCATCTCACAGATATTGTAATGCAAGAGAAGCTGAAGGTTTAAGATGACCACGGTAAAGAAAAGGAAATTCATAACCACTCGACCTCTGCTAGGTAGAAGCAGCAAACCATTCATGGACATTTAACCTCTACAATGTATGTTAACTTCACTCTTCAGTGGAGGGTTTCAATCAATCAGCCCTTCGATGAGGACATTGTTTGGATTTCAGTGCACCATCTCTGTTATGTGACTGGCAGGAAGATGCTTTTAGATCAGAAAATGGCTTGGGTTGATAAGCCAAATGTCATTGTTTCAGAATTGTGTTTGAAATCAATGTATACATTTGCACCACTAAATATTGTTGACATATTTCTATTCATGCAAAAATTCACACAATGCGCTCTTTTATTCTTTCATACTGGAATGAAAACTTTGTCATAAATTCCTACCATTGTTGGATTGTAAACTAGTATAGTTATATTTTTACCAGTAAGGCTTTTGTAGCTGTAAAGGTATTCAACCCCATTTCCTCGCTCAGGGTGAATCGGTTCGCAGGAAAAAACATTTCAGAACATACATTTTTCATACCTCATGCTCGGATTCAAGATGGCTTTGATTTTTATCTCTTTGGCAATGGGTCTTAGACCTACACCAGTTCACAGTGACAAGCAGCAGAGTGGCTCACAAGATTAAAGATTTCTGGTCATCTGGTAGACGTCCGTTAACACGTCCAAACTAAACATATAAGGCTTATAAAGCTGGGACAATCTTCCAAAACATATATATTTCTCACATTATGACCGAGGTTAAAAGTGTTATGTTCTCAAGCATCAAAATTGTATCCAACTTGACCTTACATCCTGAACTCTTCACTATTTATTTCGGCATTTTCCGCGTGTTTTGACTTGCTTTTGTGAGTAAAAAATATACTTGCTTCATGAATAATGTAAGCATTCTCAGCAAGACATTTCAAATATCCATTTTCCATCTCCACTATATTATAGAAACCTTTCTGTATAGTTTCAGAATTCCAAAACATACATTAGCTCAGTGGTTCTGAACCTTTTTTCCGTGATACCTCCTGTGGATTTTTTTTTTTCAGCAAAGTACTCTTTAACCAGTACAAAGCATGTTTGGTTTTAAAAAACAATGTAGTACACAACACTGTGCCATGTTGGGTTTCTGGGACAATATTAACAGCCATCAGTCTATGATTTAATACAGAATATATATAATTCAGTTTAAGTTGTATTATTGAATATTCATTAAATAACTATTTTCAAAGGTTTTTTAATTGAAGCTAATTTTAAATATATTTTTTTAAATCTCAAGTACCCTCTGAGGTGCCTTCAGGTACCCCCAGGCGTACTAGAACCATTTGAGAACCACTGTTCTAGACTACCTCTACCAAATACAAAGTCACTCACACCCTAACGGCCGCTGCATGGGGGCAGCTTCAGATATTTATGCGATTTCATTGCATTTTGCAGAATGTGTCCATGAAATTGACGTGATTGTGATGAGACACACCTTGTGAGACAGGTTCACATCAGCCTACAGTTCACTGTGCATCGGCCGGCCACGTGAGTCATTGAAGAAGAATGGACTTGTCTCAACAAAAAAAAAAAAAAAACGCGGGGAGGTTGTTGAACAGCTGGTGCGTCTTGCTCGAGGACACTTCGGCGGGTGAAGGGAGGAAGGGCAGGGCGGGGTTGATGAACCTGCTACTCTCTTGGTGCGATCTCCCCATGTTTTAAATAAGATGGCACTCCTATGTTAAGATGCCGTTTTTCCAATACGACACACCTGCTTTAACCACTAAAGATTACGAGCATGTCAGTTAAACGCTGTTAGTTGGATGGGGAGTGGGATTGGTCAACGGCGGATGACCGCGCCCTCAACCCATACGAGCTACCTACCAAACTATTACCATCAAGTGTCGGGGGAATGACGGCTCTGCTGCTGCTGCTGCCGCTGCTGCTGCTGCTCTCGGTGCGGCGGAGGAGAGAAAGCATCTTTGTCTGCACGGAGGAGCTGTGGGCTTCCCTGCCAGCCTGCCTTCATCGACACCGCAACATCTAACAGACGAGAAGACTCCTTTCTGAAGACAGAGGTCGCATATTCATCTGCCGCATTCATCTCTGCTCAAATTAAGATTTTTTTTTTTTGTGTGTGTGTGTGTTGGTGTTCTCCCCACACCCCGTTCCTTTTTTTGTGTGTGCTTGCGTCTGCCCTGCCGGAATATTCAAGCCCTCGCTCCGTATCCATGTGTCGGATCGCTGGGTGATGCACAGGTAAATGACACCGCGCACCTCCTACACAGAAACGACCTTATGGATAATCATTTGTAAAGATCCTGCGGTAGGAGGCTACAAGATAAGCCGTGCGTATCTGTGTGTCTGTGTGTGTGTTTTTCAATGTCAGTGGTCCGGGATTGTTTGTATTCCAGTTCAGGGGATGTTGGAGCTGCTGCTCACCAATTATTGACACTTGTCTCGAGGTGTCTTTGGGAGATTTCACTTCACGCAGCCAGATAAAATCAGCTGTTAACCCAACCGTCTTTGTTACCAGTGTTTACAGTCAGTTGAGGTGGGTGGAGGAGATGTAGGGCTTTCTTATTCAGCACGGTTGCGGATGGGGTCGCTTAATTGCACGCCGGAAGATATGTCCTGTGGTCGGGCTACAGCACCTACAGTGGTGGCTCACCCTTTGAATACAGGCTGCATCCTCGGCAGAAAAATGGAAAATGAGCCTCACAACCTATTGTTTGATTTTGCCACATTTCACATGCTGGGTTGGCTAGGTATTCATTGTGTATATATAAAAGTGAAGTTGAGGTGCATGGTGTTTGGGTCATGCAGCATTCAGGCCCCCCTGTCTCTGAAATGCTTGAGGTAGCCTATTTATTATTAAGAGGGATTTCATGTTCTGTGCCAAAGGATTGTGCTGTTTAAAGATGGGAAGCAGCGAGACAGAAGCACAGTGAAACAGTTGAGTCCAGCAGCTGCCACATCATCTGCAACAAAGGAAGCTCCCTCATCTAAACGGTATCCTTAAAATAAAATCAGAGGAAAAGTTGTGAGCTGGTAAGAAAAGGTGTCATACCTGTGTGATAACATAATTTTTCCTTCAAACATTTAGCCCATAGTGCTCATAGGAAGCCGCTGCCTTCATACAGCAAATGATCTGGCACCGGTTCAGCAGGGTTGACCACTGAGGGGGTGGTGTGGTTCAAATTAAATACAAACTGTTTTTAAAAATACATAAATGTCTGTCAGTTCCTCACACTCTTGTGTAACTATGCTTTTTCTAAGTGGATGAATGTGAGTGGACAAAGAAATACATTTCTACTTAATTATTGTCTGTCTGTTGGATTGCAGAATATGGACTTTACATATTATAATATTATTCAAGGATGTGTTTTATTTATTTATTTATTTAGACTATCCTTTTGTGTTGTTGCTTGAAATGGTAATGAGTCCATGGGGGGGGAGGTGCCCAAGATTGTGAGCTACACCCCTGCACATCTCACATGCGTATGCTGCACCTCCAGTAAACCATATTTGCTTTGCAAATTCTACTCTATCAGTAACATTGCACATTTTGTTGCTGACTTCTCTGAGGAGGGAAACTGAAACCACTGTACGAACAGGACAGACACAAGCTCAGACACAAACTAGCTCAGATTTCCCATTCACCAGAATTAGGTGACCACCTCTGCTTGGCTACTGTTGCTCGGTATCTTTCAGCCCCTCGCTGGTGGCGACTACAGAAGGGTTGCGTCTCGGATTTGTTGCATGTCCTCTCATTACCACTTGCTATTTGGCTGCATCCTTAATTCCCTGCCGGTTTAGCTGACAGACTTATTTGAATGCTGTTGCATTCTTGAGCCAATTGGTTTCCTAAATGAGAGCCACATTGACAAAGAGGCGTCATGCTAAAAACAAGAGCTATATACTTGTGCAATTCGGAGCATGACTTTTGTGCATACAGTGTTGTTGTGGTGATATTTTTAGGCAGCAATACAACAGCAGGGTGTGTCACAGTCTTGGCTTTTTTTTTTGTGTCACTTGTTGTGTTTTTGCTATACTGCATTTTATTTTCTCTTGGTCATGCTTCATTTATGTTTGCAGCTTTACATGTTTATTTTTACTTCTCATCTGCTCTATTTTGACACAGGATACGTCACTGCCAAGATTGTACTCACCACTCAGTATTTTTGGTGCCTTCAGTGCCATCTTTACCACACTCCTGTTGCTATGGTCTGACTCACAAGACATCTGTCTCCATCACTGCTTCCAATGAGATTTAAGGGTTTGGGTAGAGTTAGCTTCTTTTTTTTTTTAAATAAGAAGATGATTTCACTGCTACTACGACAACAACTAACACAATAGTACTAGTAAAAATATTGCAAATAGTTTTATAGCTTTTAATAGAATTAAGCATGTGCATCATCCTTACTTTACATACAGCTCAATGATAGAAATTCTTTAAGCCATTATCTTGTAAAGCTGCTCTCATGTGACTTTTACATTAGTAGGGCAGCTGCTGAGTTTGAAATGAAAATTATGTTTGGATATTAAGATATCTGGTACAAAGAACCAGTCGATATGCGAAGAAAGATAGATGATTGGATGACATAAAGGTTGAGATGGAGAATGTTTGAAATAACGACAGGGCAGAGTTGCTGTGTGTGTGTGTGTAGATGTGTATGTGTGTGTGTGTGTGTGTGTGTGTGTGTGTGTGTGTGTGTGTGTGTGACATAGCTCAATGGCTTCAGCAAGCATACTGGGGAAGTAGAAGGTTACAGATATTGTGGGGCATTGCGAATTGTGTCGCTTCCTCTCTATCATACCCCATCAAGGTCATATCCACAGACTGAAAGTGGTGGCCCTGGCCTTTTCCACTCCTGGCTCTGGCAGAGGAAGGGGGCCCGCGGACCACTGCTGCTTCTAATCAGGGCTGACGCGTGACTCAGTTGCATGCCAGCTGCACAGCCAAACCGGGATTATGTCCCTGGATGGTGAAGACAAAAAATAAAGGTCACTGTTGAGATCTTTGTCTCTCTACACCTTTGGCGAGTTTGGGTTATTTAATTATTTCTCCATTATTTCGAATGAAAACGAAATACTTAAATAAATGAAATCTCGCACACAATATCAGTCATATAGCCGGAAGCCTTTTAGTCAGAGTTGTGACACCAGCAGCACACTGTTGGTTATGTTTTAATCTGGGTCATTGTGCCACTTGTTTTTAAGAGTAGATTGAATGATGTAAAACAGTATTAAAGTACAAATATGCACACAGGAATTTATAGAAAAAGCAACCTATATACAGTTTTGGAAAATCTTGATTGATATTGTGATACATCAGTGAAATAATAATCCCTGAAATTGCCAGTTATTTTCACCGCAGGTGGTATCAGTAGGTGGAATGAAACGGAAGGTGGTCTATAATTTTCTGTAAGCAGAATGCTACTCAGGATTCAGTGAAGGTTCCCCCATTGGAGCTGTCATACTGGGTGACACGTTCTTTGAAAAGCTCAGCTCTGATTTATTAAATATGCGAATTACATAAAATGTACCAGATAACATTTTAGCTTGAACAATAGCCATTGTGAACAGTGAACAAAGTCTCTTATGTATTTCTTCACCATTTAAAAAACATTATTATTAATTGAAAGCTGTTAATGTTATTTTAGCGGACTAAACTCAGTCACTTTACCTCGACGAGCGAGGAAGTTGTTTTGAAGGGTTTGTTTGGATTCACCAGAATCCCACATTGCATAAATAAACTTACAGAATCGGTCAGCGGTTCACCAGCAACGTCCACGTTCTGCCAGATAAAAATGACTGCTTCAAGTATGAAGTTTTGCGGCTATAAAGAGAGCGTAGATGGATATAGTGGCTTCAATTTCCCATGGAAAGGCAAGGTAAAGCAGTAAAAAAATGATTAAATATAGCGTATACTCAAACTGAAATTGATTTTTTTTTAGGTGAGCCTATTTTTTAGGTGGCTAAATTACGTGTTGCCGCAGCAGCTGTCCACGGCTGAATGTTGCTTTGCTCTCAAACTCTGCTTTTCCAAACTGTTGGTGTGCCAATCGCAATCTCGTGTAGTAACACACTGACTATGGAACAGTACCTCATACAACCCCACTTAAAAAAATCCCTTTAAGTGACAGTGTTACCATAGATAAAACCTAATTCGGCTGAAGCTGAAACAGCAAAGCTTTTATAACTGATGGCCTCCTAAGATTGACGCCACTCGGTCCAATTAGCTTCTAGTCTTGATGAAGAGGATATTCGAATAACAAAGACAACATAATTACCGTAAGTGTTTATAATCAAATGGTCGCACAGTTCTGTTGTAATTTGACCAACATAGCATACAGAATGAGTCTATATAAAAATGCCATGGTGAATAAGCATTTACTATTAAACCTGAGATATGTGACCCAGCAGTTAAAGAAAGCAGGGTTGTCTTCCTGTTCCATACAGGTGTCTTTTGCACAGTCAGAAGTGTTGCATTACATTGCAAACGTAAGTACTTCAGCTCATCCATTGTTGTTACTGTGTGACAGCATGAGAAAAGGAAGCTGAAACCGCACTGTTAACCAAAATATGCCCAGGCAGCATAATCAGTGCCCTTAGAGATATAAAACACAATATCACCCGTCAGGATATACATTATGCAGTTACAGTGCTCAGAAGACGGCAATGCAACGAGGTCCAAATCTTACTACACAGCCCTAGTTGGGAAAAGCTGTACTACTCTGTATGCTCTGCTGTATCATTTCGAATCTGCATTTTTTTTCTTCAATACAAGTAGAGCTAGGTGGTGTGATATAGATTTTAGGTAGTCTTCGAGTAACTTTGTGCGTATTTTCTTCATCCCAGAGGCTAATTTACAGCTAAGTGGCCCAAATTGGGGAGCTTAATTGACTGTGAAGGAACCAGTCTTTCTTAAAATACCACCTCATTACTGTATATTGATATAATTTGCAACAATATTAAAATATTTGATCCAGAATCCTGTGATATTTGGGTTTGTCAAGTTTCATATTAATGAACATTATGCTTTATTAATGAATGTCAACGAAAAACAAGTCTAATAACTTGTTCAATAGTGCAATAATCATGAGAGAACCGCAGTTGGCTTCATTTATTGTGCAACGGTGTCCCGTTGAAAAAAAAAGCTTGGCCCATTTCCTTTACTAAAACAGCATTGACCAAAGGAAGGTCAAACATTCACCTTGACTGTCAGCCTGATAATACCCTTCATCTAAATCACCTCAACAGCCGCTAACTTTGAATAGGGAAAAAAAGAAATCCAAATGCAGGTTGGCCAGTTGAAACGTTTTGATTGAAATTGCATCAGATCTGTTGCCAGGGACTTCTGACGGGGCTGCCGAGGTCTTACACTATCTTAGTTGCAGATCGCTCAATGAATCTTTCTCTTTCATTCCAGACGCTACACTCACCAGCACAGGCATTTATCTTTTTGGGGTAATATCCACGGGACTCAGTGCACGATGAAAGGTAGCTTGTGTGTGGGGAAAAAAAACCTTGTCGACCGTTGTAAAATGCTGTAAGAGTAGAGGTTAAAGGAGCACAGCCCTGTGTGCTTTCCTTTCTCCTACCTTATCATGTCACATTAAGGCGGGTGCCAGATTTACGTGGATGCAATTGATCAGTGAGTGGCATATCAGGCGGGGCCTGGATCAAGAGATTTTTAGCAGCTGCCTGGCTGTCCATCCATCACACTGATCTCTGCTGTGCCTGAACCAGGCTTGTCACACTTAGATGGCCAACTGACTGCAGCATAGGGGGATGGTGTGGTAAACACTAGGACCGTCATTTATTTCAATTCACTCTGTGTCTGCAGGCGTCTCTCATGGGGAACAGATTCATGCTAATTCCTTAAAGTATGCATCGAAAATCTCATCTAATACTGCATTGCAAAATCAATCTTATCCTTACCCGAGGCTGCTTCATCTATAAAGGCGTTTGTCTCGTGTGTCCTACCTGTGTGAGGAGGCTCCATGCCGTATCAGTGTCAGCATTCATTGGGTCTTAGTGGAGCTCTCTGATCCCGGCCAAGGAGCGGTTACCCAAGATTAACCCAGGCTGTTCTGTTGCATATAGCGGCTGAAGAGGAGGTGTGTGTGCGTTCGCGTGTGTGTGTGTGTGTGTGTGTGTGTGTGTGTGTCTGCGTGTGTGGCAGCTGTGTGAAAAAAGAGAATCAGAGAGTAGGATGCTTGCTCCCACTCTCCATTTTGTCTGGTGGCATCCTCTTTAGGATGCAATGTGACAGCACAGGATGATCTAATCATGGATGTCATAGCATAGCTGCTTATTAACAGGGATTTCAAGGGCAAACATTTCCATCATTAGTAGTATACAGTATAGTTCTGAGTGGTGGCTCTTGGTAATGTCTCTGAAGCACAGGAGGGACTCGTTGTTTCATTGGATGTTTTGCATGTGGAGATAATTTGTAGAATACACATTGGTACGTAATAGGACAACGTCTGTGCTGCAATTTAAGTATTTTTTGAGAGTTGAGGGGAGGAAATGTCATTCATACTAGAGATTATTTGATTTTATGATGGTCATGTTTTAGATTATTTTTATATTCCTAAAGACTCAGTCTGAAAGATGGGCAAGTTTATGACGTGTCTCAGTAACAGAGAGGCTTCACTGATCTCTGATATGTGTTATGTAAATGTTAACTCTCCTACAATGTATTTCCTCGGTTGCTTTTGGATCAGGGTATGTTTTGACAGTCTAGATTAAATATACATGCATTAAAAAAAACACACAAATCACCGTACAGCTTTTTTTTTTGGTGTGTGTATGTGTGTTTATCTGTTTGTGTTGTTGCTCGAGTTTATCTTTTTTAAGATTCAGGGATCTCTCTTTGAGATGCTTTCTCAAATTACCTGTCTGTGAGCTGCAGCACACTGGTCTGACCAGACTTAATAGGCTCATTCAATGCTCTTAATATATATATATATATATATATATATATATATATATATATATATATATATATATATATATATATATATATATATATATATATATATATAATTGTGGCAAAATAATAAATATATTATTTTGCCACAATTTAACTGATGAGGTTGACCATTCTTGTTATTAATAATAAAAAAAAACACCTATCAACAACTATCTCATATTTTTTTTTAAATCATGTTTTGATGATAGAGATTCACTGTGAAGCCATGCTGGTATTGAGGCTTTATAGAAATTGCAGTCTGTTGGTCCAACACTTTGGTTCAGTGAGACATTTCTTTTATTCCAGCTGAAACGGTTAGTCACTAAATCAAGAGAGAAAAGCGATTTGTTATTATTTTGATCGTTTGTAATAATAATTGATTGTGCAGGTCATTTTCCAAGCGACACGTGCCAAACATTTGATATTTGCAGGTTGAGATACGCTAATACTACATTTTGTAGTACAAGTACTTACATTTGGGTACATGCAAATTTGGGTACATACAGACTACCTATATGAGTACTTTAATAATACCATTACAGTGCTAACATGTTTTTATTTTCATCAGATGTTCCTCATTTTCTGACTGATGTTGTTAACATTTTAGAATTCAACTTTGTGTTTCTGATACAAACGGAGCATCGTTTGCATTAGAGATGTTAATAATAAAACCGTTAAGTGACAATACGCATTTTGTCCGATTAAAGCTATCAGTTAAACAGTAAAAATAAATATTTTAATTTTTAAAAAAAAGCTGCGCAAAACTCAGTGGAGCAGCTTGCACAATACACTGGTGGAAACCCCGACAGAGTATGGCAGGCAGACACACAGCTGATAAAGTAATTGATGTGAAGGAGACTCACTGGGAAAGTGGCTGCATGTGTTCCCGATGATGCACACTGGTATCGGGTGCAGTTTTTTTTTTCGGATTAGTTTTATGTTGAGGAGTACATGAGCACAGTATCAGACCATTATCCAATACTGGTATACCGCTAGTGGCAAATTCATTACATTCACATTACAGCTGTATTAAAGTAACATTGGGTTTTGGACAGTTGGTCAGGGAAAACAAGACAAGAAGTCTTGTTGAGCTCTAGGATATTGGGAGAGAAATGTGTCCAAGACCAAACAATTAGATGAGAAAAGAATTGTGATCTCAGTAAAAATTACTATTGAACGTGAACACTGTTAATCTTGCGACTTAAGATAAAACAATTGCCTCTGTGATAAGTTGTAAAAATGGTCTCATATTATTATGAACCACGGTGCAGTGTTTAGGAATCTGAGAAGCCTTTAAAATCTTAACTCTGACTCAAACATGTTTTTATTGTGTCATGGACCTGCAGCAATACACCCCCTCCAGTGCAACGCCTTTATTGCTTTAACGCAGGACCGCTTTTGGCCTGAACACCCGTTTGGCTGGGAAGCTATTTCCTGAAATATCAGCACACCGTATCATCAGAGAGAATATCAAATGCATCTCAGAGGCGAAAAGATTTTCCCACTCATTCCTGCTTTGGCTTACCTACATCGGATTGACAGCATCTGACTAAATTGCGCTCCACGCCGTCCTCTATTCGTCCACACACATCACTCATGTCATTATATGCTGAAACCAAGTAGAGTGGGTGGCAAGCGGACTGTGTCAGTCTTTTCAAAAAAATATATTGCAAAGACAAATAGTTCTGTAGGATCATGTTCTGTGTGGAATGAAAACCCTGACTTATATGTGAATAAATTGAATGTTGACAGATACACAAGGGCTGAGGAAGGGCCCTGACTGTGATGAGGGTGGTGCTGTGATTCTGGACTGGATTGATACTTTGATTACAGCAGGTTCATTTTGCAGAGCTTGTCCATATAAACTGCATGCTGCCTGCTGTCATTTAAATCACATTTTAGTCAACCAAACCAACCCAACCAAATTCCATCTGTAAGGAAAGCGTTTCAAATGGTATTACAGCTATCGCTAACAGATGTGCATGCGCTTTGACCTTTACAACGCCTACAGTACATTTACATTTACCTAATGAGGGTACTGTGTGCACAGTACCATGGTTATGCTTGTAGCTAGTGTTATGCTGCTACCTAATTACCTGGCTTGCTGGTTTGTGAAAATGTAAGCTGTTACAGTGGCCCCGTGTCACTGAGAAAAAGTAACTGGTTCTGTCAACATGAACTGTGGCAGCGTGTATATAGTATAGTATAAATATATAGTACAGTATAGTATATATAATTTAAATCCGTTGTTCTGTCCGTGGTTAAAGCCAGAGCATCATACCTGCTCATATTTATCACACTCAAATGTACAAGTGGGGTAAAAAACCCATTTTCTCTCTGTATGCCTGTATTTCTGAGTTTTCCCAGCAAGACAAATTGGCCGTTTGCAAAGAAACATAAAAGGCACAGGCACACATCAACAACACGACTATGACCACAGATGTTGTAAAAACTGTGTTCACACAATTGTTATTGTTGAATATTTACAATTACGATCTATATTTTGAAACAGCTACTTTCATGTCACTGATAAAACACAATTTGTGCAGCACAACGTGTGTACACACATCTCATTTTCAGCTCCACATCAGTATATTGGAAGGGTTATACAGCCCCCTAAATTATACAACACATAAATCATCAGGATAACAGCTGATGCAGAGATATGAGTTAACGGTCAAGAAGAGGATCAAGTGGAGGATGATGACGAGGATAATGACGGCTGTGTTGTTGACGAAGAGAACAAGCCTGATGGCAGGGGTGATGATGCTGCTGATGCTGATGAGGCCGGTGATTATATCTCTTAAGCTCGCAGCTGAAGTAAAAAGCATTCCACAGATGCAAAACATCTGTGAAAATAATATGCAGAGGAAATCACGACTGAAAGCAAATGTGTATAGCATGGTTTTGACATTTTTCATTGATGGCGCTGCTGCAGTATACCTAATTAGTACCAATACCAATGTCTCTCCCCATATTGGATTAGCAATATCATGCCCTTTTTTAAACTAGAGAAGATTAGATATTCTGTCAGAGCTAATTCTGATAAATTATATAATAAGTCACAATCTTTTTCAACATTCTTCAACTCATTCTTCAAATCTGCATTCTCTGTTCCCTGATTGATATACTGATGGTTTGTCTCCATGTTTTGCTGGTTTTAAATCTTTGAATGGCATAATTACATCTTTAAAATGCATTAGTTATGGCTTTTCTTATGATCCTTTGATGCAAAGTACTTTGATGATATTATTACTTGTGTTTCTACTTTTGTGATTCTCAGTTAGACTGACATTGTTTTCTCTATTAATGCATACTATATGCTGTAAATCTGTAAGAGCTTTACAAACTATCAATAGCTAAATAGATAGGGATATGATCAACCACCTTTTTAAAAGTCTTTATATTTGATTTTACAAACAGATTTTGGTAAAAATGTAGTTTCAATATCAAGCCCAAAATATACTCAATAATATAAGACCATGTAGTTTATTTGTAAAAAAGTGATTCATTTTTCATTAAACAGATGCTGAGAACGGACAAGATCCCACCAGTATAGTGTGAAATATTTATTTTTCTATAAAAAAAATTACAATGATCAGCTGCAAAAACTTGTACTGTAATTAACACAACTTAAGAAAAACACCAAAAATGACCAATCCTAATTCACCGATGGAACAATTCTTCCAGCTCCCCCATCCCTACCTACTAAGGAAGACACATTCTCAGCAAAAAAAAAGAGGTAAATGTCATCTGAGTAATTAAAGTTTCGAGTCTCACACCAGCCTCACAGAGGAGTGCATGGCCATCATAAAAGATGAAGTTATTCCAATGAAGTTGCCTCCAAAAAAAGACTGAGGAAAAAGTAGAAGGAATAAAATGTAAGATTCATAAAGCTGGGGGAAAATAGTGTTGTTTCTCAACATGACATACATTTGAAGTCGGGACACTGAAAAATATCTCACGACGAGCACTGAGAGCCGGAAACTTCAGGGCAGATGCCCAGAGGGAACATAACACAACATCGCTGTTTTAATTACGACCTCCATCAACTATTCACGCTTTACTTCATGTTATGTGTTAATCACTGTATACAGTGGGAGCTGCATGACAAAAGTCAAGGTGACACACGAAGAGGCGTCGTAGCATTACCCGTGTTTCATTTGCACACTGCTGGAAGGAAAAACTGGATCATATAACTGGAGACCATTTTAAAAGATGGCCCTGTTGACTCTTGTGCTGCACCTCATATGTGTGAAATGTATAAAACACTAATTAGCTTCCTTGTTGGTAGTCAGGTGAAAAGACACCACACACATATTTGTATGAACAATGAGCTGCAGCCAGTTTACTTGGTTTAGAGCTAAACTTAACCTCTTGCTGTCATACAGTAAAAAGAAAATTAATAATACATATAATTACAAATGTATTAGGATCTCTAGCTTCGAAGGGTGGAAGTGGTAGAGACGCGATAGACTAATTCCGTGTTCACACCGAAAGCGTTGCGAATGTTTCGCAATGCTTTCGGTGTGAACACACCATAAGGAATCCCCAAATACAAACCATAAAGCCAAACCAAAATTAGTCACGAATATCCAGCAATTGTATCGAATAGCATATCTCATGTGGTGGATTCTGTTATCTCACAATGCAACAAATCATTGTCATTAATTATACCTTATTAGTATGACCATGCTCTTTTTCTTTAACACAAAAACACTAACTTCCAAGGATTTAAGTAATGCTTATGCTCATAAATAAATGAATTCAGACAGTTTGACCTTTACGTTCAAATATCCTTATTTTTTTGTTTGGTCTTAGTTTTGGTAGTTCGGTAGTTTTGGAGTAAACATACATCACTACTGACATCAGGGAGATTGTTTAATTTAAGATTATACTTTGATGTGCATCCTCTATTGATGCATTTACATTCAACATTATTGAAATCTATGAGTCAGCCTGAAAACAAAACAAATACATTATCATATTTAATGATCCAAATATGGAGGATGGCCTCAATTCTTCAAGTCTTCAAAAAGCAAACATCACAAGGCAGGCTGCCGTGGTAACCATTCATTATCCAAACAACTTGCTCTTTAAAACTTTACCTTCGTGCCGTTAACAGCACGACATGGAAGCTTCACGACTTCTCCCTTTCTTCTCTCTCACGTTCAGTACAAACCTGTTAGATTTTTCTATCAAGCAAGTGAAATAGTACAAAAAAGAAAAAGAATGATGAGTAACTTGCAAACGGTTGTTGTGTCCTCCATATTTAAAAGTTAAAAGCCTTTCCCGTGTTATTTAAAAAATGATTTGGTATTCGGCAGCCTGGTTAATCTGTTATGACTTCTTCAGATTTGAAAAGTGGACTTCAAGAGAATTAGATCGTGAGATGGGACACAGCTTGTAATAATGTACAGGCAGCTCATTCGTATGACTTTAATTGGTATTGTGCAGATGAGATTACAAAATTTAATTAAAACAAAACAAATCACAGCTTCCTGCACGTGTGCAAACAGAGCTGGCCAAACACAGAATGCATCATCTTATAATATATTTCAGTGAAATCGTAGTAACTCGATTTGATCATAATGATTTCACAGAAATGTGTTATCTAAAATAACAATACCAAGCAAATTAACCAAAACAATTAGTTCAAAAGTATGATTATATTTCAAGTGATTCGTAACAGTGGAATGTGGCTCACGACATTGTATGTTCATATAAATCGAGACGTTTTAGCCCGATGTTCGTAACATACCGGCAGCTCTGTTTTGGATACATTTAGTGCCCTTATATGGTATATTTATATACGGTAATCTAAATAGAGGAGGGAGATAAGGAGTTAGAGGTTCTCACAATTCAAGTCCTGGGATAGATTTAAGAAGAAGACGCCTCTGCGAGGCTGGATTCACTAAAGAGTTGCTGGCATGGAGACACACACAGCATTTATTCCAACCTAAAACCCAGCAACAACAGCTCACTGTGGCTGCTTTTCATAGGCGCCTAGTAAACAGTTTAGAAGCTTCAGCTGGGCCAGACTGAGGTAGCAGCTTGTTAGAGTGATCTCACACAGCTGAGCAGCCTTCTGCAGCTCCGTCCTGGGTGCTGCAGGGTGGAGGGCGGGTGCTGTCCTTGTAACGGTGCTGTAGGTCCCCAGGCTGCATCAGTGCCCGAGTGACAGCCCCCTACTGCCTTTCGCTTGCTTATATTTGCATGCATATCCTATTTATATACTCCACTTTCAATGCAGCAGAATTCATGCCTAAATATATTTTTTTTAACTGACCAAAACCATGAGCCTATTTTTCGTGAAATTATTGGCATTTATATATAATATTTAGATTGTTACTGCTCTTAGTCAACTTTTTGAATGCTTACCGTACATGTAAGGTATTAGTAATTGTTTATTATCCCACATTTGCATTAATGTACACACATGAAATATACTTGTGAAACATGTACGTATGTCACATGTGTGCATGTTTTTTTTTTGATTCATTGTTTTATCACAACTGTACAAAATCCAACGACGCTTAGTCGAATATCATACAATAACTTGCTTGAAAAATGATCTGAACAAATAATTGATTTAAATTTTTTTTTAAAAGTAGTAATAATTCTAGTAAAAACAATGAATGAACTTATCGTTACAGCTCTAGCCAGGGAAGACACATTTGGCATACACACTGTCTGTCTGACTGACGGTGTTATTTTGAAAGGCAGTTGTAAAGAATATTAGCATTCTTGCTGTACTTCTTTGCAGTCCAAACTATGTAAATATTGGATGCAATTTGACAGTTTTTTTCTTTTGAAAGTCAAAGTGCTGACATGCTGTGGACTTCAGGTTCGGTGGAGCATTGAAAATCCCCTGGTCACTGTCTTTGTCTGCCATGCTTCAGTATTTCTCAGTGTGCCCGTCCAGAGTCTTCAAGAGGACAATACTGTTGCTCAACTACATTCACGATGGCTATCATTAGGTATGTTATCTTAAAGATTCATGACTATCTTTGTACGCAATGTTTGTTCATAGAGGAGGGAAATGTGGATGCAATTAAGGGAACTGAGATGTACCCGCCTGTCTCCTGGGGACCACAGATTAAATATGTAAGTAAATGCATTCTGATTTGGAGGCTTGTCCTCCATTCTGAACTATCAGCAGCAATCTGAACTCTTACATGCCCTCTAAACTTGACTGTTGGAGAAAAAAACTGCATGTATTTGTGTCTTTGGGTTATTTGCAGAAATCAATTCCCAGTTATGCACTGTAATTAGTAAAACATGCAACGAGACAGATGCATAAATGATTCATTATGAGCCCGCAAACAAAGCAAAAGAGTTTTTTTTGTCTTAGTCAGCTCAACCATTAATGAAAGCATTAAAAAAATGCACTAAATTGATTAATTAAAAAAAGTTGATACAAAAAAATACATTTGAGCTTGAAGACAAAGTCAGCAACCCTTATGTATGATGTCTTTAATCTCTAATCCAATGAGAAAGTCTCAGTGTATGTAGGTCAGGCCCATCTTTATTCCATACCAGGCCAAATTAGATTTAACTTTTAAATTAGTTAATTTAAAGTGTATATCATTAGTGCAGTCATTGTTTCCTTCTATTAGTAATGGTAATAGACTCTTTTCTTGTTTGACATGATATTATTATCAATGACTCAACAGACTACTATTTGTCTATGATGTCTCTTCCAGAAGACACTTCTTCTCTGTTAATTATACAAAGTGCTGTGAAGTTGATAAGCTTAGAACATACACAATTATATGAAAGCATATCTCTAGAAAGATTTGTCAATGTAGCTCAGTTTTCACCGAAGAGCACTGTGAATACAGAAGTATGTTCATAGACAACTATAGACAATTCAGAAAATTAGATTGGAAATGGCTTTGAAGGTGTACGGTAAATTCTTGAGGTACATAGCAGCTTGTGTAGTTATTTGAGAGTTAATCAAGAGCTGTGCCTCCCTGCATTAGAGGTTATTTCTGTATAATATCATAGATATATCATCAGGGATGACAGTCCTTCACCTTGGCAACTAGCATGCCCTGTTTAGCTTCAAGCATCATTCAGACTGTCAGCACTGAGGGGTTAAAAGATTATAGAGGTGTGGAACAACTTTTACTTAATGCACAAACCCATGCTTCAAGTAGATTGGGCGTGCATATAGAGCACGGTTTTCTTCACGTTCGCTCCTAAAGGCCTATTAGAATGGCTCTTTAGGTCTTGTAGGCTCCATTTAGAGAATGACAAAGCATTCAACCTCCACTGGTCCTCTAATAGGAAAATTGATGATTAGAGACTTGAGCTAAACAGCTGGTGAACAATAACCATGTGGTACATTGGGTACAAATGCTGCATTCTACAATGTAAGCCTACAAACCGCTTGGGGAAACCGTAGACTGCTGCAAGACAAGAAGACCTTGAGCTCTGTCTCCTCGACAGATTCAAACAGCATACCGTTAAATTGCTCTGCAACAACAAAGCATTACATCATATATGTATATGTGGTTGGATAAAAACTATTTTAAACATGGTTATAAATACATAACTCCCACAGTTGCACGTGGAAACAAAAGTGCATGAAATTTCTATTCTAACGGTTTATTATTGCCATTATCCAACAGATTTGTGCAAGTGTTCTTGTGGCAGGTGAGTGAGTTACTCATTTGTTGCAATGTCCACTTCCTGTTTGGCTTTCCCAACTGTTTATACGCTTGGTTCTGCAGAGCAATGCGTTAAAATCACTCACTGTGTTCACTGAAACGTTACTGAGTATCAGACCAAGTTCCCTGTTGTTTGATGTCAGCCATGGATCCAAGTAAAAGCTGTTTACTTGAATCTCCTGCAGCGTTGAGCCTGTGTGATTTCTGCACATGCACGATCAGCAACTGTTGAACCTCCAGCCCCTCTTTGTGCCCCTCTGTCCTCTCCCGGGATAGCAGGTGGGCTCTCATTAATGCTGAATTACTTTGGCAGTGTAATGCTGGGCCTGAAAACCTAGATCCTGAGAATGTTCCATTTAAGTGAATATATTGATTGAGTGGAGAAAGTTGAACAGCTGAAATGGTGTTAGGTGGACAGCCCTCCACTGACAAAGTGAGCCCTCCACTCTCACTTTGTCAGCGACCAATCATAGAGGTTCAATATATATTCCATTGTAAGGCCTTTGTCTTCCTGTTGGCTTATAAGGGGATGCTGTTCCTTTCCCCGGTTACAAAATGAGAATTGGTAGCCCAACAAAAGTGTTCAATATTAATGTGTGGGGCTTATTGTAATATATATAACATGATATTTTGTAAATATGAACATTTTCTTACATATTTTTATATATATATATATATATATATATATTTATATATATATATATATATATATATATATATATATATATAAATATATATACAACCATTTTGAGCCTTTGGTACGATACTACGCGATCACCAATCTGGCAACACTGAGCACCTTGTCACCTCCACTCGCGACGAATATCCTGTTATGCTTTGAAGAAACTAGTTCGGCATAAAACATCGCCACATCAATAATCAACTGGAATTTCAGCAACAAACCTTTTTTTGGTAGTTTAGCACGACTCGTTCTTTTTTTATGAGTTAAAGATCGCGGGGATGCTCGACTGTGGAGCGGGATGAAACGATAACAAGGCCTTACGGCCTATAGCTGCATTGTTTACAACAGAACCCCACTGTATAAATGGGGTTCAAATATATCAGTCTTTTATCATAAATCTTTATGTTTTTACAAAAATATACCGAGAATATCGATAATATGTGATTAATCATGATCAATCCACAGAAACCTGTGATTAATCTGATTAAAAATGTTAATCATTTCAAAGCCCTAATATACATACATATATATATATATATATATATATATATATATATATATATATATATATATATATATATATATATATGTGTATATATATATGTATATATATATATATATATATATATATATATATATATATATATATATATATATATATATATATATATATATATATATATATATGTATACATATGTAGATACATGTATATACATAGTTGCATTACATGTGCAGAGAAATTCCATTGCCATAGTAGCATCACAAAGCCCTTTGGGGAACCAGGGTTTTATTGTTTCATCTGCACTGTGTGTGTGTCAGCCTTAATGGTCCTTGAGATATTCTGAGTACTGGTGAAATTGATGTAAGCAACAACAACAAAAAAACAGGATATGGTGATGCTGGAATACAAAGATATAAACAGATAGAGAAGAGTGAAGAATAAAAAACCAAGCTGTAGAGCTTTCAGTGTATTTATAACAGTGTTGCTCTATAGTCATCTACGCTTTTTCTTGTTTTGGTAATTCAATCTTATTTATGTCAGCTTCAATAAGCAAATCCAGGTGGCAGGCTCTACTGCATCACATATGTGTTGTTTAAGAAATATGTTTTCTGAATTTCTGCAGCTTATGTGGCTATGTATACATGCATGTTTATATGGAATATTTTACAATTTGAAATGGGCCCTATTTCATCCCATATCTCCTTATTGAGAAAAACCTGACCTTGGCCATACTGCATACTTGTTACATGCTGTATATTTAAGCATTATTTCTCATCATCACCCATGTGAATATATCTGCTCCCACATGAAATTATGAGCACAAGTTTCTCTTAATGAGTGTCTTAATGGGACTTGTTGCAAAACAGTTCTCATGTGGCGAGACCATGAAGCCGAAAGCACCACATGCTTCCTTGCCTTTTTACATATAATGATGCTAATGTGTTGTTTGTCTGACTCAAAGCAAGCTGAAGTCGACCCCATATATTCAGCTGCGACAGCTTTTGAGAATCATTTCTCACACCGTACCTGACCCTGGCAAATTGCAATTCCTCCTGTGAAGCGGGTGTCAGTTTTCTTATGACCTTTCAGGATACAGCTATTCCCATGATAAGCCCGTCTGTCAGAGGGGTTTTCTCCCAGCCTGGAGCTCTCTGATACTTTGAGGAGAAACTTTGATTTATTTGCTATGACGCACTCTTTCTTGCGACATCTACCTTTAGCAAATAAACCCAACTTTGGCAGTCCCTCATCAGCACGAGCCCCAAAAGAGGCGGTAATTCCCTGCAGACTCTAACACACATTATATTTTTCTCTGTGGCAGAGATGAAATTGGGCCAAACTTGCATGAAATGCCTCTGTTCCTAGTTGAGAAAGGCCTATAAATAAGAGTGTACTCAGTGTAACATAACATAAAGATTATTTCTTGCTTGTGGACAAATTAGCTCTTTTGTGGTTTCTTGCAAACCTCAGAGCTTAAACGTGACATATTATTTACAGTGTTTTGTATTTATCGCGGAATGATTGATTGAATTTGAGTTGATCAATACCTCGTATGTCAACTGCTACAGTATCTGTATTGCTTGTAGTGGGTGACTTTGGTACTTTTGGTGACTGTTGAGAGATCAATATTAAGTGTTTACTCTGTGTTCTATATCAAACATATGGGGAGTTTTTTTCCGATATGTGATGTATGGCGTCATGCAGTAATGTAGGCATCCAAGGGATTGATGGTGTTGTTCCACTCCTTTGTGCAAATTGGTTGTAATAGATTACAGCTGCTGATTTAGTTTTTGATCACTTAATTGGATCACACAACGGTATAGCTCTTTTATGTGTTTTTAATAGGTTTTGGACAGCACTGGAGTTCATTGGCACAAAGGCACGAGCTATAACCGTTCTGGCTACACAGACAGCACTTGTCTGTAGAATTAACTCATTATTGGCTTTGCTCTCTATGGGGAAATTGTTAATAATGAAAAGATAAATAAACTTCACTATCATCCTTTGAATACAAATGTTGTCATTACAAATGAGTGAAGTTTCCCTGGACATAAATCAACACTAAGACTGGTTACCAGTTGTAGTTTTTAGCTTTTGTGAATGGTGATAATAAACAAAGCAGCTACCCATTTCAACTGGAGACTGATACATCATTTTGTTTGTGTCCTCAGGCCTGCGAGGTGCTTCCTCTTTTGTTATCACAAAGTATTGCATTTTCTGTTTGTGTGTTTGCTTGTTTGTTTCTAACACAGACCTCTACCATTCTCATCACTCCCAGTCTCTGGCCTGCATGTGCTTGCTGTACTGTCTTAGATTGATCCCAGGGAGCACTGAGGGCTTAAGGGGCTCAACACCACTGAAGTTAGTGAGGCCATGGGTTGTACCAAAACATCTGTAGGGGTGTGCTTATGAAACAAAAGCTTTTAGGAAGCAGCTCAGGTCTCCGCAAACCGGTGAGACCCTCTGTTTCCCTCTAGCCAGGATGCTCAGACATGAGGTGGGGTGCCATGATTGAGATGCTAGGTGGCTAAAGCAACTTGTTGATGGCTTGCTGCTGGAATATCTAGACTGTGGAGCCATGATCTCAATGAAAAAAAAAGAAAGAACAATGACTCATGAAAATGAGAAGCATTGTTGAATGCTGAATTCTTCCAAACAATTAAACCTCTCTATTGCTCTTATTTCCACTGATGCATCTCTAACATTGTAATAGTCTG
Organism: Clinocottus analis; assembly: GCF_023055335.1. Lineage (NCBI taxonomy): Eukaryota > Metazoa > Chordata > Actinopteri > Perciformes > Cottidae > Clinocottus > Clinocottus analis. The sequence continues at coordinate 13,128,011 of NW_027176207.1, read as the reverse complement.
TTAGATTGTGTAATGAATTTGTCATTCATAATGATTGCATAATGATATTTGTACAATAAATTGTCAATAATCTTCCCAGCTATTCATTACAAATTCTTCTTTTATGTCTTAGGATGTTAGGAAGCTGAGAAGATTGGAGGCTGTACCTAAGCTGCGTGCCTAGCTAACCCATGAAGAACTGACAGGAAAAGTGCTGGATGGAGGCCAAGACACTGGATGGCGAAGACGAGGAAGCACACAGTATTGTGGAACGCTTGTGTTGTTTGTTCTCTTTCTCAGCCGATCCAAAGTAGATGCAAAGTGTTCTGCAATGTGCCTCATTTGTTCACTCTGTCACGTGTCTCCCATGGAGAGATGGCAAAAAGATTCAAGATAGACAGTCAAGGCTAAAGAAACTCATTTTCTGCATGTGGGAGTTGCAGTCTTATTTCTGCTAGTTTTAGGGTGATAACAAAAGAAGTGTAGACACTAGATAACATTTCCTCCTTGCATCTTTGTTGGATTCATATGAATTAGAGACCACAAGGGAGCTAGTGGTTGTAGATAGTAACCATCATGGCCAGGTGTAAAGGCAAAGCTTCCTGGTTACTGCTGTTATCTGGCTTGCTGCTATCAGCAATGGCTTTGGAATATGAGGGGGTCCCTGGTCAATGGACTCGCTACGGCCAGTGGGATGCCAAAGCAACAGGTGAGCTCAGCTTCATTCTGAAAACCAACATCAGCAAAGCCCTGGTGCTCTATCTGGATGACGGAGGGAACTGCGACTTCCTGGAGCTTCTGATTGCAGACGGGAGGCTCCACATGCGCTTCACCATCCATTGTGCCGAACCAGCCTCACTGCACACGGAGACACGGATCAACGACCTGCGCTGGCACCGAGTCCTTCTCTCTCGCGATTACAGAGAGACAAGGCTGGTGGTGGACAACGAAGAGAAAGTGGCTGAGGTGAAGTCGAAGAGGAAAGAGATGGTTCTGGCCAGTGACCTCTACGTAGGCGGGATCTCCCCTGATGTGCGTCTCTCCGCCCTGACGTCCAGCACTGTTAAATACGAGCCGCCGTTCCGGGGCCTAATAGTCAATTTGAAACTGGGGGAGGCACTTCCATTACTGTTGGATGGCCAAGCTGTTCTTAGTGATTTGGAGTACATATGTGCCTCACACTCTCCGTGCGGCAACAAAGGCCTGTGCTCCGTCAGCCAAGGAGAGGTCCTCTGTGACTGTATCAATACCAGCTACAGGGGGATGTACTGCAATGAAGGTGAGAAAAATATCCTTCACTTTGTAGCGAGATGTATTTTTGGCTGTATAATTTGTGTAGATAATTCTACTAGTTTAATGTGTTTTTTTTCTCTAAATATAATTAACTCACTAATTATCTTACCTATTGTTTTGGTCAGACTAATTGCATTATTTAATGCTAATGTACTCTCTGCCAGCCAAAATGTTTGCCAGCCTTATGATTAGAATTAGCTTACAAATAGTTAAAATAAATCTCTTAATAATACCTCATCCTAAGTACTGTATATGGTCTAAACCTCATTAGACTCTAGAACATAATCAATAAAGCCCACTTTGAATTATCCAGGTCAAAGTGTTCCACAGTCATACTGAAATGTTGCTTTGGTGGGAGACTCCAGCTCTCAGCAATTATCTTCACAAGTCAATGAGGATAATGGCTTCCTAATGTGACAGACGTTTGCAAATTTACAACCCAGAAATATAACAGGCTACCAAATGGGTGTCATTTTCTTTTTTTGGAGTGTCTACAGAACAGTCAGGACAGAAATTGGCATAAAGTGAGCTTTGAAACTCTTTATGTATAGACAGGAAGCATGACAATCAGTAATTATTGATGTTTGCCAACAGACGTCAGGTTTTCTCTAAAACAATCCATGTTTGGCTTGAAAGCTCTGCTGCTGTCTTCCACAAGGGTCTGACTGATAAATGCGTCAGTCAACATGCATGTTTTGGCATGGAAGGAAGTAGCCACATTTAGCAATACATTCATATCTATTTTTCTTTATCCTCCTGCAGCCGTCCAGAAAGAAGTAGAAGGTAAGACAATGCTTAATGTAATGAGCATAATGATGAGCGTAATTTGTTTTTTGTGATGCTCATATTTGCAAAGGCTATTACCACAGCATCAGTGTGTGAGAGTGTGTTTGATTATTATCGGGTTGTTATTGTCGGTTTGGACTGCAGTTCTGACATCCAACAAATTAAGCTGAAAGGCTATATACTATCACTGGTCACAAGGTCACTACGGGAAAAGTGCTTTAAGTGCTGAATGCTCATTGTATATAAAATCAGTGTGCTGAAGGTGAATGGAGAGGTCTGCAGGGTACGTGGGTGTTGTACAATACTGGGAGCATTCATATACTTCATCACTGAAAAAAATGACTGTACAGACGTGCTTTGTTTTATTATTTATAACTTGTGTATTTTTCCTCTCTCTGAAGTTCACATTTTCTTTATCTGAACTGGGCTACTGTGTAACGTTACGGTTTACTAAGTCATCACGCCGTTATATGCCATTATGCTACAAGTTAAACATGTGCATTTAACTCAAAACATGATGGCATCCTGTGGCATAACATGGCTAATTACTCAGGCTTTGGCATTCATTAAATTGTATTATTATTTGCAAAACTTAGTATTTTTTCCATAGACGCATTTAGAATTATTTTCTTAAGGGAAACACATCTCTTTTGGCAGGAAAAGAGACACTTGTCTTATTATTGGCAGCATTTTAACTGACCATGCTTCAAGGGGATTGGTTTCTAATGAGGTGCATGTACTGAACTTAAAATGAAGATTGAAAGTGAGGAGGGAGATTTGTTTAGTCGGCATCGGAGCGAGACATCCATCTCCCCAGTAAGGACTGCTGGTTCTGGTGAAAGGGCAGCCAACAGGCTCAGGAGACTAGCAAAATGTGCACTGATCCACTGCACATTATAAATCACTGTTACCGACTCAAAATGCACCAACCCATGTGCACCTGCTCTCTGAAATCCAGCTTCTTACACTTACGATTGGCGCACGACAGGAAAATAAGCTGAAGATTGCGAAATGCTAATGTGCAGTGGCTCACTGTAGAATGGCTTTTATGACAAAAATTCAATAACATTGGTAGACATAAAATTAGATTTAATATTTTGTATCAAGATGATACATGTTTTTGGATATATTCTGCATTTTAAACAGCACGTAAGGAGGACTTGGTGACTGTGGTATATGGCTGTAAGCCTCAGTAATGTCGGTTTCATCTCGGCACTATTTCGAAAAACAACCAGTAATCATTGTTCATAAGAGCAAAGATGGCATGGGCTCTGCTCACAGCAAAAAGACAGCCATTATTAGATGACATGCTGCAAAGAGAGCACATCAGAAGTTTCAGTTTATTGGATTAAAGCTTGACATGGAGACAATCCCCAATGCAGAAAGCATGAAAACAACAATGACAACAGTAAAATCACTCTCACCAGATGCCTTCTTTTTCTATCCGTCATACAACTCCATGTGCTATTCGCCAGCAAGTCTTTGATGTCCTTGCCGCGACGGAAATAGAAGTATCTATGCGTTAGCTCCTCTCCCCAGAGATGGCAAAGATGGTAACCCATATGCTATATTTGGTTTTGGCTGTGGGTTTTAACTGGTGCAGGAATTATCGTTATTTATCTGAGCAACTGCATTTAGTCAGTAAACCTTGGGAACAGCAGGTGAGTTATTTGAGTTCAACGGCAGTGAGCAGCACGTGGGCTCCCGTTGATCTGTGCGGACAAAGGCCATGGTGGAACATGCTCTAATGCCCAAAGAGCGCAGCATCCTCTAATGTCCTATGTGCAAAGAAAAAAGGTCTGTGAAATAGAGATAAGAACAGCCACCTCAGATACAGAAGAGAGCAAAATCTCTTCAACATACATGGGGAAACCTTACACAACACGCACACAAGAGCAAACACACTGTGTCATGTGCAGATACACAGTGATGACATACCAATAACTACGGAGATGACAATGCAAGTTGAGAACTCTTTTAAAGAAAGAACACAGCTGGTCCTGGTGGGCTTGCATCTTTCAGCAGCAGTGACCTTGGTCTAATCCCTCATTACAACAGGCTCCATAATACTGTACTTTTCAAGAAAAAACAAATTTGGTAAATCCTAATCCTCGTGCAATGACTCTTTCTTCTTAGGTGCTCGCTAATTAATGTCATATTGACGACTAAGAGGTCCATCAACATATGCTTTTATTTGTTTTTTCACATTTTTTTGTGTTAAAGTTAGTTACTTAGTTCTGGTTAGGAGTGTTCCCAAAAGTTCATACTGTCATAAGCAAAGTGAAATGAAGATGTTTAGTAACACCACATACCTAAATTATCTTCCTCACGTCTATTCATATAACATTTTATAACCTCCAATCTATATACATATGCTATTTTCTTTTTGGTGACTGTACTTTGAAAAAAAAAAGAAAAGATGATTGTAAAAGGTAAGGTAAGTATAAGATAAGTGAAAAAGAGGGCAGTAGTTGACTTGTGTTTATTACATTGAACATATAGCAAAAATTATATTATGCTTGTGTGGCAGCACTCTTAAGAATCTCTTTGGCATTGTTTGTATGTATTTAAAAATGTACTTGTTATAAACTGAGGCCAAATCAAAAGAATCTAAACACAAAAACGTGTTCTAATAAATTGTCCTTCAATCGACTGGTTGTACATTTTTGTTTGCATCTTATCTGAAAATAGAAAACGGGTAGATTACTGGTAGAAAAGGCGGTTTATTTTCATACAGGCTTTCCCAATAGGATTCTACAGGTCGAGCCAGTTATCTCTGCATTCCCACACACTTGAGATTTAGATGTAAGGCTCAGCCAACTAGGATGAGCATATTCAATGGGTGGCTGCCTTATACAAGGGCAGCAACAACACCACTCCTCCACTTTCCCTCAACTCTTAGGATGACAACTACACTTTCAAAGAAGACTGTTGGCTGAGGAGCTTGTTAAGTGCTGCCTGCCCTTTCGGTCACCAGCATCAGTCTCCATCAGTCATGGAGGCAGCTTCCGTTTACCTCGCCTCACTGCTCGACAAAAATCTAATGTGTGGAGTCAACGTAGCTTTGAATCCTTTGGGTCAAACCTCCTTTCTCCAGCTCGACAGGGAACACAAGACTGAACAGTTAGACTTGGCACTCCCCACTTGAAGAAGCACTGGCTTTGTGACTGCTTTTTCGTATTTGTTGGATAATAGGAAACCTACACCTCCCTATATGGACGAAAGACGCAGAAAGAGATTTCCCTCCTGCTGTCTCAGATGCTGGGTGTGTCTTTGTCGCTGTTAATGATAAACAAGCACCTCTTGTAGCCCCTTGTTTTTAGCACAGCATCATAGTTCTGCTGAGTGCTGCGCTGGAGATACGGACACCAGCAGAAGATGAGCTCAGGTCCAATCAGATTTTAGTACGTCTGGTGAGAATGAAATCATGATGTAATGCTTGCTAGGCCTTTTTCATTCATACGTTGGCTTGTCATGTAGACTGCTGAGCCACAGTAGGAGGGTGCACACAGCAGCTCTTTGTCTGCTGCGTAGACAGGGATGTGGTCGAATCTTGTCAAAGGAGAGGCTCAGTCACTGGTTTTGCAATGAGACACTGTATCAAAAGCCTACGTGTTGGCAGGCAAGAACCTTCCCAGGGGTAATCATGTCCATTCCACAGCCAGAGCTGCAGCATGTCTTGTCCAGGGGAACGTGTGGAGGAGATTTGTGCCGGCCTGCTCCTTCGTGAGATTTCATCTAATGACTGATCGGGGGACTTGAACTGTGAGTGAGTGATTTGCTGTATGAGTCTGTATGCTGATGCCCAAATGAGAGCTGTTTGTGTTAGCTGGCACAGTGAAGCTTGTATGCTCTGCAGGAGTGTTGCATTGTGTCATCCCCATCTCCTTTTTGGCAAATGGAGCATGTGAGGTATTCCATGTAATTGCTGGCTGGCATATTGAGATATTTGTCTGTGTTTCTTAGGGCAGGACATAAGAAGGAGAGACTTGGAGGTGGTGGACACAAAACAAAATCAAATTTGGCTTTGATTGCCGCAGTGTGGGCTGGCCGACCAGCTGGACTTTTATACACCGTCACCTGAAATGGCTCAGCAATATTATGTGATTGATGGGCTGCAGTGCATTTTCAGTTTGCTTCCATAGATCTATGGAGGTGTAAGTATTGCATTGCTGAGGTACACTGTTTTGGCCAATGCAGGTAGCCTCCATGTTCAACACAGCAGCATCTTCTAATTGACAGAATGTGGAGGGGGGTTAAGACATTTTTGTCTTGGCTGGTTGCTTTATGATAGTGTATAGTCAGTGAGGTGAAACACAGTGCAGCATCAAGTCACAAATTAAAATGAAAGGTTAGGCGTGGCAGATCATTAGTGGTCGACTGTTATATGATGGTTGTTATGTCATTGTACGAGTGTTCCACCACCTAGGCCTATTGAGCTCCATTAGATGGTAAACCCTCCGTGAAATAGAGCGATGGTCGCTAAAGATTTATTGGATAAGGAATGGTGTCACTTCTGCCCTTTTACAAAACGCTGCCATATTGAATGTTAAATAGGCTCAAGTGGATTTGCGGACCACTTACATGCAAATATCAGTGCATAGAGACGAGTGGCTGAGCCTATAGAGCCCTGCTGGAGATCGTGGAACTAATGTTACCAAGTGTAACGTATTTCCACATCATTACATAAAGTAGGATTTATGTATATTGGATACATCGCGAGCGCTGTCGCCATCAAAAAAAACATACAGTATGTGTTCCATTTAGAAAAAAGCATCTGTGCGAGCAACTACCTGTAAGGGTTGCACCAATCAAGATGTTTTTTTCTCTCCTTGCTTTCCCTCTCCTCCCTTGAGATGTTTGTCTGTTTTTAGTTTGATTTTCCCTTTATATTTTAGTTTCAACTTTGACATCCGTACCTACCCCAGGATGTCTGTCACAAACTGCAGTCCAACATTGTGACAATGCTTTTGTTCTCCCAAACCTCTTTATGAACTTCCTGTTTTCGTATCCTTTTTTCTGTTCTTTCCCTCAAGGTCTGGCGCACCTGATGTTAAACCGCCAAGGTATGGGGTCTATTGGTTTGCTTTTCCTTCCCAGTCACCTGATCACAACATTTTCCCTCCCCTGAATTCATTTCAGTTAACTGTGCAACACTAATATTTCCTCTCCTCTTTTTTCATATACTTGCCTATTCGTTTTTGCTTCCTGTCATGTTATTCTCACTACTCACTCAATCTGTGTCCGTCAAACCTTTGTCCTGACCACTGACTGAGCTACTGGAACATCACCTTTGACCTCCGCAGTTTTTCGCCAAGGTAATGCATCTATGCTCATAGCATCTCTTCGGTTTGGTTTCATGGTGTTTTCAAAAAAAATAAACAGGTGTCCAAAGTAAAGAATAAAGGTATTTCATGCCTCAGGTGAAAAAAAAATCTTAAAAAAAGTCATTGCTGCCCAATTGGCAGAAACAGATTTGTTGGCATATTACGTTTCTGGAAACCACAAATACATTGAATGTTGACTTTTATTTTATTTTTATAATTATTACACATGTTTGTGACGTAACCTTTTCTAAGAAAGTCTTCCAAGGGGGGTTATTTATCTGCCGTTATTTATTTGCCCTTATTTATTGACGATTATTACGTTGCATTGTTATGTCATATGAACAAAAAACATGAGGTTTTCTACCCTAAACCTAGTAGTTTTGTTACGTTAGCTTAACCAATCGTCTCACAATGTTTCTGCAAGCATGATACGACGAGTATCAACCTATAACAATCAACGTATCCTTTGGTTAGGATACAATGCCAACATATTTTTCTGGCGACTGCGTTGCTTATTGTTGAAATACTCAGAAGTACACACAAACATATTGTTTTTATCGAAGGAAATTCTTTTAGGTTTTTTCTGCATTCTGGAGGCTGTCGTATACAGCATTGAAATGTGCGATTCTTGGGTTGTAAATAAAAATTGATCCGTGGGTCACAAATATGTCTTTACTGCAGTAATGTTTATGTGTTGCATATTCATATCAGCACATATTTCAATCTACTGATGGAAGAGATAATACAGGAGGAAGCTTTTCCAGTAAACAACTAACAATCAGGGAGACACCCCTACAGTGTTCTGTTCTTGTTCATAAAAAAAGATATATCATTTTGCTCACTCTCTAAACTGTTTTCCCTGAAGTACGGGACAACATCTGTGGTCTGGTTACGGTTGTGTCTGGGATGTAAAACTGTGGAAGAAAAACATCAGCTCAATGCAATAAAGGTCAAATACTTTGAGGGGCATTTTGATTGAATAGTATGGGTCCAACCGCAACCCCACTGACCGAAATCTGCAGTATTTGTGCTTTTTGTTTTCTTCTACGTATTGTGCGATTCTAACAAAAGTCTCCATCCGGTCTCCATGGCGATCAGTGTTGTCTCCAAACACAGAGACTTTGATGACCCACTCGCCCAATTTAAATCTACCGCTCCTGATAATCTCTCATAACGCTGTCATTTTCCTCATCAGCGAAATGTTACTGAGACTATTATCTAGAGATACAATATTTTCTTGGTTGGTTCTTGAAATAATAAACATTTAACGATTTTTTTTTGGGGGGAGAAATGACTGAGCATATCTGGTTATTGCCTTTTTACACGTTCATAGAAACCATGTTCATTCATTGGGATAATCTGTTTTGATCTTCAAAACACCCAGTGCTGAAAAGTGTGTAATCATTATGAATACCCTGCAGATGTTAGCTGAAATAGTTTGGGATGTCATATTTGGATTACATTGTTTCCACTCTCATGGGACACAAATTGGAGAAGATGAGAAGAATGTGTGGCAGTACCCTGGGTGTTCTCATACACATGTTCTGGTGTAGAGCTGATAACACTAATATGGAGGTCATTTATAGTAGATGGAAAGGCTTAAGCGAATACTTCACAGTATGATTACACCACTTTTTCACCCTCTATAAATAGTTCAGCTTGAGGCTATACGTGACTGTGGCATTATAGATTAAGGTTTGGATTCTGTGCTTAATCGTTAGCTACGGGACAAACTTGTTCATGTACAGAAGTAGTAATCAGTCTTTACAAAGTCAAAAGATAAATTTAATTTCAGCTTCTACTTTAATTGATATGTATGCTGACAGAACAATGCAATTGGATATACTGTATGCTGCTACTGCTTCAACAATGATTAACATTTTCTTCTGTCTTCGAATAACGCTGCTATATCAAATATTTAGTAAGTCATACAGCAAGTGTGTCCCAAAGGCCAACCACAATGGGATCTGTCATGAAATTAGGCCTAAACGTAATTGCTCCATTTCATGCATCAATAAGAGGCAGTTGGTAATTGATTATTGAATGAAGATTTATAGAAATATGCCTCCAAGCAATGCTCAGGCAAAGCACAGCAACAATTACTCACAGTGTAAAGTGCATCTTGCTTCATGGGATATACATGAGGCATCAACATTGATGTAATGTCACGACAAACATTTGTTATTAACTTTGACAATGTCCCAGATTTGGCCTGAGGGGACACTCAAGGGAGCAGTTTGATTTGACCTGAATTAATTTCACAAATGGTTTCAAATCAAATATACCATCGCAGTTTCTAAATGAATTAAAATATTTCTCCAGACTTCAGGGAAATTCAGGAGTGGCTGCTTTTTTTGCGGGGGCTAAATAATGCATTGCTAGTGTGTACACACAGATGCAATGTAAATAATGAGATTATTCAGGCACAGGTGTAGCTTATTGACCACCTAGGGTGCTGATGCACGTCCCTGCCTCCAGACGAATGGTAAACGGCTGCTCCGCTATCTGCACTCCTCCGCCTCTGAGCAGGTCAGCAACTGCCATCGGCGTCCCGGGCTTTTGGGCCACTTTGAAATTAATCAGATGTAAAGCTTGATCTTAATGAGCAATACACATGTTTGCATTTTCATGTGGCGCAGCCACTGCAGCATGGTGCAATTGCTGCAGAGACTGGAACAGGTGGGCTAATAGGAAGTAGTTGCAGATAATGTCTTGCGTCCTGATGGCAAGACCCTGTTCCTTGACAGTGTTTGATGTACATCAGGCTGTGACCGTTAGCAACTAATGTATAGCTCTGGGCACTACCTTTACAGATAATCCTGTTTGGACATGGGCATGGGGCCAACGCCAGCTGCTATTATCTATTTTAAAGTGAACATGTCCAATGTTCAAGTGGCACCCAGGATGCTGCAGCTCCCTTCCTATTTTGTAGCTGCGCACTTCCTTGAATTGCCAAGAGCAGTGCCCCGAGGACTCCCCCCACCTCACATTAGTATCATGAATTTAGAAGGAATTGGGTGCATGTAGATAGTAGATGGGTATATGTACAGTAAGACTGAGAGAGGCAGGGGTAGCAAAACGCTGCAAGATGTGAGAATGAGAAGAGAAGCAGGAGAGACATGCCAAGATTGTTGGTGCTGCCATTATATTCTGCTGAGCCTTGTTTTTCCTGCCGATAAGGGCATACATTTTCATATTGAAATAGTTTAGCGCAATTTTCTTACAGCAGCCAATGTAGAAGGTTTATGGCTCTGCCCCAAGTCAACTGCAACAAAGTGTGAAGCTGCTCTAGCAGCCTCTCTTCGCTGGTGTAGTGACTGCAGCCAGTCTCTCTGATGGCATTTCCTCTGAGTTAGAGCCAAAGTCTGGTGTCAGAGCGAACACAGCCATTATTACCTTTTTCACAACCTGGTAAACATTGTTGCTGCAGACACCTCTCAGGAAAGCAGATATATGGCTCGCAGCCTTTCTGACCACCCACACACTTCCACATTGACATCTTCATTGTAGAAACCTTGGAATGAAATAAAGAGGATTGCATCGGATGTGATCAACGTTTTTTAATATGGACTGTATGATAAAAGCTTTCATGGATATTACATTAAATGGTTGCTGCGCATGAGGTATTATTAACTGCACCGTCGGGTTTGGTGGCTGACACTGTCGCTTCACAGCAAGAGAGGGCGGGGGTTTAATTCCCGGGCTAGGCGGGCCTTGTGTGTGGAGTTTGCGTGCCCTCACGTGTTAGTGTGGGTTCTCTCTGGATTCCTTTCACGGTCCAAAAACAAGCAGCTTAGCTCAATTGATTGCTTACAATTGCCCGGAGGTGTGGCTGCAAGGGTGAATGGTTGTCTGTCCCTATACGTCAGCGACCTGTCCAGGGTGTACCTTGCCTTCACCCAATGTCAACTGGGATTGGCTGCAGCAGCCACCGTCTCCTCCAACCCCGAACAGGATAAGCGGTTAAAGATAATGGATGGATGATGTACAGTAAGCACTTTGCTAAATTAGGCCACAATACTTCTGGTGTCTCGTAATGATTTTTCTCAACCACTATAAGTTGATTCATTGTTCACTGCACTGACTCTTCACCTCCACTTGGTGGTTCACATTTTACCTGCAACATCAGTCAAATGGAAAACTTCACATTTAAGCTCAACAACAATAGCGTAGCAAGTTGCTGTCTGCTCAGTAGTTGAGTAAGTACACGGCTCAAACAATAGGGACTAATGGGACCACTGATCCTGTTGGCTTAAATTGGCCCCAGAGTTCAGAAGCCGACATTTACTGTACAAACAAACACAGGCTTTGGGGACAGCTTATCTCTCTAGCTTGAAACGGCTTGTTCCGTAGCTTCCAGGCTGTATCTCATGAACAAACAGAAGAAGAGATGTCTGGAATGGCTTGAAACAGCCCATTCATGAGTTCAAGAAATATGTTATACCCTGTGGTTTATTAACACTGGAAATTGTACTGTGGATTTAATTATTATTATTATATTGTTGTCAAATTACATAAAGTCTGTGTGCAAGGCCTTAGTGACTCACGAAGCAGAATTGATACAGTTTGTTTTGTCATTCAGGACAATACCACCGAGACAAATCCCACAGGGCGAGTTTGCAAAATCACAAAACCACATTTGACACAAAGCTGTGTGACCTCTTGCCAGTCTGGTGTGGAGTTCGGTTTTCAGTTCAGGCTGCTGTGCTCATGTCGTTGCATGACTTCACTGTCACAAGATTTAAAACTTGTTCCGAAATATTCTTTATTTCCAAAATCCATATTATACTTTATATTGTACACATGTTTTCATGAAAGAAAGGTTTAATATGTGCAAACATATCTGTCTATCTGTCTATCTGTATTGGAGAATATATATATTTTTTATTTCTTCAAAATCGTGTCATTTTGCTAGTCATTCAGCTTATGTTGGCAATAACTGTCAAAAACTCTAACGAAGCAAAAAGCTTCATCTTGTTAAAGCGTCATTGTTGAATCGGCTGTAATATCAATAATGATTTTGTGTCTTATGTGTATAGATGTTTGGCACCAGAGGCACATCGTTACAGTCATTTGTGCAGCTTTTGAAACGTTATGTTACTAACATGTTGAATTGCAAGAAATAATGAGAAGACAAAAAACTCTGTTCTGCTCTGCTTAATCCTGAAAACAGTTTTTATTGGAGCAGTCAGGGAAATAGTTTGAGCTATCAGATTGTTATGTATGTTTAACATCCTCATGAGAAATAATATAAACTGGGGCTGTGATTTAGAGGTTTAGCTAAGTCTGAAACTATATTAGTGTTTTTTATAAATACCACCGTTGAATAGGATATGTTTTTTTTTTACTGTATATCTATATCTAAATATAATATATATATATATATATATATATATATATATATATATATATATATATATATATATATATATATAACAGCAAAACCAGCAACACTTTAACATCTCTATCCGGTAACATCCTGATGTAAAAGACTTTTTGACGTAAAGATGTAAATCTTAAAAAAACAGGTCCAGAATGTATATTTTTAACAGGGCACTAACTATAGTTTTTTGCAAACCTTACTGAAATAGAAGGACATTTTCCATTTGCTTGAGGCTAATGTCGACTGCAGATTGTGTTTGCTAGGAAGTATTTACAGTACTATAGTAAACGACAGTGCCCGTGTTCATGTGGAACATGTCACCAAGCGTCCACTCTGGCTCACTTGTGTTTTTATAGAGGTCTGCAGCAGAGAGGAATTAGCTACATCAGGCTTTGGCTTCACAGTAGGATCATTTTATTTTCGGTTTTGGTCCTTTCATGGGATTTGTTAACAATGAAAATTGTTAACAAATATAGTGATATTGTAGCACATGAGAATAGCTCCACAAATATGAACAGTACATGGTTGGTTCAAGCTAGTTTTGAAATGGATTTGTTGAATAGTACTGCACTGTATTTTGCTTCGCTCACCAAGGCCTTACCTATCGCAACATGTCAGTGAAGTAGTAAATATACTGAAGTAGGTAAGTCAAACGTAAGTCAGGTGACTAAGACAACTATCTAAGATGTTTCTTCTCCCCTCTCAGGGCAGGAGGAGTCAGTAGCCACCTTCAAAGGCAATGAGTTCTTCAGCTACAACCTGTCCCAGAGTCCCATTCAGAGCAGTTTGGATGAGATCACAATGTCCTTCCGAACCCTGCAGAGAAACGGACTGCTGCTTCACACAGGCAGGTCAGCCGACTACGTCAACCTGTCCCTGAGGAACGGAGCCCTATGGCTGGTCATCAACCTGGGCTCCGGTGCCTTCGAAGCTCTGGTGGAACCCGCCAAAGGGAAGTTCAACGACAATGTCTGGCACGATGTCCAAGTGACACGCAACCTCCGCCAGGTGGGTATACAGCCAGCACCTGTGACTTGCGTGCATCTTTCTTGTATCTTTCAGGTACATTTACACACAATACATACCTATCTTTAACATTTGGATGAGATTATTATAAGGTAAAAAATCAAACCGGTCCTATATGAATATGATTTATAGTCCACTATGATTACAAACACTAACACAAAAGGGTGTTGGCTTCCGTTGAATGTTTAATATTTCTGCTCTGCTGGACTCCCTATCTCCCATTTTCCACGATCTGACACTGTAGATATTACACGCTGATATTAGGTCATTGCCCTCTTTCTCATGAAATAGATTGCTCTGGTGGAAATCACAGAGTCCATTTATAATCAGACAAGTTTCTTCCTGCACCCACAAGACTGCTGTAAAGGTCTTTTTACCTTTGTGAAAGAAAGACTCAATACATCCATCACATTCATGTATCCTGCAGCTGCGATAAAATCTCTGCAGCCTAGTCTCTTTTCAACCTTTACAGAAAAATAATTGTCCTTCAGATTTTAAGATTGTCACTCCATTTAAAAATCCAAAAAGTAAATACAAATACAACCTTGCAACAGTTTCCGAGAGAACATGCAGGAAAGAGTGGAGCTTTATATAATGAAGACAGTCATTGCATGTGTCCAATATTGTACTGCTGTATCTACTGTACTGTACTCCAGCCAAGTACAACTCGGCCCTAAGGTTTCATATTCATTAACGTTTTCCACTGGACAAAGCACGCTGCTTAATTTCCGAATTAATTCAAAGCCTGCCAGGATGTGTCAGTGTTAAATTAGATGTTACCCTGCTGGCATTCTTCTTTGACTGTAGTCACTCTAGAATTACCCATTTCTGCGCTTGTGTGTGTGTGTGTGTGTGTGTGTGTGTGTGTGTGTGTGTGTGTGTGTGTGTGTGTGTGTGTGTGTGTGTGTGTGTGTGTGTGTGTGCGTGCTGTACAATTTAAGTAGTAGAGAGAATATTGGTTTTCAAAAGTTTTCTCCTTTAGCTACCTAATATTAGTGGCACATATTATGATGAGTTCAGGCAAACAAATGATCAACTCCAGCTGATATCCTTTCAGCCGAGGTGCAAATTATTGGTTAGGAGTGCATTTAAAAGACCTACAGAACAATAGTACGATATTCAAACACTAAGGAAATTAGGTTTCTAAAAGCAAAAGGGGTCTTAGCATTGTATTGCCTAACAAAGTAAACACTTAGTAAATCTACCCGAACCATAGCTAAACTAAATATGTTTTGTTTACAATGAGCTTTGCCATGCATAATGCATTTAAATGTTACTTTTTCTTTGCTTATTTTGTGTCTGGCTCTCTCATCATTACCAATATATTCTGAACCTGACACATTAGGCTGCATATAAAGTTGCATCCTCCTCCACATCTATTTCCTTACCCCGGTATCCAAAAGAGCAGCAATCCAATGCTCACAACGTCACTTATGCTTTCAGCCATGCATTTGATCCCTGTGTAAATTGCTTTCCCTTCAGATAAGTTACCCCACTGACATGTAGATAGGAGGAACTGTAACTCTCAAGAGAGTGCTGGTGGAAACATTTTATTAGATCCGGTGGTGCTTTTTTCGGCTAGAATTCCTTCTATTACTGGCTCCCCATCCGTTAGACTTATCTTTTCCTGTTGTGCACAAACGTATTGGTGCTCATTCTGAACCTTAAGCATGCAGCTACCTATTTGTGGGCCTGAACTGTACGCACTCACATACAACACCAATATGCACACATATTATCCTTAATACTGTCACTCTCAAGCTCTACTGACAATCAGAAATATGTGTTTCCATGAGCTTTGTTTAACACCAGCAGTGTAGAAATCCAACAGAAATGATGTTAGAGGTCATTCCTACTGTGTACCAGTCAGGACTGGAACCTGAGATATGATCCCGCTGTGTGCTTCAAATTAATGATGGTTTTGCTTCGTCCAATAACTGTACCATCTTTCCTGATTCTAAAACGACAGTGAAGTATCTCAGGATATGGTGTAATACTCATTATTATAAACTGGTCCTGTGTTTCTAGATGTTGCAATATTAAAAAGAAAGTAGCATCGGTTTCCAGGCATGAAAGCGCTTTGATTTTCTGAATTTTCCCGATCTGCAGTACCTTCAACCCACACTTAAGCCCTGGCATTGTCCACTGTCCAAGCCAAAGAGACGGAGGGCATCACCACTAGATAGACAGAAATCAATAGCTGCCAGTACCAATGAATGGAGAGGCAGGACCTCGTTTCAGAGACCCGACACCTGAGTATACCCTGTCAGGTCGTTCCTTTGTGTCTTATCCTCTTGCTTTCAACATACCAGCAATTCTACAGACGAGACACCACAGATTTCACAAAGTTAAGTTCCTGAGATATAATGACTTGAGCAGACCACAGGCCACACATTTTAATTAGGTTTTGTTTGTATGCTGACTGAGAATAAGGCAGCAGCACTACTACACATATCTAATAAAGTCCAGATCTGGTGGTGGTAGTAGTGTAGTTTTGATCCATAATATCCAGAATAGATATATAATAATGGAGGTGCAGGGGTTGTGTATGTAATAACTGAGAGAGCCGTTTCCTCCCCCTTACATATGAATTGGTCTCTGACATTTTACTAACTTACTGACCTGAATTTGAAATGATTGTATGTATGAATGTGAATGACATCTTTCCACTTAAGCCTTGCATTTATAACACATCATTTTGATCGGTTTGAAACATTAGTTGGCATGTTCCCTGCTGTTCTTTTTTTCATTTAAACTCAATCACATGAAGTACAGTACAATAAATAGCTTTTCTCTCTAGATTTCCCTAAAAATGTACTAAAAAAAAATCATTATTGTTCTCACTTATTACCCCAAAGTGGGAGCTGTTACCTCTGTGCAGGAATACATGTTAACTGTAGGCTTATTGTCATGGCAACAAGCATATAATTTCTTCTCCTATAGTCCTATTCAGTCATTCATTTCCTTTGTCTCTGTGCACAGATGAGACTGATACTGACACTCAAGCAATGTAGCTTGCCATTTTGATATCTTTAATCTCAAATGAATTGAGTACACTGCACCATTCATATAGCTTCTAAACAAAAATATCAGTTGAAGGAATATTTATGGTATATTGACTGCTAATATCCTGCTAATATATCAGAAACAGGGATCAGCTGAGATTAGTGAACCCTTCAACGCTGTACTTGTAATTGCCTTCAAGATCCAACGTTAAAGCAAGCTCAACTAAATCAAGAAATGAGGCATGAAATAATTAGGACAGATCTTTTTCTTACTGACTTAAAATCTCTCCATGTCTTATTTTTGCTCATTATACTCGCCTCTAGGTAACGATCTTGGTGGATGGGATACTCACCACCACCGGCTACACCCAGGAGGACTACACCATGCTGGGCTCGGATGATCTCTTCTACATAGGGGGCAGCCTCAACACAGCCGACCTGCCAGGCTCCCCGGTCAGCAACAACTTCCTGGGCTGTCTGAAAGATGTGAGTACAGCTTGACCTCGGGCCCAGCAGAGCTCTGGAAATACTATCCGACCCTCCTTGGATAGCACTACCCCTTCCTACAAACAGAGTATGTTCTGCATATAGAAAATCACCCCTCGCATTCATATCGATTCTCCCGTTGTAGGTTGTTTGAAGGAGAAACAATCAGCTGCATATGCGCTGTGCAGAGCATATGCATTTTTAGATTCCTGAGGGAATCCCTTTGAGAATTTAGCACTAATACCCATCAGAAAGAGATGCATCTTCTTCATTCCTGAAACACAGTCTGAACATTTCATCACTATTTCCACTTTTTTTTTTTTAAGCTTTTAAACTCTGGCCTGTACCTGTCACGTTGATTATCTTGAGCAAGCAAGTAAAGATGACGTACTCCGCATTTGAATTATTATAGACAAAGCAGTGAATAATGGATTAATGCCCAATTTCAGCCTGGCCTTACAAATTTTTAATGAAGTGAGCAATCTCATAAAAAGCGAATGACATTCTAGTGTAAGTGCATCAAAAGTGAGGGAAATGCTTTTCCTTCCCAAAGAAGGATTATGAAGAGGCATTACTTAAAACAGTCAGTAATTTGAATTAAACATGTCAAGGTGGCAGATTGGTGTATACATATATATTTTCTTGGGGTCAATACCCAGCCGGCGCAAACAAATTAGTTTTCTTGACAGAGACACTAACGTCAAAGGATATAAGACCATTTATTCCATAAATGCTTCTAAACTGTTATAAGGCTCCGCTCTTGATCCCCATTAAATCCAGCTGCATGGGATTCAGCAGGGAGTACAATGCACCAAGGACAGAACAGACACGTCACTTAGAGGATGCACAAAGCAAATAGAGTAGAAATAGCCTGACTAAGCTAGTAACAGCCGCAGCAAGTTGAAGCAGAGTATCACAAGCAGCAGCATCTTTAAACTTGATAGTATGTGTGCAAGAAAGAGATTGGCAGATTATGAAGTGTGTCATATAGTCTGCTTAAAAGTAGATTGATGTCTTATTTGAATAGTGATGGGGACTTTGTGCTTGACTTCAGTGCTCTGCCAGCACTATCATGAAAATATTTTTAGTTCAGATTTCCTTATTGGAACGCAATCAACAAAACACCTTGCCGAGCTCAAACCACAAAGCATCCAGTTTGTGCAGTCACAGAATGTATTTATGGTGGAGAACTCAAATCTAAGTAATTTGTGTTTCAAAGTTTATGCACAACACATAAAAAGAGAAGTTACAAATAAAGTCCTGACATCATCTGCTGAGCTACGCTAAGCACGAGGGATGTTAAGATTAAGCTCGGTCTGTTGGCCTGGATGGACATATCTCAGCATTATATATATATATATATAAATATATATAAGATGTTATTGATGGTTTTCAGTGAAATGCCTCAAATACTATTAAATGGATTGGATACGTTAAATTTGCTAAAAATCTATAATTGACCAGTCTTTTGGTGTCCGAATGATCAGCTTCAGGTGAATTTTCTGTTGAGAGCTAATAACAAATATGAGCATCAACTAAGATATTACCTGCTTAACATCAGCAGGTGAAGATTTTTATTTTTTATTTTATTTTTTTAAATTTATTCTCACAATTCAAACAATAGAATAAAAATCACAACAGAGATAAATGAATATCACAGTGTAGGAAGAGACAAAAAGCCAACTGGGCTCATTTGAAGCCTCCACCTATATAATGATTGCCTTTGTAAGCATGTTCGCGTGCATATGTAAGTATTCTGCTCAAAGCACCGTGCTCCGAGGTACAGCCTCAGAGAGCTGTCAGCATATGTTTTGGGCGATTACATTTCCTTGTGAATAATTACACATAGTCTGCTTAATTTTGTGGATTAAACTCAATAACTGAATGTGTGTTTGTTTTAGTATTCAACATTTTAAAGCACTCAACAGTTAACTGAATGTTTTTAAGCAGAGTGTATGCATAAATACCCTGCAGTGTGAATACTCTTAATGGAAATTAGATGTTATTTATGGACAGGTTATTGTCCCAGTACCCTGCCAATGCTGCAACCCCCGCTCTGTGGGTGGTGCGGCTGGTGGTGGTGTTTAGACCTACGACTGCTGAGCATAGTCACAAAGATGTACTGTAGGCATGCAGGGAGAGGATGACGGGATAAAGAGTCCATGGGATGACAAACCCGAAAAGTCCCAGTAATGAGGGCGAGCGCTGGCAGAGGCAGAGCTGATCAAATGGGATCAGCTCTGCCTCGAGATCCAGGAAGGAAGTTCAGAGACGGGTCAGTCAAAGCCAGCGCTCTGAGTTTGGTGATAAAGTACAGGAACAATGTGAATGGAAAGAATTCCACCATAGATACTCATCTTAATGCATGCAGGAAAGAAAAGTGACTAGAATATGTAGTCTATAAGCCGTGTGTGTATTTAGAGGTATATCCGTCTTTTGTTATTGATTGTAGCGATTTTCCGCCTTGACTAATCTCTCAAGACGTCACATGTTTTGCTGGGTAGAGGCCATCAAGTTCATCAGGTACAGGAAAATAATGGCCACTTACAGACGAGTGTCACCACCACAACAACCAGGAGATTAATTTGCCTTTGAAGTCACCAGGTTATTGGTCTGTAGTAGTATGTGTGCCCACAGGATATCGCACACTGCATCATTAGGTCCGTCTGCTTTAACGCTTCAAACATTGTACCCAATTTGGTTAGGAAGAATGTGCTCTCACGGCTGTTAGCAGAGAAGGTCTTCATTCTCTGGCTGCTGTTATTCTTCACCACTTGAGCATAAAAGACATGAGGGTTTTGTCAATCGACACAAGAGGAGCTTTATTCTTGCATTTTGGGATAGTCTGTAATCCTTGCCACATACAACAGGCGTCTGAATTGGTGAAATAGGATTCCACTTCCTGTATTGTCCCCTGGCTTATGTAATAGCCCTGCAGAGGTCACAGTGTGCCATTTCGTAGCTGGCTATGTATTTCTGTTAGATGTGGTGCTCTTAGTTGGAAACAATATCTGTACGTTGCTGCTAACACACTGTTCCGCTTTGGATAAGTGTCTTGATTGACTGTCTCCCCATTTAAAAATTGCCTGTTACACTCCTTTTTCGATGGTCAGTTTTGCCATCTGATTTCACTGTTTAATTTGCCTCACTCAGGCAGTGTGAAGTGTGATATTGGCTTAAATTGCCTCTCAGCTCTGCTGTTAGTCCTCGGTGCAGTGTGGTGTGTCACCTCAGGCAGGGACTGGTCACAGAGTGATGTGGCAGATAACAGTGGGCTCGGGGTGACTTACAACTGATACAAAATGAGACAAGGGTTGCTGTTTCCTGCTGTGCATATTGATGAACCCAGAATGAAAGTAGAAAACAATACAATAATGGCACAGAGAAACCCACTCAGGCATTATACTGAAGTATGCTTTCAGTATAAACAGGTAGGTGTGTATGCCGTGGAAGTAGATATCTTCAAAAAGGCTTTTGTATGGCTTCCCGTTTCCTGTGATTGATCTGAATTTTTAAATAAATAGCCAGACCTTCCTCAAAGACAGAAGGAGGTCTGTTGTGTGTTCACGTCAGTGTATTATCAGATTTGTTTCACCACTTGTTCAGCTGTATCTGCATTGTGAGCTTTGCAGTGTTTGTTGAGTTTGTGTCTTTTTACATCTACAAAATTTACCTATTTAAATACTGGATTGTGTGTTGAGCCTCTCTCCCACCCACCATCTCTGCTTGGACTTGATCTCTCCCAGTTTCACTTAGTGTAAGCACATATAATTATTTGCCATTGTGTAGGTGCTTTGACTGTGATTCCTCCTCTTCGAATGTAAGATTATTTTACCGTCAGACCCATTGTGCGTTCCTTCGTGACTCAGCTAAATGTCTAAAATGTAAATCTTTACATTTGCATCCACATCTAAATGCATTTCCCGATGTCAAAAGCATTTCAGCTCATGCTGCCCTTTTGTCTGTGTTTGAGTAGCTGTAAAATACAATGTGTTCAGTTCTACATTCTCTCACAACCTCCGCATGGACTCACAGCACGAGTCAGGAGCAATCTCAGCGATATGTGATTATTTTTTCAAGTGCTTCTACATCTGTTTAATTAAAGGTGCCAGTTTATTGGACAGAACTCTGGAAATGAAATTGTCAGGACATTGTATATCTAAGCTCTGAGTTCAGGGATGATTCACCATCTTCAGCTGCATGTCCTCGTGAATGCTGCTGTGTTATATTGATTCTAATATTTATTGATGAGTCAAATTCAGCCTTTGCACGGAATTTATTGCTCTCTCCAGCTGTCATCTCACCACGACATCTCTCTTAATCATTAGGTGGTCTACAAGAATAATGAGTTTAGACTGGATCTGTCACGACTGGCTGAACAGCAAGACCCGAAGATTAGTATCCATGGTGACCTGAAATTCAGCTGCGAGGATGTGGAAGCCCTGGAGCCGGTCACCTTCGACACACCGTCTGCCTACCTGACATTGCCCAGGTGGAACACAAAAAAGACGGGCGCCATATCTTTTGACTTCCGCACCACAGAGCCCATCGGCCTGCTGCTGTTCAGCCATGGCAGTCTGCAGGGCACGCAGCCGGACAAGAAGCCCAGGGCCGACTTCTTCGCCATAGAGCTGCTGGATGGATTCCTTTACCTGGTCATGGATATGGGCTCCGGCAGCATCAAGATGAAAGCCAGTAACAAGAGGCTCGATAATGGAGAGTGGTGCCATGTGGACTTCCAGAGGCGAGGGCGAAACGGTAAGAGAATTGTATTTGTGAAGGCAGGGGAAGCCTTCTGTCTGCTTCTGTTACTGTGTTTCTCCAGATTTAGCTGTGGAGCAGGGCTGTGAAACCTCCATATGCCAGCTTGGATTCAGTCACATCGGCGCGCTCTTGCTTTTTATTCACCACACTGAAACATGCATGCATATTAGGTTTTAATTACAATGATATTTGCAGATGCTATAATCTATGTATGACATTTTGAAATCTGTGTTAACCTATTTCACAAGTGGCCAATTATTCAGTCACCTACCTCAAATTGGGCCTTATTAGTACAATCCAAATGTGGGCCTTATTAGTAGAAGCCAAAATACACACAGTTCCTTCTATTTCTTCCTCCACATTCATTTAAATATATTCCTTCTCAAGCAGGCTAATATGACACAGCAGATTTCTTCACTTTTCCAGAGCAATTTTTAGTTTCAGCTCCTGCTTTTATCATAAAATCACCTCCCAAGGACTGACAGTACAGTTTCTTAATCCACACTCTTTAAAAAAAAAAAAAAAGGCAGGGACTTATGCCCACTTTCTCACAGTTTGTTCTCACTTCTCACTGAGCACAGCCCACACACACCTGTCTTAATTTTCTGCAACAAAAACATTGTGTAAGTACAAATTGACTCACTGCCCACCCTACAGGTTTCATCTCTGTGAACAGCAAAAGCGTCCCCTTCTCTGCTAATGAAGGCAGTGAGATCCTTGACCTCGATGGGGAAATGTATCTTGGAGGTTTACCAGAGGATCGGCAAGCCCTCATGCTCCCCCCTGAGGTGTGGACCGCCTCCCTCGGCCTCGGCTACGTGGGCTGTGTGAGGGACCTCTTTATCGACGGACAGAGCCGTAACCTGTGGAGGCTGGCGGAGGTTCAGAGCGCCACAGGTGTCAGCAGCTTCTGCACCAGAGAGACTCATGTCAGGTGTGCCAGAGACACCTGTGCCAATGGCGGACACTGCAGAGAGGGGTGGAACCGCCATATTTGTGACTGCAATGGTACTGGCTACCTAGGTCCCAGCTGTGAGAAAGGTAAGAGCTTCTGAGACTGATGTTAGTGGATGGGGAGGAGAAGAGATTTCAACATGCTGCTGCAAAGCTTTTATCACATTTTGGCTGGTATTTTATTTATTACCTCAGTGTTGTAGTGGCTGGAAAGTGCCTTAATGCTTCAGGCCTCAAAAAAACAGCTATAATTTAATTTGCAACTGCAGTATGATCATCTACATACTGTACAATGACATACCTATTCAAATAAGATTTGAGTGCTCTCAACTGAAAGTAGCCCTATAAGTAGCCCTTCAGTATGTGTGTGTGTGTGTATATATATATATATATATATATATATATATATATATATATATATATATATATATATATATAGGAGATAGAGTATGTGTGTATAGTGATTCATTAATGAATTGTCAGTATCATGAGGTTGCCGTTGTGCCAGTGCTATGAGTGCATATTAGAAATGCAGCGCTGCCTCGACAGAGTCATTTGGCCTGAATCACTCTACATTTACCATGCAGATGGCTTTCTCACAGAGAACCCAAATTACGCAGATCCATTGGCTAACAGTAAAAGCTAATAGAATGAGGGATATATGAAAATCCCTCTTGTATTGCACTATGATGCGTATAAATCCTTCAGAAATTTGATTGCAGCTGTAATCTCGCCGCTGTCTCCACATGCTCCAGGCTTTTTCTGCCATCTGGTGTGACTGATGAAAACTGCAATCTAAAATGATATCATGCCATACCGGAGATAAGCTAAAATTCAGGTTTCATTCCATAAATGCCACTTTGTGTTTTTAATGTAGTGGTGTGATTCCCTCTGGGGTTCAATCTCTGCGAACGCGTCTTCTTTCTGAAATCCGTAGAGGCCACCATGGTGAGCTATGACGGAAGCATGTATCTGAAGGTGGTGATGCCAAGGACACTACACACAGAGGCCGAGGATGTGTCCATCCGCTTTATGTCCCAGAGGGCTTTTGGCCTTCTGGTGGCCAGCACCTCTCAGCAGTCAGCGGACACCCTGCGTTTGGAGCTGGACGGAGGCAGAGTGAAACTCACTGTGAACCTGGGTAATGCTGCTGCAGCAAATACGGGAAAATAACACCAGTTGACCTTTGAGGGCGCGTCACCAAGCTGGAGTTCTTATAACATTAGTTTTGTCTCTGACTCTTCCATATTCATCTCCATACACAATAACTACAGTTGCTTAAAAAGATCAGCACAGCATTTGAACCGTTTGCAGAAATGTATTTAGTGCAATTCTATTTAACAAGATAAGTGAGTTACATGATGAATGGTCAGTTTTAAATCAAGGAGAAAACATAAAATCAAAGTGAAAATATAAGGAAATATGGACATATTTAACGGTTTGGGATGTAAGTAAGGACTCTTCTGTTGTCAATAAAAACTTTCCTCATACCAGGAAATAATAAAGTGATGAATCTATGGATAGGATTTTAATAGATACTTTAATCTCTTAAAAAGTGCACCTTTTTACATAAGGGAAAGTTTGATGAGAAGGTTAATTGTACTCTCATTTCGGTCCATTATGTATAGCCCAGCAGAGTTTTAGCTTAGTTTAGCACAAGGACTAGAAACCACTAGACAGAAAGCCTGGCCCTGTCAGATGGCAAGAAATACCACTACCTCCTAAGCTCACTAATTAATGTGTTGCGAGTAAAAACAACAATTCACAGTTTTATAGGGGGTTTATGTGTCAGACTTTTTTTTCTGCCATGCACAGTAACTTCCTGGAGTCTTTACTGTTTCCTGGCACCCACTCAGAGCCAAGAAAAAGTCCAATACACCACCCCTGTGAAACAGAATATGGTTCTATTAGCTGCAACAATGTGTGATCTTCTCCACCCGCAAACAGAAATAGCGTAAAATAAATCTTTTTCTTTCAGTCATCCAAGGGTTTACGTTGATGTTTTGTTTAAATAATAGCCTTTGCGTCTTAACCACTAAACCACCAAGAAACGCAGACAGCACACCAGTAGTACAATTATTCGGGAAGCCCCAAGATGTTTCTTTCTATAAAGTAAGAATTATCACCAAAATGTATCAACATATGAGTACAAAACTCTTTTCATTAAAGGATCTTTAAAAACAATTTAAAGAAGTCATTTTTCAATCCAAATAGCTATGAAAAACAAGAGATTCAAGAGTCTTTATAAACAACTGTAGGTGTGTATGCATGTTCTGCTCTTCTCTTCTCTCCTTTTCTCCGTGGTTCTCTCGCTCCCTCTCTCTCCCTCTCTCTTCCTCTCTCTCTTCGTGTTTCTCTCGCTCCCTTTCTGTGTGTTTCTCTCTCCCTCTCTCCGTGTTTCTCTCTTCCTCTCTCCCTCTCTCTCTCTCTCTGTCTTTCTTGCTCTCTCCCACTGTTTCTTTCTGTGTTTCTGCCTTCCTCTTTCTCTCTCCCTCTCCCTCTCTCGCTCTCAACCTCTCTCTCAGTTCATCCAATGGTCAGGTCTCATCTGACCGTCTCGGCTCTTTCAGCCCTTCAATGGCTTGTCTGCAGTTCAAGGAGAAGGCAGTCAGAGACCAGATCCGCCATTACTCTTACCATCACACCATTGATGTGACCGTAGTAGTTCCCTCCCCTCACATTTACTGGCCTGTCCAGTTTAGAGTCGCTTCACTGAACAGAGGGTGCCAGTGATGGCCACACACGTTCTCTCTCTCAGACACATGCACACACTTGCAGCAGAAAGTCACTCTGGTCTCTGGTTGTCTGTATCCACTGCTCTGTGATGGTTGACAGCTTGAGAGCACGCCTCAGCCACATGACTTACACCAATATATTCATGTGCAGTTGGATGAATTGGTTTCATTATTCAGAACATGGAAATGAGGAGTGGGTGAATCAACGATGAGGGAAAAAAATGTAAATATTGCAGATGTATTTAGAAGGTTTTAGCTGTAGTAAAAAAAAAAAAAAAAACATCATATTTGGGCTGGTGTCATTATTTTACTGGTGTAACGTCAATGGTGGCTGCAGGTTGTGCAAATCGCCCCTTTCCTTTGTATTTAACTCAAATATAGAAAATATATTACCAATAACCTGCAGAAACAGCAAGAGACTGCTGTAGCTGCATTTTGAGTTTACGCGTGAAGACAGATCAAGGTTTGGGCTTTTAAGCAGAGGTGCATTAGTAGAAGACTACATACCCCTCAGACACATCTCACTTACAGTATGAATGCATGCAGGTCGACTTAAACAAATATAATACAGAAGGCGATACTGTACATCTCAAAAACTGAGATGATTAGATCTCACAGGAAAATATATGTATTGCAAATTCTGCATAATCCCAGTAATTGCTCTAATTTGAGTATTGTTCTTTAGCTTGTTCTTTGAAGTAAATTAATTATGATCCTTTGGGTGATAGGCTTTTAGGATGCCTTATCCGCTTTCAAAAAATCCAATCCAAAATACCAAAATGCCAGCACAGGTTCCAATTTTTGTTATCTGCTTCAGACGATTTAGCTCACAGCAGCGCATGTTTGCTGTATTACCCAAGAGCTTGTGTCAGTAATCAGTCGAAATATCTGAAACAAGTAAACTCCTTTGCAGACGCCTGAACGTAAGCAGCCATATCCGAGCCCATACCGACACTAAAAATACTACTGGTGCACCTCCACTTTTACGGTCAATAAAACTCTTATTGATCCCAACTTTGATCTGATCTATTGTTCTACCAGAACCAGACACATGCTGAGGTTTTTCCTTTTCCTCACAATTCCTTTTTCTAATGTCACTCACACAAAAGGGAGGAAAGTGGCGGTTTAGACTCTCGAGCCTGTCCCCGGATGGTGGCTCTGAAAAGCACTGAACTTTCTGCAGAATGTACCTTGAAGGATGTGAAATATTCTCCTCTTTTGTGCTGTTCTTTTTTCTTTTAACCTCACCATCTCACTCTCTCTCTCACCAGATTGTATCAGGATAGACTGTAATCTCAGTAAGTGTTTCCTATGATTATTAACTGTACCATGATTAAGAGAACATGCACTGTGGTATAATCATATGCCTCCTGCTCTATTCCATGGTGAAACAAAACATTTTTCTTTTTTTTCTGCCCCACAATGCCCCCTTGTTTACTGGTGCTATTATACAACAAAGATAAGAACAAGCGTGAGACCTCATTGTGCGTTTGCATATAATTGCTATTTGTTGGCTCTTCAATCATGAACATTTTATCAACAATTTAAATGACACATTTTGTCATTAATATATAATGATATTGTAATTGAATGTAGCTCGAATTGACATACAGTAGCCTGCTATTGTACTGCCAATGAGCTTGTCATTAATTTGCTTGTGACTAATTTGCTCACATATCTGATAATTGGGAACGGTTCAACTACAATCAGTAAATATCTGCAGAGAGAAAAACAACACTCAGTCTCAGTTTAGAGAAAACAGAATTGTTTTATTGAGTAATCCCACTGTGTTGGCAGAGCTGATCTGCATTTAAGGGTCAGCCTGATATCTGATCAAAAGATGAGTGCCAAGCAGAAATGTTTTTGCTTTATGTTTTTGCAGCCTTTTGATTCCAGTACAGTTCATGGTGTTGAACATATTCTTTTATATGTAAATTAAATGACCAGATTCAGTCAGTTCCTCGTGGGAACATTTTAATACATATTCTAACTTACTCCTTTATCAACAAACACATCTAATCTTGCTTTGTTTCACCCCAAAGATAATTGTAAAAGGCATCCTAGACCATATGTTCTATAAAATAAATGTAAAAATTACCGAGAAATATGACAGCAAATCGTCAAATACGTTGTCTTGAGCCATAGGGTATTCAAAGGCAGATGAATGCCAAAGGATGCCTTTGTGTCAACAGAATAGATTTTGTGGTATTCTCTCGTCTTGTGACATGGAATGGTACTTTAGGGTTGTCCCGCGATGATTTATGATGTAGATTGTCACGCTCACCTGATAGTGAGAGACAGGCAATTTAAGTTTTGGATCAGACTACAGTAGAGGGATAAAAGCTATTGGCTGTGGAGAGGTGAACAGCTTTCCGATATAGATCATCCATTACAGAGGAGGCTTACGAATGCTTATACAAGTTAGCACTATAATCATGTGCTGGCTAAAAGCTTGTTTCCAGCCCTCATGTATGAATAATTTCTGGATTCAACTGTCAATGTTCAATTTGCAACATAAATATGAGTCATTCTACTTTATTGTGTATAACATATTATATACAACGAATCAATGATCTGCATTCTGTACTATGTTGTCTCATGTCTATCTATTGACCTTAGATGTTGATGTAATAGCTACAGTACAAGGGGACACTTTAACTGTTACAACAGAATTATGGCACGAACAGTATGTGAGCCGATAAGCAACAGTCCTTTTTATTGAACAGATGACTTTTTTTTTCTCTGATCGAGGTAAGTATTGTGTGTGCATTCTCGAGTGTGTGTGTGTGGATGGTTGGAAACCAGTGGTGCATGTACGGTCCCTTTAACCAGTTCAGTGACCCACCTGCAGGAGAGCAATTTAAAGTAATTTTTAAATGGTTCATTACACCCAATAGAAATAAAAAATATGCCTAAAAATACTTATGGAAATAGTAAAGTGAAAATATTGAATGTGGCTATTTAAAGGGGGTTGTGTATGTCCTTTATCACCTTAGCTATCTGCCTAATAAATTGTATTCTCTACCAGCAGATGGCAATGTACCATCATGCACTGTCCACAGTTTATATGCAGTGTATGTGCATCTCTTTGTGTGCAAAATGAACCATCATCTTGATCAATTATACTCCTTGTATGCTACACTAGTAACCTGTGGCAATGTGTTTATGGATGGCTTATTAATGGATTTTATAGCTGATAACAGAAAATGGAACCTACATTATTTAAATGATCATCTTTTAGTGAGCGCTACCATTGAGGATCATCAGAGTTTCCATCATGGAAGATGTTGTTGCTTTGACTGCCTTTAAGGATGCTCTTACAACTGGATTCAGATTTCACAGTTGAAGGATCTTGCGAGTGTAGCTTCAGAGAGACAGCTCATCTCCAGCAGCTGCTTGTAAGCTGTCAGTGGGAGGGGAAATTGTTGTAAGAACAAATGTTGCTGCAATGCATTTGATTAATCCGCCGGAATATGGGGAATAATGGTACACAACACACTTTTGAAAAGAAGCATTTGTTCTACAAAATTACAGAATTACCATGACGTGCTTTGATTACCATGCACTTCCCACGTTCAAAGTCTCGGCTCACTCATAATGCTGACCTGTATAACTGCTCCATGCCTTTGAAGTTATCCTTGTTTGAAAATATGAATCAAATTCAATTTTAACTGAGGATCAAACTGGACGAAATAGACCCTTTACATTTGCAGCTTGCTCTAGAGCCTCTGGAAGTTTGTGAAGCAAAGGCACTTTGATAGGGGCCCACATTTCAAAGGCTTTACAGTCAGATGTCTGTGTGAAAACATATTTTATTCCAGTCCTTTTACTCCCCACTAAGGTGTCAGAGGTAGATTACTACCACTGATATGAAATACAGGCCGCACAGCCAGTTTTATTATGAGTGCTTCATTTTTATTTACTGAGACAAAATTCTTTATGACCTCACTTTCAAATTAAACTACACCAACAAATAACACTGTAGAAATGATAGTAAATGTTTTATTAATTTAGAATCCATGCAGCTGAGCCATCGATATCGTCTTTCTTATTCCACATGTCTTCATACATTACTCACAATGCGACTAGGCCGCTGACAGTTCGGTCGGAGATTGAGGTGTGTTATGAAAGTAGCCTCGAGCCGCTTCTCAAGCCGCGGGCTACGAAGATTTGGTCACTTTGCCCCATTATCCAGCATCCAGCAATCCACGATCATCTTTCATTACAGCACATCTGGTTTGCATCTCTGTTTTCATTATGGAGATTTACAAGATAAACATTTCTGTGTGTGTGTTGTGTGACATTATTCCAGCAAGTGGTTTGTTTTTTCCATTTAGAGGGAACAGGATTTGATGTGATTGATCTGTCTGGCGGGCACAGTCAATATTCAGCAGGTGGATTGTGGTATCATGCGGTGTGCTGTAAAGAGACTTGATATGCAGCGTTCAACAAAGTCTCCAGTCACAGTTTTATTTCCCTCAGGATGAAACAGTGCAGTGTTCAGAAACCAGTTGATGTTTTCCATTTATTGCCCTCTGTACGTCCCCTGTAATTCTCCTACACCCTGAGCTCAATTAGACAGACAAACCCCTAAAGGCGCAGTCAGCTTAGGCATGGCCAATTAGTTTCCCAAGCGATGTCAGAACTCCTTTGAACTGCCGTGTCGGCCTGTTGCATAGGCACTGATTCGGGATGACGGTGCTGCAGCGGCAAGCTTCTGCACTGTGACCTATTTTGAAACCAGCGAGAAAGGCAGAAGATAGTGTAGACATCTTAAACTTAAAGCTATATGTTTGAGCCCAGTCTCGAGATAATATCTTTTTTACCCCAGATGACATCTCTCAAACTACCCTTTCAAGAGAAAGCATGCATTAAACTATTGCAGTGTATAAATCATCGTACACATGTTGGCTAGTCAACCTGCAGAGCAGGAGCTGCTACTGCAGTTTCTTTGTTTCATGTTTCCTTTAACTGTGTATTGAGTAAGTGCAAAGTATTGGTTGCAGGTGAAAGTTGACGTCTGTGTGTGTGTGTGTGTGTGTGTGTGTGTGTGTGTGTGTGTGTGTGTGTGTGTGTGTGTGGGTGGGTGGTTTTGGAAGTGAATGAATGTATTGACAAAGAGAGAGAGAAGAGAAGAGAAAAGCTTCATGTGGAAAGGGTGTATACTGAGCTGATGTGGTATGATTGTCACTTGATGCTTTCCTCCTCTTAGGTAAGGGACCAGAGGTACTCCTGGTAGGCGAGAAGCTGAATGACAATGAGTGGCACACAGTGAAGGTGGTGCGGCGTGGGAAGAATTTGCAACTCTCTGTGGATAATGTGACAGTGGAAGGTATATAGTAGGAATAAAGAAGCTTGCAAAGGACAATGTTTACATTTAGTATGTGTTGGTAGATGTTTACATTCAGTACATGTATTAAAAGCTATTTGAAATCTAAGTTGCTTTCTTTGTTCCTTAGGCCACATGTCGGGCGCCCACACCCGTCTGGAATTCAGCAACATTGAAACAGGGATCATGACCGAGCGGCGTTTCATCTCTGTGATGCCTTCCAACTTTATCGGCCATCTGCAAGCTCTCTCCTTTAATGGGATGCTCTATCTGGACCAGTGCAAGAACGGAGACATCTCCTACTGCGAGCTGAATGCTCGATTTGGCATGAGGCATATTGTGGCCAATCCTGTAACCTTTCTAGCGCAAGCCAGCTACTTGGCCTTCTCCACCTTGCAGGCCTACGCCTCTATGCACCTTTTCTTCCAGTTCAAAACCACTAGTCCTGACGGCCTGATACTTTACAACTCTGGAGATGGCAGTGACTTCATTGTGGTGGAGCTGGTCAAAGGGTAAGCGCAGCAGTGTTTGGACTGAGGTGTAATCTGCATTCAGGGCTTGGCTGAAGAAAGATAGAAGGGTCTATTTAGGACAGGAACTAACTATATATATATATATATATATATATATATATATATATATATATATATATATATATATATATATATATATATATATATATGCCTACTTGTGTACTTAATAAAGCTGAAGGCACATGAAGAGTGCTTTTTTTTACTTTTCTTCTTTCTTGGGCACAGAATGACTCAATGATGATTAATATATTGATAGCGAGACACAATAGAGCTTTACAATCATGTGCTCATCATGAACAATTGTGTTAAAGGGAGAGAAGCAGATAGAGGAAGTGTGAGCGCATAAACAGAAACTGCCATTACCACAGTACTGGTGTCATTCTCACACTCAGACCTACTCAAGCACATTTGGCTACAAATATGTTCCGAATG
Source organism: Clinocottus analis (assembly GCF_023055335.1). NCBI lineage: Eukaryota > Metazoa > Chordata > Actinopteri > Perciformes > Cottidae > Clinocottus > Clinocottus analis. The sequence continues at coordinate 13,095,979 of NW_027176207.1, read as the reverse complement.
TTTTATTCATTGTAGATAATTTCTGTTCCAGAGAGAATAGGAAACGGAACATTGAAGCAACAATTGCAGCTTCCCACTGTCAAACCTTGCACAGACTCTCTCCCAGTAAGCAATTAGTCAGCAGGAGGCCTTGTTCAGCTCTGCAGCCTGCAGCAGTAGTTCACACAGACAATACAGACGAAAAATGGCTTCCAACACTTCTGTCAGAGTTTTCAGGCTGCTCAATGTATTGTGTGAAGTGTGAAGCAGCTTTGTCATAGATGTTGCTTGAATTTAAGAAGATTTTTTTTTTTAAACTATCAACAGCCCCCTGGTTGGTTTTATCCCAAAACAGACTGGTAGACAGCAGTGCACACAACGGCATGGCTAGCATAGTTAGAAGCATAATCCCAGAACAGCATATGGTATCTGGAGAAATGATACTACATGAGAAATACTGAATGTAAACATCTGCATTGTCCTGTAGGTACATCCATTATGTTTTTGACTTGGGAAATGGGCCGTCGCTAATGAAGGGAAACTCTGACAAGCAACTTAATGACAACCAGTGGCACAATGTGGTTATCTCCCGCGACAACAACAATGTGCACATCCTGAAGATTGATTCTCGCACTGTCACCCAACACGCCAATGGAGCCCGCAACCTGGATTTAAAAGGTAATTTATCTGAACAATTGTTTATAAGAGGACACAGAAAGTGTGTGCCACTACAACCACAAGAAATCCTTAAGGATGCAACCATAACGGGCAACCCCAAATATTTCAGTTTCCTGCTGCAGAATGTGAGAATAGGCTCACTCACACAAAGGAAATTACATGATTCTCCTGGCGGAGAAAAAAAAAAAGATTTGCTTTTCATAGTGGATATCAATTTTCTTTTGTTTTATTCAAACATAGAATACATTCTGTAGCTTAACTCTTTAAAGGCTCAATCAACTTTCTTTCACTTCCACGTGTTTAGCATGCACCAACAGCTAAAGTAAAAAAAAGAGGGCCTATTTATTAATTTACTAATTATTTTGAATCCATTTCCATGTGCACTGTCTGTGTTGCCAGCCAATGATTTAAGGCAGACACCAACATATCCCCGGCTGTGATTTTCCCCACAGGGGAGCTCTACGTTGGTGGCGTTGGGAAGAGCATGTACAGCAGCCTGCCCAGGTTAATAGCATCCCGGGAAGGATACCAGGGCTGCCTGGCATCCGTAGACTTGAACGGGAGACTCCCTGACCTATTGGCTGACGCCCTTCACAAGGTGGGAGAGGTGGAGCACGGCTGTGGAGGTGAGGCTGGCAACACACTGGGAGGTCTGAAACGCCTGTGAATCATTCCTGTAATCCGATGTCCTAGTATCAGAGCCAGAGGAACTCAGAGGGTCTGCTCACAGAAAGCTAATCACACCACATTTGTTATGCTGTTTAACAGCTTTTTTAAATGTATGATTAATAATCTCCACGGGTAGCCATTGCTGTTACAGGAAACATTGCACAGGTTATGACAGAGTAGTTACATAAGTCTACCCATCCAGTTGTGTTGAGGGTGACACTTGCGTAAAGGTTATGGAGTCTGCAAAACCTTCATTGGTCTTCTTGTGTGGAGCCTGAGTCGGTGAGGAGATTTGACAACCAGTAGATGGTTGTTGCCTTATAGCAGTCATGGGGAAATAAAATAAACCATTAATCCTTCTCTTCAATGTGATTGTGCACAGCATTTTACTGTTTTAAATGTTTAAATGAGATGGTCACAGGGACTCAAACAAAGTCAGACGGACAGACAGTTCATCACATTTCCTTTTGATCTTTGTGAAGCTAAGCTTTTTTGTTATACTCGCGCTTGGTGTCGTAGTGCGAGCTTCCTTAGAGGCAAGATCAAAGCATGAAGAGAGCCATTTATACTTTATACTCTCTGCATTATTCTCCGAAACGCCAGAGGGCGTACAAACAATATGAACTGTGAAGAATCAAAAAGACAAAGAGTGTAACCAGATATGCCCATAGACTGAAGGTGTAACTGGCAGAAAGCCATAAACACAACTTCCACAAGGCTGAGCATCAACTCTAAACTCATATCTCATATTGATGGACAACTTTATTGCTTTTGTACAAGCCCTATAAAGAAAGATGTCAAGTATTAAATGCATTAAAAAGAACACAGGTTGAATATCCTGTAAAACATTTGATTTGGATGACAAAATATATACTCAAATGAAGCATTTTAAGACCTCTTGTCTTTATTGCATCGCAAAACAAACTGGCCTATTTTGTGTAAACCCGAGACTTAAACATAATTATTCTTAATTGTCTTGTTTAATTAGCTGAACCTCTTTTTCTGGAGCTTGTAGATTTCAATAAATAAAATCACTTCACATTAATATTTTCTGGTAAAAGATGAATATCTGTAGACTTATTGTGCATTAATGACTGGCAAAGTACAACCTATGTATTCCTTTTGGGTAGTAGTGAAGATGCATAAATAAACTAGAGAAACACCTGGTAAATCTGCTGTCAACACCCTTTAGGTCCAAGCACCACCTGCACAGAGGACTCCTGCCACCACCAGGGAGTGTGTCTGCAGCTGTGGGAGGGCTTCTCATGTGACTGCACCATGACCACTTACGGGGGGCCATTCTGCAGTGACCGTAAGTGCAGATGTATTACGCATGATTGGCTTGAATTGTGAGGAAGTATTGTATTGAATAATTATGATAATGATCAGATACCACAATGAGTTGATTGGTTGACAATTGCAAATATCTGGAAACTATAAATTTCTTCATGAAGAATATTCAGTCAGACAACATATGTCATTGTGGATGAACAATAGTTGTGCACTCTCAGAGCCACTTAATGTGGGTTTTTGGGCTGATTTGTGTTGGTAACAGGTTTGTCATGCCTGTCGAGGGAAACACTGTATCACCAAAATTCAAAGAAATGTGTTTTTCTTATATCACTCAGTGGTTTCAAACGTTTTTGAATTCCAAAATTATACGTGTGGCTTCTCCTGTCGATAATATTTGTTTTTTGTGATAATTTAAATTTTAGAGTTAAAGAAAAAAAAACTTTCTGTTTGCATTAATTAGTTGGTGGGCTCTCATTTACATGCAGACATACAGAACACACCAGTGACATAGCTTTGACAACAGCAGGAGCACATGGGATGCTCTTTGTGATCGATTGTCCATTTTAAGCAAATTTATAGGTTCTGCAAGTAAATTTTGTCACTGTATTTAAATGAACTGCTGCCTTGAGGCGAGGAAATCAATCGAGAGACTTGTGGTATGCTTCGGAACATGATCGAAAGTGGTGAATGTATAAGTGATTTGTAGTCAATGGGTAAAGCGTGCATAAATACTCCTAATGTACAATTATAATTATGAAAAACATAAAGGATTGGTCACTCTTCACACATATATCTTGGCTTTTCTATTCTATCAACAAAATCCCGCAAAGTGGGAGTGATGCATATGGCACACTGTTCATTGTCAGACATCACACCACATAAACTGTTCAATAAAAACATTCACATATATTATGCATGCATGTAAATACATGGTGATGTATTGCAATTGGACTTAATGAATCAATTACACGCTAGTTGCACATGACACATTGATAGCACCACATTTCAAAAACCTCCTGTCTCATTGTTGCTGCCTCCGCCATAAAGAGCGCTCTCTGTCCATAGAAAATAGATCCGACTTTTACCAGAAGCTTTTCATACTTATAATAGCAGGAGATTAACATTAAGCTTATTGGTCCAGTGGTCACGCCGAGTTAAGCGTCATTTGCTGCAGAGTCATTTAGAGTAACTGCAAGAATTGTGCCTTTGTGGTAATCGTTATTGAAATGTACTGTTATGCAGTATTGTTTTAGGATAGAAAGGGACATTACACTCTGTAGGGCGGGGGGGGGGGGGGGGGACTATTTCAGGATAATTTGATAGTAATTCTGTGTAAGAAAGACATGTTTGCGTGAAAGAAATATCTGGCATTCACTGTATTTTTACTCTGGAGGAGCATTTATTTTAGGAAAATGCCACGCATAATTGATATTATAAGCACATGTATTTGGTTCTTCGCACTGATTACAGTTTTGAGTTACAGTCTAATTATATAGGGTAGGAAGCTAACACACAAAAAATCAACTACTTTCTCAAGTCGATGTCCAGTACTTATTTACATGCTGGCAGTTATCTAATTTAGCTTGATATCAAAGAGCCGCGTACTTCCTCCTTTTGTTTCAGCAAGTTGTCTCATTAATCTGCTTGCTTCCGGTGTTTTGCGAACTTAAACACAGAGCCAAATGTGCTTGCTCCTGTAATGTATTGATCGAACCTGAGAATCAATAGTGTGTCCTCTGTAGTCTTTATCTGTTACATCAATTACTGTCCCTAGACTATGCACCCGGGTAAAATGTATATTATGGTGTTCAAGCTGCTTTTTGCAAGGGAAGAATGTAGACGGCACGATACAATTACAATTTCAGAGAACAACTTGGTTGGTGGCTATTTATAATTATTCCAATAAAAACTAAAAATCTAATTCTAACTTTTTGATTTCCTTGTTAAAATTCATGGATGAAAACTTAAAAAAAAGTCCTGGACTATTCAAAGGATTGTTTTTTAATTTGTATTTCTTAAAACTTGCTCCTTTTCAAAAAAAATATGTTTTTAGTCAACGTAATTGAAGATGCATTTTAGTTCTGGGGGAACGTAATTTGTAGGAGACAAAGTTGCTTTTTTTACGCTATCTATGTTTATTTCCATGAAGATAATAGTTCTTGTCGGCCATGTTTTGTCAAAAGAAAGCAACAAGAAGAACATCTTGATCATCATTAAACTTGGTAACGTCTTCTCTTGAAAGAGATTGCACGTCAGCATGTTGTTAAAGCCTAAACATATTACATTTTCTATATTTTGTGTAATTTTAGTGAGTTTGATGCACTGAAATTAAAACCGCCTCAGGCTAAACCTTTATAGCAAGCATTGAAAACATGAAGTATGCACATTGATATTTTGTTTCTAGAAACAAGAGGCAAGATCTGGTTGTTTCAAGAATATTAAATACATATTTTGTCCATTTCATAGATGCAAAAGCATCCCTTGTCCCTTTCTGCTACATCTCACTATGTCTTAATTTTAGACAAGAGCTGCCAACGAATCATTCAAATTCATTTTTATGTGCCACAAATGATCTGTGTTCACTTACTGAAAGACTCTACCTTTAAGATGACAGAGCTGCACGAGAGCAGTGCTTTAAAATGCAGTGATCTCCACCTGGGCAATTGTAGGGGAGACACATGGTAGTATTACTGCGTTTACAAGACTAGCGTTGAACAATAAAAGCAAAATAAAACATCAAAAAAAAGAAAAGCAATTTAGTTGCAACATATTTGTTTTTTATTCAGCGTGCGTTCAGGGAAGACTCTCAATCATGCAGGTGGTAAATGGCATTTCTGGCCGATATCAAAGGTCAAACCAATACATCAAGCCAAAGAGGAAATAACAAGCCTAATGCTTCACATTGAGCCATCATCAAAGTCATTAAAACAAACAAGAGTGGGACAGTAATGTGAAAACAAACACATATGTAGGCAGAACAATGGTTTTGTAACCATGCTGCAATCTGCTGCTGAGATTTTCTCGCCAATACTAAAGCCTCAAACATACAATCGTCTCCTCTCACCTCCGTCTCCTTCTCTGTCTGTCTGCCAGTCCAGAAGGTCCGCCAAGTAGTCCAAGAAAAAGAAAAGGGATGATGTGTACTGATTTTTGAAAGTTTAATTATAATCTATCTAATCTAACTATCATAACTATAATCTCATTAAAAACAAAGCAGAAGTCTAGAAGCTCATCAAGCGACCAAGATTCATGAGTTGGTTTCGTGCTGCAGAACATATTTATATTCACATCCAGAAAGCAATTTACCAAGTGCCACAAACATCTGTGCTAATTACCTCCAGGTCATCATTTCATCACCAAAGTCACCCAGATATATAATGATGTTGTGTGCTCAATTGTCAGCGCTTCTTTCTGTAAACATATGGAGGGTGTAATTATTGATTAACCTCTGTAGCTTCAAATTATTATTTTGGTATATTCATTACTTGCTTGTGTATGTGCGCTTGCAGATGTGTACGTTTTAGTGTATTTGTGTAATTATGTAAATATTTCCCAACAAATACCCATACTATACCCCACAACTTCTATTTAACTCATAAAGAAATGACAACTTTAAAATAATGTATTGCATTACATTACATACAACTCCTGATTTTAACTTAATGTGACACAACTGTTACAGAGTTTTTTTCTCTACTAATCCTCTACAGTATGTCCTCGCACCTCAGTCCACAAATGCGCACTCATATTTGACAAACATATGAAATTCCACTTGACATGACTTTACTTCACTAAAGTGCTAGCACCTATCAACTATTTGCAGAGCGGAAGCCACCATCGCCATCAATTTGTAAGTCAACATTTTCTTTGAATTGTTTAATACCCATGGAGGTAAGGCAGACTGTAAATGGAGCCTGTAGCCTCCAGGCATGCAGGCGAGGTACAGTGGTTCAGTACGAGACAGCAGCTGTCTTCCTTTCTTGTTTCATATGGCAGTTAGCAAGCATAATGTCGAGCTTTCATTTTATTTATGTCAGAGCTACAATGTTTTTTTCCTTTCCTTAAAGGAGCTGGATGAAGTTTTGTATTATCAAAGGATTCTTTCTTGTAATACACTTCTTTACACCGTGTCTCCTTCTGTGGGATGTAATAATCATTATCAGAGTCTGTGTTGCCTACAACTCAAACCACTACTGAGTTGTATACAGTTAATTTTGTGTATAATATTTTATATATTTTATTATTTTAAAACTAGTTATATGTATTTATTTTAGTTGTCTTTCCTTTTTCCCGATGTGTTTTGTAAACTAACTTCTTTGCTATCTTATTTCTGTCATTATTTGGAGCTTTCGAAAGAATTAATTAAAAAAGAATCCTAGACTGTAATAATATATCTAGAGGCTTTACCTGTGTGCAGATGATTTGTACAAATGTAGGATACAGTAAACTGTATTTTAGATTTCTCCTCTTAGTTACAAATAAAATACACTTTTTAAAGATGGAAGATCTATAACTAAAACAAGTGTGTGTCTGTAAAGTGTCAACATATGTCAATGTCTTCTGTCGTACCATCGTGCTCAATCGCATTTTACCTTTAACCTTCATTTCAGGTGTCAGGAGTCACTCACAATTAGGAGTGTATCCCAAAGGCCACAAGGATAATCCAGGGTAGAGGTTCAGACTTAATCTGGCGCCCCGGGACCGAGGCTCAAGGAAACATATTGTGTTTCATAACACGGTGGCCTACCCGCAACCTGGGAAAGAGCCATGGGCCCTATAAAGACAATGGTGTGGATCCAGCAGACATGTCTTTACGAGGCCTGCATAATTTACAGTATGGCAACATGAATTATCTCCATTAAAAAAATGGGGCCTTTGTGAGACGCATATGCCTTTTACATTACTTAGATGTAGGGATATGTAAGGATTCATGATTAGGAATTGTTGCCTTTAAAAAGGCAATATTGGGTTTGAAAGAACAAATACGCAAGAGGAAATGGAGGTGGAGGCCAGAACACCCCACAGAGCCATTCATTTCATTGTTCCAACCACGAACATCAAATTAAGCACAGTCCTCACACATTGGTCCATTATTCAAGCTTTTTAAAATCTGTTTTTAGAAATAATAATTATCTAAATTGCTTGAGCCTGTAGATTAAATGTTGAGCAAGTTAGACCCACTGTATTAAAGTCCACTCCATGTGTGCAGGAAATCCTTAAAGAGGGTTTGACCTTTCATTGATTGTATACATGTGTCAGAGAGTTTGAGTCTAAGTTCAAACTGAGCTTGACTTCCTACTTGCTTAGTGTGACATAATGATAGCCCGCTCATTATTACACAACAGCCGGCACTTACTAGCTGCATGAAGAAGTGAATTGTGCTTCTGTCAGCCACTTAAAGCAGTCATGGCAGACATGAAAAGGTCTCTTATCGGTTGCTCATTTCACCTTATTAACGCCTATTCTGTGGTGAGTGTAGTGTGCATCTGAAGCATCTTTCTGATGTCATCAAATATTAAATATTTTGTGACAGGCATTAGTTTGTCCTGTTTTGAGCTTTTCAAACAAAGACATTTAGCACCACAGTCTTGCAAGTGAGCGACGAGCAGCTGAACCTCAGATTCATCTCTCGATCAGTGAAAATTACTCAGATAGATAAAAGTTTTCAGACTGATTACAATTGTGGACTCCATTAAAGTTAATAACCTTCATAACTTCTGGAAAGTGTCTCCCTTTTATCTTCAAAATTTCAACGTGGTCTCACCAGTATTTTATAACCGTCCAGTAAATGTTTTAATTCCATTTTGGGCTAAATACAGACATTTTATGTCATACAGTTTTTGGTAAGATTTCTGTACAAAAGCATGAGGTAGATACAAGTCCATATAACAGCTTGTAGACTATCCCGGGTGTACAGAGCTCTGCACAGTGCGTGCTGGGTAGGCGTTAGATGGATGGATGGACCAAAGCGGATTTTCAGAACAACACGCCTAATTATTATGCATATAGAAATCCTTCATGCTGAAGCACCGATTTTCAGACATCTAATAAAGTTAGATATCTGGATTTTTGCATTAGTTGCCATAGCAATTACCTCAGCCACCTGGCTTTGTCATTTTAGTTCAATATAGAGAGAGTGTATCCCAGAAATGACAATCTCTGCCAAAGCCCTACTCTGTGTGAGTCCAATGGGTAGTCTGAGCCCCAAACTGCTGGCACTGCTCCAATCTGCTGCCTCACGGAGATGGAACATCTTGACTATTGTGTAATTGACTGGTAGAGTTTACAGGGTTAGACAAGTGAATCTGGAAATTTACAAGAATCACAGCTTTAAATGAAAATACTTTCACAAAATAAAACTCATGCAGACTTGTTTCCTTGTGAAACACACCACAGGCCAATGTCTGACCACTCACTGCCTTTTAACAGCTTTTCAGCCTTTTATGCATGAGTGGAAAACGTTTGACATTTACATAGATGTGAAAAGAAGTCAAGCACCTAAGGGGATGATGCCCTCTTGTCCTTGTCCTTTCTCACATTAAGAAACGTTTTTGTTCTCTTATGTGTTGTGCTTTAAGGGGTATGCTCTAAAGGGCAGAATTGTCATTTGAGAAACACTATACAGGAACCAAAAGCATTACTAAGTAATGTGACGTTACCGGTTTTCAGAGAAGCATCGCCGGACTTCTGAGCAGATTAACTTTTCCAAACCTTTTCAGCAATGTTTGATTGAATGTATGAGAGACGCATAGTGACACAAACACACTGACTCTTGCTGTTTATTAAGCTGTTAAGGAATAAATGTAGAAGAATGCACAAATAAAAAGTGATGATGCTTTTTGAGGGGACACTGAGAAAGAAATTTTAGTTCATATAAAATATTTTAGGTTGATGGTCATTGTAGGGCACAAAAATAGAGAAAGGGATTACTGAAATAGCTTGCTGTCACCAATTTACTAAACTAAAAGAATCACATTTATTTCTATTTGTGGTTGGTATTTAACTGAAGATAGATGTGCAAACTGTTCAAACACAAAACAAGTAAATAGTGTCAGCAAATTAGATCTCATTCATCTGAAAAAATTCCAATCTATTCAATAGATTAAATAATCATTGTGGGATATAGTTAATTTTAATGAAACTTTATTTGATTTCAGGTTATAATCTGAGACCAAAATAAGTAATGTGACAAAACAGTCGCTGCATTTGGCTTTACCACTACAATCTGTTCATTTCCCGATCAAATGAATGTATGTAATGGATTTCCTGAAATTAGTTTTAGCTGCACTTGTGCAAAATGAGTAGTTTGGTTGATGGTAATGAATTGGCATTGTGGTATTTACAGCCATTCAAAAACATTCACAGTTTGGGTAACAACCAGAAATCGTAACCAGCAGAGACCATTCTGTAATCGAACCAGTACCACGCAGCAAATACTTATTTTCTTCCCCCGGTTCGAGTGTTCAGTTTGCTTTACAGTATCCGTTACCTCTTCATTGTGTAGTGTGACGTGCCATTTGACTTGTGTTTCCATTACACTTGATTGTTGAGTAGTTGTAATTAGTCGGATGGTATCTTAACATGGAAAAGCTGATCCAGTGTCATTTGGAACATTCTCTTTACACCCGTATTTATTATCAAGACTTAATAGGATGCAGAAGTCGTCACGTTTCCGTTTCTGCGTTTCGCCACATTTGCGTGACGCAGAGCTCCAATCAGGACAGAGGAACTACTGTACGTGATTTACCTTTTCAAACCCTGCATGAGACAAACTCAGGGATGCAATTAGATCCTTTCACACTACCAAGTACTACTCACAAAGTCACTCGCAGCAGGAGCACCGCAGCCTGATCACAGTCTCCTCTCTCCCCAATGTCGTTTGTTGTTCCGATAGCAATGTTCTCCTCCATCGCTGCCCCACGGGTATTGCGAAGGGAAAACTGACAGAATGTATTTATGTTGAGCTGGAAATGTTTGAAGTGCTCATGTTTTTGTTCACCTTTAGTATATAAGTGTTCCTCTTGGTTAATAAAATATTCCTGAAAAACATAGCAGATGTTCCTTTAACAGGTTAAAGTGTCACTTATCACCATACTTGTATGTGCTACGCTGTCGGATTCAATTCTATTGGACCTTCTACTACACTCTAAATTGGTAGCAAGGCACTAGAGTAAGATGTTACATCACTTTGTTTCTTTTGTAGAAACAAAGTGGACACAAAAGGGCTTTCTGTAGGTAGCAGCAAAAGTAAGATTGGTGAATGTTTTTTTTTTTTGTTTTCTTTTTTACTTCACTGGGTTTAAAGATGTGTTGAGCATTTTTGATGCTCCACTAAGCTAAGCTGCGAATCTGTGTGAGGATTCACAATGGCATCCAAACCTTCCACATCAGTTGATTCAACTATATATATACAACAAGTGTTGTATTATTTGCTTTTAGTTTCACAGAAGCACTTGCTAGAACATTTAAAACTATATTTGCGAACACAAAAAGGTTTGTCTGAAGTCTCCAATAGTGTGTTTTTCTTTACAAGGAGCATTATGCTATAGCCTCACAGAGCCACTAGCATTGCTGTTGACTTTTACTCTTGTTATTTTCAGGGATAAGATTGAAGTCGTATTTCATTTAAGTACCCAGTGCTTTAATGCTTTCATTAGTCTTAAGAATTTACATCATCGCCAAGTAATTTGATCTCCACAAATAAACCTCATCTCACAATTCAAAGCCACTAGACCTTACTTCCCTGACCTCTTACAACCTTTGGCTAAAATGTCACGGATTATGTTAATTTAATGCAAACTGATAGCTCATTAGAATGCAAACAGACACTGGCTGTACTAAACTATGCTTAACAAATTGGAAAATACAACCCACACTGCCAGTTTCCCTCAGACTTGCGACAGGTTATTTCATGATTAGTTATGGTCTCTTATGACTCACCCTGCGAACACTGACTGCTGGAGAGGGAGTTCAATCTTCTGCCAATGTCACACTGACTAACAGAGTTAGGAGAAATATCCAAACCTTTATCATACACAATTCCCTCACTCTGCTCCACCAAGGACTTCAAACCAAAGTTACATTGTCTGAGATTGGAAGTTACAGGATGCAATTTCCGCTGCCAATTTTTGTTGTTCCACAACATCAGACTGGCAACTCTTGTTTACTTGCACAGTGAGCTATATTGACTTTTGTCAGTGTCCTTTTCTCGTATGTCAACCATTAGAAGTCTTGAATTGTGTTTATCTAAGATGTCTGTGTCTGTCAGATACACTGTGAGTTTAATTTGTTGTAAGTATTGCTGAGCTTACAGCACACAGTCATGACATTGACTTCAGGGAAATATATCAGTTTTCAAAATGTAAGTGGGATTTACACATTTCTTACTGTTTACAAAGCTCATAACAACATACATTTCTCCTGAGTTGGTTAAAGGTCATTCTATTGCAGCTCATTATAAGTTGGTATGTGTTTATCTAATTAGCTCAACTCACAACTGGTATGTTAAGCCATGCACAAACAATCACTATTATTCTTATTCCTATAGGGATCCAGATGGCCATATATTGGTAAATGCAGGATGCATTAATTAGTTGTTGTGTAACCTTAGTGCATCAGTATATTTGCACAGCTAAATCAAATACACTTGATTATTTGGGTAAATCAATCCTTTCCCAGGTCTAATTTTTGCCTCATACGTTTTATTCAATAATACAAAAATACTTCACCTATTCTTCCCTGCCGAGTGGATGTTTTAGAGCCGTGAAAGCGACACATATTGACTCGGAGCCGAAATTAAAGTCGTACTCGTTTTCACACATCACATTAAATGACTGCATTGTTAAATATAACTGACTCTATTCTGTTGTCATCATCCTCAGCAGCTCCTTCGAGCTGAAAAGACTTTATGATCGAACAGTTCCAAATGAGAAAGCGTCAGAGCTTGAGCCCTGGAGCACAGCATTGTGCCTTCAATATTTTTTAGGGAGTAGAGTTTGGTCATTTTCAGTGAAAACAGTAATCAAACCCAATTTTATTTAAAAACTGTAACAATAATTGCCTCCTTCTCTAAGGAGCTCTACTGTAGATATATTACGGAAATTATTGTTTCAGTAATATTATTTACTATTTAATTAGTATTATTATTCATGAATTAGTATGTGTTGAATAATAAGAAACCATTTAAATTTAACTTTTGTATTTTTCAATCTGTATTTTTCCATGTTGTTGTGTCTCATTGACAAATGATTTGTGTTTGTCCAGTTGAGAGAGATAATGCCTGCAGCATCTGAACAGGCTACGATATATCCATACTGGACAATTCTGCACTGTCAATTTATATCTACCAACACTGCTTGTTTTTCTGCCACTGACAGGTTATTATAGGAGTCTGACAGCATTATGGAAAAGACTACAGAGAAATAAAATATGTTTCTTACCTTTCACAACAAAATGTCTCTTAAAATAGGACGCTGAATTATGAATCCTGCTATGGCGAAGGGTTGACCCACCATACTCTCTTAATTTGCTGGTACTTATTGGCTTTGTGTGGTAGATTGGTTTGGTGTAGAAAGGAGGAGTGAGCAGAGGGTTAAGGGTAAGGATAAGGATATCAGGGAAGCCAATCAAAGGCAGAATAGTATGGCTCATGTATTCACTATTCTAGGATTAGTAATATAGCAAGCAAGAAGAAGAAAAAAAACATTGTATTTCTTTGTAGGGTCCTTTCCATAATGTTGTCAGACACTGAGTCTGTCTGTGAAAAAAAAAACTATTTAAGTTATGGTTGCAGACCGCAGCGCTAATTGCATTGCAGCCCATTTAGCGGCTGCCGTCTGCAGCGTTATTTCTCAATACTGAACCAATTAAAAAAAACTTGTTGTCCTCATTAGTCACTCAGACAAAAAACATTGGAAATAGGGTCCAGGCTGAAAATTGCTGTAGTTACCCTTTAAGCTCAAAGTGGAAACTCAAGCGCAACAATAGAAGTGCAATTCACATAAATAGTGAAAGTCTTTCCTTCTTTCAAATTCGTTTGGTAATTTATGAAAAAATATATATATGCAAGCAACAGCAAGTTTATAACACAGCGCAGCAATTTAGGCTCCCGGCTCAGAGATGCCCCAGAAAAGATTTGCCTCTGGTTGGAAAGCAATTTTCAGAATTTCGTAACCGAGATTATGGGAATTAATAATGTAAAACTTGATTACTGGTTCCTGACATGGTTACAGCAAGTCTTGGTTAACCTACATGATTTGCAGAGCTTGTATTGCTTTAAGCGTTGTTCATTCACGTTTGCAGTGTTTTTCTATATGTCTCCCCATCTGTCATTACAATCATCCAACCATGGTTCCATCTGTTTAAAAAGTTTTCCAAAGTAAAAGTGGGAAAGTGGGAACAAAAAATCCCAAACATCTTAAGTGTTAGCTCAAAGAAAAATACAGACATAGATTTTTTTTCCCCAAGCTTTATCTCCCTTTGTGTGTAGACTGAAGGGAAAGCCTCTATTGCAGCATCTTAAGCAATAATAAAACTGAAATACTCTCTCAAAAGAGCTATCAAAACGGCTGTTTACCAGCCTGAAATAGCCTTGATGTGATGACCAATTTAAACAGCCATATGTAGTTTTAGACTCCAAAGATAAGAGCTTGTCAGAGGGCTGCATCTAGTTACAACAGAGTCATATCCATAGAGGATCCCTTTGCATCAGAGAGGAGATTTTCCCTTTATAATAACAGGCAATTTGTGAGATGAGTGGGTATTTAGTAATAATATTCATATAAACACTTATTGAAAGAAGGGTTTCTCCAAATTGTTTTGTCACTAACCAAGTAACAGCAATCACAATGTACCTCCAGGTGAAAGAGTATGTATAATTACCACAATAAATAGTATAACAGTGGGGTCACAGGCTTGCCAAGAGGCTCAGTGCCTCTGCTCACAATAAGTACTGTGGGTGTGTAGAGATACAAGACACACTGTAAATTGTCTCATATTGGCACTTAGTGCCTCTGTTCGTTCTCCCATTTCCAGGATGATATTCTCCAATGCGTCTCTCAGGCACTGTCCAGTTTTGGGACTAACATTATGCAAGGCTTGATTACCAAGTGGACAGCTCCCACCGTGCTCTGACTGTCCCTCTGTGCCCCACTCTGCATGGGAACATGTGGGATTCACTTAATACCCAGGCCACGCAGCAGCTGAGCCTTAGATGAATGCTAGTCTATGCAGGCTCCCGAGGGAGAGGCAGGGCTTCCTAGTCGCTACTGCAGGGGCTGTGTGAGAGGAGAAAGGTTACATTCAGTTTACATCATAAAGGCAAGACGCACAGACAGAGGCCTTCAGATTCAGAGTCTGCCGTACTCTGGCTGCATTTCTGTTTTTCTGTCAGTCGAACACTCACAGACACAGTGACACTCACTTACAAACCATTTAATGGCTGTTCCTCTCTCAAAGTCAGAGTGTGTGATGAAATTATGACCCACTGTAATTAAGAATTTAGAAAAAGAAAATGCATGCAATGCGTCTATGTCATTGTGGTTGTCTACACACTTTATGTTGGCAAGCCTGTGTCCACACTTTGGTTTGAGGATTCTCAACATCACCTTATTTTGAACCAGTAGCACATCCACAATTCTATTTATTTGTGCATAATTGCAAGAAAAACAGATCTGGTACTTAAGTTTTAAAAGTAACGTGTGAGGACTTAGAGAACTTTAAAGGCAGATCATATGTGCCTAGTTTACGAATGCCTTGTAAATGTAAAATTATTTAAAACATATGCCAGACTGCATCCAATATACAGTATAAGGTACTTATGGGGTTAAAGGATACTCAACTAATTATAGCGTACATTTGTAGCTGTGTTTGTAGTGGTGATACGATCACCTTAAATGTTATTCTACACAAAATGTATACGGCAACAAATAACCATCTGCTATGTAAAGTTATAGTGAAATAATGTTTACCTGAGTAGAGAATTAATTTGCTTTCCCTGTGCGTGTGCGTTTGTGTGTGTGCGTTACAACTGAGGGCGCTGTCCGGACCAACGGGGTTGTCGCAAAAGTGTAGCCTTATATGGTAAAACATGTTAGCTCTGTCAGCGCTGTTGTCATTGTTTGCATGATAAGCACTGGTAGCACAGTCTCAGCCATCGCCATGTTTAAAGCCATATTAAAATCAAAGTCCTTTGTGTTCTCCATTGTCATGTAATCGCATTAAGGCACCTAAGGCGTTAATATAAACGGTGTTTCAGTTGCATGCCATGTTATGATGGTACATTTCGTAACAAACATATTTGTTTTCCTGATGTGCCTGGTGCAAATGTCACCTTGGATTATTGCTGAAAATCCTGACTCACAAGCAAACAAACAGCCTTACGTGCCGTCGATACAAAGGGACTGTGGTTGGCATACGATGAACTGCAGACTATACATCACTCTTGATAGACTTCAACGTAAGATGGATTTCTGTACTTGAGGTCACAACTGTCATCTTTTCCCTCCAGCCACAGCAACTGGCTGCTGTCTGCAGCTGCTGAATCTGCCTCTGTGGTCTGATAAAAGCCCATGCGTGCACTAATCCTTCACTTTCCACAGCCCACTTCTGTAACCTATTACAACTCACGATCCATAGGAAATTGGCATTCAGCAGATTAGTTTGTGGAAACAGGGCATAACAAGGCAATCAGACAGCTTCAGTGTTCTGCGTAGCAATAATAGTCAAAGCCATTGTAACTAAACCATGTAATTAGCAGTCTTGTAGACAAATGAAGGGTTTTACACCCGTGTCAAATTTTGTGGTGACACTTAAAGCCTTCCTTGACTAACAAGGTAGGCTCTAAGTGTATGTGATGCTGTTGTTTCAACTTTTGATATCAAATTCACAACACAACGTGATTGATGATTTTATTTATGTTAATTTCAGCAAATCCAAAGGCAAGGCGAGTTTATTTATACAGCACACTTCATTACTAGCACACTTAATGTGCTTTTGTAAAGACTAACCCACCCAAAGACATTACAAGGCAATTTGGGCTAATGTTACCTCTTATTTATTATGATTAAAAAACAAAACGACCAACAAAAAAAGACCAGTTCCTCAGCAATCATGGGTCAGTAGAAAGTTAACGTGTTTCGTCAGTTGGTCCATTATTATTAGTCTGTGTGCAATAGTGCTCCCTCATTTAGGACGTGCAACCTCACTAACTGTATCTGCATACACACACTAGAGTTCATTTACAACAGAGTAATGCTGTATGTGTGCTGGATCATTTCTTTTCTTCTTTTGACATATATGCTTTACAAATGCACTGGTGATCTATCTGTTCCTGTATGCCTCGCACGCACACAAAAAAATCTTAATTTCCTGCCTTTTTATTTCTCCGTCTGCCCTTTCTTTTTGTCGCCTCCTCTCTATTCCCGGCTCACTCTCTGCTCATTGTACTACAAAGCACGAGTCTCTGCATGCTCAGCAAAAGAAAATCTTTACGTTTCCTTCTTTGCTCAACCATTAATTTTGATAGATCGTTCACTCACTTTCTTTAGTGCTCAATGAATAAAAGATCTGCTCACTAAGGATCCGAAGTAACACACTGTCCCTTTTACATGTTTCAGGATAGACAACGGTACATCAGATACTTTTATATTAATGGCATGTGTATGCTTTTAATTCAATCTCGATTTGATCTATATACAGTCCTCAATAGCCCTTTTGCTGTTTGTTTAGAATGCCGTTAAATATGTTTGTCTTTTTTATGGTTAAATAGGTTTAATAGATTTATTGACTAAAGATTTTCACACCTGAACTGAATGACTTTTTTGGAGGGTTTAGTATGGATCAGGATCTGCATTCTCAACCAGCCCATCACCCTAAATAAACAGACACAGTGATACAAACAGTAAATAAACAGTGAAACAGGTTAAATGTGCAGTACTGACCTCTGCCAAGGCTGCAGGCTGGTTGCTATGGTATTATGTGTGGTTGCTAGAGTGTTTTTAGGGAGTACTGTTGGAGAGATTTATAGTTCGCTTTCCCTCTCTATCGGGTTTGAAGACTGATTAACTGACCTGATGGTCATTGATTCGCAGTAGCTGCATTTCAAATGAATATTGAAACACATCGTAGGCTGTGTTCAACATCATGTGTTAACTACTTATCGTACTACATTTACCCACTCAGACTTTATTCAGGCTTCTGAATCCTCAATGGAATATTTTTGTTGCGTATTTACTTCTAATCTTATTGTAATCAATTTGTTATTCAGATATTGAATGAGTGAAAGAAGGAACAATGTCAGACTTGGGACGAGGTTTGAATGGACGTGCTCCTCCAGTTAAAATGCAGTAATGACAGTGATACAAATAAATAACAATAAGGTTTCCACAGGAATTTGGGCTCGGGAATTTGGGGAATTTTGAAAAAAAGAAATGTCCTTAAGTTTTTTTGCAAAAGCATATAACAGGGAACTTAAATGTAGTTGAGAACAAGACTGTGTACGCCGAGCTCAGCTGGACCCTGAATGCAGCTGGTTGGGAACATTGTCTGCCAGAAACATAAATATAAACATAAAACATTCTGTTGTTTTTGTCATCAGTGTTGCGTCTGAACGTTTCAGCCCGATGCCTGGCAAGTGTGAGAGCGCCGAGTTGCGTTAGAGGCCAAGAGCGGTATTGCAGAAAGATAGAGATTTCAATTATAGCTCACAACATTTTTTTTTTTTTTTAAACTGAACTAGTTAATTTTTTGGAGCTGTGAACTTTGAGCTGTAAATTTTGAATTATGGACTATGAGCTGAACTAGTTAATGTAGAAAGTGAACTTTCCCAACACTGTTTGTCATTTGCATATTGATTGGTAAACTGAAGCCATGTTCATTTTAATACCAAGATTATTTGTGTACAGTAGACTTTTTACAGCAGTGAGAGTAGGACGTATGTATGTCCACACAAAAGTACACCATCACCTTGATTATTCGCGGTTTTTGGAATGTCAAAAAAGTCATTTTTAAAAGTTGTATTAGAAATGTTTGCATGCATGTCTGCTTATGACAAGGTAAATACAGTTAAATTACCCCAAAATTTCCAGTTAATTTCCAATAATTCCCGTATATTCCCGTTTATTCCCGTAAATTCCTGTGGAAGGTTTCCAACTTTGAATATTCCCGGAATTTTGCAACCCTAACTGCAGGTGAGATGGGGTGGAGACCGAGGTAAGAGGAATGAGAGCTGATGCTGTGTGAGGTTGTGAAATGACAGTTAGTGAACAGGCAGGTGGGATGTATGACAGATTTAATGTGAGTAAAATACACATAGAATGTAATGTATTCATACGTGCAATAATTGGATGTACATTTGTGTTTAACTTTCATGTAACCAGGCACGGCAAACAGAAACTATTTCTTATCCACGGTAGGACTCTGGCTAAAGATACAAAACTGATTCATGGCATCATTAAGTAATATTTTCTTTTTACTGCAATCTTAAGGTAAGATGACAGCACAGCTTTTCACAAAGATGGCTGACCTACTGATTCCAAAAATCTTTAGTCTGAGGATATCAAGCATAATCATTCATGAGGGGAATTATTAATGTATGAAGAATCATTGTGTAGTAACTTGCGAGGAAGGACCACTAGAAAGGCATTGAAAAAGGAAAAGACAAAACTCTGAGCCCAATTTCTCACCAAACAGAGGAAACATTGAAGTGACGGTTCTGGTTGGAGTGGATGTATTCTAAAAGGCATACAAAAAGGCAATCCCAATAGAAAATCCAAAGCGTGCTTAACAAATAGACTTTTTATTTACTGGCAAATATTATTCTGAAATGCCCAAATGTTTGATATAATAATGAATATAGAGAGGGTGTTTGGCAAAGCTAGATAACTGGAGTCCAGCATAAACCATCATCATTCTCGACATTTTTAGGGGGTTAAGTTGTTGGCATTAATGTCCATTACAGTTTGCAGTCATAGCAACAGCAAAATCCATTCTGCATTTCTGCTGGCGCTTTCTTTAATGTTGAAATAATGAGCGAGACAAGTAGAATGATGCAAGCCAACTACAAAGACAGGGCTTCCTCCATGGCCAACTATCCTGCTGATGCTTTTTCAGGCTCATCATCAGAAATTAGGCTCCAGAGTGAATAGGGGAAAACACCTCACCCAAGCAAAGATTACATTGTCTTCTTTGGCAACAGCCCACTTCCCTTTCAGGTCCTGGATCAGGTATTACTTTTGAATGCCACAGCGAGGCCGGGAGGTAGACTGTTCAAGTGGCTCGTCTGGCGCGCTTGTCGTTTGCATCAATCCAAAGCACAGAACATTTAGGAAATGGGATTGTTCAAATTCAAGGCGCTGTTACTCTTTTCCCCTTGTTGGTGGGGCATTCTCCGCATGGTTAGCAGCGCTGCTGTTCTCCCTTTCCAGGAGACATGCTGTGGCTAGTAAGCTCAACTAAACAAGCAAATGGAATCTATTTTTGACAGCGCCTTGTGCAGCCAACAATATGCAACCTGCTGTCATATGCAGTGTCTTTTCAGTGAAGAGTGCACACAATCTGCCAAGACAGGAGTTGCTATAAGATAATTTCCATGGTTAATCGAGGTGTGAATCTGGAGGAGAAATTCTGTGTGAGTTGATGGTCCAGAGGCCTTCCTTAAACCACTGAACTCTGAACCTTTTGTTGATGGGCCTGACCGCCTTTAGAAATCTTAAGTCTCCGTGATTTTACAATAGTTGTCAGCTCCGTGCAAAACACAATGATAATAATTATATGGAATAAGTGAGTAGGTCTGTTCTGCTCCATCATTATCTGATCTGTCTCTATCAGCCTTACCGTTAATACATATACTGCTGTTTGTCGGTGGAGCCAGTGCGCGTTACAGCGCTTTCATGTTTTTCATCCTCCCTCCTTCCCTTACACCGTCTAAGCCAGGCTTATTTTAGGTGTTGTCGTTTTTAGCCTAATGAAATCAACCAATCATCACAACTGCAGGCCATGCCTTTCAGAGGATGCTCGCATTATGAGTAATTAATCTGAAAGTGCTATGATTAATCCTGCTACTTTACCCCCTAGGGCGAGACTGGATGTCTGTGAAAAATCTCCTCTCACGAATCCTCCTGAGAACAAACAGCACATATTTAGGTTTCTTTAGTCTTTGAAACGCTGTACACGTCCGCTCACATCATGTCGTTCGCAGGCCCCTTGACTTTTTCTACAAAGGAATTTAAGTCAGTTTCTGGTGTTTAAAATATATGTTATTCCATACATGCAAAATAATTTGATTATGCAAATGAATAGCTGCTCTATCCATGGTGGAAAAGGTTTGAAATAGCCCATAGGAAAATATAAAAATGCAAATCAAAGGTTTATTGGACTGGAACTGCAGAAGTCGCAGCTATATGAGATTCTATTTTCAAAATCCAGGAGACGTCAAATGCAATTCAATCAGAAAATAAATTATATCATCATGCTTCAAATGTGTATTTGATGTTGTATCCTATGAGAATTGTCTAGGTGTGCGTTAATAAGAAGAGCTGTGTGCGATGCTCAACTTATTAAATAACCAAGGACAACACAAGGTTACAATCGCCCAGCCTCCCCCTTCTTGTTGTCCAGATAGCATGGCTTTCATCATTTTGAGCAACCCTCAAGCACGTAAATTGATTAATGCAAGCCTTTCATTCTAGACAGCTCACACCAAGATATCATCGCTGCCTCGAAAGATGCTTGCATGCTGGAGAGCCTGACACTCCAAATCACTGGCTATAAATCATCCCCCAGCAACTTCTTGTGCCCAGTCCCTTCCCAGTTGCTGGGAATGAAACACTGTTTTTGCTTGGACATGATTGTGTGTACGTTAGAGAGAATATCTAGTACTTTTCTTGTCATGACTGCCCTTATGTAAGCCGCATAAAACTGGCTAAAGCTTTGACAGTAGAACTGACTTTTACGGATTATTCTCAAGGCTTGTCATTGCCTATCCACACCAAATAGTCATTACTGTAAATGCGTCGACATGTTACAGCCAGGAAGTGCTCTGCATCATCAGTATTGTCTGTTTCAGTAAGCTGGCATGCGCTTTCCCATCGTTAAGATTTACTGGGAAACATATAGAAGAAAAAATGCATTAAGTATTTAAATATCCCTGTGACTCATGTTGGACAGAAGTGAAGGGAAAAAATGCACAGCTTGTTTCATTTTATTTATGTTCATAATACCAGCAGATGAATGTCGACATGCTGTAAGGGCACTTGCCATTCCAGAGTGTTATGCACTCACCCCTCCTCTGTTCTTTTGCTTCAATCAGCCTCGCTCCCCCACGCGCCCCACCCCCCTCCCCTGCTTGAGTAATGGCCTACGTTGCCTTCTTGTCACTATGAGAGGTGGTGCTGCATGGCTTGCCTCTGTCCTCCTGTTTCCATGCGTGTCCTTTCAACCGACTAGGCAATCCCAGCTGATATCTCTATCGACCGCGATTTAGCTGATACCGCTGCAGTCTCCCTTCCTCTCCCTTTGCTTCTCCCCCCCTGCAATCTTTCTCCCTCTTTGTTTCTCCCATCCCTTCTACCTCCAATCCCTCCCCACTTTGTCTCTCTGTTTCCTATAATGTGTTCATCCTCTCAAGTGTCAATATACTCCAAATTCATCATGCCATCATATTTTCCCATCCAAAGAAAAACACAAGCAGCTCCGAATCTGTCAGAATACCTCTGAACTCCGATCAGTCACAGCTAGGAATAAGTTCTGTATGGTTAAGCAGCATGAGCTCTGTAACAGAAGGGTGACGTGTATACAGATATGAGGTGAACACGTCTGATAGAGGAACAAATTGATGTGTAGCATTAGAACAGCAAAGGCATGCAACGCAATGCTGGGAAAAATAAGGTTTTAATTTCTTAGATAACACGTGGTAGCCTATAGCTTCCTCCGCCTAATGCATGGAGCTGCATTGTATAATTTTGACAGGTATTTGTGTTTCCATCACTGGAGCTCTCAAGTCTTTATGTTAGGAACACGTCCATACCAATACCCTTGTGTTCATTCCGTAACAGCTCTGACAGCTCACCTAAATCAGGCTCCTCCTCTGCAGTATGATTCCTACGTGTTACTGCCAGGACCTGCAAGCCAGCGCGCTGTGGATCTGTAGCATGTATTTATTCACACAGCCCATTTTCTTGCCTCACTATTTCCCTGTGTGTTGGCGCCCTGGCTGCCTGTTTTCTCTTTCGCTGTCTCTTCCTGTCCCTCCCTCCCTCCTGCTATCACTCACCCACCCTTTCTCTCCCCCCGCCTCACTCATTTGCTCACAGACTCGCTTTCTCAGACGCACACACACGCACACACACACACATACACACACACAGAGGCACATGCTGTGACTCGCTGGATCAGAGCCCCTGACTACAGTATGCCTTCAGAAGAGCTCCTTTATCTTGCATTCATTAGACAACAACTCCAAGCCAAGGTTGTTATTGGGGTCCAGACTGTCCTGGAATTTTACCCATCCCGGATTCATTATGATACGGCGGTTCTTTTTAATTAGCATAATTTTTGCTGCAGCAGTCCAAGGCAGCATCTCAGTGTCTGCCATCCAAGCCATCTCATCTAAGAAGAATCACCTTCCCTCCTCCAGAGACAGACACATGCAGCTGTCACGGTAACTGTCTCTCAGTCAGAGGCAGATCTGGACGCAGTAACGGGTGAGGAGAAAGGAAAAAAAGGAGCAGCGAGGAGAGGAATGCAGCAGTAGTCTTTACTGCATGAGACTGAGCAGGTGGAGCGCGAGGAAAGGACCATACGTGCGTTTGAAATAGAAACAGTCGTGTGTGGATCTGTGTCGCACCAAAGGTATATCGTTCGCTGGATTCGCTGCGTCTGTGAGAGAGTGAATGAGGAGCTACTGGGAAATTATTTATTTATTTTCTGGAATTTCTCTTTTACCGCGCTGCTGCAGATACTGCTCCCTCTCTACCCCTCCTTCTCTCTCTCTCTTTCTCTCTCTCTCTCTCTCTCGCTCCCCGCTTCTCCCCCCTCCCTATCTCTGTTCTCTCGCCTTTCCCTGGCTAAAGGGGAACAAAAGCGCTGGTTCCTGCATCACCCTTTATCGCTGCATCTTCACTTGCGCATATTTTTATCTCCTTGTCTTTTTTGCTTAATGAAATGATCCAGTTTCTCACGGACGTGTGTGATGTCTTCTACAGCGGTGGAGGGGCACTCTTCTTAGTGGGCAGGCTCAGCTGCCCTAAAGCTCTACCTGTGGGCGATGGAGACTCTTATCAGAATTCTTGTCACATGAAGCTCTGTCCTGCCACTTTTCATGCCTAAATATCATGGTTGAGCATCATGCCTTTTTGAAAATCACAGGTGGATTCATCTCCATTCTTTATTTGGATGTGTATCTTTTTTTGCATTTTGGATACACTCGGCTCACTTTTTGAAGAATGTGCTTTTGGATGGTTTCCAATGGCGTTTCTGTGCAGTAGACATCTCGTCATGGCAAAATGTTAACCAAAAATAGATAAGTTGCTTGCTATTCCATTTCTTACACAAGAACATTAACTGGATTTTGACTGCTTTCTGTTTTTGTTTTTTTTGTAGTTATTTTTCTCACAAATTCAAAGGATATTTTTTCTATATTGACCAAACTAAGTGATTATGTAAGAAATGGGCCCAGATTGTCACTGAGATGCCCTGTGGTCTTCAAGTTGAACTGCCAGAGACCAAAGCTTGGCTAAGTTGTCTGTCCTGGGCCCATGAGGATCTGATATACATGGGTAGACTCTTTGCAGCCACCCCTGTGCTTGGACAGTGGAGCAGCTGGTCATGCAGTAGCCTAGGTATGGGCCTAAGTTATTGTTCAAGACTAGCCTTCTGGTTTGCCCTGCTTACTCTACTCCCCATCCAGACTGGAACAGCACGTGTGTCTTCTAGTCTCAGCACCACGCACCATGTCCACCATTTTCACAATAAGCATGGCACCGTCCCTATTGCCATCAACAGGATGCCTTTTCTTACCAGAGGGGGCCATGGTAAGACATTTCCCTCCAATATTCTCAACTTGCTGTTTGCTGAGTTCGATTTGAGCATGCTTTTGCTATCTGACATATATGTGGCATTTCAGAATTAAAAAGGGTTCAGCTGTTCCGATATATCCATGCCACCATTGGTGGATCTCTTGTGACATATAGTGGGATAATGGATTCTTCACTAACTCTGGATTTGCTGCAGCCCCTGTGCATCGTTAAACCCCTTTATCTAGCCACCCGTATCAGTAGTGGTTGCCCTGTTCCCGGGTTGCTGTTGAAGAGGCTGCATCATCTGTAGAGCTGAATTGTTATTTTGCAAATGCACATGGATAGCGTTATTCACTATCTTTTTTCTTTTTTTTCACAAGGCTTAATGCACTCCCTTTAACTGAGACAGTTTGGTGTCAAAGGTGAAGCTACAGTACACTATAATTAGTGGGGCGTCACAACAAGTGTTAAGTGATAATATATACATAGTTAGAGTGAGCAATGAAATAGAGAAGATCTCTTTGGTTTCCCTCGGGGACTAAATTTATGGAACAAGGATTACAGAATTATGGCAGCTATTTTTATTTTTTCTCTACTTCATATAAAATCTGCCCTGATAAGCTGTTTTACTTTCAAGTACAACTGAGGATATCGATCATATCATTATAAAAATCCATATAATTATAACATTTTTACCTTTCCTCAAAAATCGACATCAGATTGGCCTCACTACTTGAATTGGCTCCTTCAAAGATCTGACACCAAAGTTATTGCTCCTTAATATTTACACTTTGGAATTTCGTTCCAAAGACTCACGTGTATGTCTGATGAAAAGATGGCCCGATGGATTCGTAGTGTCTTTTTCACCGCAGCAGTTTTGTCAGTTGCAAAAGGAGTAAAAATGTGATGAATTACATTACAGCTATTATAGCCATATCATTCTGGACCAGGCTTTTACAGGCACGGCACAGCCTGTGATCAAACAGGCCTATAAAAAAAAACGCTTCAAAGAACTCACTGATACATTTTCAATTTCCTCTATTGTAGATGTTGTACTGTAGGTTGTTCTGAAGTAGGTGCTTCAGAGCAAGAAATTAAATGTACTGCAACATAAATGATACAGACAGTGCTTACATTTTGCAAGTCATGTTCACAGTGCCAGAAAGCAATGTGTAAAATGCTTTTGCAGACTAGTTACCATTGATTGGCATCATGCTATGTAACCGTTATCACATAACGATAAACCATTGAGACAATAAATCAAAATGATGTCGATAAAGCTATCATTTTTGGACACTTGCTTCATGCATGACTGTGTGTGTGTGTGTGTGTGTGTGTGTGTGTGTGTGTGTGTGTGTGTGTGTGTGTGTGTGTGTGTGTGTGTGTTTCAAAGCTAGCCAAAGACTTCTGGAGGCCCCTGGGCTACGGTTATTTATAGGCCACCTACCCTGCTGCAATGCCTCACACTCTTCTTCCTAAACACAGGTTATTGCATATATTATTACACGATACTGGTAACAAGATATGGCATCTTTTTACATAGACAGACTGGTTGAATAATAATGAGCACAAAATGATCTGAGTGAGTCCATGAAGAGTCATCCAGGTCATAGAGCAAGACGTACAGTGTGAAATCACAGGATCAGTCGTCAGAGGTGCAGTGTATGAGATGTAAAATATTGTCGTTTGACCTAAAACATTTAGTCCATTAACTAATTATTCAATTTAGTCCATTAACTAAATATTCAATTACAGGAAATTAATCAGCAACCATTTTGAGTGTTTATTAATTGTGGAAGTAGCTAAAATGCCAACCAATTAAAGCTTCTCAATTGTGTATATTTGCAAATGTTCTCTGTTTTCTATCAGCCTAAATCGCTTTGAGTTTTGGACTATTATTAAGACCAGACAAGCTATTTGAAGACATCTTATTGAATTCTGTGGAATTTAAATGAACATTTATTAGTTTAAGTAATTCAGATAATAATCAGCACGCTAATCAATAATTGAAATAGTTGTTGTAGCCCTATATTTTATTTAAGACATTGCAATGCAAATGCATGTATTCAATAATTACTGATGCAACTTTAAAATGTGCAACATAACCCATCCAAGTACAATACACTTGCCCTAGTGCCCATTGGTGCATGAAAATATAGCAAAGTATACTTTTAGTTTCAGTTTTTTACTTCTACCTAACAACATAGAACACCTTTACTTCAAGTCAAAAATAGTAATGGCTTCATAAGATTTCTGAAAAGCATCAGTTTTCGGATGAAAAAGAGCCCAGTTAGCATTCCAGCTTCTTGAGATGTTGATTGTAGCTCAAAACGATTTGCCCTGTTTTGACATTTTGATGGAAGAACCGGAGCAACACACATGAAGATAATTAAATCAACTTCTCTACTCTTTCTGTTTGCCCTGAACTGCCCAGTTAAACTCCTCATCCGAGGTCACCCTAATCACACAAACCTGCAGCATGTTTTCAGTAAATTTTTGTCTACACAGTTTGGGCATTGTATCTGGGTTATTATGAATAAAAAATGATCTTTCTGTCTGCCAAACAAAATACCCTACAAGAGTGAACCAGATATTAAAATGTTTTTATTTAGAATGTTAACACTGAAGTATTTCTCATATCAGGGGAAGCCAAATCCCAACTTGAGACAAGTTATGTAACTAACATGCTTACTGTCTTCCTCAGATCATTTTTCTGACCCTGCAGTGCCAAGATAATCCAGAGTTGTTTTTAATTTTGTGTTACCATCCTCTCAATGTGGGCATGCTTATTAAAAGCGATGTTGTTTTAAAGCAGTGGTTCTCAAACATTGCTTTAAAATTTAACGCAATGTTTTTTTTTTACTTAACCCCTTAACCTACGCTGCAAGAGAGCTAGGCAATATTATGACCCTTTGTGCCAAAGACCTTGTATGCTCTCAACTGGAATGCAGGAAATATTTCTCTTTAGCTGACCCCTCATCGCACCCGCATGTTCAACACACTCAGTGAAAATCTGCTGCACTTCATTCTCCAGGGCCCCCATGTTGGTGTTACAACAGTCTGGCTGACGCAAGGCAAAATTGCAGCTAATACTTCCATAGAGATCTTGCAAGTGGAGGAAATTAATCAGCTGGCTTCTTCCAGTGATGATATTATTTTTCCAATTAAATATTAATGAAACAGAAAGCATGTTATCCTTCGTTCATCCTTAGATCATTGCTTTAAATGTAAAACAAAAAAAATGCTTCCACAGTGTCTCACTCCAGTATTTTTTGAGCTGCAGAAAGGGAAAGCAAAAGGGACAGGGTCATCAAAAGGTCTATCAGAGAGGCCTCACAATTCCCTCTCGGTCAAATATTACATTAAGATAGAGAGGCAGCCTTCATGCACACACAAACACTTACACAAGTACACTCATGCACACGCACACACAAGCAATACGAATAACC
Source organism: Clinocottus analis (assembly GCF_023055335.1). NCBI lineage: Eukaryota > Metazoa > Chordata > Actinopteri > Perciformes > Cottidae > Clinocottus > Clinocottus analis. The sequence continues at coordinate 13,067,898 of NW_027176207.1, read as the reverse complement.
TGAACAGAAAATCTCTCCCACCTCTCGTACGTATGTTCAGATGCCGCTTGTCAATTATATAACTGATATATTACTTCACCTTCATCGCTGTTCTGTAACCAAACATGTGTTGACTGCACTTGTCATGTTGAGTTTTTGCCAACACGTTAAGGGTGAAAAAGGTTGCATGTGTAAGAGCAGAAATCAGAAAGCAAGGTCACTCCTGCTATGCTCTAGATCTGCAGCACAGCACAACAAACAGGAGAGTGTGAACTGAAAAGAAGAAAGCATTTACTGTAATAGATAAAACATAAACTGCGACACAGAGAAATGCAAGGGCTGATGCTTTACTCCAGTAAAAGTACCATTAACACAAGTACTTCAATAAGAAATGCTTCATCAGTTAAACTACAGAAGTGACATACTTATAAAAAGGAAGCAGAAAAAATGTCCCCGTGATATATTAAAAACAAAAACTTAACAAGGCCGTAGCGAACCAAAAAGAAGGGCTTAGCACGAGTGAAATCCTGAAGGTTATGGCATCAACATGACCACCTTAACTAGCACACAGTTGTCAGTATTGGTGCAGAGAGTGGGGGCGGGGTAACAGACCTACATTGTCTTGTAAATCTGCAGATATCCAACATTTTAACTCTTGAAAGCAATTTTCAAATGAACAGTAAAGTACAGACTTGAGATTTATTGCATGAAAAATACAAGGAAACCAGCACAGTCAGAACATTGAACAGTCTAAATAATCATGTTTTCAAGTCATATTTCTTTCCAGTATTTACATTGTAGAGTACATTATCCTACTGTTCCATTATATTGTATTGTACCTGCTAGATACTGGCTCTATTATTGTGAGGGAAGACAGTAATCTAATTACTCCCCATTTTATGAAAATGTATCAAAGTATTAGGTAGTGTATTCGGTAGTACCGTAAGTTGTTGTTTTGAATGTAAAATTGCATTTATTTCACCAGATACTTTCATGAAGTGAGGCTGCAAAAGAGAAGCTTTATCTTATATTATAACCTTTTATATTTCATAAAGTTTTTAGTTTTGTGGGTTCCCATTACATGCGGTTCCCATTACATGCTGAAACTGTTTCCGTCTGAGTACAGAAGAGAGTCAAGAGTAGAATGTATAAATGGCTCGTAAACAGAACAGCAGAAGTGCTCCATCAACAATGACTCTACCTGCTGCAAAACTATTTTTAAGGTACCACATAGAAATTGTTAAGACATAATTTAGGTCTCTGGATTGTGCAGTATGATCGCTTGTATTTAGGGCATTGAGGTTTTCAAGAAAATAATCTCTTGTTATAATTTTGTTTCGTCAGGAACAAAAAACAGCATCATCCTCATTCCTTTGTTTCAAGGATATAAGCAATATAGAGTTGTCTATCACTGCACAATATTACATCTGATTTGTTATTTAGTGCTTTGTTACTTATTCTCGTGAAAGTCCATTTTTTAAAGATTATCTGGCAACACCCGTGGTTACAAAAGATAAGGATACATGTGATTTAACACGACAGCAAACACTCTTTGAGCAGATACTTTTTCAGAAGTATTAAAGAATAACAGGTGTTTCATCAACATACTCACATTGTTTTGTTTTCTAGATGCATTTTTGATTGATAATTGCAGATAATTGGTTGCTTCACAAGAAGAAAACACCCTGTGTTTTGCTAGTTGAAGGCTTTCATTCAAAACAGCAGTTGTAGGAAATGTTAAATTTGCATAAGCAGTCATTTAAAAAGAATTCACCATCTTAGCAGTGTACTCCTATAACAGACAAACATCAGGGTTTACTTTGTTGTTGTTTTTTTCAAATATCAAAATCAACCCTGTCTTTCTGATTTTATGCATTCATCTTCCTTTTCAAAACCTGGTGCCTGCATTACCCACAATGCAACTCGGTTACCAACACTTTGGTCAGGTATTGAGCCAGTGTGTGGTTCTAGTAGCAGCTAACGTAGCCAATGCAGGCTACACATGTACTCTTACTTATATGTCGAAAACCCTATTTTTTCCTTTTCAAATGTGTTGTCTTCAGCCCCATCTGACATTTTATTTATCAAATGTATCACTGCTCTCTAAAGAGCCACAAAGGTCATTATATAACTTGTTTTACAGTGTGGTAGTACTTCCCAAGACCTCTAAACAGACTTTGAAGTGCAAAATAGATCCCATTTAATACAGCTCTAATTTAGCAATAAGGGTGTAGTGAATGTTTAGGCTATCAATAAGAAAAAATGTCGCTGGATTACATGCTGCAATTATAATCACTCAATAAAATACAACCCTTAATATCAAAAATGGGGTTTAATTTTATAAAAAATCTTTAAATGTATAGTGTTTGGCATTTCGTAAGATCTAGTTGCAGATATGGAATTAAAGATCCATAACTATTTGTGTTTAATCCCCTGAAACTGAGAAATTGTGTTTTTGTTCGCTCAGAATGAGCAGATATATATTTGCACATCGAAAAGGTTCCTTTTCACAAGTCCGTCAACACCAGGTTTCTACAGTAGCTCAGATGATTTTAGTTTTTACGTTCCCTGAAGGCCACTGTGGTGCTCAGTTCTCCGACACGGTCGTGAAACTGTGGTAATGTGAGCCGCAAAGTGCAGAACTGTGGCGACGCCAGCTGGCGTCTGACTTACGTCGCCCCGTCTCTCTTGTGAAGACGCTGAGGGCCGAGACGTTAAAGCTTTAACTGTCATATGCGGCCAGTGCAGAACGGCGGTTTAACTAGCCACCGGGTAACAGCAACTCACGCAGAGTAACATGCAGTAACATGCACGCACTTGGATTACAAGACACGCATATGTTTTTACATTACAAGTAGATGTTTGCTGCTTCTGCTCTGAAGCCCATATGTTGTAAGTTACAGATGGGGAAATGGGAAAAGACCAACAGATTTTTGCAAAGACAACTGACTCAACCTTATAAATATTCAAGTTATAATTGGATAAGAAAATTAGACATGAATCTGAGAAGCTGCAGTGAGATGTGGGTGCATTTATGGTAAATTTCTTTGTCACTTTTGCAAAAGGAAAAGCATTAATGCAGTATTTCAGAGTTAAATTTCACCATGACCCAAATCATTTGAAGGTTGAGTGGGAGAAAACCTTAACATTATTATTGAAGAAGCGGGTTGTTTGATGCGCTCTGAGCTGCAGACGTTCAATTTGAGAACTGACAGTCCGGATACTTGAATATCTTGCTGATCGGAGCAGAGCCAGTCAGGCATAATGCAGTAGTCTGCGTCTGTGCTAATTTGGGATTCACAAGTTTTTCAGGCAGGCTTTTAATTGATCAAATTCAATTTATTTTATTGATTTGAGTCGTAAACTCTGTGTTTGCTTTACTAAATATGTGATGACACTTCCCAACTTGAAGACTTTATGTCCTCTCTGTCAGGTGTTAGACTGCACCATTTATTTTCATCATTTAACTGAGCTGTATTTAATAGACCATGGAAGGAGTGTGCCTCAGCAGCCATAAGTCAGACGGCAAATTCACATCTAAACATCTCTCCATAACTCTCCATTTCCGCAAAAGTGAGTTCATGTTCTTAATCAATCAGTTTAGTTTTTTTCAGTAATGTGCCTTTGCTGAACTGTCTTTGTCTAATGCCTCCACAGAAGACATATACAGACAACACTTTTGTCATTTTGCCCTACGAAGGCTATGTTGCAGAAATGTCCATAAAAAGAAATGCTAGTAACTGAAGTAGTAATACAACTCTGATATGAGTTTAAAAAATATTACTTCAGTAAAAGTACAAAAGTATTAGTATCAACATATACTTAACCAAAAGTAAAAGTTATTATAATGTGGAGTATTATACATTATCTTATTGTATTAGAATGATTTATCAGTTGATGTGTCCATCACTTTTATGTTGCAGCTGGTACAGGTGAAGTTCAATTGAATTGCTTTATATACTGCTGGGTATTTAAATCCATAAGAATATATCAGATGTGTGTGGTTAATTGTATTTTGTTTTAATAATTTGAATCTGCAAGGTACCACAAATTATTAAATAAATGTAGGAGCAAAAATCTTGAGTGTAAAAATGTGGCAAATTGCATTAAAATGCAAAAAAATAGAGCTTGTTTACTCCCAACCAAAACAACAGAGCAAATCCCACATATCAAATCATCTTTAACCCCTGCATATCAGTAATTCATTGTTTATTCCACTGCTCTATGTTATGATGTTTCAACTGATATCAGTTGCCATGTGTGTGAGTCATGATTATTGTTTAGCCTCTCAAAGTCATGATCAGTATCATTATAAGAGCTAATACTCTCTTCCCACTGATGCCAAAGGCATTGTCCAATTCTCTAGGATAAGAAGCTCAAGGGGCGTGTTCAGGCTTTTCACATCTCTCAGTGTCTCAGTGTACTTTGCAAGTCCTATTAGCATGTTGCCTCGTCTCCTGCGTATTCAGCTGGCTAAGTGCACAAATAGAAAGGACAGGATGTTTGAGTGGGTAGTATGCATCTTGGCACAAACAAAGAATCTATACTGTTACATTTGTTGTGTAGAGCTCTTTTACGACACGACATCCAATCATGGATGCTTTATAGTAATCTCTGAGCTGCATTTACACCGTCACAATAACTGTAAAAAGCAGATTTAGTATATGGCATATGAGTCTATTGACTTAACAAAATGGCTTTATTATGCTAACAATATGTGTTTTGCCTTGAGTTTTCTATTGCACCACCTATATAATAAGCAGGAATGATATGGGCACAACGAGAAGAACAACAGTATAATTAATTATTAGGATTCCAAACTAATGATGATGTGATTTACAGCACACATGAAGTTGAGAAACTCCAAAGGAGCCCTATTATGCGAGCACAGAGGCATTGTTTGGCCATGAGAGACGAGCAGAGCGCTCCCGTGAGATAGTCGGCAGAAAGAGAGTGGAGCGGCTTCAAGGGAGAGAAGTGTGATGTTTATTGTACAATCTTAACAAGACTGATTTACTGCCTGCTTTATTTGATGCAGGTCTGCCACAGAGAGAAGAGACGAGATAGCAGGAGTCAGAAAAGGGAGGCAGAAAGTAATGAAATGCTTTAACATCATGACTAATGCAGGAGTTACTGCTTTCTATAGACAGACGCTTCCTGCAGGTGCATTAGTATTCCATAATTCATGAAGCCGATTACAAGGGTGCGTGTTTCCTCCTATTCACCCTTTGACTTTGTCTTTGCTCATGTTCCCACAGCACTGCACAAAACACTACAGTTGCCATGTTCATTAGCTGTTTGTCACAGGGTATTTCCTTGGCAAGGGAAAACTGTTTTCTTTATATTGGAGTAAATCATTTTCTGAGTTACCGACAGTGTTACAATAAAGAATGCACACAATTTTTAGTTTCTCATGTAAAAAACACATGTGGCCTATATTTACATTTTTGCCGCGTTATATCACAGTTACTGTAATGTCCACCTTGTAAAGTTGTAGAGATGTAGAGACAGATACTCCGATGTATCTGACTTGGTACTTACAATATGGAAGTCCCTGAAAATCAATCGAAAATTAACCCCTAATGTTAGCCAAAGATCATCAAAGTAATAGTGAGAATGTTATATCGTGAATGCACAGTATTTTAATCCTGTACTGATACAACGGTCTTGATGACGTTTACAAGTTCCCATCTCCACTCTTCCTCTCATGTGATGTTAACGTGGTATCACATGTAATATCACAGCAAATGAATCGTTTGCACATGAGATGTCATCCATTTCACACAAGACATATCTGAACATTTTGTCTAATTTGTTCACATGTAAATTGGCTGAAAACGTTGAGCACAATTTCACATGCTCTAAATTCATGTGTGCTGTTCTTTGTAAGCTGCTTGTCAATTATCCCATTTTTCTAATAGTTCCATTTCTACACACCACATTGCCCAATGTGATGTGTGTAATGATCTATCAACACTGGGTTTGAGGCAACGGAAATTGGGTACAAAAGGTGCACAAGATTTGAGTCTCCTGAGAATTCCTTTTTAAATTGATGTTCAAGGCTCTATTGCAGAAAAATTTAAAAAAGAGACCTGATGTGAAATTGGGTCTTAGAAAAATGTGATTGACCACATCATTACTGCCTTTTTGTTTTCTCTCAGAATAACAAGCAAAGCTAGACATATTGAAGGGCTCTATGCTATAATTGAATGCAATATTATAGTCTGTGTGAAAGTCACATTTTTGTGGACGTTGAGAGTTTGTTTTGCAGCTCCAACATACATTATCAGCTCAGGTCATAGGGCAATTATATTATATTGTTCATGGGTTCACAGATTTGTATAAAAAGCTAAGCTGTCTGTACTCTTATCAAACAGAAAGAACATTATTTAATTGAGCAAAAATGAGGGCAGAGTAAGAGGCCAGATGCAGATAACATTCACTGAAAAGAAACCAATAAAACCACTTATTGAGACTCCTTGATGTAACTAATGCCACCGACTCACATTTGACTTTAAATCCCAGACATGAATTAAGATTAAGTGAGTAAGAAATAATTGTGTTTGAAACAAATGCTGCCCCTTTTTAATTCAAGTCTTTGCACTAAGTGTTCAATGTTAAGAAGGCATCCAGTCAGCAGTTAGATCCTGTCATTATCAGAGCAGACGAGTACTCACACACTTTACAATTGAGGCAACAATTTTGTCTCAAGTGTTTTTCTGTGCTTCACTCAAGAGATTCAGGTGTTAAAAAAAGAAAAAAAAGTTTTAAAACAATGCTTTGGTTACAAGTCATAGAACAGCCCCAAAATAGCATATACTTGAAGCGTACTAGTCAAGGTACTTGTTGTTTCTTCTGGAACATAATGACTATGCATCCATTGGGGCGTATGGTTTTCATGTGGCAGTTTGTCTTTCCATTTGAAGCTTAACACTTGCAGTCCGAACTACTCGAAAATAACTTTGACACTGAGAAAGCCAACCTGGCATCGACTGTATAAAACGGATTACAGCTTTGATTGTTCTGCTCTCACTCAAATGAAAGAATTTTGCTTGCTCATATTTAACGAGCAATCTGAGTTGACACCTCACATCGTAAAAAGGTGTCTGATTTACAAGATGAACAGTGAATGGATTTGGCATGGATGGATTTTCTCAGGGATCACTGCAATTACAGCAGTAAATTGTAAATGAAGGATTAACACCAACCTGCTTCATTTGTCTCAACAAAACAAACCTGATCAGAATCTAATCTTTAAAAGTTTTTGTTATGCTGCGGACTGGCAAGAACTTATTTAAGAGCCCACTTGAGTCCAACTGTTATCGATCTCATCTTGATGTCTGATCACTCTATGATTTCCCACGGTGCGGTTGTAAAATGTCCCTGGACTTGATCAATCACTCATCGATGTATTGAACAAGAAGGGAAAAAAGCAAAAGGTCTGATTTAAGCTGCACAATACAATCAAATTTAGGTCAGCCAAAAACTACAGTCGAGATCATTTTATTGAGTGCATAAATGTATCAGACAGGACTCCAGCACTGTGTAATGTTGTCTATAAAGCATGGGTGCAGAGAAAGTAAAAATACATTTTTCTGTGATAAAATAACTGAACACAAAAGTCAAACTTGGACGTCTGTGACACAAATTGGTGACGGCAAAAAGCTCAAGACTAAAGCAAATAATATCTGTGTCAGCAATAATAGTGATTCTTCTGATCGAACCAAGGTTGTAGATAAATAGATTTTTTTCTTTCACTACTGTCTCCAAACATTAGAAAGGCAACCAGGCAATCAAGGGATGCATGATGGAAAATCAATGTTTTAATATAATTTACAACTTTGCACTGATTTGACTGGTTTCACAGGATGCGGACGTAAAGACATTTAAAGATCCTCAGTGCTCTCAAGCAACTGGACTTGATAAAATGCAGACAAGATTTAAAACCTACATACTGTATATATTGATTCATTGATTCATTAAAAGCAGATTTCACATCAATCATTCATTATTACTTTTTAGATTTGAGATTAAATTAGACAATTAAATCTCACAATATGATGCATCCACATGGATGTTGCACGATGCATCTGTATCAGCAACAACAACGAATAAACAGACATGTAAACAAGTGTTGTGTCCTCAATGCATCATGTTTGATAGGGACAAAGTAAAACAGATAAAAAAGAATGATTACAATTTCAATAATTACAGTAAATAATACATTGAAGTACATATTTATAATACATGATGTGCTTATTGACCTGACAATAAGGTATTGGACAGTGGACACCCCACATCTGCAAAAGTGTAGATAAGATCTATATGCACCATCCTGAATTATGTGCTATGTTGAGTATTTGAAAAGTATTTCTGGATTTCCACAGTGTTGGACCCAGCCTCAGTATTTGCAGTGAGAGCAATGATGAATCATCATAAAAGTGTTGTCATGTGTTTACATCTGTGAATGCAAAGCTTCATCATACTTTGTAAATTAGAATACTTAACTCTGATTTAGGAGTAAAGCGAAGCTCCTAAATACATTTTCCCTCCTTCCTTCCTGGTTTCTCTTTGCCAACTGCGTTATTTTGAAAAATGAATGAGTGTCTTTGCCGTCAGGAGGGGTTAGACTCACTGTGGTGGAGGAGGAATCGAAACATCATATCGTACTGGGGATGATACTTTGACAACAATTAATACACAACAAATAACTCTTAGTTTCTCTTTTTTTCTTCAGCTGGTACCACGTACATCTTTGGAAAAGGTGGCGCTCTCATCACATTCACATGGGCCCCTAATGAACGACCGAGCACCCGAGCTGACCGGCTAGCCGTGGGCTTCAGCTCTCAGCAGAAGGACGCCATCTTGGTGCGAGTGGAGAGCACCCATGGGCTCGGAGACTATCTTCAGCTGCACATAGTAAGTACTGAAAGTAGAGTTTGGGCCTAAATGTCAAAACACTCAAACTCGCACTTTAAATCATGCTGCTGTGAACTAACTATTAAAGGAGATACATAATCAAATATGTTATTCATATGTTTTAAAGCAATTCTATTCCTCTCTTTCTGGTTTCCAGTCCAGAAATCTGAAAAGAATGTTGGATGATAAACATAAAGAGATATGTTTTGTTTATATTTTAGCTTCTTTCAGATTGATCAATAAGGCAATTATGCATAACAGCATCCTGCATCCACACACGCTAAATCATTTTTTAAGGATTTGAGAGGAAACATAATTATCTGTACAACAAGACACAAATAACCCTTAATTGCACTTGTGGTAATTCCAATTGTGCTATTTAATATATTACTTTGTGAATATTGACCCGAAGAAGCATTATATTTATGGTTATGAAAGCATTTTCAAAAAGAAAAAAACAACACAAAATTCTTAGATCTCCAGAAAAGCAGGACAATGTGAAGTGAGCAGCGAACCGGAGCAGTGGAAACTAGTCCACTATGTCTGCAAACACAAGATAACAAACATGTAGATCACTTCCTACCATTGTCCACAAAATGCCTGCGCAACATTAACGAGAAATAGTTTCCAGAGTTTGGAAGTGCTGATGGGGACTAACATTGGAACTTGCACATTATCCAAAAAAGAAAATTCTTTATTTCAGTTTAGATGTTTAGAAAACTCTGTAGCAGTATGGACTAGACCAACTGAATAGTCATACACACCTTTTAAGTAGCAAGCCCATAGTAGTTGTAGGCACAAAAAGCTCTAATCTTGATTTAATAAAATTACAAATAAATAAATATAAATAAACCTCTGATGGTCTGTTTTTAAATTAAAGTTTTGTTTTTCTCTTGAATGTGCCATTGTTCTAACTTGGCACAGCATTTGTCTCAGCTAGTATGATTCTGATGGCATCCAATAATCAATGAAAATGACATACCCAAACTAAAAAGGGTTTATCTCTGCAACAACTAGGGCTATTTAAATATTTGTTCTTATAATAAAAGGGTACACTTGTGAGATGATTTTTTTCAGATGTGTAAACATCAGTCTATATGTTACTAATCAAGAGTAAATGAAGATTAAAAAGTAAAAGGTTTCAGGTCCGCCTATAAAAAAAGCACTTTTAGAATGATTATTTCTTTGAAATGATGCAGCTGTAAGTCGAACTCTGACCCAAATCATAGCACAATATGTGAACATTCTCTCTGCAAAGGTTGACTTTGATAAAGTGAAGCAGAACAAAGTTAGAGAGGGTTTAGAGCAGAGAAATTTCAGGCGAGGACATTTTTTCATGTACCAAACCATATATTTGTTTTTTATATTCACTTTTTTGGGAGAAAGGGTTTTAATATAGAAGCAAAAACAAAAATATGGGACACAATAGAGCATGAGTCAGTAGACCAAGAGATGTTTTTCTGGTGTTATACATGTGTCTTTCAGCAGAGCCAATTGACTCCTCAGCAGCTGCCAGCAACTGTGTCATTTCCAGAGGGAAATCAGTCTTTTTAGCATGTAGCCACAGGACAGATGTGCCAAGATGACGACCAGAGGGGGGATCTGTCAAATGTCTGCGGCGTGTGGTGTAATAATTAAAATCCCACCTGTTGTCAAAGCACAGTTACTTTTGTAACTACCTAAAGAAAAAAAGCTTCATAAAATCACAGATGTAGATTACTTCTTATCTAAAAAAAAAAAAAGAAAATGAAAAACATCCGCAGTGCTTTGTTTTAGTGTGATTCTTCTTGTAGATTTCAATTCTTTAGGTCATTATCTTTACAAAGAAGGGTCCTACAACTGTAGGTTGTTGTTTAGATCTTGAAGCACGCATCTGGAAAAACTTTGGGGCGACTCGTTGTGGCCTTTTTGAGAATTCTTGTTCATTTTATGCTCCATGTTATGCAAGGGATTTCTTTTTAAATCTACATATATTTCACAAATAAATTCTGAAAAAAATGATAAAATAACACAAGTATTCAAACTCATTTGGCATTCATACTACTAAGATCTCTACTAGTAGGGCTTCTTTAATATGGACACTAATATCCCCCCCAAAAATGAAAATCAGAAGCTGAGACATAGTTTGCGACAAATTTAAACCCGGTTTGAAAGTTGTTTTGCACTTATCAGTTACCAGACATCCGTGGTACAAATATCATCCCCTGGATGTTTTTCAAACTGTCCCATTTAAATTGAATTTCCAGTATTACAAGTGTGAAACTGACCTTGCCAGCCGTGGACTGTTGCTAGTAAATGCAAAGACCGCTCCCTGCATGCAAAGCCAGCTGAAAAGATTTTTTTTTTCAGAATCTGCCAAGTCCTTGCACCCTGACCAATTGCTTACTTTGACACCTTATTACTACTCAGCTGGGGGGAATCGAAAGAGTTCAGAGGGTGTTGAGGTTGCCTCTGTTGGTTTCTCTAACTAAGCTTCATAAAATAGCATCGTCCTGTTTTGTAGAGACCTAAGGTGTCATTTCTTTATGTATATTGTGTAAAAAAAAAGTGCTTTTTATTTGATAGTGATAGCTTGAGTAGAAACACGAAAGGCCCATGCTGGAAGTGAACCTGGGCCGCAGCGGTAAAGACTCAGCCTTGATACGTGTTGCTCATTGAAGTAGAAGTTGACTGTAGCCTGTGAAGACAGAAAGATGCAGTAGGCTACACTGGTGAAAATGAAGTTGAAAATATGATGTGCATGTGCTTCAGGGATTTGGAGCTGAAAAGGCTTGGGAAAAAAATGTACTTATGACATTTATGGGCTATCGAGCCTTCCATTCAAAACTACAATATGAGGGGAAAAAAATCACAGAGGAAAGTCTTTAAACAGGGTAAATCATGTTATAAATGAGTAAAAACTATTCTTTACCAAATTACATTTGAGTCATAATAAATGTGGGTGCCTTGTCATGAAAAAAGCTCTTTCATTTAGTAGATGCTCTATTTATTCATCAGCGCTATCAAGTTAAAACGTCAAATTTGTCTACCTACGAGGGAAAAAAGACTTTTACTGCTGCAAGTCACATCTGTTTAATTAGAGTTTATAGTTCTTCATTGAAACAGCTAAAAGAATAAACATCATTTATTTGTAAAGAAGATTGCTGGATTAAAATGCTCATATGGTTAATTGAAACTATGAATTGTTGGATGGTTCATACACAAGCTTCAAAGAGCAACTACTATGTACAAAATAAACCAACGATAAAGAGTCACTAAAAGCTAAAACAAAAACAGAGGGTTAATTGCGCAAAATGGACCGCATTGATTATAGTAGGTTGATTTAGTTGCTTTTTGGGGGAATTTTAATTTTGTTTTATTGGAGAGTGAGAGGACGCCATGCAGGAAATGGCCCTGGGCTGTACTTGAACCCCGGCTGCTGCGGTAAGGACTCAGCCTTAATGGTACACGCGCTCCCCGATGTGCTACTGGGTGTATTTTAGGAGAGTCCTTTCAAAGGCAGACCTCAACCTGCCTTCTGTACGTATTCCTCAGGCATATGGATTCCTCATTTCAAATTAATGATAGATAAGTTAAGTACAAGACTGCGTGCTGTGGTTATTATTAGTATAAAAGAATATTCCTTTTATGATTGCAATCAAAGTTTTTCCCACAGCTGAAATACATTTTACATTAATAAATAGATATTTTCAGATAGAACTCCTTTCAGAGAAAATATGTGCCTTTGATGATTTTGGGAATGTGAGACGGTTCAAAGGAATTAGAAAACAGCTCACATTATAGTGCATGGAGCAGTTTGAATTTGTTTTAATTATTTATCCCAATCTGTAATTTCCATTCAGTAATCTGCTTTAGAAAAAAAGAATAGTAGCTTGTTTCTTGATGAGGTTTTTAAAAAAGCACTCAACAATAGTGTTTTATTCACAAGGTTCCTTTTATGTTATGCTGAGTATGATAAGATACGATAAGTTGTTCAAAAGGGAAATTTATCTTAGGCTCCAAGCCGCTGCATAAAAAATACATGGACCCGTAGAACATAGATCATACAAACATGCATGCATAAACATGCTTAAATATACATGATGACAATAGTTACGAATAATAAAACAAGATGTGATAGACAGATAATAAATGAAGAGGTACTTTATTATATAACAAGAGGAATTTCTAACACTATCAATGAAACTTCCCACCTGCTTTCTTCTGAAGAAAATGCTCCACTAAAGAGTCAACTATCCAATAATAATAATAACAATAATAATAATAATAATAATAATAATGATAGTACATGTATTCAATGCAGAAAAAGATAGTTGGCTGGTAACACACTTAGACACTCAGACCAATATGCTTCTTAAAATAATCTTGAACTATCTGCTCTATGCTCTGTTTAAAAATGCATCAGGTGGCAGTGTCCATCATCAAAATGTAATCCTTATGATAATTCATCCTTTTAATAATGAGTCTTTTCTCCTCAATATGAAAGAGGAGGCTGGAGCTATGATGAGAATTGAGATCCCTTACTGAAACAGAATATTGTCCAAGGAAATGCTTTCTCCATCAGAGCTGATGTTAAAGCAACTATGATTGCGTGGCTTTTCATAAGGATATGCCTGACTAGCTTTAAGCCCAAACACATGGGCATTGAGAAAAAAAAGTGACTTGGAAAGGCCAAGCTTTTGTTTACTGACGCTGGGCTGCAGCAGTGTTGCTTTGCCAGCTGTCAAAAGGTGCTTTGGGGCTTTTGTAATCATGCAGGAAGACCGAGTAAGCAGAATCCAAGCAACTCTTTTGTTGAAGAGTGTTCTGGCCCTGGAGACGTAAATTGTTGTCCAGAGGACATGGGCTGAATTTGACCTGAAACCGCACTACCGTGTTTCCTAATGAATAGTCATCAGTTTGCTTTTTGGGAAGAGTGATTACAGCATAAACAAATTAATGGGCAGAGAATACGTAAGCAACGGATGCCAGATAGTTTTTTCACAGACAATTAAAGGAATATAAATATTATGTACACTATATAAAAAAAACATCATGGTTTCTCAACAAATTATAAGACAGTTGTACTGACTTTAATTAACTCCCTGTTTCATAGTGAGTAACTGTGAGTGGGTAGACATTTGTCATGAAGGGGTTTCAACTTATTTTTGACTTGTGTAAAATAATTATCCAGTTGTACTTGATGTGGCATAACTTTGTCACACATTGCCTCCTCCTGGATTCATAACTACGTTCAAGTGATTGCAGAATACAGAAAGACAATCCAAAGAGCCATCGACCTGTTCCTGAACGTCAATCTGAATGTTGTGTTTGAAGATAAAGCTCTGTTTTATGGAATGCGTTGAAAGTTGATTTCTCAAGCTTAAAATTATATTTTTAATGGCCCCTTAAAGGTCTATGAGGACAGTTCACACTTCTGTCCTTAGCACCAACTGTGCCAGAATAATTATTTCAAATTCAAAAGGTTTCTAGAAGTATTTAACATATGATTAGGGGTAAGAGCAAAGCTATGAGACAGGTCTTATGTCCCACAGTAGCACCCATTATTACGACAAGAGAAGAAGTATTTTTATCGACATGTTTTAATTTCTGGTCTTTTAGTCCATAAAATAATATTAAAAGTAGGAGAGAACGCAAAAGATCCCAGTAGTTCTACTGGCACCCTCACATACTCATAGCATGTTTGAATTGATTTGAAGTGTGTTAATTGACTCAAACCTGTCCTTCAAATTACATGTCTCCAGATTTTCACTCATATGATCAACGGTTTAACAAGCTGGTCACAGGCAAAGTACGCTGAAACTACTCGAATCACTAAATAAACTAGTACTCAAAACACAAGATAAAAATCATTGCACTTCCATTGCTGACCATTTAAGAAAAAATAATTATCAGATTTTATGTTAGGATGTCCTAATAAAGAATGAAACTTGTGCTTGGAATACAAAGTTGTCCATGACTTTGCTGCACCGCCACTATAGTCAACAGAAGAATCTTTAACCGTGTCCCATGGGGTCTACAAGGAACACTGCCATGGTCAGCCTGGTAATTGTCTCCTTTCTTTTAGCTGATATATATAGCTAAAAGAGAGAAGACAATTATATATATATATATATATATATATATATATATATATATTATATATATATCTTTTACCATGTGTATTAATTAGTTTGCCCTGTCCCTTTCACTCTAAAATACACTTAAATATGTGCTGTGGAAGTCAGTTCTGACTGAAAAACTAGGGAATCTAAATGTAACTGGGAGATATTTATGTCTCGGCGAGTAAATATTGTGTACATCGTGTGCCATGCAGGACCAGTAGTGTGCAGGATTTCATTTCAATAAAAACACCATACCAGCCAATTTTACTGTTCGCTTCCTCTGGCCTCTCTGGCTGAAGGTGTGAAATAGTGTGACCAGCTGCCGAAGGAGAGGTTTAAAAAAAAAACCTGCTGGCTCTTGGCCCTTGATACTACACAGCTGAATGAATGAGGGTAGCTAAACAGCCTGAAGGTCACTTATTATTAGCATTGTCTAACAGTAATGCGATTTTAGCTATGTGCACAATTTGCTATTCTGCATTTGAGATACTGTACAGGTACTCCATGACCACAATGAATTACATTGCGACTTGGTTTGTCAACCTTTACCGTTACACCTCACCTTCAGGCTGACAGTATGTGGTCTGTGTCATACTGTATTGATGAGCCTCTTCCTACTTATGTTTTCATCACAGTTACAAAGGTTATTGCTGTCCAATAGTTTATAGTCAGCAGACTTAAAGTGCAACGTTGTGCTCTACTGTGTACTCCTGCAGATCTATTTGCTGTTTCTCACAATGTCTCCACACATTAGCCCTTTGACCTTGTGTTGTATTTATAGAGGCCGTAAGGCAACGAATATACAAAAGCCGGAAGGGGCCCAGAGACCCCACACAGTTTGTTCCCAATGTTTCTTATTAGTGTTCCCAAAGGGTGGTTTGAGAAGCATCTTTGATCTTTGATGGAGGTTGGCAGGAGCAGGGGGAGGCTGACAGAGAGTTGGTCGACGAAAAGGGAAGCAGAAGGATTCTGTCAAGAGCGATCCACATCAGGAAACCTGAGTCGCCTGCTGAGGGAGAATGATGCCGAACCCTAAAGAAAGAGCTAAACATACTGTCTGTGTCACAAGGGATGGGCTTTTGCCGTTGAAACAAGGTTTCTGGCTCGACAACCTTGGAGGAGACGGACACGTTATAGTCTGCACAGTTTCAGTTAATGTGATGTGAAATATTTGTTAAATATGTCACCGTCATTCTTTTGTTGTTTTTTTACCTGCAGGATGAAGGAAAAATTGGTGTCATCTTCAATGTGGGGACAGATGACATCACCATCGATGAGCCTGCTGTCATGGTAAATGACGGCAAGTACCACGTAGTGCGCTTCACACGCAGCGGTGGCAATGCCACGCTCCAGGTGGACAACCATCCAGTCATTGAGCGTTATCCTCCAGGTAATGGACTGATAGGACAAACTATGTGACACATAGAGAGACGCATGGAGCATTTTTATTAGTGAGAGGGGATTGCATGTCTGCCTGTGAAACATAAATCCTCAAATGAGCATTTGTGAAAGCCACTGTTTGGCGATATATATATATATATATATATATATATATATATATATATATATATATATATATATATATATATATATATATATATATATAAATTGACATTTGTCTTTAGCTACCTCGTATAGTATATCTAGCAATGAAGAAATTGTGTCAGCCACTGTCCTTTTTTGCAGCCAGTTGGTAAGAAAATTATCTTAATTTACAGTCAATTTAACATCATTTAGCAACATCTTTCCCTTCAATTGCATTACCATGAGTATATTAAGGGTATGCTCACAGTATGTGGCCCAAGTGGCATCTATATACAACAGCTATAATACTTGTGGTTCAAGTACCATATAAGTCTAAAATAGTTTACATCTTTGTTGTTAATCCTCCAACCACTGGTCCAAGTCTCAAGAGACAGTTTTATATATGAATATGTTGCTATCATTTCAGCTGATAAATTAATGTTGACATGAACAATTTTGTAGTGAAAGTGCAGTAGTGAAAATTTCCATTCATCTGTCCACTGGTGAACACAAACAAGTTGATCATTCTATATGTCAGAATAAAACCTGATAGATTTGGCTGCATTTATACGGTATCCTTAAAGGGGCTCGGCTTTATAATGACCAAGTCATATTGGTGTTATATATTTCAGTGTTATGTTTGGTGTAACTGGCAGATGCTGTTAATTAAAATATCACGCATAGACATAAATATATTCCTCAAAAGGAGGCTAAAAGTGTGTCGTTGGTATATATTGCAGGTGTCATCATGTCCTACGCAACATATGAACCTATTTATTTTATATTTGGAAATGATATCGATGCCTTTTATTCTGGCCTACAGCTGTTGGAAAATTAAAATAAACTCTTAGCGTGGCACAGAATATGCATATTATGTTGACTAGATCCACAGAGGCTCAAAGGCAAACATACAAGCAGACGATGCGTCCTGCACACAAACATTTCCACTGTCCAAAAAGTTAAAAGCTCACCCACCATTGTGCACTCATACCTAATATCCACATAAACCAAGAAAAAAAAATGCGTACACATTATGTTTTCGTGACCGGCTGTGCTTTAACCTCCTCTGAACCAATCAACCAATTAACCTTATTTGCAACAGGTGCACCAGCTGGCATAGCGGGAGGAAACCAAGTCCCCTCTCTGCCTCCAGCTGGTGCTCAAAGCACAGACACACTTGTCACAGTTGTACATAAATCGAAAAGTGTGTCATGGTGCTGGCCATGTGTGTATTCTATTGACTTATGTCAAGCTCCCACTGAGCAATCAGTGGTTTATTGAACATTCCTAATGATAAATGACTGATGAGCATATCAGCAATCACGAACAGAGGTACAATATGCTGGAAAGGGGAGTGCCGCATTGGTGACAAAAGTAAATAATGTAAGGAAAAACCACAGGGACACTGCTTTCAGCTCTCTAAAGGCTCAATACATGCTTGCACTTTAATTGCCATGCACTATCATGTACTGTGCCTGTTTTTACATGTGATTACATGAAATCAGAAGCAATTATATATTCCTTTTATTTCAGGCTCATGGGTCCATATAGTAAAAAAAAAACACAAATACAACAACAATATATAACATAGAATACAATATGAGGACACTGGTATAAGAATTGCAGTTAAATTTGAGCAAGAGTCAGATAGTTGATGATTGACAGAACCTCTTCAGTGCTAGATCAGTACAAGGTTGAATGAAAAAAAAATCATGAAACTCATATTAACTTGGCAATTCATACTGTTAAATTGTATATCAAATTGTATATTTCCTGTCGTAGTTTTCATTGAAATAATTACTCATCTGTGTTTGCATGTGTTAAATAGAGGTCCAAAGTCTTGTCTCATTTGAGAGCAGCTTCTGTCCTATTAGCCTGGATTCAACAATGTCGTTTTGCATTTAAAAAATTGTAAGCTCTTTCCAAATACTAACATGAGGTATTGGGGTTAAAGCAAGATGTGTATCCACTACTGGACTAAGAGTCTGGAAATCTTGTTAGACGACTATCTTTTTAAGAATTCAACTTCAGCTTCCTTGAGTTTTTGATTTAGACATGCTGTCAATATGTCATTAAAAATACATTTTATATCATGCAGTATATTCCAAAATATATTGTGGAACAGAAGTGGGGAAAGACTTTGGTCTTCTATAATGACTCCCGTCAAAGGCTTATGTGTTTCTGCTGTAATTGTATCACTGTCTAAATGCAATAACTGTTTCCTGTCTTAATGTGTTCTTATGTTTATTTGAATTAACCTTTTTTTTGACAGTACATAAAATAAGTTTATATTTGACTGTAACTGATATTTACTTAAGATAATGCTTTTCTTAAAAATTAGCTAAATAACTCGGGTAACTAGTGTAGCGCATTATAAATAGCCTAAACATTTCTCTAATTAGTATTAACTCTGTTACTCATAATAACTAGATAACACTAAGTGAAGCACAAGTTTCTTTTAACTCACAGCTGGGTTAAATTGATAACTTGTTATATAACTATAACATAATATAGCTAGTAGTTATAACTACTAGTCATTATAATGTTTCTAACCATGTGATCTTTCAGCTTGCAGACTTTAACCTTTAATCTGTCTCTCCAAATTCTTTGAAGGACACTTTGATAATGAGCGACTGGCTATTGCCAGACAAAGAATCCCATACAGACTTGGTCGGGTAGTTGACGAATGGCTACTCGATAAAGGTAAAAATTAATTGATTAATTAATTAATCTTTGAAATAACTACGAAATAACCTTTCCCCTTGAGGAGGTGCAGTGCCAGAAGACAAGGTTGACAAGGATCAAGTTACCCAGTTGTATACATCCGTTTCAATTTGACTTTTTATTGGCTATGAGTTCTGATGAACACAACATAGCTTTCAGTAAAAAAATAAGTGTCAAAGCGAAGGGGTATTCTTTGTCATCCTTACACCTTGTGGAAAAGCTGCACCTTAACAAAGAATTTAAACCGATAACTAAAAACACATAACCCTTGTCTAACCCTTTATCGTCCCTCTTAACCGATGTGTGTAATTACATCCTGTGTGTAATTATTCTGCATAAAAATCATGTAAATGCTGTGCAACATGTACATGAACACCAATCAAACTAACATGTGATATCAGATGAGTCGCATTATTCCTAAACTGAGTATTTTAAAACACAACTCCTCGATATGATCAGACCAAATCTAATGTATTCCCCTTTGTTGCTCCCTGCCACCTTGTATTTCCTTATCTACGTCGTACTACAACGACCACGTCAGCATGCCAAGTTCTTTTTTTTTGCTGCAACAAAACAGCCCTGACAGGCTGTTAAAGTAGATCACTGTTTGCAGCCAATAACTTTGCTAATAAGTATTCTCCAGAGATCGGCCCATTACTGCAGTCCTCCACCTCTGATGTAACACTGCTTATCAGTGAGGCTGCTGACAATGATGCTGTTAGAGATATCATTGCCACTTTCAGGAGGTGAACAATTGGACAAGGGGGCACCCAATGGCTGATGAAGTCAGTGGAGGCAGGGATGTTTAGTTATTGTCATTAAGCTCCACAGTCTGAAGTATAGTAAGACAGCCATTTTGATTATTTTCCCATCTCTTCAAAAAGCAGCCATACATTTTGCATCTCTGCACCATCTGTTCTGGAGTTAAGAGATTAATAATTATCCTGGAAAAACATCTGCTCTTTTTTCTCAACTGGTGAATGAAGAAACCTGCCCTAGTCGGTCTCTGTTTTTTCTAAAATGAATGTATTTACTTAAGTACTGGTACCAGGAAACGGCTTGCTAAGCCCCCTCCCTACTAGCTTAGTTAAACCCAAGCTGCCATGAGAACAAGGTGATAAAGAGAAGCGTCTTTCTTGCTATCTTGTCTGTCTTAAGAAAACCAAAAGCAGTCAGAAGCAGTTCCCAACATAGCATATCTGAATAAATGTAGTCATCCCACGGTCTGATTCATTCTTCTCTTCTGACAACTGGACAGTCTGAACCTTCTCGTATGTCAAAGGTTGCAATGCCTTCTTTAGAGTTATTCAAAAGCTGAATTAACAGTGACTCAACAATTTTACATTACAAATGTATATTTCAGTCATTTTCCAGCACACCCACTGACAGTTTGCGAACTAGAGTCATACTTCTAAATGACTGTCCTATCAAAACACTTAAATAGACACCTAAATATTTAATCCTCCTCTGATGGTTGTAACCTGCATGTGTAAAGTTTAAATCCATAAACCTACTGCTAACTAACCTTCCCCTTTTAAAGTTAAAATCTAACTAAGTTTTAAGTAAGTTACTAAGTATCTACGAAGTAAACCCACCTGATGTTCTTGCGGAAGCTCTCCTGTATAACTTCTGTATGTCTGCTCCACCGTTCTTTCCCTTTTTCCACCTCTTTCTTCCTCTTTTTCTACCTCCTTCTTTCTCTATGACTCTGTCTGGTTTTAGGGAGACAGTTGACCATCTTTAACAGCCAGGCAGCCATTAAAATTGGTGGTCATGATAAGGGTCGGCCCTTCCAGGGTCAGATTTCAGGGCTCTACTACAACGGTCTCCAGGTGCTCAAACTGGCAGCAGAAAATGATCCGAGCGTACAGGTGGAAGGGAACCTGCGTCTTGTTGGGGACTCGCTCTCGGTGTTGACCACCGACACTACCTCCGCCACACCGCTCGCAGTGTCAGATATGTCGACTACAATCATGGAAACCACCACCACCATGGCTACCACCACCACCCGGAGGCAAAGATCGCCCAGCTTGAGGGAGAGTATCTCGAAGGTCAGAGAGAGTATAAATGAATATTTGAAGAGAACTGGATGCTAATGTATTGACAGTTTGGGGTTAATTGGGGTTAATTGGTTGATGTCACCTCTTTTCAAGCAGGTAAAAGTGATTTTCATATGTTTCAATCGTGGAAGGTCATTAACACACGATAGCAACAAATTCAATAGGTTTGGAGAGTGTCAATCAGTTATTACCTAACCAGATATGTATAGGGTCATCACTGGAAACCCAAAAGGTTCTGATGCAATGACAACATTCATATCTGTAATTCAAACTCCCTTAATTTCAAATGCGTTGCACAAATGTAAAATGTCACATAAATCCATGAAATAATTGTGTGCATATAATCTTACAAAAGGTGTAAGTCTTACATATCTGATCTTGCATGATGTGTTATTTATTTCAAAGTTTGCTATAATAATAATCATGCTTCAATATATTTTCGAACTAGCACAGCTATATGCAGATAAGGCTTTTTATTGAACACATTTGAATTTTCCTGTATCCAGACCGGGGAACACTACCAACCACCATTTCAAATGACTTGCTTTAATCCCAATTCTGCAAACCTGCCAAATTGGAAGGATTTCAGCAGTTGTATTTGGAGTCCTGAGGTTTCAAAGACAAATCTCCTTGCCTCTCCTATAACAAAAATCCAGATGGCATTTTTCATTACATTATCTCTTGTCCAGTTCGTGAAGCAGATATTTCCCGCTATGCTCAGGTAATATCAGTCCACTCTGCACCCTAAAATGTAATTTAGACATATTTACTGATTTAGCACAAACAAATTTGTTATTGCAAAATTAATATATATATTACATTTTTCAAAGGCCAAACTGTATGAATTAAATGAAAACATGCACAACATTTAGTCTACTGAGAATATCCCTTCCATCAGCAGTACTTTGTTTGTAAACAAATAAAGTCAGCCACAGGGGTGAAGGATGAAGAGCAGCTGCATATGAGCACATTTTGGATTTGTAGTCTTATTCGTGTTGCTCCAAGCAAAAACACGAAAGTGGTAGAGTGCTGCATATTGCAGTTTTTTCTCAAATGGAACCGTCAGCCAGCAGAAAAAATAATCTAGATGATGGAAATATGTTGACTGTGTATTTGTTAAAAACAAACACAATTTTTTCATTTTCCTTTCAGCCGCAGAACTCGGATGATATTTTGGTAGCATCAGCCGAGTGTCCAAGTGATGATGAGGACCTTGAAGAGTGTGAACCGGGAACAGGTGGGTCAGACATGGCAAAAAAAAAAAAGAGTTGGGAATACGTCTTTAATCCACCCAGATTGTAGACAAAACACATTGACTTCAAGCAGTCATAGTTATTTTCACATTTTCAATTCTCCCTCTTCTGTTTCACGTATGCCGTCATTTATTTAGCTGTTTTATCAAACAGCTGTCATCATTTTGATCCGTGGAACATAATCAACTCAACCAGGCTACTGACTAGAGAGTAGATATCTGCGAGGTGTGTCTGCAAAATACACATCTGTAACGTTTGAGCAAATACGATCCACTATTGCCCCCCATCTAGACCGCAAGTGTATCAGATGCATTTCTTGACTCTGCACGTCTCACACAACCGACACGCTCTCATTTTAATCTGCACCGGCTCCTTGCAGCTAAACTGCCGTTCCCTCTGTCACGCTTCACGGTGACTGTTTCAAGCTTCTGTTAAACTTTCAGCATACGGTCGCACAGACATGAGCTGATGCTGAAAACGTTTAGATCTTTTCTACTGCGTGCTTGTTTCTTCTTTCGACAAACCGATATTCTCCCAAACTGTAGGGCGCAATGTATTCAAAAAACTTCTCTACTTCATGGTTCCAGCGTGGTTTCTGCCCATTCGCATCTGCATTGTGAGAGAATGTCAGATGTGCTCAGACAGGCGTACACCCACCGCACGTGATCCGACTAGCCGTGCGAACCCTCACCACTCTCGCAGAGGAGTCGAGCATAAATCAAATTTAAGAGCACATCCGCAGAATTCTGCCAGGTAAAGAGTAGTGAGGAGCAGTCAATCAATGTCAGTATGAAAGAGTAAATAACATATGTTGTCAATAAAATATGTTTTCAAAAAGTGTGAATCATTGCAACTACAAGAGAGGTCCTTGAGCATACAGTCATGAAGGAGAACAACAAATATGAAGATGATGGGTACCGCAGTATGCAAGATTATCCGTGGACAGACACACAGATATGCACACGCATGCTCATGCACACACATGATTAAATACATGGTCTCCTTGCTGTGATAACTAGTATCAGTTAAGCCTGTATATCACCTTTTAAGGCATGTTTGTAAGTCACCAAATTGGATGGAAGAAAGTGTGCTGCAGTCATTAGGAGTGGAACACAGCAGACCGTATCAGGCGTGTGACAGGAACAAGCTGTGGAACTTAGGAAGGAGTCTGCCTTATTATGGGTGCCTCAATTATTAATATGACCTTATCAGAATTGTTTGTTGCTGACTGGCCCTGCAAAGTGTGACTCAAATAATGATGCAAGAGAACTAAGTGGGCATAAAAAATAAAAAGAACTCGCCACAACCAGAAGACATTATTACCTCAGAGTCAGATCAAAGTCAAATGTCAAAGTACTGTGTATACAGGGGAAAAAATAAAAAAAGTAATACATACATATATATATATATATATATATATATATATATATATATATATATATATATATATATATATATATATATATATATACCTCAAATCTACCTTAAAATAGATAAACAGGACACACTGTTTTTTTTTCAATGAGCCACAATATTACACATCTGATTCCTGCATAAAATAACCTGTGTGTGATTTCTCTTGTCACCCTTTAACCCCTGCCTACAGATGTGCATACAACAGCATGGAATATTAATTTACTGTTCTTTTGCTTGTTATTTGCTCTGTTTACAATATGCTCTTCATTCAGCTGCCGCCTTTCATGGGTCGCCTTGTATGTTTGTGTCTACATGTGAGCTCTTTAATGTTCTTGCTCTATTGTATTATTTTGACATAATATTAGACATCTCAATCTGCACACCCACACATTGACTCCATATAAGAACTGAGAACTACGTTGTTCAAGAATGGTGATTTTTCATGAGCCAAATGTTGTAAATAATCTTGGTTATAGAAGTCAGCATAATATGTGTGATCACTATGAATAATATCACTGATCAGCCCGCTAATATTTGTTTAATTCCTCAGTAATATTCTACCTGATAATTAGATTAACTTTTATGCCAAAATGAAAATGTTATTGCTGTTCTAATGTAGGATCCCCTACCTTTTCTGTTTCCTTTCTAGGAGGTGAATTAGTGTTGCCTATTATAACAGTGGATTCCCTTGAGCCCCCATCCATCGCCACCCGTTACCCTGTCATCCTTCCTCCCCCAACCCTCCTTTCCCCACTTGAAACCACCAAAGAGTCCTTGATACTCCCTCCTCACCCTTCCTGCCCCCCGGACCAGGAGGACTGTGGTGACCCTGTGGAGGTCTCGGCCTTTGGCTCTGGGGAAATGACGGAATCAGATGACGAAGACTTTTACAATAATAAATCCCCAATGGTCACTGATAGGACAGTCCTTCCTCCACCTCCCACCGCTGGTGAGGGTGGAGCCCAGAAACCCCGCCCCCTACCTCCTTATGTTCCCACCACCAACCCTGACCAGCTCCACATCCCCGCAGGCAAAATGAACACCCGTGACCAGGTGCTTCTGCCCCCTGCTCCTCCATCCTCCCGAAACACACCAGGACTAACATACCCCCCCAATTTTCCCCATGTGCCCACAGCCAACCCCACAGCCTCTGATGAAAAGAGCCAACCCGGTGCCGTGGAGGTGATCAGGGAGTCCAGTAGCACCACAGGGATGGTGGTTGGTATTGTGGCTGCTGCTGCTCTCTGCATTCTTATCCTCCTCTATGCCATGTACAAGTACCGCAACCGGGACGAGGGCTCCTACCAGACAGACCAGGGCCACAATTTTGCCAACAATTCCACTGTGGAGGGCAACGGAGCAGTGGTCAAAGACAAAAGCACAGCAACGGCCTCTGTGGCTAAGGCAATCACAAAGGGCAAAAAGAACAAAGACAAAGAATATTACGTCTGAGAAGGGAGAACGAGAAAAGTGTGGCCTGAGACAAGAAGAAGAGAGAGGATGTTTTTGTTTCGCTCCCTGATTTTGTTGGGTCAACCATCAGAGGAATTTCACAGGCCACAAAAAAACAACTGCACAAAGCAATGCTTGCTTTCAACAATTGCATTTTTCTCAAAAGTCAAGGTTGCCCAGCTCCTATTAGTGAAAGATTCCTCATATATGACACATGATCTGACTAATTATCTGGGTCACAATGTGCACTCAGTCTGCATTCACCAATTCTTTGTTAGTGGATCATTTTTTATGTCTTCAACGAGCTTGACACTTCGGCTTTGTATATAGCATGGTACAGTGAAGGAAGTGCTGAGAACATCCGGACAGATTTGCCTAAATGTTTTCTTTGTACTTCTTTGTAATGCTTGATCTCAAGTCTCAATGTCCCCATTATGATATATGAAGCAGAACAGGCCAGTTATTGAATTTGAGAGCACCCCAGTAAGTCTGACTATACTCAAAATAAAAGCCCTTATATTTGGATAAAACATCATCTCTGCAGCCTCCATGTTAGGTTATGTAGTTTTAAAACTCCCCAGTCACTCTTCCTCTGTCCACCAGAGATGGTATTTTGTTGCTAGTGCAGTATCATAAATGAAGCATGATATCTAGCTCTCCAGGACAAAAAGACAGAAATATTGAATCACTCAATACACTCCAGGCAGTGAACATTATATATGATGGATCAGAAACATTATTTATGTGAGATATCACAGTCAGTTTTCCCTGCCAGTATTCTAGGGATAATTGTGAACAAGTCAGTCTACACCAGTGAAGTTATTTCTCTGTAAACATTGCTTGTAAATGTACATATAGAGGTTAGCAGATTGAAAAAGCATTGTGTACGCTGGGAAACAGGTGTGAAGAAAACGAACGGGCGAGATGCTCCCCTCCCCCTAACACGATAGCGCAACAACATCAAATTTGCTGCTGCCCGAACTTCACAGGATTTTGGGGGGAACCTCATTTCGAGGTTTATCTTCATGGAGCAACCCGCCTCACCAGAGGCTGGATCACTCTGGATCTCCTCTTTTCTCAAAACTGTGATGGGATAATTCAAAAAGCACACAGAAAATGTAAACATATCTTTGAAATATAGATATTCCTTGTAAAGCAGCCAAACATGTATTGTTTTTTTCTATCAGTTACTAAAAGACTATTCTATGAGATGAATAATTGAAGGTTTGTGAATCGTATTGATATTTCTCTGATATTTGATGTATCTTGTTACCACTCCTCTTGACACGTTACATTTTAGATTGCCTTTTACTTAAATTCAGACAAAAGCACACTTTCCTCGGATAGCCGCAAATACCTTTTGTTTTTGCATTATTTACGGTTCTGATTATGCAGAGAAAACACAAGGATGGAAAAAACAATTGTTTTTTTTTGTTGCATTGTGCATTTTTTTATGTGCTGAATCTGTTACTCAATGGATCTGATAATATAAAGCCATTTTCTCTGTTGAGTTATGTCTACATTTACTTATTCATGCTCTGTGATTTCCTGTTATATTTTATGAAAGTGCCATTTAACATGAGCTGCTCAGCGTTCAGAAAATATTCCATTCCTCACTCATTGCTATTGTATAGTGTTCATGTGAAATGGATCTTAATATATGTACAGAACGTGGATAAAGATGAAAATACACTTGATTATATACTTTGTACACACCTGTGTTGTGTGTGGCTTTTTTTAGATTCACAAAGAAAATGCACTTTATTTGCCCTTCATCATGGAACACAGACAAAAATGAAATGAAAGGACGAGGGAATTCAGAGTGAACTGACATGAATCAGGATTTCAGGTACAGTTGTGGTATCAATGAGGGTATACAGCCACCATTTTCAAAAATGAATGTGATGTACTTATCTGTCGTGATTAAGCTTCGGGAGTTGTGAATCTATTAGGATAAAATAAACACAATGAATTATAAATGAAGCAATTTTATAGGGGTCACACTTTGCTAACAAGACAAGTTAGCATGTTTAACATGAGGAAAATTCCTTTTTCATTACATTGCAGCTCATGATGTGTTTTAAAAATGTGTCTTACGCTTCAGTTTCATCATCTACTCTCTCTCACTATCTCTCTCATCCTCATTCGGGCGCTGCAGTTCTGGTGTGTTAGTGACGCCTGGAAGTCCAGTATTTATTAGAAAATGAAACTTTTAATGGCTGCATCTTACACCTAGCGTTGTCTAGATCAGGTCTCCATTTTAGGAAGATTTGTGGTTGAGGCTGATTTGAACACATGAAGCTTGAAATACCCGAAATATTAAGCCATTTGAATCCCAGTTAGGCCCACTGATTCACAGCATAGTGTGATAAATTCAGGCTATGGCCTTTTTTTAAAGTGACATAATTTGAATACATTTTCAACGGGGGTGTGAATAGTTGTAAACAGATGTGTGTTTCTGCCAAACAAAGACAAAACACACTATCACATTAAAGTATGGGTGGTGACGGAGCCAGTGTTGTGGGAGCTTGACCTATATTAGGGGACTAAAAAGTCAGCATTTATCGGCCTCTTTTGCATTGATTTAGTCCATTCTTTCTTTTCCATCGGTCTCTGTAGTTTTAATTTTATATTTAGAGCAAGTCTAGATACTGTAACTAAATTGAACATCATTAGTCACAGAGTGACATACCATATCAAAAATGATGTTTGTATAACTTCAGTCTGTGGCACATGAAAGTGTTTTTTATAATTGCTTTTTGTGCCCAGTAAATATTACACTATAATATGCATATGCATTATTTACAGCATGAATGGTGTTATAAGCACAGCACATAAATCAAGGCAAAAAAGAATTATCAAAAAGTATTACTGTAATTTAATTCGCTTGTCCTTTGGATTGCTTAGTATCCCTATACTGATTATTTCCAGTAAAAATAAAATCAGCATTCTGCGTAACATCCTCAACCATCTCTTGGATAAAAACAATAATCAGTATGCTTGTCAGCAGTAACATGTTTTGTGTTGTTTGACTACCCCCTGCTGAGAAATCAAGGAACTGTAAGATGGAGAAAAGAAGGTTAATTCGGAGGTCCACATCACTAAACACAACAGTGACTTGATGTATGGGCTCTAGTTGCCCTCACTAAAGCAACCATCATTTATTCTGAGAGAGCAGATGAGGTTTATCACTAAAGACAAGAATAAAAGGGATTGTATTTCAAGCCAGCAGGGTCAGCTGTCACATTAGCCTTTTTTTGTACAGAGACTGATGGGGAACAATCCTGTGGGCTAAGTGAGGTGTGGTGTCAGTGCAGGTCTAGTCTGATCTGTGCTGACATTGGGTATCAAGGAGTGTGGTTGCAGGACACGATAAGCCACTACTGAGCATTGCTTGGATGTCACATGCCTAATTCAACAAAACAGCTGTGACAGGTGAAGCCCAGATGACAACTGGTATGTTGCATCCACTCTTGTCTATAACACTGTTCCCCTAACATTAAAGCCAGGTGTGAATATTTGCCCTTTAGTTTTTCTGAGCTTATGTTTTGTCAAACACCACTATTGGTAGAATATAATTTAGATTCAAAGTTGTTATAAATAACGTTGTTGGGTTTCAGCCAACAATGTGGCAGTGATGGACCTAATTCTCTAATTACATTATTATTCCTTTCCTGTGTCAAACTGTCAAACTAAGCAGAAGATGGAGCAAATAATTGCCAGTTTGTGGGACGCCAATACGCTTCAATTAAAGTGAAACACAAAACTTAAGAGACTCAAGCTGTTTGCACAATTCAACTACATTTGAGCCTATCTCCCATTTTTCTTGCAATTAGGTTATATCAGTAATTATTGTTGCTGAACAATGTCACAGACAGGTCAGGAGTATTGGCTTATGTTATTTTTTTAATGTATTTATTCATTAATTAAATAAATAACTATACAGTCTCCGATGTTTTGTACTATTTCTACGAAAACATATATTAAACATATTAACAAATGACAATATGATTATGATAATTTGAAGAAGAAGAAAAAAAGATTAATATCCTCCCCATGACGTCAGGGCATGCGGCCACTCAGAGACATGGGCGTCTCTCTCTCTCTCTCGCCCTCGCTTGATCGCCCTTTGTACGTGCATGCGTCTGTGCGTGAACG
Source organism: Clinocottus analis (assembly GCF_023055335.1). NCBI lineage: Eukaryota > Metazoa > Chordata > Actinopteri > Perciformes > Cottidae > Clinocottus > Clinocottus analis. The sequence continues at coordinate 13,038,309 of NW_027176207.1, read as the reverse complement.
CGTACGTCTGTGCGTGTGTGTCAACTAGTTGTTAGCGAGCGCTAGCTACCCAGTTAGCTAGCTTCTTGAAACATTTGAACATAGGCACCGTTTATGCCAAGAAGCGGACGACGTCCATCATGAGAGAAGATCTCCACTCCCGCTGCACGTCTGTCCACCTTCACGCCAAAGACGACGCGGGGCTTTCAGTCCGCGACGATAAGTTAGCCAACGCCAACAAAAAGTAAGCTACAGTTTTTTTGGACTCGCTCGTTAGCATCCCGAGAAGGAAAGCTCTGAGATTTTGAGAGGACTGGATGCGGAAGGAGTATATGAGAAGTATATAATGCTAACTGTAAACGTTGCTGCGATCCAACATTGTAGACAAAAACACATTTCCCTGTGAGCACATCAACGTTGTAGAGATGTATGAAGCTAACGTTAGCTAGTGACGAGCGACTAACACTCAGCCAGCCACCAACGGTCTCGCTAACTTGTTTGTGTCGGTTACGTTGAACGTCACCCGGCTAACAGGGACATCACCCTGGGCGAAGTGCTGCTGTATCCGGCCTAGCATTACCCTGCAACTAGAGCCAAACAGTCTGGTGTTTCACGTCTGTCAGTCGGTCGGCTGTCACAGTCGGTGCACTGCTGCTGTCAGCTGTGTGTGTCTGTATCCAACGAGGTGACTGGAGGCGTTGGTTGTCGAGCAGGTCGTATTTTGCCGATCATACGTGCATGGAGAGGTTCGTAGGCTAGGCTAAGTTATCTGCTAGCTTGCTAATGTCAATCAAAAAACTTAATCTATCTGGCAGAGCATTGGCTGGACGTGAGAATAAAAAAGAAAAAGCTCTGACATCCTGTTTTTAATATGATGGGTATATCAACTAACGTTGTGTCATTTTGAATACAAGACATATTTAACCACACTTAACACTAATTCGGGTTAAAAAGCTGTAATGTTAGCGTGTATTAGTGTCCGTATAAGTCTCTCTCTCTCTCCTGTGCTTTTTAGTCATCAGTTAAAAATGTCACAACTCTTCCGCAGAAGCTGGTCAAATGAGTATCTTTGTGATTCAGGGCAGAAGTTATGATGAATGATAAATGTCAACGTTTCAGAGTTTACTCGACACAAATATAGTCAAATTTGTCTTTTGATTTTTTGCTAAATTATTTCAAAATCAGGTGGAAACCAGATAGTGTCTTGATAATCATGTGGGAGTTAAGGAAGTGATGTTACTTAAAAATAAAACAAACATGTTTTCTCAACAACTGATAGTTGGCAGCTGACAGATTTCTACTACATTTACACTTATTTTGTGATTTACTGTGTAATTTTATGAATGGGTTATTGTCTAGCATTCATTTTGTCCCTGACTTGTGCAATGTTTAAAATGCAGGCTACATATGAGAAACAAACCAGCTGTGATCTTTCTTTCAGATGAACGTTTTTTCTTACATTAGGTGGGTTACCATTGTGCCAAAAAGTCACTCTCCTGATTACCCAACAAGGATTAGGCTTGAGTGTGGCAACCTCGGTGCACGGAAAGAGCACATACTGGCACAAGAATATGCAAGGACTCTTGGCCTCAACTGAAGTCGACATATCCAAGACACCGAACTGTTGTCCTTGATGAAACAGTCTTGGTTAACCTGCCATCCCCAATGGAAGTGCCATCGTAGACATACGATACTGTGGCTTGAACTGCTGCACAGTTTTTTGAGCTACAGCCTCGGAGGAAGCATTTCAGCTCTTAGTTGAACTTGAAGGTGGAGATGGGTTCCCAAGCTCTTCAGATATTGCGGCAGGGTGTGTGGGCTTCACTTACAGGAGGCTGGTATGTGGACCCACATCAGAGCACATTCTCCAACTGCTTCCACCTCTACCTTTGGATATTTCTCCTGGCCTTCCCCTTTCTGCTGTACATGGTGAGAACGTATTCACACGGCATTTTGATTTCACGTTCATCCAAAACTGAAGGAGCCACTCAATTCAGGCAACAATTTTTAACCAATACATGTTTGAAACATAGCATTACATCTCATTTAGTTATCTAACAATGGAAATCGTATGAGAGACTACACAAACAATCAAAATGTAGAACTGTTCGAATACTGCAACATTGGCATAATGAGCTGACATTTAAAGGGAATTTTAATTGTCTTGATATTGTTTTTGTTACTATCAAGGCTGAATATTAACACAGCTATTAGACTGTGTTTATATTCAGCCTCCAACTTAATGATTAAATCTGGATGGCAGCAGGACCTATAAATTCAGTAGGGCAACAACACAAGTGGTCAGACAACCAGACAGGTTCAAAACAATTCTTCAGTCATTAAAAATTAAAGTGAAAAGGAATTCATTAAAATGTTAAACACTCGTTGCCATGGTTAGAACAGTGTCCATGCAAAAAAACAGTAGTAATAGTTGGACCAAGGTAAGCTAATGTACATTCACTACTGGTGGTATGGGAGGAACTTATAACATTTACTTCATTGGTCAGTGTTGATGTGTTTGAAACAACATGGGAAAACTGGATTTGTTTCAAATTGGCCTGAACATATGTGGATAGAAATGGTCAACTCTTCATAAATAAGACCCTTGTTTGAAAACAGAAACATTTAAGAAAACCGTTTACATAAATAGTTTAACGTTTGAATGTCTAAATGTAGTCTTGTTTCTTCCCTCTTTTCTGAGACATTATTTCATAGTACAGTTGTCTTTAAGCTTCCTAGTGGGAATGGAAATTGGCTTTCATTATTACATAGAACTGTATCTTTTTTGTGATTGTACAGTTTGCTGTCCATTATTGAATAATTCCTGGCACTCTTAAGTGAATTGCATTGTCTCATTTTTGTATTTAGTCTCAGTTCTTGTTTTCTTCACTCCCTCTCAGGCTCTTCCTCCGAGTTTGGTGGTTGCAGGCATGTACTCTGCTGTGGTGGCAGTCTTTTTCACAGCCATTAAGGTGGTGAACTACCGGCTTCATACCATGTTTGACTTGGGGGAAATTGTAGAGAAGAAGCATGCCTCACTCACAGCCGAAGCCCCAAAGACAGAAGAAGGAGATGACTGTTCAGGTGTACATGATGGAAATCAGCACAGGCAAGGAGATGTTTTCTGACAGATTTGGGATAAAAGTCATGAAATCTCAATGCTGTGACATGCTGACGCCTTTTACTTTTCTTTACGTGTGACTTCTTCACAGGGATAGTCATGTTGGTGTAGAGATGACTGTGTTTCGGAAGGTCAACTCAACACCTCCAGTGCGCTGTAGCTCCCAGCACTCTCTGTTTGGATTGAACCAGGTGTCGGTGAGGATTACTATATTTTATGGTTTTATGCAATTTTTATTCTTTTCCCTTTATCAGTTCACAATTTGTTAATTAAGTTCCTCTGCCAAGTTCCCCCGAGCAAAGTTTTTTAATTAGATCCAATGTTGTCATTGATTGTTAATGCACATTAATAGAGGTGAACTATTTAGATGCACAACTTATTATTGTCATTGTACTAAACATACGTCTATGTTATATACGTTAATACCTGCCTAAGGTATCACACCAATACTAACAACGGGAATAGTGCGAAGGAGCACTTATGTTTGTATCGTGCATATGAGTGGAAGCGCACACTCATTAATATGGCTCTTAATATGACACTGTCATTATAAAAGTGTCTGTACTCATCATAGAGGGTATTGAATCATTTTTAAAGGCAGAGTATTGCTAATGAAATACTTTTGTAGTATCGCTATAACGACAAACAGCACTCAGTGTTGTACTTTTTTTTTATTGCCCTTATTCAGGAGTTCTTGCCCCAGCTGGAGGATACAGGAGGCACTAACGGTAAGCATTGGAGTTCTATGTTTTCATACTGCAAACCAGAATGGCCAGTTTTGTAATTTAAACATTTGAATATACATAATGTATAAGCTTCAGCCTTAATGTCCTTGCACTATTCAATTTAAGCACCAGATCAATGTGAGCTTAGTCCGTGTTGAATATGCACTATTTTTGAGGAACTTCTTACTTTTTACCTCAGATATCAAAGAACTAATGCGGGAACAAGGAAGCAATAATGTGATTGTTACATCAGCTCACCGGGAGATCCTCCGGCAGAGGTCCCAGGACACCATTCGTAAGTCAGCTACTATTCTGTGACCATAAACAAGTGTCATACACACTGAACACGTCTAATCTTGCCAACGTGGAGACGAGGCTATGAGATTACCAACACTCGGACATTTTCAGGGTGGACATGGCTCTTAATACTGTCTATCAGAATTAAAAATAGTGCCTGCATCCAAATTATAATAAAAGAATGTAAGCTCACGGCCTGTTTTATAGCCATTGTGTATTTCAATCTGATTTTAATCTTATATTAACCTTTTTTGTTTTACTGTACAGGGGCTCCCAGTGTGGTTCAGTCCTGCATTGCTGCTGCTCTGGGAGGAGACTTTCCAGGTCTTATGGGAGTATCTGGAATGTCAGTTGGATTTGGAGAACCTGGAGTCTGCTTGTCAATCCCCCCTTCACCCTCCAGTCAAGAAGATGGTGGCGAGAAAGAACAGTTGCAGGAATTGGAGGAGTTACCAGAACAACTGTCTCAACAGAGTCCAGAAGACAATGGGTTGGGGGCTTATTCTCCCCTGGGCCCCTCTGCTGAATCTGAGAGCCTGGGAGATACTCCCCTTAGCCCCCTTATAAAGAGTAGCTTAAGTGAGGAGCTAAGTGAAAATCTACTGGGTTTGGGCCTTGACCCTGTGGTGTTTGCACCTGGGACTGAGCACCCAGGCAGCCGTAGTGGGGTAGCACTAGCTGCCGGATCCACGGACAGCTGTTTCAGTGCAGGTGGCGCCACCACAGACCGTGAGACTCTAAGCACAGTTAGCAGTTACCGAAGTGAAAAAACGGATTCCACTCAGCTGGAAAGTGCTTCATTCAGCCAGCCAGGGCCTGCAGAAGGACATGCTTCTGCCTCAGCACCAGCGATGGGTTCTAACATGCCGAACCCCTCGGACGATCCAGTAGGAGAGGGTGGCAGTGATACTGACAACCTCTCAGACAGTGTGCTACTGCGCTCCCCTTCCAAAGACTTCTCCGTCAGCCAGGGGCTAGACAGGACACTTGTTGAAGGAGAGGATTTATCCCCTGTACCCCGTCCTCTCCAGAACTCGTCTCCTTCAAGTAGTGGCCGCTCAGAGGTTTGTGATTTAGACAGAAATGTTTCAGTTCCACCTCTACCCCCACCTCGGCAGGCCAATTCAGTGCCCTCAGGGCTGGCCCTGGGTCTCGTGTGTTCTGAGCCTGCTTTGCCCATATCCTCAACCCCCTTTTTACTGTCTGACCAGCCTGCCCTGCAAGCCCAGCAGGTTGTGCGCCCTAAAGACGTAAAGCTGCTGCGGGCCAGCGGCAGTAGTGTGGGGCACAGGCCAGGCCGAAGGAAAGCTCCACGACGACGAGCTGGAGCCGGAAGCAGTAGTTTTGACTGTGGCTCTTACAGGCGTCACCACAATCATAGACAACACAGAGATTACATCCCAGTGCGCAGCCGACTGGGCGCCAAGGCCTATAGTGAAAGTTTGTTTGAGGATTCCAGCGACGATGACGACGGCAGTGACATGAGTGCCGGTTCTAGTCTTGGCTCTCAGCGCCGATACAGTTCAGATGATGACGACGACGACGATGATGATGATGATGATGACGACTCAAGTTCCTCTACCTCCTGCTACTCCCCGGACCTTGCTAACACTGGCATTACATCTTCCCTCCCTGCTGCTGCTCAACTTCCCACTCCAAGGGAAGGGGATCTACCTGAAACTGCTGGTCCCTCACATTCTCGTGCTGCTCAGCGCTCCTCTAGCACTGCTAGTGCAAAGACGCATGCAAGAGTGCTAAGTATGGATGAGGCAGGTGGAGGCCAGAGCAACACAGCGGCTTTGCCCTCTACTTTGCTTACAATGCCCTCCACTTCCACTCCTGCACCCCGCACTCTCACCATCTCTAAGTCTGACCTGGAGGCCCGCACCCTCCACACTGACGGCTTCCCTGGAACTCATCATCATCGGCTGGATTCTCTTGGAGGCTCTTGGACTGGCAACCAGATGGGCTGGAGGGCAGAAGAGCTGGTTGAAGAGGGAGCTGTGGGAGGAGGTGAGCTGGTGTAACATTATAATCACTGTCCACACTGTGTTTTAGTTCTCCTAGTGTAGTGCCTGTTCGGAGTGTTTGTTGAATGCTGTTAAATGTTTTTGCTAAAAACGTAGGCACATTTCTTTTTTTCAAAATTCCTGAAATTCCCAAGCCCAAATTCCCGTGGAAACTTTCCGGAAATTTACCGGAACCTTTCCGCCCCTTTGGAACCCTAACCATAATAGAATATTACCTGATAATTATGTTACTTACACATTTGAGTACAAATCATGTATTTCCCTCATTTTAAAACTTTCTTGCCACGCTTTTCATAGCCAAAAAGGTGTTATAAAATCATATTGAATGAGTAGTAGAGCCAGCTGTCATCTTGAGCTTGGAGTGACCTTTTTGTGCACGTTGTGATAACTCAATTTCAACAGTGTAAGCACTTAACACGTCATGCAGCTCTAACCGAACCACTTACAACAATGTAGCTCTAATTACTTGAGGAAATATAGCTTGTTCTTTTACACTACAGCTGACCATCAAATTGAATAGGTCATCAAGCCATATTCTTGGACATGGACTCAGTAGAAGGTCATGCTTGCCACGCTTGGATGAATGTAGAGAAAAAAGTTTGAGTGCTAGTAGGTTTATATAATTTAGTGCATTAAATTGCACAATGTCTCATCAATGAGGCATTCAGGATCCTTGTCACTGGCTGCTTTGCGTAGTTACTTTCTAAATGCAAATGTTACAATTCCAAAAGTAAAATCCAGAAATGGACAATTGTTAGATGTTAAATTGTACCATGTACATTGACACTGTAATTTAAACCGTTGCATTGATGTAACTGATAACCCCTCTCCAGCCATGGCTCCGGAGGATGGCGGCAAACACGACTCGGTAAGCAGTGTTAAGAGGACACAAGCCATCCGCAGGAGACACAATGCTGGCAGCAACCCTACACCTCCCCCGTCCACCATGGGCTCCCCTCCCAGGTTAGTCAATTAAGCTGACCTGAGAGAGGATTAAATCTGATACTTTTCCTTGTTTGTGTCTTTATTTGCCTTTTTAATTAAAACTTCCACAGAGGGGACATGCCAGCCTCAGCAGGACTGATAGAGTTTAGGTGTAACAATGCTACAATTACATGTTCAGGTAAATGTCAGACAATATTAATCAACTGGTGTTTTGTTCCTGTAGCCTTCAGGACCTCCAGAGAGCTCGGACCTCCTCTCATTCACGGACCCGCACACTTCCCTCAGCCTTACAGTTCGCCTCCTCACTTCTACTGCCCCGCAGTGGCATCCATGAGGCGTCCACATTCGACGACACATCAGAGGGGGCAGTGCACTATTTCTATGACGAGAGCGGTGAGTCATTGGCTTTAAAGGAATACTTCAACATTTTGAGAAATGTACTTATTTGGTTTTATGTTGCGTGTTTATTGGGAAGATTGATACCACCCCAATGACTGTCCTTTTTAAATAAAACGCTATAGCAGGGGACCATTTAATCTGCGTCACAACTCGACACAGAGGGAACTAGGTCGCTTTGTCCAAACAGAACAAAATCCATGTAGAGAAAATTATGAGTGGCACTTTTATGTGGGGTTGTGTGCAGAAAACAATTGATTTGGCTGGTTCATTGACTTTCTGATATCTTGTTGTCATCCTAGAGGTTGCCAGATGCCTGGCAACCTACAACAATCAAACTATTTCTTTAAGTGATGGTCATTGGTGTAAGTACAATGATAAAAAGACATTTTAATATATGTTTGTATCAGGGATAGAAGAGTATACATTTTTAAGGGCAGAAGTTATAGATTTAGAAATGCACAAAATGCTTTAAAATAAATACTTTAAATAACAGACACAAAAAACAGAAAGTGAAACAGAATTCATGGAGGCTCACTACCTGCACAGGTTATACCTAAAATTAAAAGCAAGTTGTTTTTTTGCAATTTTTTTCTTTTCTATACATATCAAAATCTTCTCTTCCTTGTGTAAGTTGTTTTGTTATGTTAATACAATTAAGTAAAGTTAAAAAGAAAAGAAGTGTTCTCTGTTTTAAAGTATTCGATTTCAGTTTTGTATTTGTTATTAAACAGGAGTGAAGAGGTCCTACACATTTGGACCTGGTGGAGGTGGTTATGAGGACCCAGTTCTGTAAGTTATAGTCTTTTCCCAGGACTATCAGAGTTAATTTGCTGTGAGAAAGTCATGACTAAATCCTTTAATTATTGCTGTAATATTTTACACTTGCAGGGAAAGGGAGAGACAATCTCAGTCCTCGAGCTTCACCTCCACCGAGGTCCAGGAAGGGGCACCCGTCCTGTCCATGCTGCAGCCAAGACCTGTGGTTTTACAGGGTATGCAGGTGCGCAGGGTGCCTCTGGAAATGCCTGAGGTTAGTAATCTTTGATGTTTGATGTGGCAAATTATTCCAGGTGGAATGTCATAAACCAGGACTTTCTCCCTGAAAGAAAACTATCACAGGCTCTCCTTGTTTTCTCTTCTTCTAAATTAATTACAAATCTCTTCCATCCTCTTTAGTTTGATCTGGATCACGAGTCTCTACAAGAGTCACAGGAAAACACTCTGATGATCGAAGAGAAAGCAAAACCCAAACAGTACTATCGCTTTTGGGTGCTGCCTGGAAAGTGGCTCAGGGTTCGATATGATCGACTGGCTCTTCTTGCCTTATTGGACAGGTGGGTCAAAACATTATGGAGTAGATGTGAGACGATATGCTGTATTACATGGCTAATAGTTGTCATGTTAATTATCTTGACCAAATACTGTGATTTATATTTATTTATGGAAAGCAGTGAAATAGTGGGATCAACACATAAATATTAGATTGTCCAAATATTGTTACCAGGAACCGCCGTGTGGGAGAGAATGTGTTTGCTGTGGTGCTGGCCAGTTTGGTGGCCTTCCTGGGCTTCCTACTGCTGCTCCAAGACTTTTTCAGGGACATCTGGGTCTTCCAGTTTTGCCTGGTCATTGCCAGCTGCCAGTACTCTTTACTGAAGGTATCTTACCTCACCTCATTTATTTGTTGTTATCTTTTTAATACTGTAGATTATACATTATGCAATTTATGTTGTGTTTGTGTCCCAACCTTTAACTGTTGCTTTTATTTTAATGCAACAGTGTGAAACATATCAAGTTCATTATCCCTGCCGTTTTGTTTCAGAGTGTACAACCAGATGCAGCTTCTCCCATGCATGTGAGTCCTGGTTTCACCTTGTTACATGCTACTAACATACTTAGCACAAACTTAAACACATGTTGCCTTGTTGTTATTGTTGTAATGGTGGCGCGTCTTTTGTCTGGTATTCAACAGGGCCATAACTGGATCATTGTGTACAGTCGACCGGTCTACTTCTGCTTGTGCTGTGTGATGATCTGGATCTTTGACCTGTCTGGGCGCTCCGGCAGCCTGCAACCCTTCGCCCTCTATGGAGTCACCTTCTTCTCTGCACATTTCTTGCTCTGTGTCAGGGATATGCTCATTGGTTAGTTTTTATACACCTTTATATTTGTATTGTACTTGGTGTCAATGTCACCACACTTTGATAATGTCTATATTTGATTTTGAAATAGTATTTTACTCAGAGAATAGCCGTGAAGAGAAATCCACGTTGATTATATCTCCACATCGTATAACTCTCCATATTGTTTAAAACCAACAAGACATCCCATGAATGCTGCAGCCAGAAAATGTTGAAATATCACAAAGTTGATGGATTAAGTGGATTTGTGTGTATTTTCATATTATGTTGTTTTAGCTTGTTGCTATGGAGCCCACTGTGGCTGACATGTTTGCATGGTCCTCTCAACAACAACTTATGTTTTTATTGTATTTTAAATATAGATATTTATCCAATAAATATAGATATTTATCCATCCTAAATATAGAATGGTTGCGCACAAAAAAGTGCGATATGGCAGTTGGATGCACTTCTGGAGATCAGAAAAGCTCACCTTGAGCTCACTAATAGCTCAACAGACTGAGTTTTCCAGATTTCTTTCTTTTACGTTATCTTTTACTTTTTTACCTTAGGGTTATGGTAATTCTGTGTTAGAAGGACCCAGCAAAATGAGTTTTTCTTTATATGGAATAACTGTCTGTTATCTGTGCGCATGACAGTAAAAACATGTTAAATTGTTTCTATTTCCACCAGCTTTACTTTTTCTTTTAGCTTTTTAACCTTTTTTCCCTTTTTATTGTCCAACAGTGTTTGCCTTGTGTTTCCCGGTCATTTTCCTGTTTGGGTTGCTACCTCAGGTCAACACTTTTTTGATGTGTCTGCTGGAGCAGATCGACATGCATATTTTTGGTGGAACCGGTAAGAACATGTCAACTCGGACAGGAAGATGTGTAGATGAGAGAAACGTTAGAGCATCTTAAGACCAGATCAGGTGTCTTTTGGTTTAGTTCTGATCTTCTATTTGTCTCCTTCCTCAGCCACAACCAGCCCTCTCTCTTCTCTGTTCAGCCTCATACGCAGCGTGTTGGTGGCTGCTGTGCTCTATGGATTTAGCCTTGGTGCGATCAACGTAAGTGGAAAAGAGATGCCTCCTTGTTTTCCCTGTTTCTGAGTTTCTGATCAGAGTAGGAATTGATATGGACAATCCCCAATTTCATGTTGTATTTCTTTACATTAGGCACCTTGGGGGGATGCCCATGTGCCAGTCCTGTTCTCTGTGTTTTGTGGCCTACTCCTGGCCTTATCCTACCACCTCAGCCGCCAAAGCAGTGACCCCACCATCCTGTGGTCAGTACTTTGTGATTCAGACTGGCAATCGAGGCCAAAAAAGGCTCATTAGGGGTCTTAAAATCAGTCTTGTAATAAATGTGAAACCTGTTTTTTTTCTTCTTTTTTTTTATGTGAAGCATTGTGTCATGGCTTTTCTACACAGAAGCGGAGTTTTCAGTTGTTTGTGTATTTGCTCTGAGTGCTGCCAAAACACGAATGACTCACACACTGAAGTGTGTCTGCTGCTGACAAGCTGCTTTCGCGACTCAGCCTGTGCAAACTTTTATTTTTGTTTAATTTCTCACAGTTCCTTTTTAAAAAATGTTTTTACCCCTTAAAATAGGTCACTGGTCAGGTCTAAATTATTCCCAGAGTTGGAGAACCGAACACCAGAAGAACCCCCTGTGGAGATTAAGGACCCCCTTCCTGAGAAGCTGTGTAACTCTGTGGTAAAGATCACTGCTTACTCCCACAGTTTCACTTGTATTTCACATTGTCAAGTCTTTTTACAGTCTTGTGTCTCCTCACTGCCTTTTTGCAGAAAGAGATTCTTCATTCAGACCTCGTCATGTGTCCCCTCATGGCTGTAATAACCTTCGCCATCAGTGCCAGCACAGTTTTTATCGCTCTTCAAGTTAGTTGGAGCAGGGTTCATGACCCTCGTTCTTACAACACATTTTTCAATTCACTAAAGTAAATGTCCACTGAATGTTCCTGCTAATTTTCCTTTTGATCCACAGCCTGCTCTTAGCTTCGTCTTGTACATCCTGGCTGGAGTTGTAGGCTTCATTACACACTATCTGCTGCCTCAACTCCGCAAGCAGCTTCCATGGTTCTGCCTCGCTCACCCTGTGCTCCGCTCTCGAGAGTACAGTCAGTTTGAGGTCCGAGGTGAGTGTCTGATTGCTCTTGTATCTACTTTTACATACTTAGAAAGAAGCATTGGCGAAGTATTGTAAAAATATAAGAAGAAAACCTACCAAGACCTATATAAATACCTAGAACTTTATATGTGTCACCACAGGAAACTGCTGCATTGAGTAAAAGATACCTCACCTCAAATATCTTAAAGGGAGCTTAAGAGAGCCCCAAACTGTAATTATTTTTTTAAACAATTAAACAGCTGCATATTTCAAATGTCACATGTATAATTCTCAACACTCAACAACATCAATAGTTTAGTTTTTTTTACATGAAGTTGTTCAAGTATTTGAAATACTAGGAATGCCAGAAGTAGTACGACCATACACCCCAGTGTGTAAACATCTTGTAAAACATTTTTCAGTTTAAATAATTTACTTATTTCACAGCTCTGCAAAGTTTAAGAGAGAGCACAGAGGGAAAGCTAACGCTTGGACCGTGAATTTCCTCAACAAGTGTGCAAGATTGTTTTGTTTTTTGTTTACCTCAGATGCTGCTCAGTTGATGTGGTTTGAGAAGCTGTATGCTTGGCTTCAGTGTGTGGAGAAATATTTCATCTATCCGGCTGTGGTGCTGAACTCCCTAACGACAGAAGCTCGAACTGTGGGCCAGAACCACAAAGATCTGGATATCTAGTAAGACTTTCCCCATGCTGTCTCCAGACATTGTACTGTTCTCCAGCTCTTCTCCCAGGGGATATGAGCTGTGTTTGTTGGATCCATAGCACATGAAATCAATAGACAAGCTGAATCACCCCCAGGTGTGTCGCATCCTGCAGATTGTGCTCAGTAGCAAAAGCATAAAATATATTCTCGTTAGTCTCCATTCTTCATCTTCGACCGGACTATATATACAACAGACAGTCTGCATAGTAGTCTATGTATAGATGAATATGAGAGAGGCATGGGAGAACCAGGACTAAAGAGGGTGCCTTTTAAGATTAGAAAATTCATTGTAGAAGCTTTAAACTTTAGCACTTGAGTCTGTGTTTGTGGATATCATACTCCGTCGTTTACGTCTGTGTCACTGATTTCCTTTCTCTGTCCGTCTGTTTCTTGACCCCCACAGCAGCCGAGCTCTGTTCATCTCAGTAGCAGGCATGAAGTTGCTGCGTTCGTCTTTCTGTGCTCCGTCGCAGCAGTACGTCACACTATGCTTCACCACACTCTTCTTCCAGTTTGACTATCCACACTTCTCGGAGACCTTTCTAATCGACTACTACTTCATGTCCATCCTCTTCAGCAAGGTATGGATGTGAACATTTTGCCATCTCAGAATTTTCAGCACAGATATTATTAGATAATAAAATTGTATTTGATTCTAGTAGCAGTTTATTTTGCACATTGGACATCCTAATGTAAAAGAATCACTTAACACCTGGCTAAAAGATACATTTCACTGCCCTCTATGGTTAAAATACCACAAAGTGTATGTGTAGTTTTATGTATACAGTTTTTCAATGTTTTTTTTAAATGTTTTTGTCATTTTGATTTCTCAGATGTGGGACCTGCTGTACAAGCTGCGCTTTGTGTTGACTTACATTGCCCCCTGGCAAATCACTTGGGGCTCGGCCTTCCATGCCTTCGCTCAACCCTTTGCTGTTCCCCGTATCCTTCAGCTACTTTGATTTGATTTTTTATTAAATTCTGTTGTGCCCTTTTTACTGTAAAATGCAATCTAATACAATAGAGATATCCTTAACTCATGCTACTTCAGACTCTGCTGTGCTTTTTGTTCAGGCCATCTTCTCAGCAATCTTTTCCACCCCTCTCAATCCTGTCCTTGGTAGTGCAGTGTTTGTCACTTCCTACACCAGACCTGTAAAATTCTGGGAGAGAGACTACAAGTATGTTTGAAAAAAACAAAACTGTGTAAATATGAAATTAAATTGTATTAAGTCTTAATATAAAGCGTTTTCATTCATTTCTAATACTAGTTTATCATGTTTGCAGCACTAAGCGCGTCGATCATTCCAACACCAGACTTGCCACCCAGTTAGACCGCAACCCAGGTATGACATAATACTCTCATCATCATCATCATCATCATCTCTATTTGACTCGTTTGGTTTTATTCTTTTGCTATGCTCATTGTCTTTTTTTTTTCCTTCAAGGTGCCGATGACAACAATCTGAACTCTATTTTCTACGAGCACTTGACGCGATCTCTGCAACACAGCCTATGTGGAGACCTGCTGCTTGGCCGCTGGGGCAACTACACCACAGGCGACTGCTTCATCCTCGCCTCAGACTACCTCAACGCTCTGGTGCACATCGTTGAGATCGGCAACGGCCTGGTCACCTTCCAGCTGAGGGGTCTCGAGTTCAGAGGTGAGCCATAAGGAATGATGGGGACTGACAATGTTTGAAGCTTCTGGAATGAGCTCCGTTTGAGGTGTTTGTGTTGTTTGAATATCTGTCAAGTGCTCTCAAGAATAGCATTTCTTATAGAGATCAGGCTCTGTTCAGTAGTGTTTCTATAAAAAGTGGCACCACTGTTAATATACTATGTACTTTGAACAATATTTCTTTAAAATGAAATGTAGTCCAATTTGATTTAAAATAGTATATTATTATTCTACTACACTCTGAAGGCATCGCTTGACAATAGAGCAGGCGTTTATCGTTAAAATGTATAGAATTTGAGCTTAAAATGTGTCATATGGAATTTTGTGTGTGTGTATATATATATATATATATATATATATATATATATATATATATAAATAAATTAAAAGTTATAGCTTTTTCATAATGTAATTGTTTTTCACAAATACACTACATGTATAATAATTATTTTTGCCAGTTGGCTTATTTTCTTGCACAGCTGCCTTCATCTGCTCATTCAGGCCTCTTGTATGGCTTCTTGGGACCTTTTTAACAGCATTTTTTTTTATCCTTTATCCAATCCCATTTCATGTAAGATTAGCCTGGTTAAAAGTACTGTTACTGAGTAACTGTGCTCTAATAAATAAAGTAACCATTAACTAGATGGTTGTATAAATATTAATGAAAGTGGAAAAATAGCCTTTACCGGGCCGCCACAGTTTCGGCAATTAATGTGAAATACTGCTATATGCTGTGCAGCTGATCCTCATCTGCTTCACATCTGTCCAGGTACCTACTGTCAGCAGAGGGAGGTAGAGGCCATCACAGAAGGGGTTGAGGAAGATGAGGGCTGCTGTTGCTGTGAACCTGGTCACCTTCCCCACATGTTGTCATTCAATGCTGCCTTTGGACAGCGCTGGCTGGCATGGGAAGTGGCCGCCACTAAGTACGTACTAGAGGGCTACAGTATCAGTGACAACAATGCAGCCTCAATGTTGCAAGTATTCGACCTCCGTAAGATCCTCATCACATATTATGTGAAGGTAAGCCATTGATTAAAAGAATTCCTTGCACACACTTTGCATCCGAGCCTTTCATGCAGTCAGACTATTGTATTGAAATGACAACTAATTGTAGCCGGAAGCCTCAATGTGAAGGATTGATGGTTGAATATCGCGTTCATTCCCTCAAACAGAGCATCATCTACTATGTGAGTCGATCTTCTAAGATGGATGAGTGGCTGACTAATGAGACAATTCAGGAGGCTCTCCGGCCTTGTCTCGGATCCAACTACGTCGACAGTGACCCCACCTTCAACCTGAACATAGATGAGGACTATGACCATAGGGCCTCTGGCATTACCTCCTCCTCCTTCTGTATGATCTACCTGGACTGGATTCAGTATTGCAACAGCAGACGTCAAACGGTCAGACTCTCTACAGCATTTACTCTAGAATCAAACACAGCCCAGGGGTCTTATTTATCAGCGTTGCGTAAGCACAAAAGCGGCCTAAAAGAGACGTAGTCCACTTCTAATGCAGGAGATTGTGCACACCTGCACCAAAATTCTAAACCAAGCAGACAAATAGGAGATGGGGGGGATATTGGCAACTCAGTTGGTGAGGTGGTGAATTGAAGTCAGATTGTGTAATGTTGCCCTTTTTGTTATTTTTTTGGGTTCACACCATTTACTAGACAATGTTTTTTTAATTAGACCCCAGGTGGTTGTTTGACTTTTTTTTTCCTCAGCTAGCTTTCAATATTCTAATCCTTGTCTGAGTTTGTAACCCCGCAAACAAATATTACCCTGCAAATCAAGAAATGTGAGTCTTTTCAAACTGAAAACAGAAAAGTGTAAATGGATTTTAGAGAAATATCTCAAGAGAGAAGTTTTGAGGTTCAACATTTCACCACATCAGGTGATGAAACTTTACTAAATGAAGGCAGCAGCTGCTTGTTTTGTTCCAGTCCATTTTAATGCTCAGTCTTTGTATATAGTCGCTCCATGAGTATTAATGCGTACTATTCATGGGTATTATATTGTTTATCTAAAATGTTAACTTGTGTTCAGACTAAACATTTTAAATTGAAAAGAAATCTGATACAAGCTAATTATTATTCGTTGAACAAAATGTAGAATATTTGATCATTTATCTTCACATGTGTTGCAGCCGGTAACTTGTGAAAGAGATTCTCCACTCGTCAACCTCTGTTTCGGGCTGTGTATCTTGGGTAGACGAGCTCTGGGAACGGCCTCTCACAGCATGTCTGCAAGGTAAGGCCATGCTACCTGTCTCTCACTGTTGCTAATACCACCTGTCACTACCCAATATGCAATAGTTGTTGTTGTTGTTGTTTATCTGTTTGACAGCTTGGAGCCGTTTCTCTATGGCCTCCATGCACTCTTCAAGGGAGACTTTCGGATCACGTCTCCCAGGGATGAATGGGTGTTTGCAGATATGGACCTGCTGAACCGAGTTGTGGCTCCAGGAGTGCGGATGTCCCTCAAATTGCATCAGGTAGAAGGAGCAAAAGACAACTAGGCCTGAGGGTAGAATAATGACAGTTTGGTCCCTGAACTCTGTATTGTGCATTTTCTCAGGACCACTTCACATCTCCAGATGAGTATGAGGATCCTATGGTTCTGTATGACGCCATCACTGCCAATGAGGAGAAGATGTTGATATCTCATGAGGGTGACCCCGTCTGGCGCAGCGCTATTTTGGCAAACATGCCTTCACTGCTGGCATTGCGCCACATCATGGATGACGGCAGCGACGAGTACAAGATCATCATGCTTAACAAGAGGTTCCTCAGCTTCAGAGTCATCAAGGTCAGAGCTCATACTCTTTATCTTTAATCTCTTGTTATCTCTATATTGGTTTATTGGTTATCTATACTGTACTGTGAAATTCAATTTCTGTATGTACAGGATACTTTTCCCACCCTTAATCAGATAAGGGTTATTTAGTCAATATTTAGCCCATTTGTTCTTGCCCTCCACTGACTTCTTTCTGCTGCCCCCTACAGGTGAACAGAGAGTGTGTGCGTGGGCTGTGGGCGGGGCAACAACAGGAGCTGGTTTTCCTGCGCAACCGTAACCCAGAGCGTGGCAGCATTCAAAATGCCAAACAGGCTCTAAGGAATATGATTAACTCCTCATGTGACCAGCCCATTGGCTACCCCATCTACGTGTCCCCCCTTACCACCTCATACGCTGGAGGCCACAACCAGCTCCGGTCGGTGTGGGGAGGACCCGTCAGCCCACACAACATTTACACCTGGTTCATCAGTAGCTGGGACAGGTACATGGTCTAAACTTCATGTAAAAAATGTACACAGAAGTCTTCCCGGTACAGCGATGCTCGTGTGAACATTGTATCTAATATACGTCTCTGCAGGTTACAGAAAGGTTGTGGTGCTGGCTGTAACAGCGGAGGAAACATTGAGGACTCCGACTGTGGAGGCGGATCCACCTCCATCTCCACCAACCCAGCCGTTCACACCACCCAGAGTACACCTGCCTCCAGCCTCCCACAGCCACACATTACTACTCTCCAGCCCTTCATGGGTAAAACCTGAAACAACCACTAAACTAAACTTTCTTTATTTGACTTTCATGTCGTAACGTTCCACAATGCTTGATTCTGGTCAATAAGTTGAGTTAGAGATGATGTACATTTTTTAGAAGCAATTCATGCCTTGCCTTTGCATGGTTTGAATGAAAGCTGAATCATTGCTATTTAGAACTTTTAATATATTAAAATTGACTAAATTGAATCGCTGTCTTGCATTTCAGGTACAGACAACCCTGTAGGTCCAACCCAGAGCTGGCCTCACCACCCCCAACCTCTCCCATTAGCTCTGCTCAGTCAATCAGAGGGCAGGATGGAGGCTGGACTGCTCACATCCCTGCAGCGAACATCCTCCATCCAGGGGCTCCTGGGCCAGCAGCTCTCCAGCTCCCAGCTCTCCTTCAGCAGCTCTATGGCTCCACCTTCTCTGCCAGGCACGGAGCGCTTCTGCCCACCGAGCCTCCTCGAGAACTCGGGTCACAGAGCAGGCCAGCGGGCTGGCCTCAGCCAGGGCAGCGGACTACACTACGAGAGCCACTTTAGCAAGTGGAGTTTTTCAGGCAGAAAGGGCTTTAACGGACCAGCTGCAGTGGAGGGGGAAGGAACAGTACAGACCATACGCACACAGGTGAGAAGGCTGCTGGATTGCTCGTACACTCCGAACTTTAGTTTTCCAACACATAGAGCAATCAGGTAACCGAGAAAGTAATTGGTAGATTAATGAACAATTAAAATACTCTTTAGTTGCAGCCTTGTAGGATGCCTCTTGTTGGTTGACCCATTGCTAAGTCCTGAACATCGAACACAGACTGGCCAATCACAGTGTTGCATCAGCCATCTCCAAGCAACTTCCTATAATTATCCAGCTCTGCTCCAAAGACTTGCAAGCCATAATTTTAGATTTTCTTAGAAAAGGCTCTGTGGAATACTTTAATATACAGACTAGGACGGTAGCCAACAGTGTGAATATCATACCTACTGTCTAAATTCATATTGCACGCTTTATTTACAGCAATCAACAGACTCGTGATTCAAAGGGCAAGACGTCTTTAGGTGTATAATTTTATTTAAACTGTGATTACATAGGTTAAAAATTCTGTTAGTTGATAGTAAAAAATCTGTAAGTTGTTGAACTATGATCAAAATTAATCAAATTAATTGGATTTGCTTTATTTGGACTCTTACCTTTGTGTGGGGTTTATATTTATCACAAATGTTTTCATGGTTCTGACAATTTGTTAATGATGTTAGTTTTTTTAGTATAAGTGCTGATTGTCTTGAATTAACTTTAAAAATATTTATTTTACAGCCTACTCCTCCTGCACCCCTACAAGAGATCAGTCTAACACAAGATCCTCTGGGAGCTCAGATGATGGATCCAGCCCTGCTGACTGTAGGGGACCCCCCCGCCTCCCGAGAGGAATCCACAGAGCTGCCTTTACTTGAGCACCTGCGCTGAGTCTGCACTGCACACCCCTGAGTGACACGCTTTGGTAACGCACTCTGCAGTTGAGTCTGTACTGGGCCTGGCCCGCCCAGACCAGACTCATTTAGACCTTCTGGACTCATTCCATCAACCCTCCTCTGACTCGCTCAACGGCCCACTACAGTACTGGATGGATTCGGTTATAAAGTCACTTCTCTTCTACTCGTCAGCCAAAGGAGTTAAACATCGGATAGCATGCTGAACTGATGCACGTCAGATCATGAAAGGATTTCAGCCAACCTGTTGATTCCAAAGTCAGCTTTCATCATTGCTCCTGATGATGTACTCGTTCTTAACTTTGTTATCAGACAAAGGCACTTGTGTCTATATGGACAACCTTTTGGTTTTAGGCCAGTGCAATTATAAGGGATGTTTTGCTGGAGGATTGATTATTTTTCTATACTGGAGAATAGAAAATCACTTCTAACTTTTTGTTACAGCAGTTTTTTTTTTGCGTAACCAATCAAAAAAAAAACAACATTACTGCTGTATGTGCAAAGGAAGGATATGTGGAAACCATGATAAGCCTTGTTTTGTTTTTCCCGATTTTAGCATCTTCACGGACCTACAGTTGCGTCTCAAACAATATTTAACAGTCCACAATTTCTGGAGCCTCCGCTTTTTTCTCTTCCCTGCACATTATACATACTCAAAACAAAAATACACCCTACCAAAATGTCGTCCCTGTCCTCTGGTCTGTTTCCTACAGAGGTGCCTGACAACATCAGTACTCAAAAGTTCTGTCTTGGAGAAATTTCAGGGGTAAAAAAAAAACTCCTTTCCGTCCCAGCCAAAATGTGGTGCTTAAACCGCTAGTTTACATTTTATTTAGGCCTGGATACGAGTCCTGAATCTGACTAGCAACACGGAGGAGAGGGAAGACTTTGGACAGAGCTGGTGCCCGTTGATCAGGATCAAGCGGAGGCCGATTCCAATCTTTGGAAATTGTGTTGATCACAAACCTACAAACTAGGAGTGTTAGAAACTTCAAGCCTTTTTTTGGTGAGTGGAATGTCCTCTATTTTAATACTTTACTTGAAAAATCACAAGTTTCTCTGTGTTTAAGGTGCACCAAGTTTATTGGCTTTGGTTGAGGGATCAATGATGCCCTCCGATCAGATCCGCTCAGCTCATGACTTTCTTAATGTAAGGGACCCCGGCTGCTTTGTGTTGGGAGCTCTGTTTTCTTTGCCTGCAGTACGGCCCTCCTGTTACTATACTACTGCTTCTGCATCTCCTGCTACTACTAATATACCCACTACTACTGCTGTTTCTACAACAGTCAAATCCAGCGTTTTAGTTGGAAACAAACAAAGTTTAATAAATACTGAAAGCAAAGGTGGAATATTTATTTGATTAATATTGTCTCACAGATATCTTTAACTGCGTTTGTCAATATGGTGTGATGTATTGAATTGGAAATATGCCTTCTGTCAACTGCACCCCCGCCCCTCCCTCAGTTCGTTTGGTGTCATCACATTTGTATCATCTCACCAATGGCTGTCTTTTTTTTTTTTGTAATACAGTGTAACTGGAAGAATTCCTGAGAAATGACTTTAAGTTGGTTTCTTTCTCTCTCCTGTCCTCCTTTTGCCACCACTTTGAAAAGCAAATTAAAACCCTGATTGAGGGTTGAAGCGTAAAGAAGCCGTCAGTCAACCAGATTCGGCCCCAAACGATTCCCCGCATCCGGTGACAATGACCCCCCACATGTTGTCTGCAGTGCTTGAATGATTCTGAAATAACATTGTGCGATACCGTTAATCGCTTTCTCACCAAATTATCTTATAAGCCGTGTTTCCCTCTAGGAAACCTGAAAGGAGGCCAGCGTTCTCAGGGTCTATAATTGGAAATAAATTGACTTTTCTGCAGGAAGACTTTTGTTTCGAAGGAGGAACCTCAGATGGGAAGGCGGGGGTTAAAGTGTCAAGATAATGAGGTCATTTGAGTACTGGCTGGGTCACATGACATTACAAAGAGATGCCCCCCCACCCTCCAGTGTTTTACTTTATATGGGTTACAATATGTTCTGCATGCTGTTAAATCCACATATTTGTTGAACCACTTTGTCTTTGCAGTGGTATTTTCCCACTTTCAGCTCCTTACAACATCTGGACAAGGGACGCATAGTGTAAAGGTTTTTTTATTTTATTTTTTTTTACCTTTTTAAAAATACTTTTAGCAGCGCAGTCTCTGCTGTGAATAAGCTGCGACAGGTGAAAACGTGTCGGCATCCCTCTCAAAACACGTGAGGACCTCCCTTGACTCAGGAACAGACTTTCTGATGAGCTTCTCTCTTCTCGTCTCCTCGTCGTCTTGTTTCCAGAGTCGTGCTTTTTCTTTGCAGGGAGTGTGGAAAGCACAAGTTAACCAACAGATCTGCGTGTCAATAAAAAGGGATTTCTTAATCTCTTAAATTATGTACAGCATGTTTCTTATATAAATATATATTTAAAATACAAATCTATTTTATTATTATTGGAGTTTGGGTTATTTTACATTGAAGACACTGTGGAGGTTTTGGGGAGGGACTTTAGTGTTTACCCGTCAGAGGAGCGCTGCGTGGAGAGAGGCACTGTTCCAGTTGAAATGTGCAGTTTGGGAAGATTCAAATACTTTTGCACAAAATGTATCATACGCCATCACACTTTATCATTTTATTATTTCAGTTATTTTGGGAGGGGAGTCTTTTATTTAAGAACTTTAAGTGGATGTTCAATGTTCTGTACAGTTTTTTTATGTGTTTTTTTTCTGCTTTTCTTTCTCCTATTTAAATTAAAGGTTTTTGTGTCATCGTTTGCAAATCAACTGCTGTGAGTAATTAATTTTTCCATTTAATTATTTGCACGGGTAATCCTGAAACTTTGCCTTAAACCTTAATTAGAATTTTAAAATTCCCCTGCATTCGCTGGCCAACGAACTTTCTGTCGGAGGCTCTCGCTTCCTCAGTTTTGAAGCTAGACTGAAGACCATTATGAAACTATATGAAACCTGTCAACTATTGATACCAGCCATGTCATGCCAGCTTGTTGGGAAGGAGGCAGTACCGTAAGGGAAAACTAGCATGGCAATTCCCAGATGGGTCCCTTGACCTCTCACCTCAAGATCTGTAAATTATAATGGGTTCTATGGGTACCCAAAGTCTCCCCTTTGCAGACATGACACTTTAGGCAAAAACCATGCAGTATAAATGTCTTATTTAGCTTACTGAAGTCCCTATACACCATGAACTGGGTATGACTAGAAAGCTGACGTGTGGATCCAATGAGCCGAGTTCTATTCATGTGTGCTGAAGTCCGGCCCCTCTCCAAGAGTTTGGTTCCAGAACGAGCGCTATGCACGGAGCTAAGCCCAACTATATGTCTTCGGTATCGCTCCACCTCCCCCACCTGCTCCAGTTGCTTCGCAGCCAGAGAGGTGACATTCCACGGCCTTTGAGTCAGTCTGCAGTGCCAGGGGTCACACGCCAGGTTCCCACCCTCACCCGCCGGCCAGCCGCATCACATTGCAACCAACGCCAGTACATATTCCTGCGAGTGGTGGGCCCACAGGGCGGCGGCTCCATGAAAAGGTTTTTGGGCTGTGCTTCCCCGAGCCCGCTGTGCAATGGTGTGCTTATCCAGATGGGTATTTTATAATAGATTTCATAATGCAACCAAAGTTAACCGCACCGTCGACTTCTTTAAAGAAAAAAAAAAGATCATGTTAGTCTGATTTATGGCCAAAAAGAACAGATTCTGTGTTTTGAGATTAGACATATTTGAAGTTGAGTATGAGTTCTTGGGTATGAGTGGCGGATGTGAGGGTTTAAGTACTGATGTCTGATATCGGCAACATATCTCAGGTACAGATGGAGGCTTGTCTTCTAGTGCATTTCTAGATAAATGACTAAAGCCAGGGGAGGCTGAGCGCCCTCTTATTATCATGTACACTTAATGGCCTCCAGATTAAACGGGAATTTAAAAAATACATGATTGTGTGGCTCAATTGTAGATTCTTTTATAAATCAAATACAACACCTACTTTAAACATATAGGCATTTATTTCAAAATGTGTGCTGTTGAACAGTAGATACAGTGGAGGGAGAAGTGGCTCGTCCATAATTTAAAAAAAAATCTATTATCTCGACGAAACAAAACGTTTTGAAAGTCTTTTGTTTGAACCCCGGGCTGGAGCATCTCTTTGTCTTTTTTCAAATTCCTGTGAGTGTACAAATCAAACAAATGAACGCTTCATCAGGGACGGAGTATATCGAATCTCATTGTAACACTCCTCCTCTTCTTTGCCCTCCCTCCACCTCCCATCCTGTCCTGTGCGATGGAGCCACAGCACGAGCACCAGCAGCGCCAGCAACACCAAGCTCATGGACAAGGTGAGCAGCACCCCCTGCAGGAGGCCCGAGGAACTGTCTGGGGCTGGAGACAGACAAAAAGCAGCCAGAGTAAACAAGAAGAACAGGAAGGTAGAGGCCGAGAGGATGATGGCTGAACAAAGAGGCTCTTACTTGTGTAAATGGACAGGTTGACGTAGCAGTTTTCTGTTCCTAGGAGGTTTTTGGCAGAGCAACGATACAGGCCGGACGTCTGAGATGACACATTGACAATCTGGACGGAGCCTGACAGATCCCCTGAGAGAGATAAGAGAGACATCGATAGCTGTGACGGGGACAAGGGGGCAAATTAAATATGTGCTCCGGTTGCATTATGGGAATTGTAGGGTCCAGGTTGTCCATTTTCTTTAATTTTTTTGTTTTTGTTTTACTAAACCATACTCTAAAAGTCAGGTTATCTCAGTATCTGCTGCCTTGATTTGAATCCCAACATTATGGAAATGCAATACTAAAATCTTCTGAACGCTGTCACTTTGAAATAAAAAGTTGAATACTGAATCCGCTTGATGTAGGATGTCACGTTGTCTCGTACATCACTCTCATAACAACTCCCTGACATTTTTTGCTATATTTAAGAACTTCACCAGACTCTAAAATAAAAGTGAAGACCTCCACACAAGATGATTATGATTGTGTGTGTGCGTGCGTGGCACTGACCCTCCATGTTGATGGGAAGTGCGATTTCTTCTGGATTCAGTTTATCCCAGCGGATTTCTGGACTGGGGACGCCCTCCGTCACCCAGCAGGACAGCGTGACACTTCCTCCCATATCAACGTCTCCGTCCCACTGGCACACGGGCAGCGAAGGCGGCGCTACAAAAGTAATCAGGAGATGAGTTTCTAAAATGCAGTTCTGAGGTGGAACAAATAGATGCAATCATTTCAGGGTTTCAATGCTCCACTGTTGAGGTCACATGCAAAAAACATTTCAGAACAGTTTATTTTTTTCCATTTCCATTAAAATGATATTATGTCTACAATTCTATCCACAATAATCTACAAGCTGCATTTCTCTTCGAGTAGTTTTTTGTGAATTGTTTCTCTGGAAGTGTTTCACAATAACTGTAACGTGAACATAATAATAATAATCTGTGTGGCTTTACCTGCAGTCGGCACAGCAGAGGTGCCTTGAGTTCTAACATCAGTATGTTGAGCAGATTAAATGTTTATCATGTTCACTATCTTAGTGCTGCATGTGAGCGTGCTAAGATTAGCTAATTAGCAGTACATTGCAGCTGAGATTGATGGGAATTTAATTAGTTGTGTCGGCCTTTAAATCAAAGCACTGAGAAAAAACTGTTATGAACTGATGATATAAATAAAATAAAACAAGTTGTGAGTCATTGCGATTTGTCCTCTGGGGATCATGAATGTCCGTAAAACATTTTATGGCATCCATCCAAAAGTTGCTGGAATATTTCACTCTGGAACAAAGTGGTGGGTCCCTACTATCATTCTCTCTCATTCCCTTCTCTTTGCACTATAAACAAAACCCACAGCAGTAATAGCAAATATGAATATTAGAGTCTAATTCACAGTATATTATACAGTGACAGTGCCATTGAACTGCCTTACTGTCACAGAACTGGACAACATGGGACACACTTACCCAGAACACTGAGCTCCAGCTCTCCGATGCCGGGGTCCGCTGTCTCCGGCGGGTTATTGACCATACAGCGGTACGTACCAGCATCTGATACGCGTGTGTCATTCAGGACAATGTCTGCACTCCAGGGAATACCTGCAATACGTTTACATGAAACGATACTTTACTTTATCCCGTCTTCAATTTCTAAACTCAAACTGAAATGATTATATATATATGAATATATTTTTTATATGAATAAAAGGGTTTAACTCGGCATACCTGTAAAACCCACCCTGCCAATGAATGAGAGGTCTTCAATCACCTGTCCGTGGTCGTACACGATCACCTAGACGTGACACAGTCATTGATGGGTAGTCAGACCATACACATCTTTAGTTCCACAGGAGGTATTATGAGGACGTTTGTATCAGAATCATCCATTCAGACCTGTATTGGGGTTTCAGGACTGGAGAAGGGAGCCAGAGTCCAGATGACGTTGAGTCTGGAGAGAGGGCTGGAGGTGAAGAAAGAGCAGGGCAGGACCACAACATCCCCTTGAACCACCTTGACACTAGATTCCCTCATGGTTACCCTGAGTGCAGCTGTGTTGATTTAACAACATGGGAAAGGACAAACGCAAACGAGACGGGTCGTATCAGTTACATATAATCATATAATCAGACACATTTCATTTCTGGGGTTATTTCTTAAATTTCCATCATGTCTTTTTCTCCTTTTAACTTCCTCAGTTCCCCTGTTGACGTGCAGATTGCACCCTCTCCTCCTTCATTACTGAAATATTGGCCCCCTCCCTTCCCCCTCTCTGTCGTCCCCAGGCCTTTTGTGTGTGTGCGCGTGCGTGTGCGTGTGAGTGTGGGAAATCAGCACGCATTTTAGTTTGTTAATTACACTTGACAGCTTTGAGGTTGAGCCAAACCGATCACAGACTGAGTGGAAAAACAACCCACTTCACCAGGATGTGTTCATGAACATAGCGTCAAACCTCAACAATGTCTGCATGTCGTTGATCAATAGTCTCTCAAACGTCAGTCTGTACAAAGCCTTTCAAATCACTCAGTATGACAAACACGGGCTTTATATAAGGAATGTTAAAGGGCTGCTTTTCAAGCGCACTAAATGCAAATGTGAATATTTTGTTAACGAGTCTTCGATGTGATTAAAACCCTTTGTCTATGCAGTCTTCCATTGCTAGTAGGATATTTAAATTGTAATTCTAAAAAACAAACTTTGAGTATGCACGTCAAAATAATCTGCAATTTGAAATCAGTTATCTTTCCAAATAGCACAGGGGTTCGGGTCTAGATTATAAAGGTCTGTCGTCTCTGTATTCCCAACAGACTAACGAAATTTAAAAAAAGTATAACTTATTTTATATCTTCCACCAAAACCTAAGTGAGTCATTACAGACAAGCAGCAGCAACTCACGTAAGCTTTGCAGACCCTTCAAACACTCGAAGCTACTGCAGTGTGTACAAAAATGATCAAAACGTCTCATTTTGTCTCCCTGAATTTGTGTCAAAGCTCAAGACACTCCACAGGCCGACTCACCATTTTCCAGAGCAGTGAAACACACACACAGGGTCCAGAGCATGCATCTTCCAGAAGAACCCATAGCTGAGAGGACGCAGAGACGAGAGGAAGCGCTCGCTCCCCCCTGTGTACACGAGCTGGTGGCCAAAAACAACAGTCATGCGTGATTAATCTATTGAGCAGTACAACCAACCCCACCCTCCTCTTTCACTCTCACTTTATTCTCCGCCTCATCACCTCCCACTGCCTGTTTGTAATGTTGTTAGATTATAATTTCTCATATAGCGTATGTCCAACCTTACAGCAGTGGCAGCTACACTGGGTCAGCTTGTCTAATTAGTTCATGAAACATAAGTTACCGCCATAATGCGCATGATGCTGCAGGGTGATATGCACACAGTGTATGTAGTGCATAGCGGCTGGCTTTTGCTGGCATTGATGCATTCTAAACATTTTCTTGATTCAGTAAATTGTTTTACTTTTGTGATAAATAATTTGAATGTTTATCCGAAGCGTGATACAATTTAATGTGACAGTCGTAAAAGTAGAGTGTGGCTGAGCAATTTCAGTGACACAACAATATCAAAACTCCTGAGTATTAAATAGAGTAAAAGTGACTTTCACTACTTTTTAATTCAACTTTTCTGAGGGAAGAATTGTGTTTCTTTTTTCCTTCATTTTCACAAAAGCTACATACTGGTAGTCTGTTTTTAAGTAGCATTTTTTGTAATTATTTTCATAATTGCTGGATTGATTAATGGACTAATAGGGAGAACCTGCAGAACTATACAAAAGAAAATCATAATCCATCAATTAATTTATAAAGTTACTTCTCAAAGATAAAAATTTTATGCTTTTGTCGTTTTTATTGCTAGAAATTCAATGTCTTAGACTCCGGGAAATATAACAGGCACTGCTGAAAAAAGGTATTTCAAACTGAAACTAATACATTTATTTAAAAAAAAACAAAAAAAAAACAATGATGAATAATGCATTTTGGAGATAAAATTACAGCCTTAATGTACTTTAATGTTGTCAAATATACCTCAGCTATCGTTTCTAATCTTTCTTTTTTTTTATTTTGCAGTGGGGTAACAGAACCCTGTGGAGTCCCAAATCAGCTTTACACTTATGCGTGCACGGCGATTTATGTATTCAAGGCAGTTAAGGAGGGCTGTCACCGTCTGGTGTAGGAAGAAAAGATTAGTTTTTGACACAGCAAGGCATCTGGTGATAAGGACATCATCATCTAAGTTATAACCCATGGGCTAAACAAAATGCTGTCACGGCTGCTTTATGATGGATTTGCATAAAATGTGTTAGTTATTCATGACCCACATAACTCGGTCTGTCTGCCAAGTCCTCCAGTGATCATCTAAATACGCTCCAGCGTAGTTTAGCCTCACCGGTCTCAATCAAATGTCACATGTTCAATTTGAGTCAGTGGAACTATAAAGCAGATTTAATTAGCCCCAGATGGTAACATGAGGAAATTGCTTTATACAAATGAGCATTCTGATGATTTTGGGAGTGTCTTAATGACTAGACTGTCATTGGGTTATACATGGCTTATTGGCAACAGCGGTCCACTAAGGCTAAATAATAACCAAAAACAAATTAGTGTAGTGTTGGAGCAGAAAAGGGCCAGGAAATGAAATAAATTATATTTCACTTGAATAAACACAAGAGATAAAGATTAAAGTCAGGCTGGACTAAAAAAGGTTTCTTGAGGCAAAAGCTGCAAAGCAACTTGTGACTTTTTCAGGCGTTTAAATTTGACCTTTTATTATGTTACTTCAATGATGTCTGTTGTTTGAACCCTGCCAGCCTCCTCTTTCCTTTATTAATTTACATACATGTTACAATGGTGATTTCATATGTTGCTGATATAAGGAAAGCCAGCACTTTAATGTGACAATTTTGCAGATGAAATCCAAAACAAGGAAATGTTAATGAGGAAGGACTGCAGGCGTATATTTACTTCATCCATTAAATATACAGCATTCATTACAAAGGCTGAGGCAGGGCAGTGTTTTGGGAGTCGTAGTTTCAGATTGTCTGTGATCACACTGAGTTTAAATTAGGCTGAATTTATAAAAAAGCAAAACCAAAGAGCATATCGCACAAGATTGAGTCCAATTTATTCAAACAAATAACATCCAGCACCAGCTTTGTGCGTTGCAGCAGTGAAATATAGAATATTTCAAAAGGTAAGTTTCTGAAACAAAAACATAAATTGGCAAAACTGTTCAATACTTCCTTTAAGAGTGTTTGTTATCAATCAGGACTGTACAGATACTAAATTAGGCCTCAACACAGCTCTGTTATTTTATCCCAACAACATTGGCGTTTATATATAGATATATACACAGCACTGTGATCAACTCACAGTGAAGAATATACACACTGTAGCGCATCAATCCACTTAAAACACAAAACAATTTCTTTTAATTGTGTCTCTCTGTGTGTGTGGCCACTAAACAGGGACAGAGGTGTGTGTGTGTGTGAGAGAATCTCAAAGTTAACATATTCAGTGCCACCCTCGCTCCATCACAACCCGTTCCTCAAAAGACTGGAACCACCAGATAGCTCCACTTCCCATCATCTTCATCACATTCACACAAAATCACAGTCAAAACTGTGTAGAAACACAAACACACACACACACACACACAGACACGCGCGCGCGTTTGCACACACACGTTTTGGGATAAATATGTTCGCTGGTTGGACACGTAGCTCTTCCCTTTGAAAACAATATGACCGGTCTCTACTGTGGGATAGATTCTACCTAATTCTCGTCTCTTAAACAGGGGCCTCAATAAATAACGTACGAGTGAGAGAAGAGAAAGACAGACAGGACAGACAGCGAAAGAGAGGTGAGTGGCGTCAGTTCTGCCTCTTCCTCTTCAGGGTAACTGGGAGTGACCTGGTGGCAGGCTGGCCAATCACAGGAGGATCCAGACCAGTTAGACCAATCAGATCTCTTCAGTGAGAGGCCTCTGCCTGTTGCTGCAGTCTAACGGCAGTTCAGTCCAATCACAACAGCATGGTGACGGGTTTCTCCAAGAACTTTCGGAACTCTGCGAGCCACTGCGCGCCGACCGCTCCGTCCACCACCCGGTGGTCGCAGCTCAGCGTCACCGACATCATGCTAGCGACGTCGAACCTGCAAAATTCAAACGCACGCGGCATCAGATTTTAATTCGGGAACACAATGTGTCCGAACGTGGCGATAGATGTGTCGTCATGACACTGACCCTTTTTCGTTATCAGCAGGCATCAGCCGTTTCTCTGAGCCCCCAACGGCGAGGATGCAGGACTGAGGAGGGTTGATTATCGCGGAGAAGTTCTTGACGCCAAACATTCCCAAATTAGAGATTGTGAATGTACCTCCCTGGTGGAAAGAAAACACGTTAAAAAAAGGGCCGCTTCAATTTGCTGGTTCACTAGATAGATGAAATCTGCATAAAACTAATCATTCCACATTGCTTATAATTAAAAGAAACTACATTTTACCAAAGGAATTGGATTATGTGTTGTACCTGGAACTCATGTGGCTGCAGTTTGCCTTCTCTTGCTTTGGCAGCGAGAGCCGACACATCGGAGCTGATGGCAGCCAGTCCTTTGATGTGGGCGTTAAAGACTATGGGCGTGATGAGACCGTTGGCTGTGCTCACTGCGACGCTCAGGTCCACCACGTGGTTCCTGGAAACAATTTTAATCAGTACTGATGAGAGCACAGACATTTGGTCAAGGTGACTTTGTTTCTTGAACTAAGGAGAGTTGAACCAATGCCTGTGCTGTGAGTGCCTCCTACTGCCACATTAGTGCAGTTACACTTTTAGAAAGTAATAGTCAGTAAAAAGATCACAGTATTATTCTTACAATGGCACACTTTTTCTTTTGTACCCCTACTTTTTTGTTAAAGCTGTGATACTGATGTTGTATTCACCTTGTGTGTCTGTGTGTGAGCATCATTGGAAACATTTAATTCGGCTTGACCACTAAGCAATTTGCACAGCGACGCATCCATTGGTTCATTCATTTTGATTTTTAAGATGCGAGACAAAATGTAAAGACGCAAAAAAACAAACAAGACAGGTTTATTTGATGAAAAGACTTTGATTGATGGAGATGAATTGTTGATAAGTTTGTGTTTATGTACTATGACCAGTTTATGTCTGCAAGTCGCAAGTCAAGAGAACATATTTCCTGTTTACTGAATATATTGCATGTGTTTTGTGATGCCTGTTTGTGTATTTACTCACTGGCGGATGACCGTATCCATCCAGGAGGAGTTGCACTCGGGTACTTTGAGGCAGGCCAGAGCGCTGGCTTTGATGATGAAGTCATTCACACTAATCTTGATATTCTGGGCTTTCACCTCCTGCAGAGAGAAGGCACGGTTGTTTGAAAGTCACAGGAAATAATCATTTTAGTTCTGTCCTTCTGCTACATGTCTATTTGCAAATAAAAACTCACAGCATTGAGATCTTTCCGAAGCTCGATCACTTGGTCCATGTTGACATCGACAGACAGATAATAGTGGGGAATCGTCTGTTTGGACTGCATCAACCTCTGAGCGATGACCTGCAGGAGAGATGCATTTTTGCACTGAAGCATTGATCCATAATTCATCATGGAATAAGGTGTGTTAGTTGAACTTGTGTTGATAAATGTGTGAGTGCCTGTTTTCAGTGCAAAACGTGGAGGTAAAAGTCAAAGATGACAAAGCGACACTCTTCGGCCCCCTGAGGACGTTTGCCTCCCAGCATTCAATAGCACTAGCACCAAGTCAGGAATTATACCTGACTGCTATCAGAGGAGAGGAGGAGGCCCTCATCCAACACAATGGACCTCCAAAAGTCAGGTGTGCGTTTACTGTCACCTTGCGGATGTTGCTGATCGGCACGTCTGTGTAGGTCCCAGCTGGTGCAGCAGGAGCTGCAGCGGGTGCAGAAGCAGCCGGAGCTACGGCTGGAGGGGGAGCAGCAGCTACGGCCTGCCAACGGAAATAATGTGACTTACATTTTAAATGAATTAAAACAATACCTCGAGGCACATACAACAGGGCATTAGAATGTTGATGACTTGAAGATGTAAACATTTTAGCCTTTTGTAACTTAATGAACCCTGGACACAAAAAAAATGCCGGAAAACAAAATGTAAAAGTGTTCTTCACAATTTCTAACGGTCTTCAAATTGCAGATTTTGTTTGAAACCAATGGTTCAAACTCAAAGGAAATTAACTATATAAAAAAGGAGAAAAAACAGTGAAAAGCAGTTATGTCCATCAGGCAGAAACAATAAATGTCTGGCATTGTTTTGCTTCATGAATGACATAATGATTTTATTCATTATTAAACAGCAAATCGTTTGAGCACTACAGTCTTATATTCAACGACTGGATAGGAAAAAACAATAATGAAAGTTCAAGTTGTTACACATGATTAAACATGCATTGCTTATAGTCATATAATAAAGTGTGAGCTGCACTTACGGGTGCAGCCTTTGGTGGAACAAAGCTGTCAATATCCTTCCTGGTGATGCGCCCATCAGGACCAGAGCCTGAACAGAAAACAGCACAATGTGCAGTCCATAAATATACTTTACCATTGCTTTCTCTCGCTCTAATTCATGTTCTTGGTGTCTTGGTTACTTACCGCTGACCTGTGCCAGGTCAATTCCTTTCTCTGCAGCAAGTTTCTTGGCGAGCGGGCTGGCAAACACACGGCCCTTCCTGGGAGCTGCTACTGGTGCAGCGGCTGTGGGAGCAGGGCTGGGTGCTGCAGCAGCTGGAGCTGCAGCCTGGAACATTAACACAAAACATAAATCGCAGCCATGCCTGTACAAGCCATCTCAAATCGGAATATAGGCAAATTCAGGACGTTTTGGCAGTATTTGGGTACAATGTTCACTTGGTGTCTCACCGGCGCTGGAGCTGGAGCTGGTGCTGGTGCGGATACCTCTGCCACTCCAGTCTCGACATAATCCTTGAAGGCAGCGATGTCACTTTCTTTCTCTACAATGATGCAGAGCGGCAATCCCAGGGGAACATCCCGAGTTCCCTCTGGCACCATGATTTTGGCCAAGTATCCCTCCTCCTGCACCTCAAAGCCTGCACACACAAACACAGGAGCTTTTCCTGTTAGGCTGCTATGCAGGATTCAAGACAGTTGTAACAGTGATTATTCTGGCATGATAAAATAAAACAATAATTTACTGAAAATTAATTAATAATAATAATGAATCTGCAGTGCACAGAGCAAATAAGCTGAAGTGTTAGGTAAGTTTAGGTTTACCGATGGTCGCCTTGTCAGTCTCGATCTCAGCCAGCAGATCGCCTTCACTCAGCTTCTCTCCCACCTTCTTCTCCCAGCGCTGCACTGTTCCCATCGTCATGGTGGGAGAGAGGGCAGGAAGTGTGATCTGCAACACGCACAAGTTTAAGCAACAGGAGAAATTATGTAACTGTGACCTCCCCAGTTCAAGTCTGTGCAGAGACATTTGAAAGAGCAAAGTCTGACAAATTAAAGCTTCTTGGATTCGCCTGATTAAATTATAAAATCACGTTCCTACTTAAATATGATACAGTCTTCAACTGATAACATTTGTTTTTTTTATTCTCAGCATCATTGGCCACCTGGACAGCTGGATGTGACATGAGAGGGGAGCCCTCAAGTTCATGTGTCAAAATCAGCGAGAAAAAAAAGGAAGCAACCACAAAACAGTTGCAAATAGATATTTCTGCTTTTTGCAAGCCAATTGTTACTTTGTTGTTCAGATCAATAACTAACCAGAAGAACTACTGATGCTCACATTGACCAAGAAGTACAACTTATTACAAATGGGCATATTTTTCATGACGGTATTAAAAAATTAAAAAATCTCTGGTTAAATCTTGCCTTTGTCATCAACATAAAAAGGTCCTGACAGAATAATTTAGGTACGGGTAAATATGGAATCACTATTAAAACATTGACATTTTATTTGACATGCTTCCTTAAAACTGACAACATTTCAATCTTCTTCAGGAATTATTCAACAGAGCTAACAACTTAATACCAACATTTTAAAGTTATCTTTAGAGACTTGACAACACATAAAACATTTTTAACATACTCTTGTAATTCAATAAACTTCCAAAGAAATATTCTGATAAATGCAGAGCAGATGAGAAATATTTTTTTAAGTATTGAGTTTCACTCAAATAAATCTTAAGCCAATATGTACACATGTTATGTGACTGTAACACCTTTCATGATACTATTCTGATGGCAAACATTTAGTTTATTAAAATCGGACTGGTGCCGTGGAATTGTTGTTGTCGGCATGTTTATCCCAGCATGCGCTTCACTGCGGTTGAATATTTTTGGATCTGACATCGAAAAATCAAACGTCTCTGAATAACTTTACTCTGCTGCCATGCTCCAACATGCAGTGGACACAATGATCACTTCACATCCCATCTCATCTCATCCTCTACACACCTGACCGTACTTTGTTTATGTTAGAACAAGCCTACCTTCATGTGTGGGGGGTAAGAGCTGCCCGGGGCTGCAGGGGGAGCGGCAGCAGCAGCAGGAGAAGGAGGGGAGGCAACTGGTGAAGGACTGGCCCCGGCTGCTTGAAGAGACTCCAACGTTACGTCCTTAAAGGCTGCGATGAGGTCAGGGCTGCAGGGAAACACACACACAAATATTAGACATATGTTTACACAAAGCATAACCACATATAGACGAAAGGACAAGGTGTCTCATTTATGAAACCGCATTAAATATTTGTATATGTAGAAGTGAAAAAATGTACGTATGCCAAATGATAGTCTGTTTTGTAAAATATTACACCTGCCAGTGAGCAATTTCCTCTTATAAATCTCAAATCAACTTGTAAATGTGCATAGAAACAAGTTTGGTATCACTGTAGCTACCAAAAGGAAGGCTAAGAAAAGGAAATGTTTCTGACACTGAAATTGAGGTGCATGTGAGTGAGGTAGTCCATGAACACTCATTCACTCCAAATACTTCCCTTCACATAGTCCAGTGCCATCATCCAGCATTCTGAGTGTCACTGCAGTATTTATACGTTTACAGCAATATGACTGATTGCTTCCAAAATGATCGTGGTAATCAGTATATCGCCCACCCTGGGTATCATTTGCAAAAGGAACTTTGATAGTTAAACATGTATTTATCTATTTAAATTGTGTTATGGTGAACTTGGCCGCCATTTTGATTAAAGACTCGTAATTAGGATATGAAGTGTCACGGTTGAGTGAGAGTTATCACAGGCTATGTTTCCAGATTTTGCTAATTCACACAATCCATATATGCAGGTGAGCAAAATGTGGCAGGTGAGGTGACTGGAGAAGTGTGTGTGCACGTGAAGTGGCCGAACCTGTATGTGGGAGGAAGCAGGAGAACCCAAAGAATATTGCAGACTAATTAGAATCAGACAATTATTCTATAAAATGAGATCATCTTAGTTTCCAACTTGTAGTTTACATTGTCGAAGGACAGAAATGTACCTGTCAACCGTGATGCAGATTACAGCTCCAATGTTGACATCTCTGGTCCCTTCAGGAACCAAGATCTTTGCCAGATAGCACTCCTCCAGTATCTCAAAACCAACAGTGGCCTTGTCAGTCTCCACCTAGAAAAGACAGAAACATTTTTTAAATTCTGTAGTGATGATTTCACACAAAATATGAGAACACACAAACGAGTCCTAACCTCAGCTATAAGTTCGCCCTCGCTGATTTTTTCTCCCTCCTTCTTCTCCCAGCGTGCGATTGTTCCCGTCTGCATGGTGGGTGACAGCGCAGGAAGCTCCACCTGATGAAGACAAAAAAATTCAGGTGAGTTATGAGGAAGCATCATATTTAAACAAATATTGTCATTGTAGTGTATAATATTGAAATGTGAAAGGGGGGCTAGAGTTCAACATGACTATTAAAGTTCCAGTCAGAGTGTGTTAGGTTTACATGCATCCTGGTGCGTACCTACTGGTAATTAAGGGAGAGTCTTGATTTAGTGAAACTATAGTAAAACTGATGAGCCTGAGTTCCATTATTGTTTTACTTCTGGCAGCCAGCCTTTCCGTTTGGCCCCCCAGTGGTGCCTATTCACACAGCGAGTGAATGTGCTACATCAAAAACATAGAATAACGTATACATGTGTAATAATGTAAACGCACACATGACAGGACCCATGCTGGTGTTACTGGTTTAAGGGGGCACTTTGTAACTCAAAACTGAACGTATGTACGTCATATACAACTGATTAACGGCCAAATGACACCGACCCAAGTCCCAATGTTGCCACCTGATGACATACAAATAACATTTTGGAAATGTCATAGTTAGGAAACACTTGCAAAATAAACGGTACAGATTCAAGCTCGTGCAGCATGTCGGTTTAGCTTGTAGACGAGTGACAGGAGTGTGGTCGGTACATCGCGGTGCCATTTAACCCGCCCGCTCCGGAGGTCACGCTAGCTGTCATGCCTGTGACGTTACCTTCTGGTGCGGCGGCAGGCTGTAGAAACGCGAGCCCGGGTAGCTGCCAGCCAGCTGGGGACACCGCAGCAGAGCCCCACCGTGTCTGAAGCCGGAGCCCAGAGGCGCTGTCCGGGACCCCGCTCCGCAGTGGAGCCGCTTCAGAGAACCGACGCCGGGCACGGAGCGGGAGCTGAGCATTGCAGGCCCGACCGGGAGGGCACGGGGACAGTGCAGCCCGGCGGACGGCCTGAGCCGCAGGACGAGACGAAGCATTTTGCAGCGGTTGGAAACACTAAACGGAGCTGTTGAATTATGTATTTGTCGCACACCCGCATCAGATGTGTCCTGGCACTGGGTGTCTCTGTGCCTCGAGAACTCCTCACTTTCTAATGACCTCCTTCAGTCCAAAACACAACGTTTTACGGCTCCCCTCCTTGTCCTGCCGTAGAGTCGAAAGCGGCGTCGTAAACGTGTCGTAAACTGTGTCTATTCAAATTTCAACCACCCAATACCACCGCGAGGCTGAATTTGACGTAAATGCTAATTATTGTCGGATTTTATAATAGACATTCATTCATAGTTCAAACTAGAAATATTATTCAACGCCATATTTGAAAATTGATCTGCAATATATGGAAGCCCGTTTCTCATAATTATGAGATAGCATCTCATTATTATGAGATAGTAGCTCATAATTGTGACTTACAGAATCTTATTTTTTTTTTATCAAAGTGGCGGAAACGGGTTTCCATAGCAATAAGTTTGTTCATCAAATAATAGATTTTAGTTGTAGTTGTTTTGTAAGACGTGCCAACATTTTCTGGTTCTAGCTTCTTGAATGAATGAATGAAAAGTACTTTATTAATCCCCGAGGATAATTTTTTTTTGCCGTAGTAGCAGCATCCCACACTTACAGACATCAATGAAATAAACTAAACTAAACACAAAAAATAAAATAATTAAAAAATAAAATAAAATAAATACGAATAAGGATAACAGATATATAGAAGAATAAAAAATATGTATGTAACAAATGAATATATATATATATATATATATATATATATATATATATATATATATATATATATATATATATATATATATATGTGTGTGTGTGTGTGTGTGTGTGTGTGTGTGTGTGTGTGTGTGTATAGAAACATACATAACAAATAACTGCAGCGTATTCAGAGATTAAATTAAATGCAAACGGAAATTAAATGAAATGCAGTGTATTCAGGGGGTTAAATTAAGTGTGAACGAGAATTAAATTAGATTAAATGTAAACAGAGTGCAAATGTGCAAAATATGTAAAATATATGTAACATATATAACATATATACATGAGTGCAAGATGTATATGTGTACAGTGAGAATTAGTCCACTGATCTGGCCTGGGGAGATTTATTGATTTATTCTTAAACATATAATATTTGGTAAGTTTGTTTTGTCTTCTCCAATTATTAACAGTGTATTTGGGGTCTTTGGACTGACATTTTCGGCATCATTGGTAACTTTGACTGAGCAAGAATTGTACATCATGCCCTGTGTGTTTAAGCTAAATTGGTTTGGCTGACAGGGGCCAACATCCCTAAAGAACACACTTCCAAAAGCTAGGAAGGTTTTCATTTATGGTAAAATATTTTTAAATAATGAAAATTAATATTTTTAAGTGATGAAAATGAAAATGCATGTTAATCTTTTAAGGAAAAATTTAACTGGCAAGAACTGTCTATCAATAGCCATGTATTTGTACAACTCTCATAGACACCATAAAAACGAATCATCATTTTAAAAACAAAATTTTATTTTAAATGATCTGTCTTGCTAACATTCAACAACTGTCTTTTTAACAGACGGTAACCATATATTATAACCATCTCACAAGAAAATTGTACATTTTACAGTACAGGCAGTTATGGCATTCAAACATGTCGATATAAAAGTAGACTGATGCATATTTCAGTTGGCTTGTTAGTAAAGGCAAACACATTGATAGAAAGATAGAAGCAGAGTGAAGGAAAACATATGAAAGGTCCATCATGATGTCACACCCACACACACACACACACACACACACACACACACACACACACACACACACACACACACAGACACACACACGCACGCACACACTTCTTATACACAGTCTATAGGCACACATACCATAAATAGTGGGATGGTCTACTGTTCCAGGTCAAAAGTCTCCTTTAAATGGCTGATGTCAAATTCACAACTACAGCATCTTTTTAACAGGAGCAGAAGCATTATTCTAATCTCACAGGAATCTCTCTTTAAACAAATAAGAAAAAATAGCATTACAATTGAGGACAGAGTGAAAATAATTTTACACAAATGTACAAAACTATTTCATAAAGTAAACAAAACCACAGTGTCGTTCATCTGCATTTCTACATGAACATTCCAGCATTAATTCAATTTCACTAAGAGCAGTTCAGTTTGAGACTGACATTTAAACCCACATCTGGATTTGGGTCCTATTTAGTAAAACTAAAGTGTTTGTTAAAATATTTTTCATCTGCAGATGGCCGTCATTTCATTGTTCTTCTCTTGTCATCAATCTTGTGCAGCACCAAAACAAAATTAAGTTGTACAAAGTTTGTCTGACTTATTTGTATCCCCCCGTGATAGTTCTAATGTAAAAATTGTATTTCTTTCTCACCCAGAATTGTTTTCTTCTAAATTCTTAGACAATACTGGATAATAAATTGATATTCACAGTTAACTTAAATGTACCGTAACTAAAAAACAATGGTCAATACATATTTCTAACGGCTAATCAGGTGTTTTTTGTTTCATAGACTTCATTCCTGAACAAGGAATGACAAGTGTTACAACCTCAGTACAAAAATCAGTACACACCTCTGGTGTCAACTAGAGAGGAAACACCAACAGAACTGTGGCTTTAGAAAGCAAAAACAATGTTTCTGTCCAGTTTTTTATAACAGTAACATTCTGGCAATAACAAGCACATGATGGAAATAACTGCACCTTGTAAGGCACTGAGCTTAACAGTATTCTTGACACAAGTTAAAGATGTACACGGTCTCCAGAGCGGATTGACTATCAGTGTGGTTTCATACCAGCTGATCAAGCCAAATCTCCTGCTGACATGTCTTACAGTATTTCACTAATAATTCAAATCTCAAAAGTGTCCCCTTGTGTGTCTGTTGAACAGTTGTGACCGGGAGCAAAAACAAAGTGTTAGGTCCTTCAGCTTGCACCTACAATGGCCTAAGACACAAAAGACAATGCCTTGTTTACCATGGAGACTCAGGAAAACGAAGAGAGAGGCAGAACTAGCATGCCGTTACCTTTCCTCTCCGCGGTCTTCTTCTACCCAGGCCACTATTTTCCCTTCCCAGCCTGGAATGATTGCTCCATCTAGAAAAACCTGTACACAGACATTAAGAACATACGATCTTCACATATGACTACTCAGTTCTTATCTTATAATTACATTTAGATTCCTTATGTTTGTTGGAATGCATTTTGCACGGATCAAAGACTATGGATTTCATTCTCCATCTTTAAAAAGTGCAGCACAAAACAGGCAAGTGCTAAAGTTTGCTATTCCTGTCAGAGCCTTCTCTTACCTCTTCTTTCACAGTGCCAAACTCCGGATCCAGGGCTTTGAAGTGGTACCGATAGTTTCCCTCTCGATCTACGGCTGCCTTCACATCCTTTAGAGTAATCTCACCCAACCTGTACAAAGAGACTCACTTTTATTAAGAGTTTGTGGCTTTTATATTGTTTTATTTTTTTTACCTATGGTGTACGAGTCTAAATATACGTGTAAGTATTATAAGCATCACTGCTGGCTGGCAACCAATGGAGACAGACTATGATCACATTCACAACAAAAACACTTAATATAAACGCACATGCGCACGCACATGCACACGCACACACACACCTCTTCGATATGTTGATCATGGAAGGTGTTGGGGATTTTCCGGTAAAATAAAGGATTTTAGTGGAGGCAGAAGAACCATTGTGGGATTGAAAAACCTCTAAAATAAACAACAGAAACATAGTTAGTAAAAAAGCAGAACTGTTTTGTGTATTCGGTGCAGTTAGAAACAACTTACTTGTGCAAGGCCAGGTGTCAGAGTCTGTGTGTTGGCCTTTGCGTCTTGGAGATTTCCCTCTTCCCTGCAGCATTTGGATAAACGTTGACACCCCTTCATGATTTTGAATCTCTACAAAACTCTCCAAAAGTTACAAGAACTAATACGATTTGACAGTCTGAATCCATTTGAAGGCGTACTCTTTCATCTGGTGTTCGTACCCTGTGTGTATGCAGAACATGCAGTCTGTCGATTAGCGATACTATGCCCTGCTCCAGGGTGTCCAGTGTATGGTGCTGTGGGTCGTGGTCTCTGAAGTTATTCCTCAGACTCCGAAGTGAATCTCTGAGAAGCTGAACCTCCTCGGCCTGCTGACAGAAGAAACACCAAAATCCTATCAAAAACACAACAATTATTCAAATTATAGTAATTAGCCTAAATACTGCAAAAGAATATAATTCAAGAGAATGTGAGTGTATAATTGTGAGATGATTGTGAGAAAAATATCAATAGGCCAACTAATTGAACCTTTCATCAATAAAAACAATACTTACGTCTGACATAGACAGAGCTGGATTTCCAGAGTGGGAATGCCCATTGTTGTCTGTACTGGT
Source organism: Clinocottus analis (assembly GCF_023055335.1). Classification (NCBI taxonomy): domain Eukaryota; kingdom Metazoa; phylum Chordata; class Actinopteri; order Perciformes; family Cottidae; genus Clinocottus; species Clinocottus analis. The sequence continues at coordinate 12,997,380 of NW_027176207.1, read as the reverse complement.
GGGAATCTAAGAAAAATAATTTGTGTCATGGCTGCCGGATGCAGACTGAATATGAACCTCAAGTGTTTGTTCAGATTTTAGGGTAGAAAGAGTCTGAAGAGAAACAGTATATTACCTGCACGCTGATGTTATGCTCCAACTCTTGTTGCAATTCGCTCTGCCAAAGAGACACACGATCAGACCGACACTGACATGAACCGGCGAGATCCTAAAACTTTAATAATATATCTACTCCATACCTCGACAGATTAAAGTGACTCGTTAATTTAATAAGTCGAGGAGTAAATCTTCACTTTGCTCTTGTATCAAAGTATATTTTAGTATGAATTTGATGATAAAAGCTCAACTACAACAAAAAAGTCAAAGCAAGACTGTGAAGGGAGTTTGAACCGTGAGTTAATGATTAACTTTTGATCTGAAATACATATAATTGAACTCGACAGGAGATTTTGAGCCCTGTGTAGCTTGTTCAACCTCCCTTTGAAATCCAAACACTGGCTTACATACCTGCTTTATCTTACTTTCTTCGAGCTGGTGTTTGAGTTGCTGCAGCAGTCTGTCCTTCTGTCCCATCTCCTTCTGCACCCCGCCAACCAAAAAGAAAAGGTGCAGTTCATAATTTAGAAAAAACTCGATAAACAGATGCTGTCTCAATAAACATCCGGATGATTAAACTAAGTTACAGAAAAACATTTAAAAGAGAGAGGGATTGGAGTACCTCACCTTGCATTCTCCCCACATCTTGTGACATTCCTCCAGCTTCCACTGTAGCTCAGCCTATGACACATTTTCATAGAGGAGGGTCATTTGCAATACACACCTAAGCTGGACAGTACTTACTGAATACAGTTGTGTAAACAAGTTTTATTACAGTGTTTTGAAGACTTTACATTCAGTTTAAAAAACAAATGGAATAGATTTTGTACATTCTGGTTGTTGAGCTCATCCTTCGTCATGCTGGCTCTGAGAAGCTCTTGCTTCATCTGCAGTATCGAGGCCTCTTGAGTGCACAGTCTCTGCTGCTGGGCGTCCTGAACATTTACAAACCAACACAAAGTCCATACCTTAGCCAGCAAGCAGAATTATATTCAACTGGGTGACAACATAAATAACTGCAGATCTGTCCTAGTCTTACCTTGACTCCCTGCAGGTTTCTCATCTCCTGCTTACAGCGCAACAATTCCCTCTGAAGCAAACAGCATAACAACACCCTCTTAAGTGTGAATTTTGTCTTACAAAAAATATGTTGACAGAAAAGGAAAACAAATGACAGAATTATTTACCTTTAGCTCCCGAGCCTCTTCCATGCTCTGATCCAAACGACTGTGAATGACGACCTGGAAAAAGAGAGAAAAGAGGGATGTGTGTGAGAACCACAATGGACTGAGAAAGAGGGGAAACCGATACCCGTGTCACCCTCTCACATACACATAACCATGCACACACACACACACACACACACACACACAGTAAAGCAACAGAAATGTGATCTATGCTGAACACAAAGAGCTGGTAAAACAAAGGAAAGAAGAGCGTGACACATACGTGAGAGAGCAGGGCAGAAAAAGAAACATAAAGATGGAAAATAGGGATAAAATCTCAACAATAAACGGAGAGACTCTCACTACCAGTTGCTGTTCAGCATTGCCTTGGTCCAAACTCAAAGACACATCCTGTTCATCCTCAGGTAGTGAACCATGCAGCAGCAGAGCCTAAAAAAGAAAAAGGGTACAACATGTGGCACCAGTTCGGAGTGAGGTCGCTGAGTTCAGAAAGCTCTGACCAGTTAAACCAGCTGGTAGGATGTCTGATGCATATAATGCACAGCATAATGCAAATGTCACAGTATCCCATCAGATACCTAACCCACTCTGCACAGGTACTGCAACCAACCAGTTGGAGGCAGTGGAGCAACACAGACATCATCTCTATTTATACACAGAGGGTAGCCAGAGACAAATATCAATATATCAAATGTATAGAAATCAATAGACATGTACCTGTAAAGCTGACACCATTTTACGTGTCTCCTGCACCTCCTTCTCCAAAGTGTCACTGAGAGAATCATCCAATGTCGTCTCCGCCACATCATGAGATGGCTCCACTACACGCACACGCAGCACAGTGTCATCACATGTCCAACAATAGATGTTGAGGTTTACTCATCAAATGGACTGCTGGTTTGTGGCGGGACAGAACTCACCACTGCTCCCTTGTTGTTGGCGGTCTTCCGGCGGGCTGTCCGAGTGGCTGTTGGGTGTCGCTCTCGGGGATGACAGTGGGCTGACGAAGCTGAGGCTCGAGGGGGACAAAATGCGAATTTATCAATTTATTCCTAAGAAACCTGGAAAGTGTGTGTGCATGTTAACATTTACTTACAAACCGTGTTAATGCGCTACTACATATTGATGCAATATATCTGTAGTAATATAGCATATACATCTGTAATGTAATTAAACTGTCAAACTGAATACATGTCCCACTGAAGCCCTGCCTGCACTTTCACAAGTGACAAGAAACCAAGTAATTTACCATAATTAAAATGACTGTTTTCATACACAACATATTAATAGAAACTGGGAAGCCTACAAAGAGGGCGTGTGAGAGAGGAGAGGGAACGGGACGGGCAGAAAAAAGCAACATGAGAATATAACATATTGTTCCAAAATCCAAAATCGCCAAGAGGAGCCCTTTGTCCTTGTGTGCTTCTGCAAATCAAAGCACTGACAAACTGCACGGTGCGTACAGACACTTCATTTCCAGTCTTTTTTTCACATTGCTTTGCAGCACTATAGAATTGTTAGTGTTCGAGAGAAGCATACACTCACACACACAAACACACTGTCTGTTCTTACCATTTAATCTGCGTCCCTCCCATAGTGGGCTACAAGAGGGCTAAACAGTTCATAATACTTCCAAGGAGCCCAAGTTCCACCCTGCAAGCAACCCTGCTCTGACATCAGCATCTCAAAAAACTCATGACTTTTTGTGATTCTCCGCACTCTCACACACCCTGCCCTTCGCCTTCCAGCGAGCTGTCATGGCAACCAACGCAGCAGGCGCTGCTTATCATCTCTCACAGCTCTGTTAAAGCTCTGTTAATCAAACCAAATCTCATCATCATCATCATACCAGTAAGCAATGCATGCATGTCTCTTTATATCACTATAAACAGATAGACACAGGCACGTCTGCACTCACATTAAAACACAGAAAATATTGTGAAAAAAATGAGCACCCCGGTACATAACTGGACATGTGACTGAAGAAAACAAAGGCTGATTGTTCCTGTTTTTCTATCATCTGCTTGTGGTCTGTACATATGTCTTTAAGTACTACACACACCGAAGGGGCAAGTTTTGAGTACTAAAGTCATATGCTCTGTCATGCAGCGATACAAACACATATAAGCACACACAAATAAACCACAGAATAAATTCTATTACTAAGTGTAGGAACTTTTTTTTTTAAACGCAAGATAACAGAGAACTTGAAACAGAATCTGATATTTTATTAGACTGAATTTACAGATTGAACTCTGCAGTATAAATAGCAACAAAGCTTGAAGTTTGAAAACAGTTTGATGTAAAAATTACACAGAATAAAAATCTATTTTTTGTAAAGAAAACGTACAAATGGCAAATGTATGTGCATAATTATACTTTGTGTCATTCGGCAACTTAACTGTAGCATCCTCCTTGATGAATTTAGGCCAAAAAGGTTTTAGTTAGGGTTTAGTTTTACAATTTTTTTAGCCTACATTACAGCCCTGCATTATTCTGATGACACAACCTCACAACATGATCCAGCCCATAATGAGCGAGTGATACTAACCTTGTCCTTCAGGAAACATGTTTCTTATTTGAGATGTTGCATTTGAGAGCACAAAGAGATTATCTCTTCCTCTCTTTCCTCTGAAGCTGTGATGTTCACCTGAATTAAATCTGCCTTATGATACTTGAAATTCTTATATAAAATAAAATTACCTGCTAGGCTGGGGATTGTCCGACTCATCCGGAGCTCCTCTTTCATACTGCTTAACCAGTGCACGAACACACACGTTCTTTTCCACATCCAACCCCCAGCCACTAAAATATGACAGACCAAGCAAAGGTTATTCATTCATAAATAAGAACTGACACCCATAGTTGACAACAAGTGGACCCAGCCTTATTTAAATAGTTGTGAATATGTTATTTTGTCCACCAGAGTGCAGCAGAGAGAACACGTGTCTCTAAGAAATGCTCGCTGTGGCAGAAAGCATTTTGGATATTACAGAAAGACATTGTCAGGGACTTTGTGTTCATGTTTATGATTTTTGTTGTCACCATACCTCTGGAGACGGGTGGCACGTGTAGGCTGTGAGGCATCAAGTCGCGCTGATGCCAGTGCAGCAGCAGCACCTTGTGCTAGTGCCACAGTGGAGAGAGGATTGTGGCTGACAGAGCTGCCTGTCAAACTCCTCCCACTTCCTGCCCTATGGTTGGCTGAGGGTTTGAAATGGGCAGCCAACGCCAGAATTATCCTCATGACAGATTTCAGATTACCATCAACAATGTCTGTGGAAAGAAAGGGAACATATGTGCCTTTAATATTGACCTGGACTTGTTTAGACAATTTGGTATTAACATGGGATGCAGATATAGCCATGTTATAACCATTTTTAAATTGCAGAGACTATGCTGTGAAATAAAGTTTCACAAAACATATGGCTACTGTTTCCTTGATGCACGTGAAGAGACATATATGTGTGTTGTAACACCTGCAGAAAAGGCACCAGTTTTTCTGAGATTTACCTCTTGCGGATATGTGTGGCATGCGTATGTGTCTGGAGGAAATGAATTGCAAGACTTGTGCCACATTCTTCCTGCTCTCCTCTTTGTTCTGTGGAGCAACATAGACCCCTTCCAGCATTTCCCCTGCTGCCAATGGGAATGGAGATTAGAGAAAAAAATGATGATGCACCTAAAGATTAGACATTTACACTTGTACCAAATGAGTATGACCACACTCCAGTTTAGGTATAAATATAAATTGCATTTAAACATTTTTAGCACATTCATTTATATATTTACTATTTAGAACCCCAGAATACTTCTCCTTTCAAGCAAATCCTCATTATATTTACAACATATTTATAATATAACAATACAATACCCTCATTTGTTTATTTAGAAAAGTCATTTCCTGAGAAAATGTTGTTCAATATTTCTTCAATATTACTGTGCCACATGAGCAAAGTGTAATTACCAACTATCTCTATGAGTTGCAGGAGCACCACCCCATCCTGCAGATCATGCCTGAGGTTTGTGATGGGCTTCAGGCCCGGTTTCCTCTTCAGTTGAGAGTTCACCCAGGAAACATAGGCTGCTAGCTGCTGCTGCAACCAATGAATCAGGTACACACATACAATAAACGACAGAGGAACACATACACAACGTTTGGAGTGGGGGCCAAAAAAAGGCAGAGACTATGGGATAACAAATGAGTTCCTTTGTTTATTATGTGGGGACAGGACTATGAGGGAGGGGAGGAGGGAGGGTGGGGGTGGGGGGGGCAGTCCATTGTCCCACTACCGATTGAACATAACTTTTGTTGTGAATGTCAATCATACAATTTCGTGTTCAGTCCTAGATGGCATGGTTCAGTAGACTTCCCATGGATGTAGATTCATCCCTGTATTCCACACGGTTAGGCATATAACTCCATCTTTACCGGTCTTGCTCAGTCACGTGACAGCCCGTCGTCCGAGATACAACACAAAAAACGCACCCCATTTTGAACACAGGAAAACAAACCAATGATGGCTGGCTTGTGTGTGGCTTTTCACAGAGACATACTAACGCTACTTGGTAGTCTTATTTCCTGTTAACCATTTCCTCTAACTAACGCTACTCAACTCACATTAAATAATTGTATTATTCGTCCGAACTTAATAATAACGTTATAAACTAACGTCAACATTAACTTAGTTGGAAAAAAAATTATTGAAAAAAAGTATTCCTCCATTCGTTAAATTGTAGCACTATGCTGTTTTTCCCTTACCTTTTTTCTCCATTACCTTAATAAGCATCAACATGAAGGTGAGCTAACTCGTAACTTTAACACAGGGTGAACGTTACCTCGTTGAAGCCTCCATGGAGAACCTCATCCAGCAAACTTCCTCTGGAAAGTGACGCGATCATCTTTCAACTCGAAACCCCATTGAAGCCGACTTAACTTAGGTAGCTAGTTGGCTTCATTGACTCACACGAAAACGCCAGAAGCAGCGCACGGAGCCCCGTTACTAGCTGCTGCTGTAGTCCAGCAAACGTCAACAAACCGTGACGACCGAGCGAGCGGAGGGAGGAGACGACTACCGTTACTCTGGCTGCTCGGAGAGCGGCGTCAAGCCACCCGACCACTTATAACTTCCGGTGAAAGGTTTCACAATAAAACGCTTTGCCGAACATTCACGGAAACGATATACAGGGGGCCGATTTGGAGGGGAAAGTTGCCACATGCGCTTGTTCATGAATTGCTTAATGCACCCTCATTGTTAACCTGCCACACCCCGAGCCATCCTCTTGTGCGGTGTGCAGGACCACAGGGGTTGTTCAGCTGAACATAATACATGTCTATCAGTTTGAGTTTCACGTCATTCAGATGCAGAGAGACAGGATTTTTTTTAAGAAAACAGTTGCACAGGTCCTTGTGACCCCGGTGACCTCGTAGCTGGCTACTGCTACGACTATTACACACATTGTCTAAAGTAATTTTCTCCCGGGGGCCACACACAAACTTGTACGATCCCAAGTCAGATAAAGAATCAATGAGTCTGGCAGACTAGAGGAATATGTAGTAAGGCAGGATTTGTAAATTAACTAATGTAGAGTAATATTGCCATCAATGGGTGACAGGTAAAGGATTCCAAACAAGGATTGAAGGGTATTTTGACTCAACAGAGATATCGATAAATGAAAATTGATCGACATATTTAAAAGCAATTAGAATGACAGGGAGCCTTAGCATATTATACTTGTATATTCTGAATTCTCACCAGCCGCCTGGATTTTGTGTTCCTTTATATAAATAAAGACATTTACACCATACATGTATGCATACAGTTCCAAAGAATGCAGGAAAGAAAGTGTTTGATGCAATAAATTAATTAACACTAGATGGCAGCGAAACACTTGTTACGTAATTTTATACTGGTACTAGAAAAGTGTTTGTATTCATGATGCCTGTAGACAGTAACAGACCGACAGCTCTTTTAAAAATTTAGCCACTATAATACACATTTTTATACATATTCTTCCTCTGTTTCATATTATTTTTGAGTGCCTAGATTGTCATCCTGTTTATTTTAACCTAAATGTTTACAAATTGAAATGGCCATGGATTCTATAGACACTGTTCAGGGAACAGAGTGTCCCAAGGTTGTCTTTAAATTGTTTATTCCCAAATCTAACGGCTCTTAGCGTTCTCTTCCTTTTCTCCCTTTACTGCCAACTTGCATGCAAACAAAGAGATTGAAGAATAAAAACTTTCAGGTAAAAAACAAAAATACACAGAATGATCATCTCCATTTTCAACTCTAGTCATTATCAACTCACAGGAACTGAAGATGTACATTAATAACACAGTTCTGTTTATCATTAGTTTAAAGGTCCATTTGTTTTTAAGGATCAATATCAAACAAAAAAATACAGTATATTTCAGTTTTTAATTACAAAGTTTATTACGTAACGTGTCAGGACACAAGTTGACCTACAACATTCTTACCATTTATAAACAAAACAAACACCCCAAGAACAAAAAAACAGCATGTGGTCCAATACCCACTTCAGCATCCAGTTATATCTCTTGGTAAGCGCAGGACTGGGAGAGAGCAGTGCCAAATGCAACACACTTTGAGTGTCATTCTACCCTGCCTATCTGGCTGAACTTGGGCTGCCTGTAGAAATGGGCGTACTTGGGTTGTTCAGAGATGGAACTGCTGCTTGAGATTCTTTCTCAATCTGGCTGGTCTGGTGTGAATGCTGTCTGGAAGTGGATTGTGACGACTGGGCCGAGACTCGCATTTGCATGGCAGTACAATCTAGCATTTGACCTGCGGTAACAGATAGAGTGATGTAAGATCTGGGTGTTGAGTTTGCATGTATACACTGCTAGAAGTCATTTTCTGAGAAAAGAGTAGAGCTAAAACAATTCGTCAACCTCCAAACCCCTATCCTCAACCCTGGGAAAGAAACGCCTAGAATAATATAAACAAAATGAATAAGGAATATCTTCTCAAATAAGGGTTACATTTTTGGTCAAAAACTTTTTTTGGACTTTGAACTAAGATCGAGGCCCTGAGAATGTGACAAGCCTTTGTCACTCGTTTCTCACATTTTATAGGCAAAACAGCTGATCACTTATTAAACAAATTAACTAGCAAATGAATCAATACTGAAAATCATTGTTAGTTACATTATATAACATACATTATATAAGTCCTTTAATGTAAACATATACATCTCATTAATATAGCTGGAATCCATGTTCCAGTCAATTAGTGCTAATCATTAATTGTTAGCAAGTTATTGAGAACATGTTAACTTGATAATGCTGGAGATCTTGACTCTGTCCACAAATGTAATAGTATGTGCAAATAAGTGTGTCATGGACTATATTTACCAATTCGCAGAGTGATCTGATCAAGCATGTTGAGGTAAGGGAGGTATATGTTGATGGGTTCAGGAGAAGAGAGACATGTTTTTCCATGATTCAATGCCACACTCTGCCCAAAAACACATAGCTGAAAGAAATGGAGAAAAAATACTGACGTCCACTGACGTATGTTTTTCCAACTTTTTTAACACTGGCACTAGTACATCTCTATGTTTGACTATGCATTTATTAATACAGTTCTGTACCTGCTTTTTCAGTAAATCCTGTGTCAGCTTTAGAAGTGTGGTGCTCTGTACTCCTCTGAGATCACTGAGCAGCAAAGTGGCGTGAGCCAGAGTAACACTGGAGCCTGGTGGCATGTGTGTCTGTCCTGACAGCAGATTCACAGCTTCCTACTCACATACAATTACAGTAAAAATAAAGCATCACTCTAATTAGTTTAAATCATTATCCATTACAACATAAGATCATATCATGTAGTTTATGTTCATATAAGAGCACTTGAAATCAAAATCACAATATCTAGATAGAAGAGCAATAGCAATTGAAATTTACTTAAACAATTTGTAAAAATGCATGATGCTCATACCCCTCATTTGCTCAGAAATCTATGGGGAGGAGTTTGTTGTTTGTTTGTTTGTGTGTTTTATTTAGTAAATCATTACAATACAATACAATATTATTCTATATAATATACAACAGAAAGTCTGAAAAGGTATAGGTAGGAGAAAACATGCTTAAATATTCCTATCCTAAATTATTATTATCAATTATATCAGATAATTAATTCGAAATATAGAAAATACAATACTATATATATATATATATATATATATATAAACTGAGGTTGCACCTTGGCTTAATACAATTAATTAACTTCTAGATTGCTTGCTGCTTGTTTTCAAAGTTCCTTCTCTAATAACTATTCATTAAAGTAGAATTACAGCTGTAAAAACATTGTGAGCTGCCTTTTATCACAAAAAAACAACACTATAAACAAGTCCTTGCATTACAAACTGTGTATAAAACTGCCGAAAACAGACTGCTGCATTTCCCACAGTATAACACATGTAGGGCTAGTGGCACAATGGATAATACATGGTTTATGGTTTAGAAAAAACTCTAGATTCAACACCCTTTTAGTTTAAAAACAATAAATTGATTTAACTTTTTCCCCACACCTCACATACAAGTAGATATTAGAAAAGGTTTTGATATTGGTTTAAGGCAAAAAAGTGCAAACCTACAAAAAAAAAACAGTTCTAAACAGATGGTCATAGGAAAATATGGATAAATTTAGTTTTTCCCTGACAAATAAAGGGTAGCCATTACCCTGAAAATGAGAGACATGTGTAACCTTCACTGCAAACAATGAGGACGCTGCAAAACTATCCAACTTTTCTTTGTAAAATATTTGACAAAAAAGCGTGTTGGTACCTGCAGAATTGCCACGCTGTCATCAGTCTTGCCTCTCTGAGATTTCAGTTTGGCGCTTTCGATCATCAAGAGGGCCTGAATATCCAGGTCTCCCCATTCTGCACATTCATCAAGTCCCTCTTGTAACACCTGAGCTGCTTCCTCATTGATGTTCTTACCTAGATAATATGCATATGCACACATCTCCTTAAACACAGTGTCATTATCCAATATCTAACATTTAATGACTTACCTATATGCAGTTATATTCATTACCTAAAATGAAGTCTACAGTTTTTTCTCTCATTAGTTAACAATTTGTAGTAGCTATTAATACTTTGCTTTAACATTTACAAACAATACACCATTCGAAAAAAAGAAAGAGCAGCACAACACATAATGGCACCTGGGAAAATGTCAGTACTGCCAGGAATCTGTGCAGCCAAGCTGCGGACCAGAGCCAGGCGGCAACGCAGCCACAGAGAAACTCCTATTCTCTCACTGGCCTCAACTGCTTTAGGACAGTCTTCATCCAGGTTTGACACACTGTAATCTTTAGAACCCTGTAGATCAGATATTGCACATATAAATACATGCATACACACACCATGAACAATCAATCATCACTCTAATACCCAAGTGTGGTTACTTTGTACATATTTTACATGTAAATAAAAAAAGATGAAATTATAATTTTTCAAATCGCTAACTCGGTTTCATTTCAGGTGCTACTTCTGGTTGTAATGTTGTCATGTTCTGTATTGTTTCCAGTTAACATGACAGAACATTACATTTGTTTTGTTGTAAAAAAGTGTTTTATTTGATTCTGCAACTAATTCATATAAACCTGCTACCTTTTCAATTCCAGTCCTGGCATGTGGGGTCTCCGGTTTCGCAGATCTTGGTCTGATTTCTCTCATGGTCACAGGACATGTCTGCATCAGCACCAAGGCTGATATTGCCATCTCAGAACTGAAGAATGTTAAAATGGTTATAATGGTCAGGAAATACAAACATAAGCATGCGAACATACAGCACAGATGTAAAAGGCCTCTTTACCTATTTGCAGCATGTTCTTGCTGCAGGTATAGATTGGCCTTTAGAAGATTGTACTCTATGGACAATTCCAGGTTCTCCACTTCACTGCAGGACTGCGGTGTGAGCTCACAGAAAATAGAGTGCAACAAGGAGGATGCTCCTTCTAGCAAGAGAAACTACAACACAAGAAAGGACAGATATGAGTAAGTTGACACAAACAAGTTTGAAAAAAAGTTGCTCCATATTTACAGTAAGATGCCACAATTAAAACAATACAATGTTTAAATTACAGTTAGTGGAAAAGCCCTGAAGTAAACATATATTGAAACATGTTACCTTTATTATTTCTGGTGTGAGCCTCTCCTTTTTTATATCAAGACTCAGCACTTTTGGCTCTTCTGCCTCAGTTTCCACACTGTCCTGTTCATGAGGTTTTGAGTTCTCTGGGCAACTTGTTATGCTGTCACAAGCTTCTCTTTCAACAGTATCTGAAAGATACCACAATAATTCCCACTGTATGCACAACAAGCTGCTGGAGCCGCATTGAACATTTTAGAATTAAATCAAAATGAAAAATTAAATGTATTTGGTTTAATCTAATCCAACAAGAGATGACACATGATCCAAATATGAATGCCAACATAAATAACAGAGAGAAGAAAGTACTCTTGCTTACAGACCTGGCACAGGAGAGCCATGTACGGTGTTACTGAGTGCCAGGACTAGTTGAATACGAGCAAGGTTGAATCTGAGGCACAAAGTGGATCCATACAGTGATCGAACCTCGGGAGCAAAGTCACAGTTCACAAGTTCGTCCAAAGCCTAATCACAAACCAAAACCACAAAAATGTAATCAACTAGGTGATTCTATAACTATAAAGCAAGACATCTCTATCTGTCTGATCTTTACATATCTCAAGAACCGCTCATCTGATCTACTTCATACTTGGTAATTGTAACGCTGGGGACCCAAGAGAGCGCTTCATCAAATTAAGTGCAATCTGAACACATTCACTTCACAATACGTTAAATAATAATAAACTCTAATTAAGTAAACAGCCCTCTGGTTAGCAACGTGAGTTTAAGTTCAGGGCTCTGCAATCCAGCACGTCGTCCACAGCGGGCAGACAGCGACTGAATACAGTTCACTTTTGCTGCTGGGTGCCTGTTATGAATGAATGAATGCTGGATAACTTTACAAACTTTCAGGTTAACATCTCCCCACAAGTATTTCACCACTGTTTCTGAATGCAAACAGCCCTAACTTAGGTGTGTGATGCAACTATTGTATGTCAGGTGTATTAATAAGCACCCAGGAAATTGCAGTGTCAAGTGTGAACTTGATTGTATGAACGTTTCTTGAGAAAGCTGCAAGGAGCAACATCACAGGTTAAGCATTCAGCCCACTCAGTCAAAACAGGCATGTTTAGAACAGGCCTGGCACCAATATTATAAAGGTAAAGAAAATGCCACATGTGCCGTAAAAACTGTGCTAGCATGGTTCTTCTTTTTAGAATAATTTATATGACCATTGTTTCAACAAAAACAAAGTGAGATTTACTTTATCTAATACACATTTTACTAAAAGTAAAATAAAATTACTTTTTGTATAAATAAAATGTCTCAAGATTTTGCGAAATCTTACAAAATCGTATATATAAAAAATACCTCAGAATTGTCCAGGAGAGACTTGCTGCTGTGAAACATCTTCATAGGCTGTACAATAAGCACAATTCATCATATTTATTCAAATGACGGCATGTATAAACACACATCTCCACACTTTGACTGTGGCTCAGTGGTTAGAATGCTCATCCCCAGTGTCCTTGAGCAAGACACTTAACCCCTGATTGCTCCCCGTTGCTGTGTCTACGGTGTATAGAGCAAACAATGTAAATCGCTTTGGATGAAAGCGTCAGCTGAATAAAATGTAACATCTAACTTCAATCCTGTGGAGAAGCAACCCTAGAAAAAATATTTTGTTTAACAATCTTACAGAAAAACTGTACACTGTCTCCTACTAACCAGCACACATATTAATCTCTCCAAGAGACAACCCACGTCTCTTTATATATTTAATACAAATTTCAGATTTACAGTACTATAAGAACAAGGTCAAGATTGTCACTAAAATTGTCCAAAAAGTACAGGACCAAAATTACTAGTTTACAAAGGCAAAGAGGGAAAAAGGCAAATATGTGCATTCTTACTTGGAGATTATCTTTGGTAATGTAGTGTCCATGAGGCAGAAGGATCCCGGTGCCTTGTGTGAGCTGAACTGCCTCCTTCACAGCTTCAGTGAACAGACACAGTTCAGTAAGGGCACGGATCTGCAGAAAACACCAATCCAGACTGAAAACTCCACCAGAACCATGACAAGAGAAACATTTACATTTACTATTGAAAACAACACCAATACCGACCTTCAGTATTTTGCCTTCAACAGTGCGTTGTACATCTCTGCACACTCTTCCCACAAAATGTACGTAAAGGTCTAGTATCGGCAGTAGCTGAAATTACAAACACGTTTCAATAAATCCATTTCTTTTTTTGAGCTTTGCGGTTCGGACAGACAGTGTTTATTTGTGTACCTTAATGTAGTAGCCTGTAGTGAAAAGCCAGTGGCAGATAAAGTTAAGGCTGGTTACAGTGGTGCTGAGGTGAACCCTGTGGGGTTCAGAGAAAAGGTCAACTCCAGGGAGCAGTTCATCGCCGATGCTGTGATAGGTGTAGTGGAGGTCGGCCTGCGGCTGAGCCAGGGAGCAACACAGCACACACTAGGGAAGTGGGTCATACACAAACAAACACACACAGACACACATACACACACACACACACACACACACAGACACATACACAAGCATGTAAAAAAAAATGCCCACAAACACAGATAATAAAACTGTATTTCGTCATGAGAGCAAAAACCTCTCCTATCATCATTTCATCAATAATGCATTTAGCATTTTTTTACAAAAGTAAAAAATAATGTTAGTGAGCAGACAGATTACCTTGAAGAGGTGTGCAGACATGAGACAGTAGTTGGTCCGCTCGCTGATATCAGCTGTTAAAATATACCTGTACATCAAAACACACCCCTCAGGAGCAGGTAGATTTTAGTGACACCTCTAATCAATACTTAACCTCATTGTAACCTACCGTGCAATCTTAGCAGTGAGCCCAGCAGCCTGTAGACATCCCCAAATGCCAACCTCTTTTAGAGTTTTTTTCATCGAGTCACCTCCGAAGGACATGCCGTCCCATTTCTTTACAGCGCCTACACTATGTAAGGCACAATCAACGGCTTTACTCCAGTACAAATGTGCTGCCCTGGAGATTAAAAAAAACAAAAACAGGCAGGAATACAATTATTATAAGAATAGAAGAAAAAATCATGGCAAGCTCAATTTACAGATTTATGCTGTAATTTTACAAGTTAAAGCATAAAATAAAAGGGTGTCGCTTGCTTCAACACACACATGCACATACAAACTCAATCAACAGATTCTAACCGTGTGTTCCCATTGTAGAACTGTAGGTTTCCCATTTCATGCAGTGCAAGAGCTCTGAGGGAGTCATGTTTATTGGCCTGGAGATACTCTGAAAACAAGTTGGGTGGAGATGGGGAGGAAAGTAAGACCTTTATGACCGTGACAGCCTGACACAAACTTCATCCAAATATTCCATGATATTTATATATCTGCTGGTACTCTCTAAAACACATCTAACTTAGTTTCACACTTATTGACAACTTGTCAATACATGCCTTCTTTATGTAAAGTGTACCATGGAAATCTTTCTGTGGTTGTTATAAGTATGTTTTGCTCTTACTAATGGAGGTGGAGTATGCAGCACTGACAGTCGGCATGTGGTCAGGGCTGATAGGGAAAGTGTAGAGAGCATTTGGAGTACTGTAGTCCTCCTCGGACAGGTCGTAAGGTTGGATGCTTGGACTCAGCATAACTAAGGGACTGAAATCTACCAGGCTTGCAGAATGGCTGAGACTTTTGTTGTGATAGTGCTTCAACTGTGCCGCAAAGCCTGGAGAGAGACAAACAGTACAAACTGTGACGGTTTCAAACAGTTGTGTGAGTGTGGTAGTCCAAATAATCAGAGGAGAACTCACAGGGCTTTGTGAAGGCAAGAAGTTGCAGCAACAATAAGCGACTATGCTGAAAGACCTGAAGACAGTGTGGTCTCCTCTCAAGAGCTTCACGATAACAGCTCAGTGTGTCTTCTAGATCCAGAGGAACGCACACAAGGGACATTGCGTGTTTTATCTCTTCACCTTAAACAGAGAACATGCATGGAAACATTTTACATGCAAACACACACATGTAGTTCAGCCAACATAAAATATACTACAGCCTACAAAAATTATTTGTGTAAATTTGAATATAATGACATGACATGAGGCTGGCTGTTCAAACCTTTAAGGTTAACTGTGTTACGAAGATTGGAGATTTTGTGTTTTCCTTTTTTTTTGGTCGGTCGGTGTGCACTGTGAGTTGAACACTCAATGAGCATTTCGGAGTCTGCGTAGCTCCTGTAAGTTACCTAAAATGTAAAAAAAAAAAGAGAGCACCATATACTGTATACATACGTACATACATACATACATACATACATACATACATACATACATACATACATACATACATACATCATAATACACCCAATGCAGAAGGCAAAACAAGATCCCATACAGTTTATTTTTCTTATTACACTTTGATTTTGCCTTTAGCGTACGCTTCAATGTTTCAAAATGTGTATGTGTTTCGGTATGTCTTACCTTCTTGCCAGTGGCCTTCAGTGTATTGACATGGTGTCGTTGAGGGACTTCAGGTCCGCCAAAAGAACTTATCCTTTCCAGCAGCCTCCTCTGGGCATTGATTATTAGAGGAGTTATGATCAAAGCATAACGTTCCCTGGGATAAATATACAGATGCAGGCACAAACAAACACACAAAATCATGGGCACAAACTCGTCAATCCAGATTAGGAAAATATGGAAATGTTAAGATGTAAAAAAAGAAGAACACATTTGTGAAAATCCACTAAAAATGTTCATTGAAGGTTACATGCATTATTTCTGTATATTGTACAAAGGTGAGTATGTGCTGTGTTTTCAGTCTTAAAATGTAAAAACTCCACTCAAATTCCCTTTGCTGATCTTAACTCATCTCTGTTGATTGTTACTAGACAAAACTATTTATTACCAAATCTCAGCCGCACTCGTAGACTGCAATAGTCTGTGCTTAAATAGTTTTACTCACCTTGTGTATGAGTTAAAAACTAAGGCAAAGTGGGCCAGGCTTTCCCATTTGCCACTTTCGTGGAGTCGCTCCAGAGTGTTCAAAACCAGGGTGCGGACCCAACGCAGGTCTACCTGGGTGCTGTTATCCAGTGGGGCTGAGAAGTGGAGACTTGACTCAAATTCCTCCTCAGTCAAGTCTCTGTCATAGAAACTCCAAAGCTTGTTGGGACAAAGATGAAGATGAATGTCATGAACAGGACTGTCATGCTCACTTTGTAACTGTAGATGTGTTTTTCTCAGACAAGAAGATGCTTTTTACACTTTATTAGTAAGGATTAATGATGTGTGTCAGTTTCATAACAAGTAGGCACGAGTGTATACAGCTGTATTTGACACTTACCCCAAGTTGGTTGAGCATGTCCATGATTAGGTCAGTAGCCATAACCAGTAGTGGGGTAAATATGGTGTGCAGCTGGTCTGCTGTGATTGAGGAGGGAGGTTCATGCTGAGCAGCTCTCTGTATGAGGACAGTGATTCTGCAGCTTTGGTCCCACACAGTCTGACACACACTCTGTAGAGTCGTCCAGTGCCTGCCACGATGGGCCAACACCTGGAAAATGTTTTTAAAAAAAGATTAAAGTAATATAATAGTTGGATTTACACTGTATGGGCACATGTAATAGGCAATTCAGCACTTGTGTGTACATGTGTAAGTATGTGTGTGTGTGGTACCATGGCCCTTTGGAAATGTAAAGCAGCTTTGTTAAGTGAGTCCAGCAGCAAGGCAGCAGTGCGTCTGTGTGCCTCAATCTGCTGTTCCACCGTTTGAGAGATCTCTCGTTCCTCACAACTCTCCTGTTTGACTGAGTCATCCACTTTGCCTGCTGGAAGAAATAATAAGACGCTTGATGAGTCCCAGACCATGAAACCATCTTTCTTTTAGTTTTTCATAGAATGTTTCTCACCATCTTTTACATTCTTCTCTTTGTGTGCAACAACATATTCCATAGGACTGGGGTGGGAGGAGTCTCTCTCTGAGACAACCTCATATTTTGTAGATGTCTGTCCCGGTGGGTTCCTCCTTACCAGAACGCCAGAGTAGGCCAGAGAGAAAAGCAAGGGATTTAACTGCCTGTAACTGAAACAAGTACAAAAAGAACATACTATTATAGGCACGCATACACAGATGTTCAATATGCAGAATGATTTATTGAGAGAAAAATACAGAAAAGGTGAAGTAAAGTAGCTTCTTCTATCTTGTGGGAGAACCTCTGCTGCAGCGCTCCTCCATGCAGCTGGTCCAGGCCTTGGTAAAGCAGTGCTAAATGGGCTTGTGCCATGCTGTAGTTGAGCTGAGACTTCCACACTCTCTCCCCACAGGACATGCTCCTCAGCTGAAGCTGCTTTTTATGGCGTAGCACCACAGACGACATCATGGTTACCAAGTTCACCAAAGCCTGCATTTCCCTACACACATGGATAGAAGTACAATATAGATGTGTTTATGTGAACAAACACATACTGGATAACTGCACACGGATGCACATGCTGTACCTGTTGGTTCTCAGTCTCTGAAGCATGCTGTGTGGCATGTTCTGCTTTAGTTTCTTCCTTGTGTCATCATGGGAAGGTGTGCCTTTGTTCTGTTACAAAATGTATTTGAGATTAGGTACATCTGTAATGGATGGTAATGTAGTTTTGGATAGTTTTGATGGGTGTCCACAGTATACATTAGGCACCAAATATAAAACAAATCCACGAGGAATTACCAGAACATACACAGTAGTTGGAGGCTATCTTACAATATCATAAACCAGAACACATAATGACATTGGTTCTCTGCGCATGCTTCTGTGAAAGAGTTTTTAAATGAGCTTATATACATTATCGCTTCAATTTTATTGAAGTAAAAAAATTTAAGTTGTGGATTCCCATAGCTCATTACATTTGGCAAGGTCAGACGCCAGATGTCAGAAGGTCATCAAGGTCATGCAAACCTCCGCTGCTTGGTAGATCATTGTCCACGAAGTGTAATGGAAAATGAATCTTTATATAGTACATATGTTTCAGACATTGTATGTCTTTATGTATATACATTCATGTGTTGGGTAATTGTGTGCATATTATTTTCACCTGTAGTGTATCATTTCCTTTCGGAGCCTGAGTACCACTTCTTTTACTCTGACCCTCCAAACATTTTGTGGACAGTCCAATCATCTCGCCTCGCCTGACAAAAATAAAACCATTGGCATACTGTCAAGACTTTATCCACTACTATATTTAATACATAGGTAAGTAGACAATGATGCATTGTTTGATGTTTTGACTATATCAATATGACAATGATTATAAAATGAAAGCTGCAATATTGTATTTTCCCATTTCTTTTTTAAATCAGTAAAGTCAAAAGTCAAAGCCCACCTGCATAAGAAATCTAGTATGCCTTGTCCGAATTTTAACACAAGGTCCGGCTGGCCTTCTTCCATTGTTCTCTGGAGAATTTGTGCCGCAAGCTCAGTAAAATATACCTTGTGTCTGAGTTTCATCACTATAAAAACACACACAAAACACAGGTGTCAATTATGAAAAGACAAATTATTCATTAAAAAAATGATGTGTGTGCAACTTACCTTTTTGGTAGGCATCATTTAAAGTGCTGTTGGAGATCAGCTCATACAATTCATTGGGATCCTCACACCAAGTCGTTGGGCAAGGAATTGCTACAGAAGAATTGTGCACAACTTTATGTTTATAAATACAAATAACATTTGGATCTATGTGTAACTGCAATATCATTTAGATTTACAAAGTTTAGTAAACATAACAATCATTAAGCTGAGTTAACCAAGTGACAATCACACCAGGAACACATTTACATTTAAAATGTATTACATCAGTGAAATGATTTGCGAGAATGAGTTTCTGGCGGATCCGTGGGAGAGAAAAAGACACAGAACGCATCATAATATCCACACGGAGCAAGTTGGACAACGCCTGAGTGCTCTCAGCTCTAAATAAATAAAGCTGGGGGGTCTGGAGGTTACTGACCGCAACAAAAAAAGTTTAAGAACCACTGTTATAAAAGATAACGCGCACGCTACAGTGCATATTCATTAATACAACTATATGTATTTTCTTTGAGGCAACTTCAAGTGTGAATTCAAGTCAACTTAACATCAAGTGTTAATTATTTTGTTGACAAATTGTTAGAGGAAAAAAACACCCTGGCATATTTTTAACATACATAGCTTTAATTACTATTTTAAAAACAATGTCTACGTCTTGCTATACACAGTACTTTGTTTTTAACAAAATGGCATTTTCTTTTATTCATATATGTGTGTCTGTGTGGTTTTGTGTGGTGTTACCATTTTCGTCAATAAGCGGTGCTTCAGATGCGATGGTTTTCTTCCGTTGCAGTGCTTTCAGCTGAAGACTTATCTTCATTTCTCCCTTGATAGCAGCATGATATTTCTTGGACTACACACACGCACACACACACACACACACACACACACACACACACACAAATACAACAACACTCGAAATGTGGAGCAAAAATATGTATATATGTATATTTACAGTGATCAACTATCAAAACCTGATAAATAAATATGTACATATATTGAATAATCATAGATTAATTGCATGAACTTAAGTCCCTCTACAGGTGAGGCTAAAATTCTGAAATAAATCTACACTTTTAGACTATTTCTTATACCCACAGCTTTAGCGGCAAGTCTACTGATCCGCAGTTGAGCATCAAAGACCTCTTGGAGCAGCCTGCTACCACGTTCCATCACCGCAAAAGCCATCTGATGCTCCCTGAGCACACGTGATGCCTGGTCAAGATGCATGATACATTATTGCATTGATATGTATCTACATATATAGATGCATTTTTTGCATATATGTAAGTATTGCCAAGTTCTATGTTCGATACCACTGAAACTCCTATAAAGGCAAACAGTTTAAACAGTGTGTATACGAATGCAGACACACCTTGGAAAGGTAGTAGGTGATACAAGCTATCATGTGCATAAACGACTGTGAGGTGTCTCCAATCCATTTTTGTTTGAGAAGATTTGAATTTTCCTCCAAAACTATTAAGCATTTTTGTAGCACCTGCATAACAGAACACAGACACACCATTAACCCACACAGAGATTAATTATTTACAGTTCATGTTCCATTGTTAACAAACAATGGCAAAATATGAAGAATCATATGAGTGAGGTAATGCATACCTGTACAACAGGGATGCAAGCGATTTGATGGAATATTAGAGGAACCAGGAGACCATAACAGCTAACTACAGCTTGCACTGCAGCACTACCATCATTCAACCACATTGCCAAGTCCATGGCCACCAGCATTCGCTCGCACTCTGCCAGTCTGGTTTCCTGCATACACACGTGTACAAATATAATTTATTTATGTACATTTCAAATATATAAATGTTTTTTGTATAAATACAAGCAAAACATTTTAAGAAACATTCACACTTTGATGCTGCTAACAATGAGAACTGTAAGCAGTTTGCGTCATTCCATGAACAAAAATTCAAAAAATAAAAGCTGTTCATGCACACTCTATCCAGATCTTTTTTTTTACCTGTTCCCAGACAAATGGCCCATCATCACTGAGAGAATCACAATAGAGCGATCCCTGTTGAATGTTGATCTCTGTCTCAATGAAGATGGAAGTGAGGAACAATTGACACAGGTGAGGTGAGGAGCGTTGCAAGGTCTGGATACGCAGCCTTCGGCATGGTGAATTTGGATGGAGCAAGATTAGTTTTTCAAATTCAAAGAAATATAGACTTTTTAGCTTGAAGTGTGTGGATGTTTCCCTCCTTACCCGGTGATAGCCAGTCTATCCTGTGTGCCCTGGGACCCAGGGTCAGTGTAGGTATAGTGGAGCCACAGTTCTCTGCAGGCTCTCTTTGCTACGGCATACTGGTCTGTTTGATATGCCACCTGAGGAAGGAGTCAAAAAAGCCCAAACAATAATTCTGCTTTTTTTGGGCTCTGTAGACTATAGTGTTAAAGGTACAGAAGGAAGCAGGCATACGTAATTGATACTGCTAGTTCACCTAGCAACACTTTGCTAGCTCGGCCACAAACCGAGTGTCATCTATTTCTATTACATTTGATTGATATTTTAAATGTGTTAAAGTGAGAGTGTTGGATTAATGCAGTGCAAATATTTCCCGAGAGTTTTTCAGCACCAGGAACATCACCTGGACCCAGCATGTGATGAGGTGGGTGGGGTGACAAACTAGCACTTGTTTTTACTAGGGTGTCGTGTACCTGTGTCAAGTGAGCCCACGTATAAAGCAGTGGTAATGGCAAGGATGCCAGCAATGGGAATGTTGACCCTCCGATGGAGTTGCCCAGTAGATTTCCCTGGAAGTTGTAAGCTGCTACAGCAAACACATACTTCTGATTGGGCTCCAGCCCCTCCACTCTCAGCACACACTCACTAGATGCTGCTGGAACCTGGAAACATACAAAATAAGACCGAACATTACACACAACTGATATGAGATGACAAAATGTGTTCCACTGGAGCAGACACTCTTCTGTGAAAGAGATAAATTGTACCATAGTTCCACTTCCTTGCAGGCTGCAATCTCCAAGGCGAACTTTCAGGTTAATGCCCTCAGCTACACGGCCACAGAGCTGGTACCAGCATACCTGGAAAGAAGAAAGAAAAAAATAAGATAAAGAGCATAGTTGCTGTGTTTATTATCTGACACATATAATAAATATAAATCTCACTTGTCCCTCCAAGTTATAAGGTGCTGGGGAAAAGGCAAAGGAGCGACCAGTGCGTGAAAGCAGGATAGGGGGAGGTGGTGGGTTTTCTTTTTTCTCCTTCTTCTCTTTATCTTTGTTTTCAGCTTGAGTCTTAGGGTCGGTGGAGATATAAAGTTTTCTCTCTTCCACCCCTGCTTTCTCTGTCAAGGTTGAGGCCTCCTGGCAAAAAAGGACACAGACAAACTATTAGAATTTTGATTACACTTTATAAAGGCTCACCTCAACCACCAGTCATCAGTAAAATGTGCTACATTTGAGTCCTTGTACACTATGTACATAAATGAAATGTGCCACTGAGGCCTGAAGCAAAAGGTTTAAATTCCAACAATTGACCGCACAAGCTGGTTACACTGTTTAGTATGGCTTCAGAAAGAACATTGTATTTATTAGTTGAGCCTATGTTAACATTACAGGGTATCGTCTCTGTGTATATGTTATACAGTTCAAATGAAGTAAGCATATTTTGCCACTCTTTTTACTGAAATGTACACAAACACATTTCCAGATAAACATATACATGACTGTGGTTATAGTCGCATGTGGAAATGTCAGGTTTTTTACATTTCATGCGTAGTTGTGAATAAGTCTAAAAAAAATATGAATGTTTGTGCATGTGTAACCTCTAGCAGACGCTTGATTTCGTTGCTGTTATTTGGCTCCATGTTGTATGTCAGCGAGGCTTTCTGCATTAGAAAAAGAGCTTTGGACACCTTGTTGTTCTTAATCCGATCCAACAGTTCAGGCTCTGCAACTAGACACAAGCAACAAATTCAGAACCATTAATTATGTCTACAATTAAGTTTTTTTTTAATTGAATATCCTTTGTGAACATTTACACATGATTTATTGTATAGTTATCAAAAGTCAGCATTTAATCAATGGAAAATGTAGTATAGACTCAATGTAGGCAAAGGCTGATTCATTCTCCCATGGGTAAATTTGCATGAGAGGCAGTGAGGCTGACCTGCATTTAGCTGCAGTAACTTAAGGGAAACCCTGTGGTAGATGATGTCAAGCTTTAGGTAAAGGTCTGTGGCCAGCAGGAATGCATGTGAGAACCGAGTCTGCCGAGAGGCTCTAATATCAGGTTCTGTCTTAGTTTCGACTTCTTCTTTCTTCTTCTGACGTATTTCATCTTCTTTATTTCCCTCCTCGAATGACGTCAAAAAAAATAGTGAGGGAGTCGATGGAGGGAGAGGACCAAATCTCTGTGCAAATAAGACAAAAGAGAACGTTTTAAGTTACACTCGCCAACTGTATTTTTTCAATCTACACTGATTTCCTGTTAATACTTTTACATGTTTCCACCTTACAATACTGTGTTGAGATCCTAACACAAAGCAACACCTGGCTTAGACTTGTGTAGAATAAATAATTGTCAGACAGAGTGTTGTATGGGTTAACTGCCTACCTGCATGAAGGCAGAGTCGGTGATTGCTGAGCAATCTTGGGGCAACAGTGTAGCTACACCCTTTGTCAGAGCTTCAAGACCCTTACCCACCACCTCACACACCCTCTGAAGACGCTCTGTATTTGAACTCTGCCAACACACGCATGCACACACATTGAATGATACTTTTAAATATACATATGTATAACCTGAGATAGAATACTAGTGGTATATGTGTGATTTGTTTTTCATCACAATGGCAAACACGTGTAGTATACACTAATAATAAATACTTTGTAGTATAAAAAACTATCATTTGACGTGCTATGCAAGGACAGATAATATATTCACACACCTCAAGAAGAGAGAAAAAGCTTTGCTTCACACCCGCACAGTCTGCTTCAAAAGCTCCTAGAAGAAGACATGAGAATAATAGCAGGACAAAAATTATTTAACATGATGTGTTTGTGCGTGTGTAAGTGTGACTTTACAAAATATCAAATACAAAGTTATATTTTTACAAAATAGCACAAGATGAAATACAAAAGTTGCACGTTTTAACTGTCCTAAAGACTGAAACAGGGACAACAGTAGAACCTCACTTTGACTTAGATCACTGCAGTCATCTGCACTTTCTAGCAGTATGGCCAATGCATGAATCATCTCCACCGTCATTATGCAGTCAACAGTTGCCAGGTCACAGGCATCGGCCACCTCACAGAGCATAAACAGACACCACAGCCACTGCAAACATGTCACGTACACATGAAAACTCATAAGTAGAACATCTACATTAAATATACTGTGAAAAAAGTAAATATAAGTCAATGTGTGTAAATTCTCCTGTCCGAATGAATGTTAAAATTCACTCAGTTCTATACCACAAAAATTAAATTAAAAAGATTCTATGTTTTAGAGTAGAGCTGTAATGGGCAGTATCCGATTTTCACGCCACAATTATTGTGGCCAAAAGAGTTCACAATAACAATATGATAAAAATGTATAAATGTATATATATATATATATATATATATATATATATATATATGTATATATATATATATATATATATATATATATATATATATATATATATATATGTATATATATGTCTCTTTTTATGAATTACACTCAATATTAAATATAAATATTAAATATTAATTAATAATATTAATTAATTAATTAATTAATTAATTAATTAATTAATAGCAATATTAAAGAGTAGGGAGGTGGAGGTTTAAATATAGTAAATGATTTTAGAGGCCCTGTATTTTAATTATGTAACCATATGTGTATTCCAAACATGATTGCAGTATTTCCCTTTTGAATATCACAATTATCGTCAATACTAACGGTATATCACGACACCCGTTGTGTTGCAGGTAAAAGTAGCAGTTTTATACTTGACAATAAATTGCTCATATCAGCCGGAAAGTCCACATTTACATGATTTAAATACATACCATGTTATAATTATCTACCTTCTCATGGTGCTGTGTAAAATTTTGGGTTTGTAGCTGAGACCTCTGGATTACCAGCTTCACTTTACCCCAAAGAAATAACACAACATCCAAAACCAGATCCCCATCTGGCTGCACCTCCTGCACATACACACACATACAGGACATAGACACTAAAAATTCTATATCTGAATTTAATCTGAGTCATTGGCAGATGAACTCCAACACAAACACACACATGACATAGAAACTTACAGGAACAGAGCCACAAACTGACTTGTGCAGGGTGTTGACCAGGTCAATGAACTCATCACCCATTGAGAATGGTCTGGTCTCTGGTGGAAAAAACAAAACCACGTTCTAATTTCTGAAATCAACATTGGATATCTTGTGATCGAGTAATTGAGGCTGAATGTTGAACACCTTATCAATACCTAATTAATTGCTTAGTTATGAACAATACATTTTAAAGTGGATTCATATTTGACAGGAAGTCATTTTTGTTAAGATATTCAAATTTGACAGCAGCCATGTGAAATAATCAATAACAAGAAATCAAGGACAAGAAGGTTGTTCAAAGATCAATGAAGTATTGGCAATAGACATGGCTTATTAGAATTATTGGTGGACAGTTTATATTAATCCATTTATTTACATTAAGGGGTGGGGGTCTGAGGATATTATATGTGGCACAATTTCACCTTTGCTACCATCAATAATGTTTTCTTCTCTAGGAGGGTTCCTCTGGGAATACGGCAGACTATGGAACCTGTCAAGTAAAGCAAGCTCCAGCTCTGCCCTCCTGAATGACTGACCCTCCAACCCCTGACACAGAGAGACAAAGTAAGACAGAGTCATTTAGAAAAACAGCCTCATACATATACATGAAATTGAAATTGGAACTATAACCATACAAAAGTGACAACTGATAGAAATGGAGTGCATTTCTCTTTTCTTAGATGTTGGTGTGCTACTTACAGACAAAACCTGCAGCATCTCTCTGGCAAGTTCAGTGAAAGCATCTGGCTGCTTGTACTGAAACAATATCTTAATAAACCTCACTGCAGACATGATGGATACTTTGTTTTCTCCTAGCAACACAAGACATTGCATTACTTCAAAATAATTTCCAAAACCCTTGACAAAACAAACATGTCTCAACAAATGATAAAGTGTTGTAAATGTAATCATTTCTGGAAGAAAAAGTGACTAACCTATCATGGCCAAATCCATTAGTGTGGATGTTGGTGTCAATGCACCAAGACTCACAAGAGACTCACTAGTGGGTTTGAGTCCTTCACAAACAGGAACATACAAGCATATTCTTAATCCACAAACTGAGCATTCCTCACCCGAATAAAATGTACAAATTCTAAAATATTTGCAGCTTTCTCATAATTGTAAACGTAATGGAATCACTGCCGAGTGTATTCTGTTGTGTGTTTGTTTCACTAACCAGATAATATACTAATGCCAGCAGACAGGAGTTCCAGGATCACCTCCTGCTGCTCTGGTTCATCTGGCATTCTTGTCTGCAGCGGGCGTGTGGTGCTGTCCCAAAGTGCTTCCAAGATGCCCAAAAACTGCGCTGGACTGCTGTCAAACAGGCTCATTAGCATGCGCTCTGTTGTAGTACGAGGCCATGGCCCCTACAGTAGAAACAGGCAGGCATACAAGGACACTTAAGGTTGAGATTTAACACTGAATATGATCACATGGCAGTAACGGAGATCTTATTACATTGGGTATGTCCTTCAATGTGGTTTTGATTTTGATTCTGAACATGAGTTTGGGTCTTCTTCTGGCCTCAAACACTGCCCGCTTCAAGACCATAGCAGCCAGCTGGAAAAAAAGGTGAATAGCTATTATTTGATGAACCAGAGAAAAACACAAGCAACCGACTATTACCTTGAGCTTCTATATTTTCAGAGGGCAACCATATGTATGTGTCTGTTTTCATACAAACAGTGGTGACCATCTTATGAAACAACTGTCATCTTACACAATGGGAGATGTTTCCACTGAGTGATTTCAAGCACCCTTTGTTAATGTGGCATGACAAAATTTAGCTCCCCATACTTGGGTCACTTCCAATACCACTTAAATTGATTAGATATGTAGATTGTCATGGATTTATAATAACATGTACTATGTGTTCTTTGCATCATTTTGATGTTTACAGTTGTCACTGAGATGTGTGTATGAGCTCTAATATTGTATCACAGTAAAGGTATTAAGAGTATATTTTGGTAAGAGGAGTCTCCTGCCTTGATCGAGGCTTCTTTGTAAGCTCTCTGAGTCTCCCTGGTGGCAGGAACATCCTTCTGCTCCTCCAGCTTTGCTAGCTCATTGATTTTTCCAAGGGCTCTCCTGGCAAATTCCTAAAAGCATTTGAAGACACACAAACAAACCCGCAAATGAGGAACAAGACTTTTTAAATCTTAAGTAAAGAACCTTCATAGTGTGCATTAAATTGAATACAAATCCATTTGTTTGTAACAATGCAATCTGGATGGGGCAGATAGATTAAGAGAACATTAAGCAGAATTGTATTTTATAGTCCTAAATAATCCCCTATAAAGTAGATTAACATCAAACAGACTCTTGGCAGACTGTCAAACATAAAGTGGCAGGCTGACAGATCCACAGGTGACAGTTGGTATTTGTTGATTATTAAATCAGCTTGTGAATAGTCTGCTAACATTACAATGATTGTGTCTGGATGCAGATGACGTGTGACTTTTACCTCCGCCTGCACAGCAGCCTGGTTGTCATAGTAACATTGGCAGACAGCACAGTAGAGTGTGACAATCCACGGCAGATACTTAGCAGTCATCAGAGTGATGGACAGCTCTAAACTGATGCTTGCCCATAGCAGGTACTCCAGAGCCTGAATAGGATCATCAACGGTAGTACAAACAATCATAACAAACCCAATGATATCTACATCATAAAATGTATATATACATTATATATCACACACATTTCTGGTTTTATATATTGGTTACAAAACACCAGAGGGAGGTTAAAGACACCAGCCAATGGGAAAATGAGAGTGAATCACTGAAAACTCACATAATAAGCACAGACAATATTCACAAGTCAGTTGTGTTTTTCCCAGATCTCCCAGTGCCTCATTATTATATGCTTGCAACATGTCTGTCACACACCATTCTCACCCTCATCCATTTTACCTTTACATTTAGAGTGCATCAGACATGGCAAAAACAATATTTTGAGTAAGTACCTGTGCACTACAATTCATGGTCATCAGGTAACGACAGATGGTGTAGATGACTAATGAACCTAGTAGAGATGAGAAAGAAAGACAGAATGAGGTTATTTTGACATTAAAATATCAAGTACAGTGGAATATTATAATTTCTCACATCATTTTAAACAATTAATAAATTATCATTTTAAAATGATGCCCACTATGTTATTTTAACTAAATTGCGGTGTTGAAAAGAAGTACTAATGTGTTTTTGTCAATTGGGAGGTTATGACTTTGACTTCACAAAATCACACTAGCTGAGTAATGAAATTTAGCAGATAAATCCCTTGGATCTAGATCCTCGCAAACTTTCTGTCCTGCATCACACTTTGACAACTCAATTTATTCTTCCAAAATGTTATATCAGACAAAAAGAAAATACTGGGTAAAGCCCAAAAAGTTGTACGAACATACCATTGTATAATTGCCAGCATAGGTGCTCATGTTGCTGCAAAGCTTGCATCATGATCCTGAAGAAGTTCAGCACATGGAGCAGTTTACAGAGTCCCTTCTGGCTGAGAACGCTGTGTCTTTTCTCCTGCTCAAATATACACAAGGCGCAGCCCTGCATTGCACGGATCTACAGAAACACACAGATACAACTTACATATACTGTATATATATCAGAGTATGTCAGATTTCAGGAACAAACATCTCAAAATACCAATGGTCTTTTTTCACATGACATAACGTATTAGTTAAACAAAACAACAAAGTACAACAAGCATAGCATGCTCTTTACCTCAGCCAGACTGTGAATAGTCAAACATATCACACATAGCTACTCACTGCACACAAGCTCACATAGTACAGTGTACCTTTATGGCAAAGATATCTTGGTCTGCATCAAAACCTTCTGGAAAGAAGCAGGTCATGAAGTGGTCCACATCTGTGATGTCAGTTATTGTCACTGAGCTGAACTGTAGCAGCTGGAGTCCGTATCCCTGCCAAAAAGCAAGCTGGTACAGCTACAGACAAACAGAAGAAGGAAGAAAGACATAATGACAACTAAAAATGTGATGTGTATTGTGGCCAATTACTGCAGCCCATTTTAGAGGAGTAATTTGATAATTATGGGACCAACACCAAGGTTTAACAATGAATAATTTGAGTTGAGTAACAAGGACTGACATTAGGAGACAAGAACAATCGAGGACTAGCATGTAGGCTAAATAACCAATAAATATAATAATCCCAAAAAAGATTGGTCAAATTATAAACCTAGAATTTAATTTGGGTTTGATCGCTGGTTTACTGTAAATTACCTTTATTCCAAAAAGAAAATCTGCAATCTGCAACATGCGTTCCAGGTACAACTTCGAAGGCAGTCGTTGTTCGTATTTTTTCCAAATCGCCACCAGGTTTTTAATCCTTCAAAATGAAAATCAGTAAATTTAAAAAAAACAACAATGTAATGTTAAATGTACGTGTGTAACCACACTGGCAATAACCCATTAAACACTTAGGACACATGCACTACGAAATTGACTAAAAAGTAAACAATCAACTCGACCAATATAACATTCAGAAAACAAGATAATAATAATAATAATAAAAACATGCTCATTGTCGCCTTTCTGACGGGGTTAACGTAAACGTTAAACATGTCAAACCCGAAGGGGTCATTTTTGTAAAGCCATTGTTCTAAAAGTACCTCGTCACTCCAGGTCTGTTCATTTATGACAAGACCGCTAACAGTTAGCTAATACACGTCCTAACGCAACTCACACTGCTTATACGCAGCTACATAAACTAACACTAACTTAGCTAAGCGAACAACAACTTTATTTTCTCCTCGTGGCTTCAGTTGATGTCACAATGACTGACAATGACTCGCTGCTCGTCGGCACCTCACCCTTTCACGTAGGAGCCTTGATCCTGGCGGGCCGAAGTGGAGACTCGTCTCATCGAGGTTATGAACGAGTTAATATCTCGTTCGAAGGAAGAAACGACTGGGTTTCTATTATCAAGTTCCCCGTAATATGAAGCCGGGAAATTCATTTCCGCGGCCTCAACGGTAGTTGTAACCAACTAACGGACGTCTGTTCGCTAAAGTTGAATTAACCGTTAAACTAACCGCAAGGTTACCTCCAACGACAAACTGCTCCCAGGTGCTGGAGCAAGCAGGTCACTATGGCAACGACGCTAAACAAACCGGAAGCAAAGTAACTAGGAAGCAATAAGCGCGCTGTTTTTACACATTTATTCATATGGTTTAAACACACAATAGTCTAACTGAAGGCAGCCTGCAAGAAAATACAAGTTAAATTGATTTATACAATTAAATACAAAGACGTATCCTCTGATTGGTGTTTTAAATAGTAGCATAGCAGCGGGCTGCCTAAAGACAGACATCAACTGTAGTTAAACTGGAATCCCATTGAGGACAGGTCTGTCTATTCTGCACACACACACACACACACACACACACACACACACACACACACACACACACACACACACACACACACACACACAGACACACCCCTAAACAAACACAATAGTATATAGTTAGTTACAGAAAAAAACTTAAATATGAATAACAAGTTAAAAAAGGGAATGACAACACATAAAGGGGACTAAGGCTCTATGGTTACATGATGGTTTATGACTGTTTCTAACTCAGAGCTTGCAGAAAGCTGGTTTCATGTGTCTTGTTCTGTTGGAGACAACACGACTGGAAGAATTTTGGTTGGCCCAACTGCTAGACAGTTGGAAAGGAGTCAGGGCTTCATATTTGACATCTGAGCTCACAGCAAAATGTTACACGCTTAGAGTGTCATCTAATGCTGTCCCTTACAAACTCATCAATTCCCATTCAACCTCACATCCATTCTGCACACAAACCTAAAGCTTCTGGCACTCAGAGCACTGCAGGCTAATGCTCTGGCAGCTATTCCTCAAACACACAAACACACACACACACACACACACACACACACACACACACACACACACACACACACACACACACACCGATCCAGACAGGGGCATTTCCTGGGTAATGAGTATGAAGGCATCAGCAGTACTCTGAGCCAGGATCCCCTCATAACTGGGAGAAGGGAGAGTAACATAGTTAGTGCGAGAGAGAGATGGCGAGGGAGCGAGAGAGGGAGAGAAAGAGAGAGAGAGAGAGAGAGAGAGAGAGAGAGAGAGAGAGAGAGAGAGAGAGAGAGAGAGAGAGAGAGAGAGAGAGAGAGAGAGAGAAAACCAGTCAGAGTGAGATCTGAAACAATGAGGGAGATGGAGGGATAAACAGTTGACATCATTGTTCCAGAAAGATCAGCCTGTTGGCAGAGCCACTATGCAAGTGTGCATGGGAACAGAGACAGAGCCTAGGTTGGATGGGAGGGAGAGGCCTATAAATACTATGCAGTAGAGCACAGCAGCACCCATCTCAGAAAAAGCCAAACCAGAAGTCTGCCTTCATACTTATCGTTTTAACATCTCCTCTTTAATCCCGTCATGGAAATCCCCATCCAGTATCCCTGGTACCGTCGGGCCTTCCCACATCGACTTTCTGACATCTCCTTGGCAGAACCTCTCACTGATTGGCCACTAATCTGGCCCTTCCCTTGGTCCTTCCCCTGGATACGTCCTTCATTCATGCGCTGGTTCAACGGGCCTGACAATGGACAAAGTGAGGTAAAGTAAAATTCAACTCTCTCCCTAAAATAATCAAATAGTCTCAGTTGAAATACCAACAAGTTTACTAAATGAGAAAAATATCATTAACATTTCTTCTGGAAATACTAGATTGATGTGGCAGGCTTATTGATGCATTTAAATGCACAGGCATCTTTAATATTGGAGATCTGTATCTTTGATTTTACTTTATTTAGTAAAAAAAAAAAGACGCTGAAGAATATCCTCCTCTGTTGATGCCAGTCTGTGCATAATTTATGAGTCTACTTACACTGAGATGACAATAACAATCTGTTGTGTGTTTTCATGCTGACTCCAGTCTGCAGCCATGCAGTATAATTTGTTTCTAACAGTTGTGTTGTCTGTATAGATGCGCATTGAAAAGGATCGCTATGTAATTCTTCTGGATGTGAAGCATTTCTCACCAGAAGAGCTGTCTGTCAATGTCACTGACGAGTTCATCACAATACATGGCAAACATGAGGGCAGACAGGTCAGAGGCACTATGAGATATGCAGAAATAGTCAAACAATATTCATTGACAAGTTACCCATATTTACCTGACTCTAATTCTGCTTCCAGGATGACCATGGCTTTGTGTCAAGAGAGTTTCTGAGGAAGTACAGGCTGCCTGCTGGCGTGTCAGGTGCTGATGTCACATCCAGTCTGTCATTTGATGGTATCCTTACAATCACTGCACCTCGGTCATCTCCCGGATCAGAGCGCACTATTCCTGTTTCCTGTGAGGACGGAACACCGAAACAGAAAATATAGAGCCGAGTCTGACGCTCTTTACATTGCTTTACTACTAACCCCAAGTTCTGACTGTTTTTATATAACCTGTTACACTTCTGTTGGCAGTTTAGTATACAGTTTAAAGTAGGCATGCAGGTCTAGTGGTATATGAGTGAAAGTGCCTTCTAATAAACTCGTATCTAATTCCTAACTCAGTTTTACTCTCATATCTCTGCAAGACAAAAATGCTTTAAAACCAAAGGCTAAAAGGTTGTTCTCATGTAACAGTCGTTTTGACACTTTGTGCAGTCACAGTGAAGGTGCAGGATAATTAACTTATGAGAGTTAATTTCCCAATCACAAGCCGACAGAATCCCTCTTTAAACCATATTCCTCTGCCAAAAGAAATCACACATTTGTGTATATAAATTACATGAAAGGCGTGTGATTATAGTTTCAAAGGTATTTCCTTTCCTTTATCAGGCATTTTCCAGTCTCAAAATTGTCCACTGAAGATTACAACAGACTAAAATTGTGATCCTAATTGAATCTACAGTGCACAGTACCGTTTGAGTGGGTATGATTAAGGTGTCAACTGCTTTGTTTATTCTTTTAGTGTTGGTTCCTGTATGTGTGAGTCGGTGGGAGTACTATGGAGGCACGTGCAGTCATTTTTAGTTTGTTCGCTGAAAGAAAGCTACTGATCAGGTGTGTGTGAAAAAGGATATGAGGAATGAACTGTAGGAAAGTAGTAGATGAGGGAGGAACAAATGTTTCGAGACGGACAGTTTCTTCATTGGGCTCCTTGTCCTCCGGGGAGCATGCCTCTGAGCTGCTAAGGAAAGTGTGAGTGAAAGTATGTGAGAGCGACTGTGCATGTAGATATCACACAGTTACAGCCCTATCATTCCCTCATATTGGCAAAAACCCTTTGGCTTAACACAGAAAACAATAAATAGAATACATGTTGAAACTCAATCATCGGACTGCTGTGTGATCTTTTTATGTCTGAAGTGTTTCTGTTTTCAGAAGAACATCACATAACACACATTACATGTGGCGGGAAATGAATGAATCTTACTGAAAACAACAAATATTCTTTCAAAAATAGTTTCAGGTGCCTTATTTTATCGGCATTATTTTAAGGAACATCATCATTATTGATTGATCCATGTTGGTTTTGTGTTATATTGCATTAGACCCTGCAAAAGTCACTTGAATTATACTTCGTTGCTGCCATATTGTTGTTTTTTGTACTTTTAAGTGTAATAATAGAGACAATGTTTTCTATGCAAATATACAAATTTGCTGACATGTTTCTTTTGAGACACACAATCATCACGCAAAATATGTAGTTGCATGAATCAAAATTAATTTATCTCTTTTAAAAAAAAAAGTATCTTACTATCACAACACTTTGAAAGATGCTTTCACAAATGTGTTTAATATCAGCAAAACATATACAAACAGTACAATGTATTATTACAGGAAATAAACAAGCCCAAGTCAAATATTGCAGCGCTAAGCAGAAATCCTTTCTTCAGCCGGCGATTGGAAACCTTAATTCTGAAACCTGATAGCATATAGAATCACGTAAGATGTTTTATATCTTCTTAACTGCAGTTTGTCAACGGTGTGGAATGGCAAAGCTACTTATTATCATCTATGTTTGTAAGATCATTCTCCACTCAAAACAAGTTATCGTGACATGTAGTTGACGACAATGTTGTTCTCTTTACTGATAAATGCAACATCAGTTACAGTAGAAGTCCCATTTCTGAAAATAAGAGAGATAGAATTAGGAGAGAGCGTCACATTATGCACACATTGTGTGTGTGTGTGTGTGTGTGTGTGTGTGTGTGTGTGTGTGTGTGTGTGTGTGTGTGTGTGTGTTGACTTACAGTAGTCTTGACTTCGGTGCTGGCTGGCATGAGAGGATGAGTCTCCTCCACTATGCTGCTGGGGAAGTGTCCAATGCGAGCCTCCTGCTGTCCGTAATAGGAGTCTTGTACCTGCAAACAGATGATATAGAAAAAATTGATCATTAATTATTTTTTTAGTGGAGAATGTGAATGCTGCACATGGGTACCACACTTTTTCATGACTCCCAACAAAGATACACAAAGTGCTTAAAAGCTGTTTCCAAGCCAAAGCATATTTTTTCTTACACTGCCGGCCCAGAAGAGGTTCCCTCTGTCCTTTAGCATTGCATAGACATAAATGAGCTGCCCCTGTCTGATTGGGATGAACCTGCAGTCTCCAGGGTAGTAGTCCTGCAGTGCGCGTGCTATCAGGATGGGATCTGTGTAAAGACAGGGAGGGACCGAGGCGTCACATTGAGGACTTTTGCAGTTTATAATGTCATATTTCTATGCAGATTAAAAAGTTTTGCGTGTGCATTATCATTTGAATAATCTACACTTCTATAATGTGGTTACAACATTAGTGTTAAGACCAGCGTGGTGAGTGCGCTACTTACGGCTGCATTCGGAGTCAGCGCAGAGTTTCTTGTCAGAGAGTTTATGCATCTGCCTTCCAGCTTCAGAGGTCGGCAGCACAAGCCACAGGGAAAGGACCAACCAGAGTTTGCATGCCATGTTTGTGTGTGAGCGCAACTAATAATCCAATGGCCTTGTTTTACGCTCAATGAAGGTCTTGTGGGTTTTTTGTTCTCTTTTGTCTGTTTGCCGTCTCTGAGAAGGTGGTAAAAGTTATGGCAGTCGCCTTTTCTACTCCCCCTAGCCCCTTACCTCATACATGAACACACACAGAGCTCCTTTCAAATTCTTCAAGCAGGTAAACAGGAAGGGGGATGAGAAGGAGGAGGGCCAGATTAAACAGACCCCTGCTTGTGTCCTGACCTTCCCTCTTTCCACCTCAAATCCTGTGTCACCCCCCGCACCCTTCATCTAAGAGTGTAAAATTGAGAATCAACACATTCCTCAGAGTAAATCTGTGTTTTCATACCTTGTTCAACCGCGAGATGTCAAAGTTTTTTTTTTACAGCAGACACACCAGTGTTGCCATCCTTCCTACTCTCTGAAACTGGTCTACGTTTTGTTCCGAGAGTCAGAACTAAACACGTAAAAGCAGCGTTCAGCTTTTCTGCTCCACATAACTGGAACAAAGTCGCTGAAAGCTGCAGGTCTGCTGAGACCCTCAGCTTCTTTAAATCCAGATTGAATACTTTTCTGTTTGCTGCTGCGTTATCTTTGAATCCGAACCAGATACAAGGTATATCAATTTCTGCATCTCATTACTGCATTTTATTTCTTAAACTGCAACTTTTACTCTAATTTTTGCTTTTTGAACGTATTTTTTGTTTTAAAATGAATGTTCTTAATTGTTTTTGAATCTTGTTTTCTTCTGCATTATGTTTTGATGCGTTTAATGGTTTTATACAAAGCACTTTCAATCGCCTTGTTGTTGAAATGTGCTATACAAATAAACTTGCCTTGTCTTACCTTTCTTACACAGGAGGTGGAGCTACTGGCTGTGTTTACATACTGTATGTTTTCACTGCTAAGGAAACCAGCTGATCCTCTCTTGTGCAAACACTCCCCCACACACACACACACACACACTCACTCACTCACTCACTCACTCACTCACCAAACAGGAAGACTATACCTGTTTGGTGTGAGTCGGCTGGGAACTATCAGGTAAGAAAGACTTAATTTTAGTTGCTTTGAGGTTAATGCTTAATAGAAGTTTTGCTCGTTCTTAATGTAAATGTGTGATGTTAAAGTAGGAGTGACTTTATTATTTTAATGTAGCCATCATTTTAAATAGGATGATGGTGTAGTTTCGTGTTAGTAAGATGTTTTAACAGGGGAGACAGCAG
The DNA here is from genome assembly GCF_023055335.1 of Clinocottus analis. Classification (NCBI taxonomy): domain Eukaryota; kingdom Metazoa; phylum Chordata; class Actinopteri; order Perciformes; family Cottidae; genus Clinocottus; species Clinocottus analis. Next base: position 12,960,844 of record NW_027176207.1, on the reverse strand, counting down.
ATGGTGACGTCAGAATTAAAGAGAGAAATGTAAGACTGAGGAGACAGAGACTTCAAACGGCAATGTTGTGACCAAAATGTTGTTTATATAGACTAAAATGAATAGAATCTTTACATTATAGTAGTAGGCTCTTTAAGCCTTTGTTGTATAAAGACTAAGAATTGAATATTGTAGGGACTGGTCTATGAACATTGAAGACTTTTTGGTATTTGTAGATAATAGTGGAGCACAATATCTTTGGAATTTAGGGAGGGGAGCAGAACAAAGATAACACTGTAGCTGGTATTTCGGTCAGAGTAACAAAAGCACCTGTCACACAAAAGACCTCCTTAAAGGCCATGTGAGATTATGTTACTAGAAAACAACTAGTCTTACAAGTCATCATACATGTCCTAAATTTCACAATTACTGTCAGAAACATTTTTTTAGTGGTTTTCTGTGCTAATGATGGACTTCTTGCCCACAGAGTTATCTGGGAAGAAGAGAAGAAAGGATTTGAATGATACCAGCATTAAAACTACTGGCACCACAGTGAAGTCCAAGTTTAGTTCATACTTGGACTACAAAAGTGAAAAATAAAACCCACTCCAGACCAGATCATCAAGAGCTCAGAAAAGAAAGGCGGTCTACCTGCCACCTTTGCGATCAAGCCCTTGACCTGGGGATGATGCTTTTTTACTGACTCCAACAAGCCTGCAGCTATCAACAATGTTCACCTCCAGTAAAAACGGTCTTCCTTCCCCCAGCCTGGATGACTCCTTCTTCCCTCTGTCCTCATCCTCTTCAGTCTCACTCTCATTTGCTCTCCCCTCGTCCGCATCCTCTCCTGGCAGCAGCGACAGCGGAGGAGGGATCGAGACAGATCTGATACTCGCTGCCGAGCTGGGACAGGCATTACTGGAGAAGAATGAGGAGCTGGCAGCTTCTCTGGACCAGAGACAGAGAGAGATGGAGGTAAGGCTGAAGCTGCTGTAAACAGTCTTTCTTGTCACTATGCAAACTTTCTAACACTTAAGGTGGAAAGAAAAGGAGCATTAAAATTAACCGGGAAAAAAACACATGATATTTGCTGTAGCCAATTAATCATTATAATGTGGAAAGATGTCTGTAACCAACACTTGAGGCTCAATTTATTGATTCTTATTTTAAAAAACTAATACAAAAAACAACATGAGATATATTGCACAAGCAAAAAAAATAAAATAAAATAAAAACAAATGGCGAGTATGGGGACATAACAACAACATTGTGAACACATGCGATTTACTGATGTCAAATTCTTAGTCAAAAACTGTGACACTTGAATAGCACACAGCCATCGTTAAGTATATTAGAAACACCTGCGCTTTGCCTACTATGACCAGGGAAATTGTCTGATGTGATTAAGGCCTATTCTGCTTTCCTCAAACCAGCATCATTAAATCTAATCTTGTCATCAGCAAACACTCTTGATACGCATTTGTTGCAATTTCACTTCACGTTCAAATTAACAACACAGACATATTTTCCATGTATTTCAAGATCTGATATTTCCATGTCTTCTTAAAGCCAGTTAATGTTGCATCTACTGTCTCAGGCTTTACAGCAGGAGAAGCATGTTCTGCACAGAAAGTTGCAGATGAATGAATTGGCATCTGGGCAGAGAGAGGCAGAGCTGATTGCAGATTTAGCTGCCTTGAGGGCTGAGCTGGAGCGACATCACAGCCAGGGGCGCGACAAGCGGAAGGATGAGAGTGAACAGCTGACTCAGTTATCCAATCATAACCAACGCTTGGTGGAGCAGCTAGCAGAGGTTGGTATTCTACCTGTATAAAGGCAGCCTGAACCATAACCTACTAGGGAAAACATTACAAGTATGTTCGTGCTATTAGAATAAACATAATCAAAGTATCCGTGTGGGAATTTTCTGCATTTGTGTGGCGTCACATAACAGTCACGCGAACATGAAAAATGCAGCGTAGCCGGTTTGAACAACAGCCTCTCTCAACTTTTCCACCCACTTAGGCTGTAACACTGGAACACTCCTTGAGGACGGAGCTTCGTTCTCTCAGAGAGGAGAAGGAAGAATCATCTTTTAGCCGAAATATCAACTCTTCACGATTGGAGAACATTCAAGCAGAGGTATACCTCTCACTCATTAAGGTTTTGCACAAACAAATCAGTGGCTCAGTTTTAGTGCTACAGTTGTGAACATATTATGTTATCGTGACTGTTGCAGGGTAGTCAGACAAAAAAAACACATTACATTTAAATCATGGCCAATTGTGTGGAATTATAATACAATGTGAAAGTAGGGGAGCTATATTTGTGGTGCAAGTCTTTCAAAGTCCTTTCAAAGCAAGGCTTGGCTCCTTGATGGCAAGTCCAAGTCCTGTCTATATGCTGACAATTACATGATAAGGCATCTGAACATTTACATTTGAAAGCGATGTTTAGCTGAAGTCACAAGTCTCACCTATGTCAGGTCAAAATCAAATATCTGTTTTGGTTTGTTAGAGTCTGACGAGTCTCAAGTCTGCAGCTCCGTTGCTTAGAACAAATGGAGATATTAGCAGAATATTAAGTATACCCATACAGATTTAACAGACTTTGGGGCCAAGTATCCATATTTCGAAGCATCAAAATCCTATGTAATTAAATGCATAGTGTTACTGGTAATTGCATCATTTATTCAGTACTGTCTTTTTTCTCTCTTTACAGAACAGAGTGGTGCTGGAGCGGCTGTCGTACATGGAGACACAACTAAAAGCTTCACAGGAGGACAGTGATAGACTCCACATGGAGAGAGAGAGACTGAGAGACAGACTTTTAGAGCTACAAACCAAACTGAGCGAGAAAGAAGCAGAGGTGAGGATCATGGCTGACGGGTGTTAAAGATGAACTGTAACACTGAAAGAATTATGTGCTGCAAAGATAGTATGTTCATCACTATTGAAAGTACAACTAGTTTGGTATATACGTTTGTGTGTGCTTGTGCCTGTCTCTCACTGTGTGTTTGTGTGTGGTCGTGCTGTAGATAGAGCAGGAGCAGGGTGTGGTGTTTGAGTTGCGAACTGTAAATCGCTCTCTACAGCAAAAAGCTCTGAACCTTGGAGAAGAGAGCATTCTGGACAGTAGACAAACGCAACCTTTGTCTCTGCATAGTGAAATTCAGCAATCACAGGTACACACACAGACAAACACACACAAGACACACAGTAACTGCATTGACGTCATTCAATTGTTAGTTTGAGACTGTTGTCAACCCTTCTCCAAAATGCCCAACCTCTTTGTAACAAAATGTGCACCTGGTAATAAGGTTCTGATCTTACAGATGTTTCTGCTGTGTTTATATCTCTCTTGGTAACCAGGTAAAAGAAGCTCTTCTAGCTCACTCCTCAGTCCTGCAAGTAAGAGACGAAGAGATACAAGCGCTTACAGAGGAGGTCTGTTGAACTGTATACATCAATATGTTTCTGATTTCAGTTGCAGTGGGCTCGGCCTGTCTGAAATGGGTGTACATCCTTGTTATTACAGTATGTATAGCGATAGATATGTCTAGAGTATATTTCTAATAACGTTGCATTTACCACACCACATGCATTGTTAAAGTGCTCTTCAAACAAAAAAAAACCTTTTGCTAATTCTTACTTCAATTTTTAACTACTGTATTAACTTTTTGTGGGAAAAAATAATCCAACACAAATTATATGTCAAGGCGAAGTCTTAAAACATGCTTAAAACCAACTTTAAAGACAACCCAGTCAGTTTTTGTCGGCTGCCTAAATCAGTAGACATGTGATTCAACACACCATTCAGATCTGGCTCCCCTATGTCACATGCAGGCTTATTAGTATCTCCACCCAGTGCTTAACAACTACCTGTGCAAAGGTGTGTCATATTTTTCTTGCAGAGGAGTAGACGAGGCTTTTTAAGGAGCAGGGCTTAAAAAGACAGGCATGTTCTAGTAGAAACCAAAAATACCTGTGTAAACTGAAAATGATTATCATATGTCTTCTTTAAATTCGATAAAGCTAGAAATGACAGAGATCTATTTTGAAAAAAGGAAAAATATTGTAATTATAATAATTTCAATATGTTTCAATTTCACACTTTGCAGCTGCAATCTCAAAGAGAAGAGCTGCAGTCTTTGAGGCAGGAAATCAAGCCATTTAGAAGCAGTCCTGAAAAGCCAAGCTACAGGTAATGCAATACAGCAACAGCATCATTCCCATTTCATTTGAGCCCACAGCGATATATGTTTTACGAATCATCATATCAATGTGCAGTTTCTTAGAAAGTGAATTGGCCACTATGCATCAGGAGAAAGAAACACTTACACAGCAGCTTCTCAACACTATCAAACACAAAGTGGCGCTGTCGCAAGAGCTGGAGTCCTGGCAGGTGAGTCTGAATGCAGGGATGTATCCTCCTAAAGGATGTCTCTGCCAGCATGTTTCACATCGTTATGTTGACAAGCAGAATATTTACTTTCTATCATCCTGTTGCAGGAGGACATGCGGTTAGTGATCAATCAACAGGTGCAGCTAAGAGAGGAGGAGCGACAGAGGGAGAAACACAGAGAAAGACAGACGGAGAAAGCAGTCGGACTCCAAAGAAGCAAGTCTTTGAAATTGAAGGGAGAAGGAGGGAAAGGATTCTTCTCCTTTTTCAAAGACAAATGACAGAGAGAAGTGGCAGCCGTTTAAACGGACAGAGGATCAGCTTTTATCTTTGCCACTGCAAGCTTCTGCAGCAAGACAATGTCCTGTAATGTCTTCTCAGCACCACCAAGTGAAATGTTTACGGTACTCATATTTGAATATATTTGTATATATGTATGTACAGTATATGTAATTCGAGATTTTATATAAAAATTGTATAAACCTATTGAGTGTTGTCTACTCTGATGGTTTTTTGTCACCACAGTATCTTAAAGCTGTATTTGTATTTGTTATTTTCTTGGTCTTTGACTGAGGTGGTGTATTCACTTGCATACAAAATGAATGGGAAGACACAATTAGAACAAAGAAATTAAATTGGTGTTCTGGGGCATAATAAATCTGCTTTATCAACGTCTTGAGGAGAGAGAGAACAAGAGCAAAACCTGAGAAAAATAACGGAAAGATCCAGTTTCTGGTAAGTTCAGGGTTCAGTCAGAAGCAAAGCAGAACTCAAACACACAGGGAAACTCTTAAAGACAATGTCGGCATGCCCTTTGCTAGCTAGATTTCAGGTAACTTCTGTCAAAGGCAAACATTTCCTTAGTTTGGCTTGTTTAAGGTGGAGACAGACAGAAAGTCTGTCTCCACTTTAAACATGCCGAACTGAACACAAAACAAACATATTGAGGCCTTATGAAGCTATTTAAAGATTGAGGTTTCCTATGGAGACCCAATAAATGTCAGATAATCGTTATCCTTTTCGATTTCTTTTGGATTCTAACAATTGCTGAGAAAAACATTTGGCTCTATCTTCCACTAGATGCTAAACTATGAATGCAGAATTAAAACAATTAAGTAAGGTAGGCTAAAAGCATGTATGTGCTGAGGGTACATTTAGAGTAAGGGAGTAACCTTCTGTTGGTTTGTCACTATAAGTGACCACCTTCATATTATATGTAGACATTTGACTAATGGTTAATACTAAAATATTGATTTGTGAAGCTTTACAAGAAAATGTTATATCTGTTAATATAACAGATATAATGTAGCTATAGCATTTCAAATGCTATAGCTACAGAGCTGCAATGAATTTCATATGAACACGGAAGAAGAAAAAACATTATGATAGAAATAACATCTTTAATAAATTAAGTCCAAAATGACAGTCACTCCTTTCCACTTGTCTCTATGCTTACATTACATAATGTAAAGCTAATATTTATGCAACATTTTATAAGTGAAATGGAAGTGGAAATACCCAGAAGCAGCGTAAGTAGTGCAGGTTGCATAAAGATCGATGCCTTCATCAATAAAAATGCAGTACAGACCTGGCTCAGCAGAGTCAGTGCTTAGTGCATCTTGCATGTCTCTTGCAGGCTAGAATATGGAGCAGTACCTTTTCTCTGACAGTCAACACGCAGTTTGTTCATGTGTGGTGTCTCACACTGTTTTATATGCTGACAAAAACAAGATGTGCACACAATCACTTACTCATACACATAGTTTTAAAAGCTCCCTCTGACATTTGAGCAGGATTTTACCAATTTTTCATTTCTGCTGATCACTTTTTTAGATTTACCGTCCAGGCATTAGTTGTTGAAAAACAAAACGTAAGCCAATGGGGAAAGAAAAAGGTGAATTTGATTGGTATTGCCTATCTTAAATAAGTTTCCTGTTTCTACAAATACATTTTCTTCTTTTAAAAATGGTCAGCAGAAAGGTCAGGTATACAATAATGAATAGGTTAAAACATGAGAAAGACAATTATCTTTCAATATAATCTATATAAATTATATTTATGTATGACTACTTACAGTATAAAACCTTGAGTTATTTTCAGTTTACAGGATGCCGCTGATCCCTTTCTGTGTCTGTTGTCTCGGTTGGTTCACGGAGGCCAGAAACACATCTGTTTAGTCCAATCAGACAACATCACCTCGTTTTGGAGAGGTACAGCATCAACACCCAAACAATCCATGATACTCAGGTGGTTCGAGTGTTTTACCCTAGAAACTAGGGCCATTAGGATGCCCCTAAAACAGGTCTCTGGATTGATGTCTTATCCCACGTTGATACCAAGGCCTACTTGTAGCTTGTCACCTCTGTGATTCACAAAGGCACCCATAATCAGGGTGGCTGGGAGCGGGGTCAAACGCTTCTCCAACACGCCTCCTATTATGCACCGACTGTTTATCATACCTGAAAACACAAACACAGAAAAGGTCACCGATACTGTATGTTATCTTAATAGTTTTCATTCAATATGGCATTTGACTCAAAGTTGCATGAATACATTTACCTCGAAAGACCATGTTGGCCTCTGGGAGCTCCATCTGATACCCAAATGAAGTTGTGGTCTCCTGTGTCCTGGTACTGGCCTCAAACTCCACCCCAACTTGGATCTGATGAACACAAAAACAAGCATATGCACATTTGCAATATGCAAGTAAAGGCTGTGTTTATACAGTGTGGTGGCATTTTCCCTACCTGTTTGTTGGCTCTATGGTAGTAGCTAGCATGGGCACCTCCTTTCCCAGCATTTAACGTCACCACCCAGTTGGGTCCTGTATGGAGAGCCAGAAAAAAAGTCAAAACACTGCTGCTAAATCAAGCACACCAGATCAGAAAAGCTCACCTAAAGGAGGTGTTAAAAAAGATTCATATTGAAACGCAAAACTCTCACTTGAATACTGTCCAGCCAGAGTAAGAATTCCTCCTTCCTCTGCTCGGCCTCGATGGTAAACCAGCTCCCCTCCTAAAACCAGCCCAGAAGACACACTCTGAAGGAAGTGTGCCACAAGGATAACTGTCCAAGAGAAACACAGACAAATATATAGTAGATTAGATTAACAAAAAATATCACGATTATGTATTTTGTTGCTAAATTGACAGTTGTATTCAGTGGAAAAAAAACAACATTTGACTGTATAGTAAACTGTATATAACAATAGTGATTGTTTTACCTGACTCTCTGAGGATGTCAGGATTAGCTACTGTCACAGCAGCAGTGAAGTCATTTCCTCTGTACTCAGTTTCAAACTGCCACGTTACAAACTGCGACTGCTGGGTCTAAAATGATGAATGAACAATTCAAAATATTGAGTTGTTTGCAACAAACAGCATTTAATGTAAAGAGAAAACAGAAACTGTGCTGTGACAGTTTCTGTACATGAAATTGGATAGATGTCAAGACATCAGAATCTCACCTGGAACACTGATCTGGCTCGTACTCGCTCCGTGAGATGAAGCAGAGCGTGAGCATTCAGACTGCCTGAAGAGTCCATCTCACCGATCAATGCAGGCGCATCCTGTGAGGACCAATCAATATTAACTTCTTAACTAAAAAAAGCACCAGCTTCATTTGTTTTCCAACTCAGTTGTACACAACGCATAAATAAGCAAATTAATGATAAATTTGTGGTAACATATTTATGCTTAACCTTGTCCTTGCTGTAATCATCAGATTGCAGATGCTCTACGTGGAAACGGAAGTAAGAAGGACTGACAGCACTGAGGTGGAGAGTATGACTGACCTGGAAGAAAATTGATATGTTATGTTAGAACATCAAAGAGAATTTCACCCTCATTATCTCAACAACAAATTGTTTAAATATAGAGTTACCTTAAAGAAGCTGCTTAGAGTTTTATTGAGGATCATCTTGACTCCCTCAATCTGTTGAGGAAACACATCTGGGGAGACAAGTAGAAAAACTGTCAGATCACTAACATTACTACTTCACAAATTATCTCTATGCATTGCCTGCTGTGTGGCCGGCCCCTCTTTTTGGCCAGATGTACCTTTGCAGCTCCTGTGGAGAGAGTGAAAGCTGCCTGGGTTGGGTAGGCGGCCATCTCTTCTCTCCCAGCGTGGCGGACTGTCCCAGTGAGCAGGATGTGTGTTCCAGTGAGAAGGAGGGGGGTCCGTGGAGAAAGGCCAGTTCTGACTGGAAGACAAAGCCAGAACACTGCCCATGTGGGCGCAAAACTTCCTACAAAATGCAAAGAGACAAAAGGAGAGATTTACAATAATGCCATGGCCCATTTGTTTTTCTCACCTGCAACTTGTGCCTGCAAGATTTAAAGCCAGGCAATGCCCCATATAAAGAGAAGAAAGGTAGCTCAAAGTACAATTAAAAGAAACACACTTTTCCTTGACACATAAAAGTATAAATGGCTGTTACAGTTGACACATATTGCAGGCACATATATTACAGAAGAAGTTAATGACATCAAAGATGGTAACAAAATTAAGAAATTCAAACGAATTCAAACGCATATTTTAAAATGTTTTAGTTCTTTCAATTGGTTTATATTGCATTTCAAACTTGAGGTTCAACAATGATCTGTAATGCACGGCTGTTTGTTGTTTTCATGTGCAGGTGCAGCAATTCCGTTAGCTAGCATGACCTTAGCATCGGCAAAAACAAAGATAAGTGTACGCTTGTTGTTTAACTACCTACTTCCGTTGTTATCAAGACACGTTAAAATCCAGCGCGGAACTGAGGATCGCACTTGAGAAAAACTGTCAGGTGGAATTGCTCATTGATAAACTACAAATAGGCTACGCGAAGATAATTGATGCTCGGATCTACTGATGCTGCGAATAGCCCCCTCCTCCAGATGTGATTAGCCGCCCTGCAAATGATTCCCTCTGAAAACACGATGGGATTTATAAAGTTTGACCAATTTCGCTTTTAAATCTATCTTTTAAATCTCTATAATAACAACAGCTGTATGTTTTAACACTTATTGTTTAACTAAAATAGGTAAATTAGCTTCATGTGTGGCTTTGAGTGCTGAGAAACAACATAAGGTTCCTGGCGTTTTGTTTCATGTCGGACATGATACCCGCGACACAGCGTTCAACGCAAGCTGCTACAGGTGAAAATAAATATATTAAGGCTTTCATGTACTGCAGCGCCGGGATAGTAGTGGAAGGTCAACGGCTTTGAGCTGCAGTACAGTCAATATCTTGTCTGATGTTCAACCGAGCTCATCTTTGACACAAGATACAGACTTTACTGATTAAAACATGCAATTACTACGGAATTAGACCGCGAAGAAATGAAGGTGGTCACCGGGGAAACCTACAGGAAATTAAGTTTTTGAGTCTCCTTCCATTTCCAGTTAGATTGAATATGTCTCCTTTGAGGTCCATATTGCTGGTGGGAGAAGGAAACTTCTCGTTTTCTGCCTCTGTGAGCCAATTGTACTCCGAGACTGAGACCTGCATCACCGCCACTTGCCTGCAGCATCAAGAGGAGGCACTGCGGCATGAAGGCGCAGCTGATTACATTAAGATGATCAGGGACTCCGGTATGGGTTTGAGATTACTTTTTGTATCATCATTTATATTATTTGTTGCACTTTTTGTACACTTTTGTTTGTTAATCAGGTGGGGCGGTGCTTTTCGAGGTGGATTGCACGAAGCTGAGGGAATGTGCCTCTCTTCAGGGCTGTGTGTTTGACCGTGTGGTGTTTAACTTTCCTCACTGCGGGAGAAAGAGTGGGGTTAAAAAGAACAGAGAACTTCTCAAAAACTTCTTCCTCAGGTAAAATTACATCATACCTCAGGATTCAATTCATTCACAGCATTGTCTCTAAAATTACCATTTTAAAATGTCTAAGAACGTTTGTGTCCAAACTTCCCTTTTCAAACTATGTATTTATAAAATATTCTGGTGCAGTTGGACATTGTTACTTTTCTCCCTCCCAAGTTTATGACACTCTATAATACTGGTTTTGAAATATGTAGCTCAATAACTACAAATTATAATAAAAAAAAGTAACTAGTATCATTCTTGTGATTTGTTTCTGTATACTGACTGAAATGTGTCTGTATGGCACCAAGTATGAGAAGTAGACATCTCTCCGGCATAAATCTTCAAAGCTAGGCAACTCCTACGAAAACAATCTAGATTGATAAATAATAACTACAGGTAGGGCCGGGCCATTTATCAATACTATATATCGTATATGCATTGTATATTACAATATAATTATATAAGACCAGATATTGTCTTAGACTTCTTTACACTAAACTAATGTCATTTTCTCAACTTACCAGGCTGTTTAGCTGCCTTCACCCATAAAGTCATTATAGCAATGTTACTCATGATTAATTATCCAAAAATATTATAGTGTAAATATTTTGTAAAAGCATCACTGGTCAACACTGCAATATCATTGCAATATCAATGATAAGGCATTTGTTCTAAAATATCTAGATATTTGATTTTCTCATAATCTAAATCAGTCCCTTTGAACTGTCTTATGGCTGCATTTGTTTTTACATATCTTTCACGCAGCTCTGATTATATATGGACTTGTATAAACTGATGGCGTTCCCAATGTCCGTTTTCTATGACGACTCACTGAATACTTATTTTTTTGTGTTTTTTTTCTGTGCCTCCAGTTGTGCCCAGGTGTTGTCTGAAGACGGGGAAGTCCATGTTTCCTTGTGCAACGGACAGGGTGGCACACCTGCGGACCAACCGAAGCGAGAGTGGCACAACAGCTGGCAGGTGGCTGCAATGGCAGCAGAGGCCCACCTAATCCTGAGTGATGTCCATCCTTTTGAGAGAGAGAACTATCAGAGCTACAAGTGCACTGGATACAGGTAAGGAGTAAAGGTAAATGTAACAGGGTATAAATAGAAACAACCCTTTGCGTTTCTGCATCTCTGTTTTGCATACTGACACTCTAATAATGGTGTTGCTGTTGTACAGGAGCCAGGATAAGGGCTTTCATGTGGAGAAAGGTTTACTCCACGTGTTTACTCGCAGCCTCCCCTACGCCTCTGCAGAGATACTTAAAGTTGAGGAGGCTGTTGAGGGGGACAGAGTTCTGTACAACATGCCAGCTGAGCTCAGTGATTACATATTCAGGTACAGTAACATAGAGACTCATGCTGTTTGAGTAATAAGCAACCAAGGCAAAAAAAATATATATATTATATAACCAGGCACTTAATGTCTCTTTTCTATTATCAGGGGATTTCTCTGCGCAGGTTCTGCCCACCCTGTGAGGTTGGTGCAAGATTTTCTTCTCAAAGGACTTGCGGAGAAGTGGTCTGTCTCCATGACGACAGAGACCATTCCCTTCCTCCTCACGGCCAAACAGCTGCAGGCGTGCGACTGTGACGTTGACGTGACAGACTGCTACCGGATCCACCTGCTCCAGAAAGACGTCAACTCTGATACCAATACCTCGACAGACAAAGAAAAAGATCAGTTTTTGGACAGTCAGGGACAAACAGACACACAAGACAAACTGTCAACCACATGTCTCACGTCTGATAAAGTGGACAAGGTGAAGAGTAAAGGAGCTGAGAGCCAACGGTCTGCATGCTTACTTGATTTTGATTCTGAAGGGGGAAGTGGTCTTTATATGCTGCGTCCATCCCTGCTTCCTCAGATGCAAGAGCTTCTAACTAAAAAAGAACAGTTATTCATTACTGCAGGGGTTCATGGAGAAGATGAGGAGAAAAATAAAAGTATTGGAGTTGAAGGGCACAAGAAGGAGGAGCACTGTGGGGGCTGTAACGGTGCTGTCAGCTTGCTGTTTGGCATTAGTGGTCTGGTGTTTAAGAACGTGCACGTCAACCTCTATAATATGCCTGCCTTTCACGAGCTCCTCCTCAGAGGTGTTTTCCCCTTAGAATGTGAGCCAATCAAATTGCTCGGACAAAGACTGGAAACGCTGCTGGCACCCTATGGGGTCTCCTTAGTCACAGAACAGGGAGTTCTGCGTATGATGGCACAGTCAAAGGGTTTGGTTGGTAAGGTGTTTGCAAGAAATGCAAGTGACAACATGAGCAATGTCAGTGTCACTGTGTCCCTTAACTTGGACCTTCTTTCCACACTCATGTTTTCACTCCCTGACTGGCGGCTACTGTGGTCACATGACCCACGCTTTTTACAGCAGTTTGAACTCCGCCCTTCTCCGGGGACACCTTTCCACCCATTCTCCATGTTCCCCGAGCATTTTTGCTTCGACGTTAGCTTCTGGACAGGACCGACGTGGGAGGAAAGGAAGTTCCATGCTGTAATCCGAGAGGCCAGTCATGGGAGCGTGGAGCAAGTTAAACTCATGGACACGTTCTCACACCCTGACCTAAGCCAGACCAGTTACTGCTACAGACTCATCTACCACTCAAACACACATGCTCTGTCTCATACACAAGCCCTCCAGTTTCATAAAGACCTGGAAACCTCTCTTACCTCTCGGTTGCAAGTCACCATCAGGTAGCGACGTTTACATTTTAAGGAGGACCAGGAACTTAACCTTTTTATTACATTGTCTGTGTTGCTATGCAACACAGACAACAGTATACACTGCTAAACTGTAGTTGAACAGTGTTTACACTAGTTGAGGCATTGTGTGCTATAGTTTGTTATTGAAATGTTGTTTTCTGTGTGCTTTAAGTATTATTCAATAAATGTGTTATCAGAATCATCTTTGTTGAACAGGTGTGACTACACAAATCACACAAGTATACAGCACTGTTTAGCTTATTTAACATTTGTAGTCACAGTAAATAATCAGTATAATAATACAAGTCACATGAAGTACTTGCTGTGACAAAAAAAAGAAAATATGCTTGCAGGTAACAGCCCTGGAATCATGTCTATGAGTTTATACTTTTTTTATATATTTATTCTACAGTGGTGGTTAAAGTACTGCTTCACTTGAGTAAAAATAACAATACCACAGTGTAAAAATATTCTGTCCTAGTAAGAATCTTGCATTAAAGTACATAGGGACCTCATGTATATCCAAGCATAGCGCCAAACAACTCAATTTTTAGTGGATATAATCAGCAACTGAAAAAGCCTACAAGGGTATGTGAGGCCAAAAATCCATAACAGTTCATCACATGCAATACACTGGTCATATGTTTTAATTATAAAATTGAAGTACCAAGAAACTATAGCAGTTAATAAATGTGGTGAAGTAAAAAGTACAATATCTCTCTCTCTCTCTCTCTCTCTCTCTCTCTCTCTCTCTCTCTCTCTCTCTCTCTCTCTCTCTCTCTCTCTCTCTCTCTGAAATATAGAGTAGAAGTTTAGCTTTAATTGGATATTTTAGTTAAGTACAAGAAATATCTTAAAACTGTAATCAAGTACAGTACTTGATTTAATATACTTTTGTTTACTTTCTATCATTCCTCGAAAGTTACTTTCAGTTAAATAGGAGTCCATAACTGTTTTTATTTCCTCGAAAGAACCTCGTATGTTTATCATAGGAAGAAAACATAGCCTCTATAGAGAGAACGAAGTACAGTATAGAGAAAGCCAAAGCAAGTTGACTGAGAAGTCTCATCACAGCCTGTCTTTGACAAGTGCCGTCAATAACCGAGCAGTGGCGGAAATGAACGAAAAACGACTCGGGAGCAGAGTTGCAAAAAATGGCGGCCAAAGCGCTTCGGCAGCGGACCAGGCGAGGCAGCAGGCAAGATGCAAACAACGTAAACGTCCCCGCCGAAGCTCGGCCACCGAAAGAGGAGAAAGGTGGCGAGGACACCAAAGCCACAGAGACTCGGCCAGAGTGAGTAGGAGCCGGGAACAGAGAGACGTGTGACGCGTCGGCGCTGGGAGCTCCATCCCCGGTGTTACGGTTTAACAAGCGACCGTGTTAACTGGCTCTGACAGCCCGAGCAGGGGGAAGCTAGCTGAGCAAGTTTGGAGGACAACAACACTGCAGCAACGATTGGAAACGTCCGCTTAACCACAAGCTGGACGATGTCTTTTCAGTACTTTTAAATGCGATGACTGTTAAGTCGTGTTCCCGCCCCGATAGCTTGTTAGTTGCATGTTTTATTTGGTCTCTCTGCTCAGCTTCATTCATTACCCTCTGCTGTCTGTAACTCCGATTGACCGAAAGCTGTCAACAGATAACCTCTTGGGTCAACGCTTGCTCAAAACGGACATGAACGTTTATTTTGAATCGGTAATTGGTGTCGTTGATACGTTGCTGAAGTCCTTTTAAAATACAGCACATCGGTGTGTAAGATGACGTGTCAACGCTGCAGCCATATACTGTGTGTGCAACGACTGAGCTGACTAATCTGACGATGGGCGTGAACATCATGAGGAGTTATCACTGTTACTATTCATATTTATGAATGGTTGTAAACACTGTCTTTACTTATTGTAGTATCTCTGAACAGGCACACTGCTGTCCATATCAGGGAGATAGATATAATCGGCATTGATTTATATATAATTGGAGAAGTTAAATTATGTGTTTTTGTTTGTAATGTAGTGTCACTGTTAAATCAATTTTATTTCAGCCTACTTGCTCATTGTAAACACACTACTAGAAACTAAAACTGATATAGCTATAGATTGGATTTCGGATACAATATGTGCAGTGAAATACTAATATGCTTTTGAGAAAGCATGACAAAGCACGTGTAAAATCTAATAATACGAAGAAGAAGAAGAAGAAGAAAAAACATAAAGGATAAAAATGTATTAATAATATACAGTATTTGATATATCAACTAAAAACAGGACAGAGACACAAGCTGAAACCAGACTGCTAATAGCAACAAAAAAAAACTCTTAATGTAAGAGTTGTGGAGGACAGCTGTGCAATGTGTAATTAGTCCCCGGTGTTACGGTGTAACAAGCGGCCTTATGATTCTTTGAGTGACTTTGCTCAGACTTAGATTAACTGTGTTTCCGCTGTCTTTGAATCCTCTGAGTAATTCAGGCTTTTCTCTGTCTTAAAAAGATATTCACTTTTTGTTCCACTAAATGCATCACATTCTTAATCAAGGGCACATAAATTAGCAGCTATGAAATAATTACCATAATTGGAGTTTCATTTAAAGCAGATGCACTGGAAACATCAATGTTGAATGTGAATGTTAAAACACACAGACAGGCATCAAAGGCCCGCAGACAGGCATCAGGTTGCTTCATGGCTAATTAGACTGTTTCAGATCTCGTTCATTTTCTGTTAAATATGCATGAAGCAGACATGATGTAATTTTTCAGAACATTGTGATACATTTAGATGTTGTTTAATACATTTTGATGCTGAAGTAGATTGTAATAACAGTGTATATATTTGTATGTGTTTTAGTATTCAGCTATTGTGCATCTGTGTTTTTAATTACATTTTTGTATAGGTCAGTAAGTCGTGGAGGACAGGTATGGGCTCCAGAAGGTTCAACTGCATTTAAATGCCTGCTCTCCGCACGTTTTTGTGCAGCTTTGCTCAGCAACATCTCAGACTGCGATGAGACCTTCAACTACTGGGAGCCTGTGAGTGACCAATGCAGATATTTATGAACTGTTAATCTGGTTACTGTTAATCTGATTGTTGTGATGGCTGTTTTGACAGATGCACTACCTGCTGTACGGCACAGGGATGCAAACTTGGGAATATTCTCCATTGTACGCCATCAGGTCGTACGCTTACCTATGGTTACATGCGCTTCCTGCTTGTTTGCACGCCCATGTTCTACAGACAAACAAGGTATATATCCCAAACTCGCCATCATTTCAATTGTTATATTTAAAACGACTTCATCTGAGTTACATTGTCCCAATTTTCTCTTCTGTAGTGGGGGGACTGTGTTTATCTTGAATTGCAAGACAAAAGGGTCCTCCTATATGTAGGAACATAAACTATGTGTGAAATTATTGTAACACATGCTCCTTTTAAGAAAAATATGTATTTTTCATTAAAAAAATACATTAACACACACACAGAGGTGTGTATATCATTGGTATGTTGCAGAGGTTTCATCATTGTGTTATGATTGTGTTGCAGGTGTTGGTGTTCTACTTTGTGCGATGTGTCTTAGCGTTCTCCTGCTGTGTCTGTGAACTCTACTTCTACAAGTAAGTGTACATGCCTATTAAATGCTAGTGGGCATCCTAAATGCTTTGGCTTACACATTTTGCAACTGAACCATTTGGTTTGTTTGTGTGTGACACAGGGCAGTTTGTAAAAAGTTTGGTTTGCACGTGGGCCGTCTGATGTTGGCATTCCTTGTCCTGAGCACGGGAATGTTCTGCTCGTCTGCAGGTTGGTCAGATTTATTTACTTAAATCTATTTCCGTCTCTTGTCATGGGGTTCTTCCCTTTTTTTCACTCATCCATTCACCTTTATCCCAGATTAGTCTTTACATCCACCTTTTTTAAATAACTTACTACAAAGCTTTATATATACACTGATAAACAATATGGAGCAGTGTGAAGTACGTAAACATAAGAAAAGGAACATTTCATATTTGTGATACATTTCTGGACTGTGTGTTTACTTTATTCCCCTTCTCTGTGAAAGTTGGATAAAAAAGGTTTTGCAGAGTTACCTATTTTGGTATGTGTTAGTGAAAGGATCATTTTTTGCTAATTTTTTGTGATCTTATTGTTTTATCCCCTCAGCATTCCTGCCTTCTTCATTCTGTATGTACACAACACTGGTTGCAATGACGGGATGGTTTCAGGACTCAACACCACTAGCCATTATGGGCGTGGCTGCTGGCGCCATCGTTGGATGGCCGTTCTCTGCTCTCGTCGGGTAAGGGCGTCAACTAAAATGCTTATTTGTCAGCAGTACTTTCATGTGTTACAAAATGTGTTACTCTTAAATCCACTTTGATTAATTTTCTCCTCAGGATTCCCATCGCCTTTGACCTGCTGGTGTTAAAAAGGCAGTGGAAAAGTTTCATTACCTGGTCAGCGGTCGCTCTGCTTCTGCTGCTGGTGAGAGATTTTTTTAATATGCAGATAAACAAATAAGGATTTAAGTGTGCACATCACAAGACAAGGGTGCATGTGTGTGAATTGTTGCAGTGTTTGCACAGACCTTCTGTTAATGCAGGAATATTATGGGATATTACATGTTCCTTTACATTTAATCCTTTTCATATGTATCAGAAAGATAATAATATAGTATAACAAAGGCCTTGTCATGGTAAATATATGCACTCTGTATAGATTAATGTGTAACAATTAACAAATGATATAATTTTATGTTTATGTAAATAAAGCTAAATGTAAATCGGCCCATTCACGTTCCCTCTGTTTGTCTTTCTCAGGTACCCCTCATGGCAGTAGACTCTTTCTTTTATGGCAAACGGGTCATTGCACCACTCAATATTCTACTATATAATGTCTTCACACCACATGGACCTGATCTGTATGGTAATATTCAAGAGCACACATCATTAATGTATGATATTGTGATCGCAAAAGAGGGATTTCTGACCTGATATTGTCCCCTCTGGAACGCATGCACCCTCGTCTTATTTTAAGTCTATTTGGTCATCAAACACTATTCATAATGTTTTATTTTTGTACTACAACAGTGGAAAAACGCATAAACAATTTAAAGCTGCACTGTTTTTAGTTAACTCTAGAGGGCATCCCATCATCAACAATGATATATCAAAACCTTTTAAAGAGTGGCAATGGGTTGCAAATAGACTGAATTCACAGATCATAACACAATATGTGTCGGACTTTTTGGCTTCTGTCCCCTCCACCGGTATTCCATGTTTTACCTGGTATAACAACATCTTTGACTATCCCCTCTGTACGGTTTCCCTTCAAATGACTTGCTATAACTATATGTTGTCTTTATTGTGCTGTGATATTTTGGATATTGTGTGTTTAATTTTCAGGCACAGAGCCATGGCATTTCTACTTTGCAAATGGGATACTGAACTTCAACCTTGTGTTTGCTCTGGCACTGTTGTCTCTGCCACTTACTGCTCTTATGGAGACACTGTTACACAGGTTCAATGGTGAGGAAACGGTAGTTTTCTGCCTCAGCAGAACAATATTTATACAATATTATTTATAAATATGTGTGGTAGTAAAATACTTTGGTAGTTTTCACCTCATTGTAGGCACATTAATATAACAAGGTGTTTTGGGAAACAGATATTGATAGAATGTAATACAATAACTATAATATTACAAAGCATAACACATCTCTGTACCAGAGTTTTCAGTCTAGGCATATGTGGCATTGCATAACATTGCAGCTAAACCAAGAAATAGTCCACTGTTTAAATAGTTTATGTTGCCTGTGAATATTCAAAGTAGTTTCTCTTGTGATTTCCCCTGCTTGTGCACACATGTGTTTCCTGCAGTGCAGAACCTGGGCCGTCCATACTGGCTGACTCTGTCTCCCATGTATCTGTGGATGTTGGTTTTCTTCACCAGACCTCATAAAGAAGAGCGTTTCCTCTTTCCCATTTACCCTCTCATTTGCCTCAGTGGGGCAGTAGCCCTCTCCTCACTGCAGGTGGGTTTTGCAATTTAGGCTTTTGTTGCAAGATGGCAGTTCATGTTAGTGGGCTTCACTTGTGTTCGACCCCTTTCTGAATCTGAAATGTATTGTTGGTCTGATTAATTGTATTTCCTGCAGAAATGTTACCACTTCCTGTTCCAGCGGTATCGATTGGAGCACTACACAGTCTCCTCCAACTGGTTGGCTCTAAGCGCGGTCATGGTTTTCTCAGTACTGTCACTGTCTCGCTCTGTCGCCCTCTTCAAAGGTGTGTGTGTGTGTGTGTGTGTGTGTGTACAAACAGACACTAATATTTCAAGCACCAGGGTCATCCAACAAAAGCAAGCAGTTCAAGATTAATTCATTTATATTTTTTCCGTCTACAGGCTACCACGCCCCTCTGGACCTGTACCCAGAGTTCCATCGCATCGCCAAGGATCCGACTCTTCACTCGGTCCCTGAAGGCAGACCTGTTAGTGTGTGTGTGGGCAAAGAGTGGCACCGCTTCCCAAGCAGCTTCCTGCTACCGCACAAGTCAGTATCCGGGTCCTTGTCCAATTCATTATGGAACGTGTATTTTGTCATTTCGACGTTGCTGATAGTTTCTCTTTACAATTTACAGCTGGCAGCTGCACTTCATTCAGTCTGAATTTAAAGGGCAGCTGCCACAGCCATATGCATCTGGTCCTCTGGCCACACAGATCTTACCGGAAAATATGAACGACCAGAACCTGGAGGAGCCAACCAGATATGTGAGTCACTCAGACACGTGTGCATATGTGTTGACATATGGGCACTGTATTTACTAGTAGATGTAGTTTTAATTGGGAAATTTATACTCCGGGCAGGTGGATGTACGGCAATGCCACTACGTAGTGGATCTGGATACAGAGGAAGAGACGGCACTTGAGCCACGTTATTCAGCCAACAAAGAGGAGTGGAGCATCATCGCCTTTAAGCCTTTCCTTCAAGCCTCAAGGTATTAAGAAAAAAACGGAATATTCTGAAAGTGTTCATTTAAAAATGTTTAATGTATTGTAGCTTGAAAAACAAAAAAGAAAGAAAGAGTAACACCCAGAATAGAGAGTATCCTGTTGACATTTGGTAGAACCTCTGAATTAAACAAATTACTTGTCAAAACTAAATAGAAAATTAACTATGATCTATTTTGCCCGAGTACAAATACTTCTGAGAGACTGATGCAGTTTCTTATTAAAAACTATTTCTCTATCAGGTCATCGCCTCTCTTCAGAGCACTCTACATCCCGTTTATATCTGAACAACACACCACCTACAGGCGCTACGTCATCTTGAAACCTCGGCGCCAAAAGCAGCCTCGTAAACGGACGCATGGCTGACCTTTGAACCTTACCTGGCAACAAATTGTTAACGACAGATATCAATCACCTCCCCTCAAAAGTGTGTGTGTGTGTGTGTGTGTGTGTGTGTGTGTGTGTGTGTGTGTGTGTGTGTGTGTGTGTGTGCGTGTGTGACAGGTATGCATGCATGTGTTTTGAAGTATTTGTCTCATTTGAAGATATCAGATCCTTTGAGGATGTTATTTTTGCCTGTGTGTGTGTGTGTGTGTGTGTGTGTGTGTGTATGTGTGTGACTGATGATACAATGTTATGTACAGTATGTATGTGTGTTAGGCAGGTATCAGCTGGACCTGTAATACAAATATTTTTCATCTCAGTTTTTGCGTGTGTTTGTCGGTGTGTAAATTTGTCTTACAACGGATGTACGCTACAAGATTTTAAATGTATTTAGACAGGCCATTTCCCAATTATGAGCGTTTTCTTTTCAAATTTCATTTGAAAGTGTGGCCTGAATGGATGCATTTTTCTGAATGATGAGTTTAGGAAATCTTGTAGTGTTTGTCTGCAATGGTAGAGTATCTTACTGTGGTCTCTGTGTGTGTGGAGATGAATGAAAGCAAGCGTGCGTTATTAATTTAATTTGGAATGTTAATAAAAAATGTGATTGACTGCTAATACAGCCTTCCTGTTGATTTCATTGGTACAGTAAAACCGCAAGCAGACAGATTAAATTCTAATCTCATTTTATTTGAAGACGTAACAAACATACAAACCACTCTCACTTACAGGAGAGACGTCAAGGCATTATACATTCGGAATAAGTAACAATGATGATGCTATATTTTTATCATTCTCTTTGATGTCATGCCATTGTTATGGTCAGGCTGCAGGCACTAAAATTCATTGTATGAGCCACATTTCCACTCGCCAGCAGACAAAATGTCATAAATAAACAAGGGAACAATTTAATTACATTTCTGGCATCTCACAATTTAAGGTCATGTCAAAAAACTCTTGCAGTACATACAAAATATTCAACCCTTGCTCCCGCAAGCGTATTGATCCGTTGTGTCTCTTTGAGGTAGCCTGTTTATATCCAGTACAGCAGCCATAAAGGTCCAATACCTCAATAGTTTACCTACCAAGCAAGGGCATCATGACAAGGCCATGCAAACAGGCTTCTACACAAATCACTCATAGATTTAGTCTTGAGGCCGAGTCATGTCATGTTAATGACTCCAATGTCTGAACATTGCATTATACAGTAACACTGCCCCCTTCACGAGGGACAGTTTATAAAATAAAATAAAAAATACTATCCAAATCAATGCAGTTGACCCATAGATACTGTTTTTTTCAAATTCCACCCATTTTTCTTCATAGTCAAAACGTGGAGTCTACATTGCTAACAATTTATCTCCACCACCAACAGTTTAGTCTGAGATTTTGGACAGAGGAGAGTGAGCTACAGAGTCTGGTAAACTCGCTTCTGTCTAACTTCACACCCCCAAATTTATTGTTCCCTCACTTGCATTGTTCAGCGCCAGTGTTGATTCACCACCACAATATAGCAAAGCTGAATGGACTTTGGTTTGTGGTGTCCAGAAACGTCAGAAAGCGTCCCCAACGATGCAACGACTCGTTCTACAGTAGTTCAGTAGTAGTCTACAGAGAAACCCGTCGGTGTGTAGATTACTAAGACTGGCCTGGACCTTGTTTCTGGAAAGATGCTGCTGGATCCCAGCAGCATTTTGCCGGAAACAATTAAGTGGAGGTAAATTTGTTTGTGTAGACCGCCACAAGCAACAGTTAATTTACTGCCATTTAATTGGGTTGCAGGCAGAAATCTCAGGGACACAAAACGTGAGTATGTCAAACCTAAACAATCAACATGGCTACAATTGTAATTTGGGTAAGGTGATCTTTTAATGCTAAAATCATAATCTGTCCACTCTCATCCCTGTCCACAATCACAAGCACACTGCTGTACACATAGCAAATAAGCTGTTCAAAGGATCAGTAGTTTTCTCTGTTGATCCAGTCTTGTTCGTTGAAGTATCTCCTTCCGACATCAAGGTTCAGGCCATTTCGGTAGCAATCCAGATTTGCATGGTAGGATTTTCGGTTACCACAGGTTCCGAGGTTGGTTTGGTAACTGTCTTCTTTTCCATTGGTGATGTATGTCTGATAGTGGTCAGCTTTTATCGTGTAACTTCCAGGCCTCAGTTTGGGATCGTAGAGGTCACTCATTCCTCTGGTACTACCGTCATACAATCCATGGTCACCGTAGACACTGCTGCCGTAATGCTCACTCTTTGTCGTACGACGACCTAGACTCCTGTCATAAAACTCTCTGTGCCCTGTGCTACACAGACTGCGGTCATTTAAGTCCCTCTTTGCAGAGCGGCTCAAGCTGGTGTTGTAGAAGTCGTGGGTGACACGACGCCCAAGGCTGAGGTCATTGAGGTCATAGTTGAGGAAGCCGCTCTCTGTGCTTGCGAGCGTGACAAAGCCGCTCTCTGTGTCCCGACCACCCAGGTTGTCGTAGTCACCTGTCGGGGTATCAGGGGAGGAGCTTAAAAAGGAGGTGTTTTTGGTCTGCGGACGAGCTGAAACCAGGTCGTCATCCTTCTGGGAGCTAATGACTCTGTAGACGTCAGTTGGAGCCGAGCTGGGGCAGAGGCCCGGCTCTGTCTGGCACACTTCAGATTTCTGCTGTTTCCTGCTTCTGTCTCACACCCAGAAGAAAAGCATACATGAATATGACATATTCAATTTTAATATGGAACGAAACCTGAAATAATAATGAATAATCACAAACTGTTGAACAACTCTATTTTGGAAGTGTTTGAATAATCAACATGACGTTGCGTATTGATGGCTGTAGCCTAGATGGTCCTATGAATTGGTGAACTGGTGTTTTTTTAGTTACAGGAGATCAACGTTTTTAGTGGTTGCATTTGTTAAAGGTCCTCACCGTCGGGCAAGCAGTTTGAAACAGCAGACTCCAATCACTGTCAGTAGCAACAGTATCAGGGGAATGGTGGGAATGATGACGTAAATCACATTAAATGCTAAAAGAGACAACAGGGAGATCCAGGTTTAGTGACTGTCAGGGTAGTGCTTGGATATGCACATCAAAGTAGAGAGTGTATACTTGTCTGCTCTGCATAAAAATGTTTATCAATATGAGTCTTGGGTCAGTCCACCTGTACTTCTGTCCTGGTTGGGGTCACTTGGATTCAACGGCAGCGCAGATGACGGAAAAACATCTGTAATGGGAAGCGTTGTGTAAACACTGTATATTGATCACAATGCTTTTCAAAGTATCCAAAATATCATCATATTCGGGGACATTTTACTTGTTTGAGTGGAGTTGGGTGAAGGGGACGGTTCCAGTGGTTTCTCTGTGCAGAAAAAAAAATCCCAATCAACAATGTTCAAGTATTTTCAAAGTAAAACAATGTTGAAATACTGTGTTAGTTTTCACCTGCAGTGTATTTGCAGATGAAGTTGTTCTTGGTTTCACAATTGTCGTCGTTCCACTGAAACATGTAGAGTCCCCCGGGACCGAGAGGAGCGGACGGTTGGTGATACATTACCACACACACCTCATAGCCGCATGATGGCTCATCCAAATGCCACTTCCTACAACACACACACACACACACACACACACACACACACACACACACAAAGCATATCTCAAATTACATACTCAAATTTGGTAAATAAAGGTAAAAGTAACAAAGCTGGTTAGACCCGGCGTGGGTGCAAGTATCGAAAGTTGAACTGAAAACTGGCTTTGCATTTCTGGTCTCATTTTGCAATTGTATTTAGTTATTCTTTGATCATATATAATTAAATAATTTAAAGATTGCAAGTTGTAGACTGTTTCATAGGAAAAGTTATTGTTCAGTTATTGTGCTTGTGTTTAGACATCTTTAGAGGTATAGTCTGATGCATGGGTGTACATTAGCTTATTATCTGTGTCTGTGCATATGTTAGCTGACAAGCAATAGGAAATTGCCATATATCACATTTTTCAAACTCTCAAAATCAATTTCCGTAAAAGCCTTACTATTCTGTATTAGTCATACCATGATCCTCTAATTGTTTTAATGCGGCGCCATATTATTGAACAAAATTTACTTTGTTGAGTGCACAAAAGAGGACACACACTTTAACACACAATCCACATCATACAATCAGCAGTGAATATTTACGAGATTAAAACTAACTAAAACTAACATTTTGACCCCTTGATGCCTCTCACCCACCTAAATGTGGACTCGCTGCCGTCCAGCCAGTAGTACTGCGAGGGGCAGTCTGAGCTGCTTTCCTCGTTTCCTTGGTTACGGCGGAGACCAATCCAAAAGTCTCCATCGGTGGGCCGGAGCTCTGTGATGAGCTGCTCCACGATCTTCTGCTCAGATGCCGACTCCACGCTCAGCAGCTGTCCTCCGTCCCGTCGGCAGGCGAGTTCTGCCTCCACGAAGTTCAGCCGCCGCCGGAACTCAGAGAAATAGGCCAGCTTGTAACACGGCCTGCCGTTTCCTGCCTTGCACACACGTTGACCTGCACACACACACACGCACGCACACACACACACACACACACACCCCGATTAAACATACCAGAAGTGCAATTCATTTTCTGCACGTTCTCTTACATATTCACAAGACTCCGCTCATACTCTTGGGTATGTTCTGCACCTTACGATATCTATGTAATTTAGACAGAGTGTGTTGCCTACCTCTGGCTTCGAATATATCCGCTTCAAGGGTCAAATATCCAGCACAAAGTCAGGATGGCATGCCAAGGAGAAACCAAAGATAGATCCACAAATGAGTCAAAAAGTTAATGTCTTTCAACTGTGTTGTGTTTTCTTTGTGCAGCTTACCTGTGATGAGGCTTGTGGCTGCAGTTGGATCAAAACATAAAAGCAGGAGGTGACAGAAGATTGTTAGCAGGTCCATCTTTGTCAGCCGTTCACTACCACCTCTTGTATTTTAGTTTAGTCTTTTTCATTCCGCTGTCTGCTCATCTGCTCATCAGGGGAGCTCTGGTGAAACCGAAGGACTTCAGCTGAACCTTGAGAGGAGCAGCTGTTGCTTCGGCCGTAAGAAAATGCCCCCGAAAAGGATGAAATTCAAAGAGAAAGCCAAAAAGTGCTAAAGAGGCAAGTCTCCTGTTCTTTCTGCTGAAAAGGAGAGTATGTGAGACAGAAGGAGGAGCAGGGAGAGGAGGAGATGGGCAGTTTGGGAGGGAGGGCTGTAATCTGTTAAGAGCAGTTTTAATGATTGGGAGAAGAGGCTGCATCGATTGCAAGACATCTAATCATGCAAGTGCTTCTCATCGTAAACGCTGACAAGAGGCAGATCTCGCTGCCTTCTTTGTTACTTAAGCTTTGGATATTATCATTACAAAAGTGTTACTTGAAAATGATCTGCTCAAACTCGATCAGGGACATTTTAAAGTATTTTTCTCAGCTACGGTGTATTGCAGGGCTCTTCCCTTATTATTGTGTTCAAGTACAAAGGCCTGATAGCTAAGCAAGCGGATATATCCACGAGGAGGGACAATACTGTTTCTTTATTAATATAGTCTGTAATTTAAATATTTATCTGCAACATGAAATATGTACAAAAAAATTGAAATTAAGTTCAGACTGTCATTCGTTTTAAATTCAACGGTTGCTAAATCCTAATTCGGGCATAGGGGTACGAAATCCAGCTGAGCTCTGCTCACTTAAAACCAAATACTGACAATCTGTCTTTTAAAATAATGTGTGTTAATGTCTGACTCCATCACTCAGAATAATAAGCTGATGGATGAAAAAAGGATTTCAGAGCCTGTAACCGCCAATTAGTCTGAAATGAAGGATAAATGTGTCAAATGATTCAACATATTATTATTTTTTTTGTTTATTCACCACTCTCACAAATACAAAGCTAAAGTAAGGTTAGCTTTGCACAAAGTGTCACAAGTTCACCTTTATTATGACTTTATTTCATGTCTTTTACTCTGACAGTGACCAACTCTCTTGTTACGGACCCTGTTGACCTCATCTGCCCTGTAATCAGCTCGTTATCAAGCTGTGATAATAACTTAATTCACTTCCTGTTCCGTAATCCCCTGAACTTCCTCACCATTTCCACACCTGGTCATCTTCATCCTCATCAACCACTCTCTCTCATTCCAGCCCAGAACCCCGAACCTTCTGCCCGATTGCCTTGAGCTCAATGCCTCGTGATCCAGTGGTTCATTACCAGTTTAAACCAGATTACTGCCTTTTGAATTTAAGCTTTCGGGTTCAGCGATTTCTGAGTTTTTATACAAAGATGGGTAAAAAACAACTACACACCCATTTCACAGGCGCACAAATAAAGTGTTATATGTTTGATATAACAAACAAGATATCACATGTGGCTGTCAGATTTAGTTTAACCTTTGGACAGAGCCAGGCTAGCTGGTCTTTGAGCTAGTTGAACACCTGCCCACTTTTTATCGACCGTAATCGTCCCTGTTGGACAAAATCTTTATGCTAAGCTAATTCAGTCAGCTGCTCGCGGTATATTTACAATACAATCAGTGGTATCAATCTTTGCACCAACTCTCAGTAGGATTGCAGAACAATTTGGGAAATATTTTTCCCGAATTTTCCCAAGATTGTTAAAGTATAAAAACAAATTAATTAAAAATAAAGACTATATATATATATATATATATATATATATATATATATATATATATATATATATATATATATATATATATATATATATATATATTTCTTTTTTTTTGATGAGTTTCATCTCAGAAATTCAGGTCGTACAGATGC
The DNA here is from genome assembly GCF_023055335.1 of Clinocottus analis. Lineage (NCBI taxonomy): Eukaryota > Metazoa > Chordata > Actinopteri > Perciformes > Cottidae > Clinocottus > Clinocottus analis. The sequence goes on along the minus strand of NW_027176207.1, from coordinate 12,933,778 downwards.
CTAAAGATGCCTAAGATCATTATTATACGGTACGTGTTCGTAACAAGAGAGATGTCAATCAATATAATAGCTGCAATATAATTTGTGAGCATGACCTGCTTTTCTAAGCACAAATGGGGAGGAAAAGTGCATGTATGCAGTTGTTAATAATAGTGATTTTTAAAATGGGCCATGAGGTTGATTTAGGACTCACAAAGAGACAGATCAGCCAGAGTTTAAACAGCAGGACGCTTAATCAGGAATATGCTGTGTGTGCTTGTGTAAAAAAATGAAAAAAGTGTGGGGCTGGAGGGGTGAGGCATCCCTCTATATACTGTTTGCATGCATGATGTTATCCCAACACTGCTAACCTCGTTTGGATAGAACAGATTGGATAGAAATGAGTTTAGGTGCAATAGATTGATTTCAGTCAAGGGGTTTGTTTATATTGAAGGCAGGTATCAGATGTTGTCTGCTGATGCTTGAGAAATAAAAGAGAAGACAAGAAGTAACAGAGTACTCCAGAAGGATTCAATAAAGAATGCACCTTGGTTTAAATGTCCATCTTGTTTACAGCATCTGAGACCGAGAGAGGGTTTCATTCAATTAAGTCTCTCCCATTCGTTCCTCCTCTTACAGTCTGTCTTCCTCCGGCTCTGTTTCCTCCTCTTATCCCACTGACCTCCTCTCTCTCTCCCAATTACTTAAAGGGAAACCAGATGAATGTTCCCATGGGAAGCCAGTACATCACTGACCTAATGTCCCCCCCCCACACACACACGCACCACAGACACTAACACAAGAGAAGTGTTTCACCATGGTCAGAGAAACCAAATATTTATGTTGAAAAGTCACTACCTCCATTCTTTAGTTGTTTGGACGTTTAGCCATTATGCAATAGTAAAGAGAATTGCAAAAATGTACATTTCAACTGGGCCTGACAGCGTAATTGTCAACAGATCATAGTTACATGGTGAAATAACATTTGATTTGAAGCTATAAACTTGCTTTGACCACAACAAATCTTTTGTAATGCAATGGCCTTGTTTGTTTGCTGGTTGGAATGACATGGAAATGAATAAAAAGCGCAGTTCATTTCCATCTCAAAGCCAGAAAGAGAAGGAAAAAACGTAATTACTCACCGAAAAAAGACCTTAACTTTCCACTAAATTCAATTTGAATGATCTTTGCTGGCACACTGCCAGAGTGAGTGTCCGCATTGCGTAGGTCTGCACAGAGAGCTGGAAATGAGCCTTGAGTCACTGACCTGCTGGGGAGCTGGACAGCTCTATCAGCAGAGCTGCTCCATAAAAGAGTTTTGAAGGAACCTTTTAAGTGCTGTCGTAATTCTTTCAGTCATGTCTTTTTTAGGCCCTTTTTGTAAAAAGCATTAGAGAAGGAAATCATTTAATAACCTGTGATTGTGAAAATGTAAATTATGAATACAGCATTTCTACCTCAAATTGTATTATGAATCCCTTTTTTCTAAATGAAGGGTACTTATTCCTTTCTCCATTGAGGCAATGAGCAAACTAATAAGTCTGCATTATAATGCATTGAGATTGCACTGCACTCACCTATCACGACTACGCCCACCTACTGTCTGTAGGAAGACTCTCATTAATGACTCTTCACACTGGTTCCAGAGGTCGTCATTTAGAAAAATAAGTCATAGAGTACTTGAGCTCACTTTTTGGTTTTGCTGTGATGATCCAACGTAGGGGAAACGTGTAGAACCTCTGACAGCAGTTATTTCATGTCAGGTCAAGTCCTTAGTATCATATTACACATTGCTGCCATAAAGCCAGCTCTTCAAATAGTTTTGCAGCTGTGGGCTCAATCATCCTACTGTCCTATCACTAATCTTGATCGACTTAATCATTGGGATTAACAGTTTCATATTGATTTATTAACTTCCTCTTCACAACCTGATTGACCACTGAAAATACTAAATACATGATGATAAAGCACAGAACTATTTGCATAATCATAATTGTGCATTTGAAGACAGGATGATGCAATGTATTGTGAACATGTGTATGTGTGTGTGCTTTTGACAGGATAACGTTATCTGACAATGGGATCTTTTCATTATGAACGCACAGTCTGAGAAAGCAAAATAACATAAAACAGTGAGCTTAAACATGCAGTATACAAATCCAGAATCTGAAATGCAAAAGCAAGGTACAATATACAAATATGTTTTAGCTATAAAAACCGAAGTGGTGCGTATTCATCCTGGGTGTCATTTCCAAGGATTGATTTGAGGAAAGGGACAACTTTGAAAAGATTAATATGGAAATCTCTGGAGTCCGCATTTGACTCCACGAGACCATCATTCGCTTTGCACAGATCCTTGGTTCCCCAGCTGACCAATGCAACCTGTGCAAGAAATTGTTGGTTAATTGACACGATCAACAAAAACCTACATGGTCAAATTACATAATCACATTAATTTCATTGTATTTTCCTGTTGCCAACAGATGGAACTAATTGGTGATATACTGTTGGATAAAAAAAACCTCTGTGTACCTGTATTGTGCGATGCTCATACTCCTTGAACACAGCACCTCCAGAGTCACCTGTCCAAACAAACACACACATGGTTACACACAAAATCTACCTTGAATCCTTGATAATAATGCGCCTGGTCTGCCCCACTTTATCACAAAAGATATTGCTGCCTCTCGTATGCGTCTGTGTGCTGGTGAGGGAACATACCGTTGCATGCTATATGATCTCTTTGATGAGCCAGGCCACCAGTGCACAGGAAGTTATCCGTCACAGCTTCCTTTGGTTCAAGAGTTGTTATGCCTGGAGCCCCCAGTGCATGACGGATGCACTCATCTCTCTGCATTAATGAGATGGAGAAAGAACCATAGCTCAGAATGACTTGTTGGTTTGGAGTAAATAATGAGGAAATCGCATGCACGCGCGTGCACGCACACGCACACACACACACACACACACACACACACACACACACACACACACACACACACACACACACACACACAGAGAGAGCTCAACTCACATTGTCACCCAGCTTAGCATAGGCCTCTTTTACTGCTACAAAGTTTCCTTTCTTGGTCAGGAAATTGAGTTTTTCGAGATGATTCTTTAACAGAAGATTCTCTGTAATAAGAAAACACACAAATACCAGATGCTGTGAAGATATTTGATTTATGAAGACCAAGCTGTGTTACAGATTGTTAGTCGATTTACCTCACCTTGTTCCTCGCAGGTGGATACGCCAACCAGTTTTAGAGCATCACTGGTCTCCTGAGTGCAAGGTATGCAAATAGGTCTGGATGAGAAATCAAATAAAACAAAATTACATTTAACTATCACGCCTATAACGTTGTCACGAGGACAGAATTCATTTGTTTACTAGTTTGTGCATGTGTATATTATTAATAAACCCCCAGGCAGGACTGGTCATGTAACATCAAGTCTGAGTGTGAATGACTTTTTCTTACCGAGCATTAGGGGAGATTTTAACATCTTCCTTCAGTTGGATGAGAGCCACATCATAGTCATAGAACTCTTTCACACCCTGCGCCACTTTTGCATTATTGTTGTATTGTGGGTGTATTTTGAATGTTTTAACTTTTTTCACTGTAAAAGAGATACAATCAAGTGTTTGTATTTGGTTGTTGTTGACAGAAGTGAATTACAGAAACATTTTGTCCAAATAGGGGTTTGTTTTGACCCCAAAACTTCATCAAAGGAAATACTGTCACACCTATTGTGTTAGGTTGACATAACTCAAGAAAAGTGGCACGAGTAAACAAACACGGATCATTACCTCTGCCCTGTCCATCATCAATCTCAACTGTGACGTGCTCGGGCAGATCTCCAAATTTGAAGCAATGAGCGGCAGTCAAGATAAATTTAGGGGTCACCAGAGAGCCTATGCAGTTACTTGGAAATCCTTCATTCTTAAAGTTTAAAAGACAGATACATATATGATATACTTTATGGCACAGAATAACACCACTTTAAAAAACAACAACATGGACAACACAGCATGCGGTACATAATTAAAAGCGTTTTATAAAATCCTACGTCTGAAGGTCTGTCTCCACTGTGTTGTCACAAGGCCCGATTGTTTTTTAATCATTTTGTTAGTGTAAAAGTATATTCCTTTTAGTTCCCTAATTGCTGTGGTCGAATACATATTATACAGAAAATACAAATTTACACATTCTCTATATTTATATCATTCTTCTAAATCATCATGTAAAATATTCTGATTAACATATTCAGCTTTGCAAACATATTTCAGAGATGAATCATGAAGTTAAACGAAATACTGAAACATTCACCTGGACAGAAATGAATGCAAACCATGGATACATTTCCCTGCCGCCTTTATCAGAATACTTGTGATGAAGACCACATAGACCCTGGACTTCTGTATCATCTGCATGAAGAAAAGAAATTAATGTTCATGCCAGTAAATACACACACACACACACACACACACACACACACACACACACACACACACACACACACACACACACACATTTATATATATATATATATATATATATATATATATATATATATATATATATATATATATATATATATATATATATTAAACCATTACATACATTAAACCTTTCTAGAGACAAGATGTGTCTCAAAAAAAACTATTTTCATAGTTCTTTCACATTTTTGGGGTTTCCACTGCAAAATCATTATCAAAAAATGTTGTCTTCTAGGAAAAGGAATTGGTGAAATAATAAGATTAGAGTCTACAGCCGTGTTAGGCTTTGAGCTAATTCCTAACATTAGTATAGGGAACATGTTCGCAGTGACAATGCTAACATGTTGTTTACCATGGGAGTTTAGCGTGCATGATAACATCTGCTTATTAGCACTAAACATAAAGTACAGCTGATGTTTTACAGATTTCTGCTCATAAGCCAAAAATACTTGACCAATAAAAGTGTTAACCTGATGATGGGACAAAATAAAAGTAAATATAGTAAAGTTATTACAATTTATCATGAGGTGAACATGAATGTGCTTGTGGCACTGAAGTTAATTCAGGAGATCACCATGGTGCTCAAGCTCAGGGTAACATGAATGTTTTGAGGGCAATAGTCTTTTAGCTATTTCAGTCTCTATCTCAACTCGATAGACATGTTATATATATATATATATATATATATATATATATATATATATATATATATATATATATATATATATATATATATATATAGTTTCTCAAATCCCTATTGTCAGCATTATTCCATCAAATTGTAAAAGATGTTTACCAATTATGTCGTCAAAGATCTTTTCTAACTTTGTAATGTCCATCAATCTGAAGTAGTGCTTTGCACCACCTGCTGTGAGCCGCTGCAGGTCAGCATCGAAGATATCAGTTCCAATGGCAAAAATATAAATGTCTGCAACAGAAGGACATGCCTGCTAGGCCTAATTGTATAACAATCAAATGTTACTGACAATAAAGCATATTTGCAGCTGGGTGATGAAAATCTTAAATCAAACCCACCCAGGTAGTCGTCTCTTGATTCAGTCCCCTGTTCACCAGTGTGGTTCATGTAGACCATACTCTTTATTTTTTTAACAGTAGGTTCTGGTGATCCGCCCATATTATAAGCACCTGAAATGAAACAAACCAGTGTGTTAAAATGATGTTCAGCAGATGTATTTGATATGTAATCATTAAATTGGAAACTTCACTGCTGAACAAGCAGGGTGGCTGATATTACCATCTGTAAAAAGGATGAAGACATGACGATGTTCCTTAAAGACCTTTTTTCCAACTCGTAGCTCTATGATACTCATTCTCTCCACGAATGTCTCAAAGAGGCTGGTTAGATCTGTTCCAGTGTTTTTGTCTTTGAATCACACACACACACACACACACACACACACACACACACACACACACACACACACACACACACACACACACACACACACACACACACACACACACACACACACATACACACACAGACACCAACAGTAAAGCGTAGGTCAAGCTGTGTATTCAAACAGTATTTTCAACAATATTTATAATTTATTTAACTCACCTCCCACTTTGAAGTTTCTCAATTCATCTATGATGGCCTTTAGTTCTATTTTCTTATCCAAAAAATCAAGAATGTTGACAACTTCATACACTTCAGAGGAGAAAAAGACTATTTCATAGTTTGGAGACACAGAAAAGCTTGAAATCTGTGAAGAAATAAAGCAAACCAGTTAAATACATGTGGATATAATTGTTGTATTGTTTTACCTTTTTTTTAAAAAAAAAGCACACACATGCAAACTTGTCAAACTGCTGTAAAATATTTTGTCGATGCAACACCTCCGAATGCATCAAACTGCTTATGGTTGTTATTTTGTTGAGTAATTAATACATTATCAGCAGAAAGAGAATCTCGTAGTGTGCACTGACAGCGAGCCAAGGCACTCCTGCCAAAAAGCATCAGTCAAGATTATGACATGTAATTCATAATGCAATTCACTTCTAATGGCCTGTTGTGCTGGCAGCCAAATGGAGTTGGATTATGTTTGTACATGTTGTGTGCAGTGTGCCAAATGTGCTTCTAAAAGTGTGTCAGACAAAGTAAAAGGTTTCTTACGTCAGGCCCTACAAAAATATGATACAGTTTATGGCTTTAAATTGTGAAACCTACTACCGATTAATATATGACAGTAACATACACAAAGCTAATGCAGACATTTATTTATACGTGAAGTGTAGTAACAAAGTAATAAAAGTGTCTGTTTCAGATGTATGGAGCCCGAAGAGTAATGCATTAAATAAATAAAAAAGCCATTATGAAGTAAAGAATCACATGAGTCAATCAAATTATACAATACAGCCATGAAACTGAAATAGTGCTGTACTCATTTTAAACTTGGTGCATTATAATAAAACGTTATATCATCCTCCTTCTTTTCAAAATACTATTTTTATTAAATTCAAAATGTAACTAAAAGTCTGGGAACAACAGGGAAAAGGGAGCTATATTCAACAGGGAGCTATATTATTGGCTATTAATTTGATCTGAATGAGCGGCAATTTATTTAGTACATTTGGGTAGAACAATGAATTTAAGGTATACTTAAAAGTCCCTCAATATATTTATACATTATATTAGAGAGAGAGAGAGTTATGTTTCGGACCAATGAGTGATAGTCTTTCTCTGTCATGCTGAATACAAACTCTAACGTGTCATTGTATTACAAGATGAAGTGATTGATCAAATGTCTCGAGTAGTCCCACTAATTGATATATTCCTAACATATTTGAACAACTCAGCAAATTGATTGCCAGCATCCATCAACAGTCAGTACTTTCACCCCATGTGCATCCTTTAAACTGAGCCCATAATCAGCGAAAGCAATCTTACATCTCCAGTGGCAGCACGATGTTGCTGACTGTTTGCAATTTCAGCATATTATAAGTGAGGCTATTCTGTGAGGATTGCCCTATAAAAAAACTGTCTGTGTAAAATGTATTGATGCATAATTTGGAATAAAACTCACTTGTCTCGCATCTTTAATCAAAAGGAAAGCTTCTTTTTTCTTACCTTTGAAATAAGTGTTATGATAGCGTCTATTGCTTTATTGACGTGTTTCTCTTCGATGCTCTCAGAAATATCCACAGCAATATAGATGTCAAGCGTCCCATTTTTGGAAATCCTGATTGTTCTCCCCTCCTGCGTGTCATCTGAACAATCCACAACAAACACTGTTTTTGTACCATACATATTCAATTACATATTAATATGAAATTGTTTCTATGGAGAGAAAATTATGAGGCAATAAAAGTTAGATTGATATCTTTAGAACTCAGGTCGTATGTCATAGAGCATGTGAGTGCTTTGATGGAGTTAATAATTGGCTTACCCAAGGGCTCTAAGGTGGTGAGACTGTCTTTGATTGCGCTGCCAAATGCCTCTGAAACCTCCAGAGAAGTGTCATAGGTGTGTCTGTCTGCGAGAAGCAAAGGCCACAAAAACTGAAATTTGTTATAATTGTGACTCGGTGAAGTAATACTGAAGAAAAGGCAAGATGAAATGAACACCAAAGGCCTAGATCTACTCTGTTGTTCCTGCATCCCTCCACATAGCATCATCTCTGCTGAATTACGCATCTCAGACCGTAAGTAGGTAAATCAACAGTCACAGACATCCAACATGTTAACCCAGAAGACATCACCAGTTTAATAACCACCACTCCCATTCCCATTCCTGTGGTCTAGAAAACCTGTTAATGGCAAAACTTTGATCAAATGATCCTGAATGTGAACAATTTTTTGTAGGTATCTTTCTTACAGTAGCATGCTGGCTCTTCGCCGGTCCACTGGCCGCTCTCCTGACACACTCTCTCTTTCGACCCGACCAAAATGAGGTTGTTATTGCAGCTGTACTGCACTTTATCGTCAATACCGAATATGTTCCCGTATCTTGAGGCGCCAGCTGGGATTCCCGGATCGGCACAATTGTTACTTGCTGTGGTAACAAAAAAGATCAGAGATGATTCATATAAGATCACCATTGAAGCTATATCCCAAACCTGAGTGTGGCGGTTTAGGACTTACCGTCATGACTACAGATGGGAGTGGAGCCGCTCCACTTCCCATTTGGTAGGCACACACGTTTGGATGAGCCTCGCATTTTGTATCCAGAGTAGCACTCAATGGTGGTCTCATTGTCCACAAAGTACCTCTCCTGAAGAGGGGAGACGCTTCCATACTCCAGTACAGCGGGGTCAGGGCATTCAACAACTGCAAAACAAAAGGATTTGAGGAGGGGGGATTTGAGGAGCAGGCAGCCTGATGTGAAGAAACATCGGCATCACGTCACTCACCCTTGCATCTCTGAGGGACAAATGTTTTGGGCAATGGTTTCCAGCTGCCATTAGTCTGGCAGACGCGGGCCAGAGCGGGATATGGATAGTAGCCCTCAGGACACTGGTAGATCAACAAGCTGCCTGTGTCCAGCTGCTTAGTCAGTGTGTAATCACCTCCTTCCATTTCTATTTTCTCCTGTGTGCAACTACAATAAACTTCACCTCCTGAAAAATAAAAGAACATTTTGAAGCATAGAGTAAAGTGCATAATTTAGGATTTAATAATAAGTAATTCATTTCACAAGCTGCTCCTTCACCACATAGGTTTCTTGCCTTTCCGATGAACAAAACAATATTTATGCTGTTGGCACTATGAACCACACACTTTAGGAACATGAAATTGTTTTGTTTTTTTTGTGGGTTTCAATCATTACAATAAGTAAAGCCACAATTTAATATACAACAAAAGAGAAAGACTGAAAAAGCATAGGTAGAAGCATAATGCTTGTATATTCCTATCCTAAATTTGTATGAATTTAATCAGATAATTAATTTGATATAAAGAAACAAAATAAAATGATAATTATATATACACACATTTTATTCACACTTGTAATCCTCAAACAATCCTTTTGAAAATCAAAAATGAGTTGACCATTCTTACATTCATGTAAAAATCACCTTGCATTAAAAAAAAAAAACCTTTTAAAAACAGATGATCAATTTTATTGTATTTAATTTTAATTTCCGTTTCAGAAGGAACACTAACTGGAGACAACATATTGGATGGATTCGTCCACTGGAATTATACTTTCGTAACTGTTTTCAGTAGCGGTTGTAAAAGTCTAATTGTTATTTGCTTTGTTGTTTCTTAAGCTATTGGCCACAAATCCTGTTGAGAATTATTCCAAGATTTTTTTTTTTTAAATAGAACATTTACATGTTTATTAGTTCTAACTAATTTACTAAATCTCAGCTCGACTTTTTCAGCAAATAATACATTGACATTTTGAAAGTAAAATTGACATATAAAGTATATATCGTCTGACGTAAACGTAGCTCACCCATACAGAAGAGACAGGAAAGTGCAGTAAGCCAACTCCAGTTTACTGAAAATCCCATGATGAACCATATACTGGGGTTCAATATTAAAGTGAGAAGATTTAGCAGGACCTGTACATTTATTACAAAAGTGACAGTGATGTTTCTAAAGAGGGGGTGGTATCACGAAGACCATCCTGGTACTTATTAACTTTACGACAAATAAAAGGAAATCAATAGTATGAGTCACAGAAACCACATGACTTCCCGTAAATAGGTAACATTGCATTTGACTTTAAATTCAAGTAATTAACTCTCAATCAACTTGACTAGAAACAAATTTTATTAAACAGCAATAACTGATGATACCTTTTTTTTGTATCAAAACTCATCGAAAAGAAAAATGTAAAAGGAAAATAAAACTACTTCACACTTTATTTGTGAAAGCCTCTAAATGAATTAGTGCAATTCAGTTCAGTTTACCGGTTAGTTTTTACTTTTGTAGTCAATTTCTAATCTGTTTTGAAAAATCTCAGTTCTTTGTGTCCTGACCTGAAGTAGGTTTCTGTCCTGGATTTTCCACAATGTGTACACACACAGTGTCACATGTTGCATAAATAAACAAGAGTTGTGAAAATTCAAAAACTTGCTTCATTATTTCCCAAAACCTGCATGCACTCTTAGAAATTGCTTATTTACACATTGATTACAGCTATTGATTGAATAGCAATACTAGACAGGTTTAACTGATCTTCCTTACTTTGTTCCGCTAGTTACTTAGTCAGCAGACTTATTTACAAGCTGTGAAATACTTTTTGTGAAAGTACTATATATATTTTATCATTAGCTTATGTCTCTTTTTGGGGGGTAATTTTAGCTCTATGATCAGACATTCATAATTGATAATAAGAGGCATTCACATTTTAATACAGGTTGATTTGTCTGTTCAGTGAAGTCAGCTGTATTACATATATTTTAATGTATCACGTACACTCTTGTCTAAAGGAAACACAATGTCCATGCAACACACTCACTGCAGTTACTTGCCTTGTGTTAAGTGTAAATTTACACTCACATAATCTAACAGACGTATTTCTCCTTTGACTCTCTAACACCACCCGCTGGACAAACTACATCACTGGCAAGGCCTTTTACAAAGTCCACAGTATTTGTTTCATCCAATATGCATCTAATAATCTAATAATATATTTTGTCGGATCTTTACACTTTTAGGAAGTTAGTCTCTTGAACCAGGGTACCTAAAAAACCGTTGTATTACTGCAAGTACATAGTACATAGCAATGAAAAGAAAAAAAGAAAACTATCAGTTGCATTGCAATTCCATCAACTCCTATTTGTCCCAGACCCAGACGTCGATGTATAGTTTGCTACAATTTTTTAAGAGAGCACATTCTGATGATTGTGCAGATAGGGGGGTTATCATCTTTATAACTATTAGTATTAATTATGATTTATTACATGTGTATTACAAAGTTCATACTTCCAAGTTACAGTTGCATGATGTAGAAGTTAGAAAATAAGAAAAGAGAAGCGCGGACCGCAGGAAAAAGCTGTCGCAATGTGATTTTCTACCGTGCAGCAAACGAAGAACGAATAGCCGAGAAAGAGAGAAAAGCGAATTGAAACACACCAGGAAGAAACATATGCGGAAGTGACGTCTGTGGCGGAAGTTATCGACAGTAAAACAACAACGCGCCAAATTTGTGCTAAATTCCCTGTTGTCTCAGACGCAAGACGCATACAAAAGTTTGTCTGTGCAAATATATTTGGAAAACGCGGCTGCACGAGGAGAACTGCGCAGGTAAGAAATGTGTTTAGCGGTGAGTTGACGGCATGTTTCTGGTTAACTTGCTTGTTCTGTTTAGTTCGCCTCATGTGAGTTAATACAGCGCAGTTACAGGTGTTTGTTTTTCTATGACAGCCTGAAAAAGGACTGTGTTTCTGTTTTTAGCATGGCTGTTCCTTTTGTGCAAGACTGGGACCTTGTTCAGACGCTGGGAGAAGGAGCCTACGGAGAGTATGAATCATCCACACGGCATGAATTACATCAACAAGAGTATAACACAACATATACAGTCTTCTCATTACAAAAGGACTTTCTTGTCTTTTGAGTTTTAAACTCGGGGAAACCACAAACGCAAACTTCCATTAAAAATAAATATGCACATTAAAATGTAAGAGCTCTTCATCTGCAAATGTTCTAATAAGTGAAATAAATGTCATATGTATACATTGCACAGATAGTTTTAAGCACATTCAAGTCAGAAAACTAGGAAACAGTTTCACAGCAACACAGTTTAGCTTGTGGCCCTGCTTATGTGATGCTATACATCAAATTGTTTGCATTATGTTTTTTCTAAAAGAGTAAGAGCTGACATCTTAAAGAACCCTCGCCAGACTGTCCCTTTTAATACGCTAATCCATCTATTTTTGTGCATTCATGGTTGCAGAGTGAGGCTGCTGGTGAACAGACAGACTGAGGAGGCGGTTGCAGTGAAAGTGATCGATACATCTCAGGCTAAAGAGTGTGCTGAAAATGTCAAGAAGGAGGTCTGCGTCCATAAGGTAGCTCATTCAACTTTAGTAAAGTTAGTAAGACTAAAGTCTGATAGAGCTATTAATTGTCTTTAACTCAGAATCAGAAGTGTTTATTGCCAGGTACATTTAACCTACGAGGAATTTGACACTGAACGGTGCATACCAATAAAGACATAGACATAGAATAAATCAAAAAACTGCCCATTAGAGTAGCTAAAACAGAAGAGATTTGTATTTGATAGTAGAAGACTGATAATAACTGAGAAAATTGCCTCGTCCATTACATTTAACTGCTCGTAAGAATTTAAACTGGAGCTTAGATTAGATCTCAAACTTTGTTGTAGCTTTTTTAGATTTAACTTGCACAACACTCTCACAGTGCAATTGATTAAACTATGTGTCTTATTATTTTGTATTATACATGTTACATGTTATATTTGCATGTATTGTTATTGCTATACATTTTTAAACTGGTAATTTTCTTGTGTGTTCGTTTATGTGCACTAAGTGACATTTCGTACTGTTCTGATAGATGCTCAACCACGCCAACATCGTACGTTTTTTTGGCCATCGGAAGGAAGGTACGACTATGTATCTCTTCCTGGAGTACTGCACCGGAGGAGAGTTGTTCGACCGAATCGGTGAGACAGACGACTGCCGATGGAAAACATAGAGCTGCTGTCTTGGCGGGCGTAACCAGTAATGTTTTTCTAACATTAAGTTCAAATATGCGATTAAAATTGCACATATACAACTTCATCATTCAATCATCTCATTAAACGACTGTCATGCCAAGAATATTAAGGATTCTGTTTTAGACCCACAAAATAAAAACCTAAGCTTCCCATTGATATCAGACTGTTACATTTACATTACTGTGTTTAACTTGCATTGATGCGCCAAAGTTAAAGAAAAGTCCCTTCTAACGCAAAGAGACTTTTGTTTTTATCATTAACAAAGGACTCCCAAATGAGAACGGAATTATGATACAGCAACACATTTTGATTTAATCCCAGGCGTCAGCAAATTTGTATTTTTCTTCTCTTTTTTAATAATAATTGACAATGTAATGTACACTGGATAGTTGGGTGGAAGCATCTCCTTATATTCTTTGCGCTTTAAATGAAAATGGATTTAAAGAGCCTAAATGTAAAAAAAAAAAAATTGACAAAATATCATAGAGTATTGGCTGTATTTGGATGGTTGTAATAAAGTTATTTGATCGTTCTCTTTCTTTTATTTTAGAGCCTGATTTGGGGATGGTGGAGAAAGAAGCCCATAGACTTTTCCAGCAGCTGATAGCAGCGGTGGTGAGTGACACAAATCTGTTTGTTGATGTGACCTTCTGCACCCGTTTCTGCTGTTATTAAATTCTCAGTTGCACTTTTACAGGAATACCTTCACAGTGTTGGAATCACCCACAGAGACATAAAGCCAGAGAACATTTTGCTGGATGACAAAGGTAAGAAAAGACAAGGTCTATCAAGGTATAGAATGAACGTTTGGTTTGCATTTGTAATAACCATCATCTGCTGTTGTCCTTTACCTTTTTTTTTTTTTAGATAATCTCAAGCTGACAGATTTTGGCCTGGCCACCATGTTTCGTTTCAAAGGACGAGAGCGTCGTCTGAGTCGTCTCTGTGGGACTCTTCCATATGTGGCTCCGGAGCTTCTCGGCCAAACAGAGTACAAAGCTCAGCCTGCAGATATCTGGGCTTGTGGGATTGTCCTCACTGCCATGCTGGCTGGAGGTAAGATCACAAAGTCTGTGTTTACAGGGTGATCGTACCAACGTCTGTAGTCCAGTACAACACAACACAATAGCCTCTCTCCTTTTTTAGGCAAATATGTAAATCATACAAAAGGCTGAATTATCGTAAAAACACAACCGTTATCATACACCTGACAATGTTGACCATTTCATAAGTGCTCTGAGTTCTCTACATCTTTGGTAAAACATTTATGAGATGCTAATGAAACTGTCCTGCAGTAGATGTGCACATGTCATCACTGATTGGACAACAAACCTGAAGAGAAAAGTTAAATGTGACTTCAATAAAGCTCCATTAATATTAATGGATTTTGTAGCCCCGAGACTATTTAATAAAAAAAAATAAAAAATAGCATTTGAACTAAATTTAATAAAGTATGATTGCCTCTTTTTCAGAGTTGCCCTGGGATCAGCCGACTGAGAGCTGTCAAGAGTTTTCAGACTGGCTTCAGAAGAAAACATACCTACCTCCTTGGAAGAAAATACAACCAATGCCTCTTAGTGAGTTCCAAATTATACTTTATTAATTCAGTTTAAATACTATTTTTTTTTAAAAAATCCATTAATATTAATTGAGGTTTAAATTTAAGTCACATTTAACTTCTCTCTTTAGGTTTGTTGTCCAAGTTACTGCTGGCCGCTCCAGATGCACGCATCACAATCGCAGACATACAGAAAGACCGCTGGTTCACTCAAGGCAAGTTTAACAATCAGCATGATACAATCAATTTAACTTTAAGTTCAATGTTCACCGCACTGATGTCTGTCTGTGTATCTCTGCAGGTGTAAAACAATCGTCTCCGGGCTCAAGAGGGAAAAAAATTCTTCAGTCAGACGTGGGACTCGCATCCCGCACCAACAGGTCGGAGCGTTTTGTCTTTTTTATTTCAACTTGTGTGTATTTGTTTTTGTGCCCACAATCTCAAGACTAAGTCCCCCCCCCCCCCCCCCCCCACCCCACAGTGATGACAAGATGCAGTTTTCCAGCTCCCAGCCTGATTTTGCGGCAGGTGGCTGGGAAGCCACGTTGATCATCGGCCAAAGCCAGGGCCAAGTCAGCTTCTCTCAGCCAACCAAGCCGGAGCACATGCTGCTGGGTAGTCAGCTGCTGGGCACACCGGGAGCTAGTCAGGTAACTTGCATACTCGGTGCTACATTGATAAGTCATTTATTTATATAATATATCTCACAAAATGTGGGAAATTTATGTTTTAGGAAATGCTGCATTAATGCTAACTTCTTCCTTCTGTGTGCAGTCACAGTGGCAGAGGTTAGTGCGGAGAATGACTCGTTTCTTCACTACTGTGAATGCTGACGTCTCCTTATCTGCCCTGAAAGACGCCTGTGATGGTCTGTCACTTGGCTTCAAACTCACCTGCACCAATCAGGTACGGAGCCGTTTACAGAGATCAAAACTTTACAGAAGTTAAACGCATGCTTCGATGGGTAGAGAAGAGACCTCCTGCACCACACAGCCAGGTTGCAGGTTACCTGTTGCAGTACTTGCACACACATGCACGCCACTTCTAGCTGCAGAATACCATAATGCTCGAGAGTCTAATGAGCCTCCCTTTTCCTCTGTAGGTGACGGTGAGCACGCTGGACAAACGCAATAACAAACTAATCTTCAAAGTCCACTTGCTGGAGATGAACCGGAGGGTGCTGCTGGACTTTAGACTGTCTAAGGTGAGTTTTAGCTTTTTTAAATTGGTATATGGATTTTTTCTTATAAAACTGAGACACTGAATTGAGCTACTGAACCACAGAAAAAAATGAAATGTTCAAGGTGAAGATGCAGCCAAATCCTTTTTCAGAGGAAGCAATTGTTTTTTGGGGGGGGATGCTGCAGTGCAGCAGTACACCAGTTTATTTTCTTTCAGTTATTTGCCAGTTTATCACAGCTCCCTCATCTAATATAAATATGCATTTTTCCTAAAAATGTATATGTAAAATAAAGCTGAATCAAGTGACAAACTAACTTCACAAAAAGGTATTTTCATAATTGGATCAGTGTTAAATAAATTAAAATAAAATACCAATGGACATTATCTTTTTGTCAGCAGGAAGGAATATACTTTATAAAATGCTTTATTTAGATTTTCCTTGATTCATGTCGAGCTGAAGTTTCTGGATGAGTCACAAAAACTGTCCAATCAAGGATTTACCCGTTAGTCATTACGACCTCATGATCACACCTCTTCGTTCCTGTGTAAAAGGTTTTATATTGAAAACTAAATGTACCAGAACTGAAAGACATAAATGGACATGTTTCCCCTTTTGGTCCAAACCAAGCGAACTAAACTACTCTTAACTGTTTCCAGGGTGACGGTCTGGAGTTCAAGCGCCTCTTTGTGAAAATAAAACAGAAGCTCGGAGACATCATCAGCACTCAGAAGATTCAACCCCCCGTCGTATGAGTGACCTCCACAGAGAAATGCACTCTGCTTTGGACATTGGGGGGAAACCTGTAGATATATAGCTGTTCTACTGATATTTTAAATGTTTCCTGCTGTTCTCTACACGTGTTTGTGTTCTCTTGCACTTCTTTTCTTGTGTGAACCAGTTAAGTATTTGAGGCCAGGAGGGAGAACATTTTTGTTTGAGGAGTTGGTCATTTGCTTCAGTGTTCAGTGGTATGCACACATTGGGAGAGAAGCAAGTGTTTGTGTGTGACTAGTTATGATTGTTAAACATGATGCAAGTCTTGAATAAATTATTTTAAAAACAACACAGTATGCTAAATGTTTTTTGACAAATGATACAATGATGATGATGAACACCAATGAACAAAAACTGAATTTTAAGGTTGGATTTGAGGGGAGCCCGATGTTCAGTCTCCATGCAAATATATATATATGTATATATATAAAAGCCTTTTTGTGTGACATTGTTAGATAGCAGGTGCTGTTCAAGTGCTTTTAAATCATGGTTTCCTGGTTAAAAACAACACTGTTGGCTGAGCAGTATACATATTTAATGTAGAACCCAATGGATCAAAGTTTTGTAGTGAGAGCTATATGTGAGGAGAGTGTGTAACTTGTTCACTTGCGAGCCAAGTTAAAGGCTACATACTAGAGCAAACTCTAGGAAACTATTAATTCAGGTTAAATTACAACCAAATAAGTCTAATATATGTATGTAGGCGTAGTCTATGATCCTGTGACGGTGATTGTGACACTGACGGGCTCATTGTCCTCTCCAGGGGCAGGGGCTTGGCTGGCGGTGGGGATGGGGGTGGCACTCCGTGGTGTGGTGGTGAGGGGGGATGCTGCCCGGGGTAAAGCCATGGTTGGACCTGGAAAAGAGTAATGTAAAAGTAAAGATTCAGCATCAGGACTTAATTTCGTGGTTTTCAAAGTATTTTAAGTTTTCAAAATAATACCAACTTTTAACACACCAAAAAGCAGTGTGGTAACTGACACATCTTTAGGTTTACATGAACTTGTGTGTGATGGGTTCATCTTACCTGGACTGGATAATCCACTGATCTCTTCTATTCCTCCCTCCGACCTGCCTACCACTTCATCCTCTGGAAAGTTGATGTTTTCCCTCGACTGGCTGTGCTGCCTGGACATAGAAGAAGAAGAAGAAGAAGAAGAAGAAGAAGAAGAAGAAGAAGAAGAAGAAGAAGAAGAAGAAGAAGAAGAAGAAGAAGAAGAAGAAGAAGAAGAAGAAGAAGAAGAAGAAGAAGAAGAAGAAGAAGAAGAAGAAGAAGAAGAAGAAGAAGAAGAAGAAGAAGAAGAAGAAGAAGAAGAAGAAGAAGAAGAAGAAGAAGAAGAAGAAGAAGAAGAAGAAGAAGAAGAAGAAGAAGAAGAAGAAGAAGAAGAAGAAGAAGAAGAAGAAGAAGAAGAAGAAGAAGAAGAAGAAGAAGTTTTCACGGCATGTCTGGTCAAATAATTGTCTGCCGACAATTGATAACGATAACACACTGCTGGTATTAGATTTATACAGTAAAACAGATACTCACAACCCAAACAGCATGTCGTGTATTCCTGGGAGAAGAAACACAAAACATTAATGCAACATAATGGGCCAATGGCAATAATACACACAATATTATTTCAGTCATTAGGACTGTATGGGACTCACGAGGATTGTTGTTGCGGTTGCGGATTATGTACACCAGCAGCAGCGCTGTGAGGAAGGCTGCAATGAGCATCCCGCCTATAGCTGCTCCAATCACAGCCGGGTACACATTGTAGCGTGGTTCCGCTGCAACACATCACAGTTACACATTGCAAAATAGTACACCTTTGAGAAAAAACCAGAGAGTTGTGGCACTTGATAAGTGTTTTATATAGATTTTTCATCATGTTTCAGCTCCCTGTAGTGGTTCTCAACCCATGTCAGCTCAGTTCTTGTGAAATTGAACAGATTACTTATTGCTTGGAGATGTTATCTTCACTGACAAAAATATAATTAAGTTTTGAAAAAGGATTTAACACATTCTTCTTCTTACAAATGAAAAGTTAAATTCATAAAAAAATACTTTGTTTTGGCGTGCACCGTGACTAATTGTCACTTCTGGATTATCTGAATCCCTGACAGTACAGGGGTTGAGAATCACTGGCCTATCCTCTCCTGACCTACAAGCCTTTCTGCACCCTAAAATATCACCTGGCTTAGCACTGAAATTATGCTATGAATGATACAATAAACAGAAAGAAGCACACAGGCCCAGTTAGAGCAAAGGCAAGGAGCAAGGCATGCAAAGAGGTAAACAGGAAGTGAGTGAAAGGTGTGTGTGAATGTATGTGTTGTTGTTTGTGTCTAAGTGTTTCACCTAAGTGGATAAAAAAAAAGAAAGAAAAAAATGTTAGACGGTCATCGTAACAGCAATCACAACAAGAAACCAGCATCAACTATGTTTGAATAATAACCGAACTCACCTGTCACCTTTTTTAAATGTCCCATTATTATTTGCTTCTCATGCCTTTGTCCGTTTTAATTTAATTACATTTTTTATTTTTATCATTTGTTTGTAAATCATCCCGAACTCAAGCGCCTGTCTATGCTCAGTTTTCTGCCTGATGTCCCATATCTGATCACACTTTCCTCACTCCATTCACCTACTTTACCTGGAGTCTTTGCTGTAGAAGGATGTCCAACGGTGCGGTGGTTGACAGGTGTGATGCGGAACTGGTAGGTAGCGGTCGGTGTCAGTTTCCCTACTGTGTGACTCCTGACCTCTGGGTCCTGGATAATGTTGGAGTACCAGACTGGTGGACCGATCCTCTCCTCCGTGTCCTTCTTCGAGTCATTGTTGCTGCCTCTCCTTCCTGGTCGCTCTGACACCCATCTGTGCTGCAAGATGAAAGCTGTCCAACCTCCTCCTTCTTCGTTCTCTACCTGCCACTCCAGCTCCACCTCGTTACGCAGTCGGCTGTTGTACATCACGATAACCAGGGTGGCATTAGGCGGCATGGGGTGCCCTGTTAAAGAGACAAAACACAACCAATAAGTTGATCTGTTTCGTATAGCCCTGTCTATAACTACAACTTGATGTTTTTAGAGTTTGGTTTTGTACACAGGGATTGCTGTTATCTTTGTTTATGCTCTTCTCGTGTAACTCGTAGCAAGAAAGTGACCACATTTCTCAAAATTTTAAACTATTCCTTTAAAAAAAATCTGTCTATAAGACAAAAAACAACAACTTACTCTTAACCACTAAAGTGACATTGATTTCAGTTCCTCCCACTGCGTTGGAAGTGGAGCACCTGTACTCGCCACTGTCTCGAGTCTCATCCGTGTCTCTCACAGTCAGATTGGCCCATGCAGATGTTTGCAGTAGTCCATACTTTGAGGTGTCTCCAACGCCCACACCCTGATTGTTAAACCAGGTTATTTCACTGACGGGAAGGTAGTTGGCTCTCAGGTTGCAGGTGAGCTTCACATCGCTCCCCTCATACACAGACACAACTCTGCGCTGCGTCAGCAAAACAGGAGCCTCTACAGGCGACAATAAATACATTAATTAAATAACGAGTTGTATCGGCTATTTTCCTGTCATGTGTGTCTGATAATGTGCAACTGACCCAGTGTGAGCCTGCAGGTTTTGGTTTGGACCAGAAGTGGATGCTTAGCATGGCAGGTGTAAGGTTTCCCGTTGCCAGCAGTGCCGTAGCGAATAATCAGGACGTTGGAATTTTCTTCCCCGCCTTTGCCCTGGCCATCTGGGCCCTCCCACCACACCAAGGCTTTCGGGGCCCCGCCATCCCAGGAGCAGGACAGCATGAGATACTGTTTATTGTTAGTCACATAGGCAAAACACACCGGCTCTGCAGGGGGAATATCTAGTGAAGGGGAAGAGGTTTAAGTGAGATGTGGACAAAGAGCATAGAAAACTTCCTGCTTTGCTTTCTGTGTCTTACATGTGCGTGTGCTGCACTCTGTGGGTTGTTTGAGTGACAGGTGGGAGCCCATGCAAGTAAACAAGCTTCCGTTAGAAGTCAGGTCTTCAGGCGGCAGCAAGATGGCGGTGTTGGTCAGTGGATTTGTTTGTGGCCCTGTGTCGGCCTCCTCTTGTCCCACTTGGGCCAAGGGTCTGGTCCAGTGGAGAGAGGGAGAGGGTAATCCACCAGGCCAGGAGCAGAGCAGTCTCACAGAGGTGTGATTCAGAGCCGGCTCCACAGAACAGGAGGGGGAGCCATCGGGTGGGTCTGTGGGGATAAGATACAGCATAACGAGGCAGTGATGTGCACAGTGGGGTTTACACGAGGTCATCTGGATCAGAGAAAGTGCCCAAGGGGCTACAAGTATTCAGGAGGTTGAAACATCTTACCTATATCATAGAAGAAACACGAGATATCTTTGTATTTACAACTTTCTCTTGTGATAGAGCTGGGTGACAGATAAATGTCACCCATAAGTCAGTATGACAAAGCATGTTTTCTCAATTGTGAAATATTGCTTTCTGTCTCTCTTAGGTGATGCGTAGGTAAGACACATCAACTGATTATCTAGCAGAAATGCAAAAGAAAACAGGAGAGCAGAATGACAAGTATCGGCCTTCTAGCAAACCGACACTTGCCATGGCTGTAACATCACAGCGAGGTACCTGCCAGAGAGTCCCACCAACTTTCCAAACGGCCCGAACAGGAGAATAGGTCTGCAGCACTTCCACTCTCTGCTGTGTGTGCGCATGTTGGTGTGTGTGTGTGTTGGTGTGTAACTGAATGTGGATATGCATGTTCATTTGCAAGCTTTGGTGTCTGTTTTGAAGTCTAAGTGAATATAAGGAAGTTGAAATCTGAGAGAAATTGCAATAAATGGAGTATGGGTGATTAAAACAGAGGAAGCAAAGGGGGTTTCTGCATAACACTAAACACAGGAGAGGTTTAGGGAAAAGTGAAAAGATCAGTTGTGTTTATGAGGAGATTCAATGTTAATGAAGATAAAAATCAAAGGCGATTCAGGGCCTTGATTTATGTTTTCTTTGTCTTGTGCTAGAAATGTCAAATCCGAATGATCATCTTGTTACTTTTACACTATTTAAATTCATTTGCAGCACCAAGACAGAAGAACACAGGTTAGGTCTGAGTGGAGAGGCTCAAAGAGAAGTAGGAGG
This sequence comes from Clinocottus analis, assembly GCF_023055335.1. Taxonomy (NCBI): domain Eukaryota; kingdom Metazoa; phylum Chordata; class Actinopteri; order Perciformes; family Cottidae; genus Clinocottus; species Clinocottus analis. The sequence continues at coordinate 12,912,008 of NW_027176207.1, read as the reverse complement.
ACTTATGGCAAGGTCCGAGGTCAGAGGTCACACTCACAGTAGACCGTCAGGCTGATGGTTTTTTTGGAGCGGGTATTGAGGTAGGTGTTCTGCGCCAAGCAGGCGTATTCGCCAGTGTGCATGCGGAGGATCTTGGTGATGGTTAACTGCGGCCCCGTGTAGACCTGGGAGTTGTTGTAGAACCAGACGTACTGACTGGCCGGGTTGGACTGGGCTTGACACAGTAAAGAAACAGTCTCTCTCTCCAGGGCTGAATATCCACGCTCTGTTATGCTGTACGGAGTCACGTCTATCTGAGGGAGGTCCGGGCCAACTGAGGAGAAAGGACATGACCACACTCAAGATGTGAAGGACGCAGACATGTCACGCACATGGCTGACAGAAGACATCCTTCTTTGTTGAAAGTATTGAAAGTATTTGCAAGTATTTAAAGTATTCGCTCGTCCTCTGTACAGTCTGTCACAGCTCAGGTAGTTCAGAAGGTCAAACCCACAAAAGAATTAAGCTCCTTGTCAGTAATTCATCAATATCATTAGCACCCCCCAGATTATATATTATATCCCTCTCCAAAAAAGTACATTTTGACAAACTAAATATAACTAGATCAAATTTTCAACTAAATGTTGTTTCAAAAGCCTTCTCAATCCTAATGAAAGTCAAAATTAGATGTTGTTGTTGGATTATAAGCAATCAAATTTAAATATGCTGTGGTTTCACAATATTATAATTAGTCAAAGTAAAATATCTATGCACAGGTTGCAATATTTTCGTGAACAAATACTGAGGTCTTGACCTCCTCCTCAATGTCAGGAGGTCTGTGACTGTCTTTCTGTGCTTCAAATTCAGACCACTGGAGTTTAAGTATTAACATAGACAGGGAAAAGCAGGTTCAGTAATGCAAGCCAAAGCAAAAACAACACATCTTTCAAATGCCAAGAGAACCGAAGAGAAAGAGTGTTTTAAGCAGACAAAAGCCGACCTATGATTAAAACATGAAACAGTGTGAGTAATGATTTGTCAAAGTTATCATTCAACGCATGTTACATGGTGACATTTTCGGTGTGTGACACATAGACTATTGAAGATGTGTGTCCTCGCAGTTTATTGATTACTCATTTCAAATGCCAAAGAAATGAAAAAAAAGACATTAAGCATGAAAAGATTGCTACCTTAAACTGTCATTATGGTTCTAATTCCACCCTAAAAATACTCACAGATGGTATCCAGCCATAGCCGGTTAGAGCTCTCGCTGTTGACGGCGTTGCTGGCCACACAGCGGTACCAGCCGGTGTGGTTGCGGTTGATGTTGGTGACGTTGATAACACTGGTGTTGCCTTGTGCAAAGGTTGAAATGTTGCCGCTGCGCGTCTCATGCTGCCACACATACTTGATTGGTCCTGTCCCATTGTCCAGATTACAGCGCATCCACATTGTCGACCCCTCCACTGGAGACACATCACTCATCAGGAGGTAAGGCTTACTGACGGGAACTGCATTCAAGACAAAGTCACACATGTAGGAATGTAGGAATCTGTACTACGCCCCAAAGGTAAGTGTTTCAGAGCACAGGGAGTCTTACCTCGGACAGTGAGGTACACGTAGTAGTAGAAGACCTTGGGCTCCTGTTCTATGTCATAGAAAGCCTGACAGGTGAACAGGCCGTGTGCAGCCACAGGCAGTTTCTCGATGCTCACAGCTGCACTGTTTGAGATGACCGTGAGCTGTCCGAGAGTCTCGGCCAGCTGCTGGATCCTCTGTCCTTTACCCAAATTATACACCACGGCCTTGATAGCGTCAGTTCCGGGTTTGGTGAAGCTCCATATGTACATGTCTGGTAACGTGGCGCCGCACTCCAGGATCACCGCTTTACCCACCACCCCATACACACTGGTGTCCCGGTACACCACCTCCCAGTTGGGATTGACCTTCACCTCTGGAAGAGGGGGAGGATACACAGAGAAGCAAACGTGTGTGTGTGAGTGAAGGAAAAAGAGATGACGGTGTCGAGTGCCCTGTCAGTGTTCAGTTTCAGGATTGATTACTCTGTAAGTTTCAGACACGCTGTTTAGTTTAATAAGGGATTCCAAAACAGATAACAGGATACAAATTAAATTGATAAACAATCTTTTTTTTAGCTATTCGCTTTTACTTTTACCTCCAAAAGGACTTTCTGTGCAGTGAACTTTGTCCAAACAAAATTCTTCACATGAGAAAAACAAAACATTTTTGCTTTTATTTACGATTATCTTAGAATTAAATCCTGACTTGACTAGGGTAATGTAGCTATGAATATTAGCTAATAGCAGGTAAAATAGTATCAGTGACAGTTAACATAAATTCCAAATATATGTTACATTTCTAAACAATATTGCCACTATATGTTTTTTTTTTTACTGAAACATTATGGATTTCAATTGTACATATCATAGTCACAAATCTAAGCGATCCTTAGCAAACCATTTTGTTTATGTTGTATATTTTTTATTATAAAAAGAAAATTGTTGATATATAAAAAAACAGTCTCAAAAATTGATATCAACCTCCAATATCAAGTATGTGGTGCTCTACTTCAAATATTACATTTGAAGAACAGAATTGAAAGATTCTACAGAAAGTCAATAAATGATTAAAAAAAAAAAAAATGTCCAGCAGCTGTTTTCATTTGTATTTAATCATAATTTAAGTGACGCTAAATGGACAACCAATATTTAAGTGCAACTGTATGAATCCAAAGACAATCCTTACCTAGTGTCTTAGAGGTGACCAGGCTGGAAGGTAGAAACAGAAAGGCCAGCCCTAGCAGTTGGGCCACCATGATATCATGATGATCCTGAGTCCAACAACCTCTTTACAAAAAAAAAAAAGAGGAAACACAACGTTTTTCGGATCACAAAAACTGCCTTTTATCAGTTTTCATCTGATGCCCGAGGACGCATCTTCTCCTCTCTCCAGTCCAGAATATTCTTGGAGAATCCAGTTGCAGGCACTGACTTCATTAGACTGAGAGTAGGAAGGGACGGAGGCTCACCAAACTGATTTGGGCTCAATTATTCATGTATTTTTCCTTTCTCTCCATCCCTTTATTCTTCTTTCTTTCTCCTGCAGGGTTAGAATAACACGCTGATACTGAGCTCATCTATTATAGACACATGGGTGGACAGGTTAGCCTTCTACATACACATGCACCTATGCACACACCTGCACATTAACTAATAGAAACATTCCTCTACAAAGTCCTTTCATCTTCAGCTGCACTGAAATTGTATTTATTTATAATTATAGTATGCATATTTGTTCATTTTTACCTATTCAAACTGTGGTGTTCTTTGACAAAAAGGGGAATACTGATGAATGCTTTATGCAGGTATTAACAGCCTTGTTTACAGCCAGCATTACAGTGATTGCACACAAAAAAATAGGGATAAAAAGGGTTTATGTCTTCCAACAGTTTATTTTGCTCTTTGTATGTTTCTGCAAGGACAAAAAAGGAAGAAGATATTTCCTTCTGTCTCTTTTTCATCTTGAGCGGGTTGTAAAAAGAAAGGCTCCAGATTTTAATTTAAGAGGTCATGTGAAAAACAGAACAGAGTAAACGCTACTGATGGGATTAGGATTAAAATAGATTTAGAAATCTGGCATCTCTCAGTAATGGTCTCTTTTTCCTCACAGCAACATGCTCTGACCACAACTCTCTGCAGACCAACGTTTAAAGATGGAAAGTCACTGTTAACAAGATACTGATCCTGCACGTACACACAATCATAAACAATTATTTTTATTCTGTGTTTTTAAAGAATCCTCATGCGAGTGATGTGTTCAGAAAAAAGAAAAAAGAGGCGGAGGAACTGTTATGTGGAGCCATGAGTATGTAATGTGAGACGTGTGTCATGAATGAATGAAGGACAGAGATCACTTTTCTTTACTTGGCAGAGACGGAAATGTTGGAATAGAAAGACGCAGTCGAAGATACTACTAGAATGTAGAAGGAAGTCCTAGTTTTCCTGATTTAATTCACATTGAAATTGAAACCATAATAGCAATGTGTCAATTCATGTTTTTTCTTCTCTTTGTATTTAAAAATCATATATATATATATATATATATATATATATATATATATATATATATATATATATATATATATATATATATATACATATATATATATATATATATATATATATATATATATATATATATATATATATATATATATATATATATATATATATATATATGAAGTAAAATGGCAACAGCTAATGTAAATACATTTATATTCTGTTTGGAGCACTAAAGTAAATCTGTTGTTTGCAGACTTTTGTTTGTGAAAATGAGACATAACAACTTTCTTGTTCACCATGAGGCAGCCTCATCCCTCTGATAATGATCCAACACTCCCCAAGGGATTTGAATATGAAGCTCACTGTGCCATGGAAAGATGATGCTAAAGAAAAAAGGATATGGAAAAAAAGGGAAGCTCGGGCATGCTGAGCTGGCAGCTCAAGCTGGTGCTGAACATCAAGGCCGGAAAGTCTGTGAGCGCCCCGTGAGAGCTGGACGCAGTGAATGTGTAGCAAACTGTTTGCTCGGGCAGTTGGGGATTCATTGTCAGGGATTTCATCAGCATACAATGGGCAGCCTGGGACTCCAACAGAAACTATAAATGATCCCAGTTTTTTAACACGCGGAAAAAAAAAATGCTTTTTGTTGCTTTGACTAAAAGACAGAAGTTGTAAATAACACATATTACCCATGTAGTTACCAAGTAACATGAACATTTATTTATTCATTTCCAGCTAATGCAGCAAACCACTATTTGCAAGGATTTAGAGGAGTTGTGTCTGCGAGAGGAGCAGAGAAATAAGTCTTTGAATTGCAACTTCAAATCTAATTTTCACTCTCTTTTGTTTTAGTTTCCACTAACTCCTAAGGGAATTAAATATCTGAATTTTAAACTGCTAAATGCTCCACTGTGTTCACCAACTTCAGTGTTCACCAACATAGGTCACGTGATCCATTGTGGATTTCAAAATATTGATCATAGCCACTTCAAAGTTCTTTGAAGCGCCCATGCTGACTGAATTTGGCTACTATTTCCCTTAAAGGGCCGGTTACTCAAGAAATACCTTCCATTATGTGTTTTATCTGTGGAACTTGCATTAATGTAGATCATTTTAAGCAACCAAATGTATTTTTAATACTAAACGTCAACAGTTTCTTACACTTATCAGTTTGTTTGCTCATCATATAAACTGTAACCATTAGTAATCAATATGATCTATAATGAAAAGTAGGCTAAACAGGAGGATCCAGGCTGCATTGCTTCAGGCAGTGTACAGTGATGATTTTTCAAATCCATGAAACATCAGTTGAACTGTGTGATGTGACCCAATGAGTAGGTCAGAGAGCAGCAGATTATATTTAATAGAATTACAGTTTTATGTGGTAATGATAATCCTGAATAATTAGTGCCACATGACTGAAAATCTACAATGCTAACTGCTTTGTAAGCTCACTGCTAATGTTAGCATGCTGACAAGGCTTGAAATGACAAAATGCTAACATTATTTAGCAGGTAGGCCTATGGTAGGTCAGTGTAGGTCAGTGTGCTAACATTTGGTAATTGGCATAAGATGAATGAAAAGGTCCATGGATACCCATCGAAAAGTTGAAATATTTCAGTCTAGACTATAGCGGCCATCCATTGAGCGCAAGCTGCCAGTGTACAAACACACCGGAGTAGAAATGCTTCTGATGGCATAACAAACATAATTACTTGAAAACTTCTTTCAGGAAAAAAATGTACAGTCGACAATTTTACTTGTTCGGTAATGTTTCATAGAGAACATCTTCATGCGAAACCTAAGAAAACAAATACTCTTTTAGAATAAAGACAGAGAAGAAGAGTTGTATTGTTTTGTAGTTGTCAATCACTGTTGATACACGTTTACTTAATCTTGATTTTAATTTAAATGCTGAAAATTCAAGGCTCATCCAACAACCAGTGTCAATGAATACTAAAATCCACAAATACCACAAATAGAAACATCAATTACAACACAATGTCTTTCGTAAATAAAAAAGTTTTTAGATTTTTCTTCTTCACCAGAGAAACATAAACAATACAAAAATACAAGCACAGCAAAAGTATTAACGGGAGGTAAAGATGAGGTCCGCTGTTCCTCAGGAAAAAGTTTTTTTAGTGTGTACGACGCAGGATAAAGAGCATCATGGGGAAAGTAGGAAATTATTATGCTTTTTTTCTTACAAAATGAAACAAGAGAGGATTAACTAAGGGGTCAACCACATCAGAAGATAATCCATTTAGTTTGGAGCATTTTTCCAATCAAATGTTATACATCCATGCAATATCCTTTTTTTCCAATGGCAGTCAAATCCTATTTAACTTGACCTGCATCTATCCTAAACATCTGAAAGATGGTTCACAATGTTCCCTTTACAAAGAATAGATAACACAATAAAAAGACCAGCCAAAAGAGAAAATCTTAAAAAAATGTAACCTCATCCAAAGTTCAACAGCAAAAGTTGACTCGTCCTTTGACCTCCACAGTTGTCCACAATGATGCAGACAGTGGAGACACATTGTCTGATAGTCCAGGTTTAGCCTCATATTTCCAGCCCCTCTTTGGAAAGAGTTTCCATTTTGTCATTTCATCTGAAATCGCTTGAGTTGTTTGACTTTGTGTCCAAAGTGTCAGTTTAGACGTACTGCTCTTTGGGAAAAGTGTACGCCGCCACTCCCGGAGGAGGAGAAGACAAGCCTTGGACAGAGGGGTATTTAAAGATGGCAGTGGTGTGTGAAGGAGGAGATAAGGTGTTTTTTGGCGTGTTGGTACCACTGCTGCTGGTTGCAGTAGTTGAGTGGTAGGGGTGTTGGGGCAGAAATGAGAGCTGAGGCTTGATGGGTGGGGAGTAGGGATCTGGGTAGTCCTCCTTGTTGCAGGCCAGTCTGTAGCTCACATAGTCTGCCGTGTTTGGAAGCTCTTCATAAAACCGCCCTGAGTGCTGTGGAGAAATGAGAGACACTTAAAAAAGAAACATACACTTTTATTAATCCCCTTGGGGAAATTCTTCTCTGCATTTGACCCATCCTTGAGTAAGGAGCAGTGGGCTGCCCTGTGAGGCGCCCGGGGAGCAACAAGGGGTTAAGCGTCGTGCTCAGAGACACTTTGACGTGTGAACTCTGGGGGGACTGGGGATCGAGCCAGCTACCTTGTGGTAACGGGACGAACGCTCATCCCCCTGAGCTACAGCCGCCCCAAAGATGTATCCAAGTTAGAAATACTGTCGACGCATGCATATAGTACATGTACCTAAATGTACCCTGTGAGCAATGTTTTTATGATTGGGTTGGCCTTAAAGGTCAGCACTGATTTGATGCTTTGAAACTGAAAATTCACATGCATGCAAAGCCAATCCAAGCAAATTGTCTGATCACACAGAAAAAAAGTAAGTAATTATCATATAAGTATTAATGCTCCTATGACCGAGCCCTTACACAAGTTAAGTATTATACATTAAACAGCACGTACAGAGCTATAAGTCCCACATAAAGAACATAAAGTGTGTATCTAAATGAGTCTCCAATAAGAGCTACATAAAATCTAGCTACAAATGCAAGGACGAGTGCACAAGTAAAGATTTTTTTTTGATTGACTTCTCCCTCGCTCTTCTGGGACAAATTACACCTTTATCATTCTTATGACCCTGAATTCAACCTGAGCAGAAGTCTAATCAGCCTGAGTAATTGAAAGCACCTGTGTTGGTGTGCCGAGCGTTTGATTTGACTTCTGCATACTAACGCAAACTAATAAGCATTTAGACAATTTAATGTTATTTTCATATATATGAACATGTTGGTTGGACACACAATGTTAAAACACCAGACAGGAGTTGAAATTTATAACAAGTCAATACAAAAGTATGGTTTAATCTTACTTTACTTACTATAATATTAGCAAACATAGTAGAACACAACACTAGCTATTGACTAACCGTATTCACAAAGGATCTGAAGAGTTTTCTTTTGAGAGTTATTCTCAAAGCTGCTAAAACTTTTAGGAAGGAACAAATGGAGGTGTGCGTTAGTCTAGCTGCTATGGATGACATCATGTTTTTGGGAGTGAACTCACTATGTCCACAGTGATTGTTTGACAGATGACCGATCTGCGTTAGTGAATGTGAAATACAATACACAGGACCGCGAGTCCAAATGCAATACAATTTAGATAGAAAGATATTGTTTTCTGTTCTATTTTTTATTATTATCAGCTATTAAGGATTGCACTCTTGTAAGGCTTAGACCGCCACAGCCAGTCAGTAGTAGCGTTCATTATTTTCTCTATTATTATACTACATTGCAATTTAGTGCGGACCTCTTTGAAAATGTGATAAATAAAGTACAAACACAACCAATCAGATTACCTGGATATCATCTGCTGGTCTTTTCCTTATTGGTTGGGACGGCTTTCTGGACGGAGAGGCATTTCTGATCAAAGAGAATACAAGTTAGAGGATGAGGACGCTAGAGGATACAAAGCCTGTTAGGACGATGGAGATATAAGGGACTAGTTACGTACGAGCTGCTGCCTTTTCTACTTCTTATTTTGAGCACCAGGACGGTGATAGTAATTCCCATGAGAACTCCAGCAGCCAGTAATAAGGCAATTACACTGATGACATCACCAGTTGCAATCTGCGGTAGAGGCTTTTCTACAGAGAAAACACACGCAGAAACAAACATAATCCTGGTTTACAGTAGCTTTGAGGGTACAGTAAGTGTCAAATCAAATGACCCCATACCCAAGGTAAACATACCGATAATGCTGATTTCCACAGAGCCTGATCGTGTCCCAATGCTGTTGGTTGCATCACACACATAGATGCCCTGCATGTCATACGTAACCGGCCCTTTAAGGGTCAGGACGTTGTCGCGGATGTCAGCATTGGTTGGTATGGAGCCATTAACCCTGCAGAACATACAGAAAATAAAACACAAGGTAAAAATCAAGACGTTCACACAACTTGTGAAACATTTTGTCCACGTCAACAACTTTTTCTTTTCTTTTTTTTACTTTTTGTGGTATTTATCCCATTTCCAAAAAGGTAGAGAACAGACAACAACAAAGTGGTCAAACAAAATGCAACCTATCCATGTGTTTTTGAAACAGTATACAGCCTATTCACACCTGTCAATGACAGAACAATAAGCCCATTGTATGTGCAGGAAGCCAACCAAAAACAGATGTTGAGGACTTTACTGCAACAAATTCAATAATAGAGGCAATTTATATATATATATATATATATATATATATATATATATATATATATATATATATATATATATATATATATATATATATATATATTCATATAATATATGAGAAATTTAATTTAAGTTATTTATCTATTTATTTCATTTGATCTGTTTCACATTTGTATTGTTGTTCTTTCTTGTTTTAATATCTGTACATTGATGTGCGTATGTATTGTGCGTAGGGATTTGTAAGTTCTGTAAAATGAAAATAAATACAGTTAAGTTTGAAACACAAAATGAGTTGTACTCACAGTCTCCACTGATACAGAGAGACCGCTGGGTTGGCATCAGCTTGGCAGCTAAGCTGGACATTCTCTCGGTTCAGGTACCAGTTTCCATCAAACCCATCCACCGAAACCTCTGGCTCATCTGGTACCAACACATACAAATAACAAAACATTAGCTTGTAGAAATGTTAATATTTTACCTACAAAGTTATGAGTTTATGGGCCTCATTCACCAACAGTGTTTATGAAAAAACGTCTTCCTAAGATCTACTTGTGCAGTTGGAGTGCTGACATGGTCGGGTAAAATAAAAATAAAATAAAAAAAGCAGAATTCATCAAGCATAGGATTGTTCAAGGTTGTTCTGGCGTTAACTTCCTTCTGAAGTACATCCACTTCAACTTCTGAACTATTGTTCTTTTTCTTTAACATTGGTCGTCTGGTGTTCCTCCTCCTTGAAGACTTCTGTTTGGGCATTTCAGTTTCTGTGTGTGCACACAGCCCTGGGGCATTTAGGGATTAGTGCACTTCAACTGGCATAGTGTGCTTTCAATTTACGAGGACAGTGGGATTCATCATCCTCAGAACACAACTACAAACAATTATGCAGTTTGTGAACATGTCATGAATCTGACATGGACTTTTCTCAGGCCCTTACTCAAGAAGAAATTAAAGAAAAGAAGCCAACCATTTTGTGTGATAAAAAAGACTTACACTGAATGTCGAGGGTGACACTGTCAGTAAAGACTTCCTCGTTGTAGGTGGTGACGCAGGTGAGCGTCTCCTTGTGTGTTTCTCTGCTGGGCACTAAAATATAGTCACTCTGAACAGTGAACGTCCCGTCTGAGTTCCTGTACTCTCGGGTGGTCGCTTCTCCTGGCACCCTCGTCTCCCATCTAGGACACAGAGATGCATCGATGTTGGTTCGTCTGGAGGGGGCTTTAAACAACAAGGGCAGCTCGGACCACAAGCTGTGGTAAAACTCTAAAAAGGAAGGCTGAATTCAAGAAAGAAAACACTTATTCTTCCACTAAAGCACACACGCACTTGATGGTACCGGGTGGTTTTCCGTTGGCAGAGATGCAGGTGGCAACCGGGGTTTTCAGATTGGATGAACGAGCCACCAGCGTCGGTGTGGACAGACTCATCTGAGTTGTTGGCCGAACTGAGGAAATGAAAATAAATTAAAAAAACTTTAATCTGGCATTAGAATGTTTTTTTTAAGCATGGTAATAGTATAATGTTTAATAGAGCACTCATTGAAATACTTAGTGAGGAAAATTACCATGTATAGTTACTTGCACGATAAAGGGCTACCTCACAACAGCTGTACGAGATGCTAACAAGTAAAAGTTTTAACTTTAATTCTACAGTTCTCTATACTCAATTTTACGAAATGAATTTACACATAGCAATGACATTTTACTATACGATTAGGTATAAAGTTTTTACAATCACAAAATGTCTGTATTCAGAAAACTGTATACAGTATTTAAACTTGGAAACAGCAGTAGTTTGATTAAAAAAACATTTGAGTGTTTAAAACATTGCTAAAGTAATCAGGACTTTATGTGTCATTCAAAACCTTAAATGAGATATTTAAATATTTTTGGAAATAAGCTCATTTGCTTTATTTGCCGAGAAGAATAAGAAGGTCGATGGCGCTCTAAAAAAAACAAAGAAAAATCTGGATTCAAACACTTCTAAACTCTCTAATTAAAATGTTATATCTTGAATGTTTAGTCCGTACCACAACTGTAATGTTACATTTGACATCCTCAATCATTTATAAGAAGAACAATCCTCCTGTATTTCACTTCAGGATCACACATCACAATTAGTCTTACCATAGACAGTGAGGTTTACAGTGTTTTCTCGGTTCCCTGCAGGGAACGTGGTGTATTCACAGATGTAGCTGGACTCGTCTGAGAGGCGGAGCAATGAGAAGGTGATGGTGGTGTCTTCCAGAGTCGGAGTTCGTCGCCTCACTGCTGCATTCTTGAAGCTGACACGGTCCCTGTACGGCGGGGCCACAGACACACCCAGGGAGGGGTTGGCGATTGCCACGTTCTGCTTAGTGCCGTTCACCAGCTTCTGCCATGTTACCTTGCATGAAAAGAATGGATGAAATGGAAGAAATACACGAGGGAAGTGTGTCTGATATGAACCACAGACATCTGAAACTGTTATAGTACTTATAGTGTTATAAGACAATTAACTACATTGCATTTTGAAGATTAATATTTACCATTATTATAGGCGAAACACTTTTTTATTTGACCACTCAGATAAACATCAAACGTACATTTGTCATTGTTGAGCAGTAATGCAGTTCAAAATAGGCCCTCCTTGATTTTAATTACGCTGAAAAGTTATTGACTTTCTCGACAGCGTAAAATCATGTAATCTGAAATTGAAGCAAGTAATAATAAATATGAGTGATAGGCTGAAACAGGCATGACTGCTGGAATGATCCTTAAAGTTGATTCCAGAAGAAAAACTTTCACGTCTGATGTTTTTAATGTGGCCTCCTTCGTTGAGCGAGACTGGCTGATTTTTCCTTAAGCTTAAGGAGAACATGTTTATGTGCTTTGAAATAGGCTTTAAATTATTTAAAATGTTGGCTGAATTATTGATTTGTTGTATTTTGCAGAATACCTGAGAGATTTTGACAGGCGGGAGGCTGTTGATGAACCGACAGCGGAGATCCACCTTAGAGCCAGCATACCCCCACTTCCCATCGTCCATTTCAACAGTCTGGCCATTTGATCCTAAAAGAGGTAAACACAAGAGGTAAATCATTTTTTAAAAATGCTTTCACTCATGCTGGGTATACGCACGTCACACACACATATACACACATGCTGGCAGCATCAGACATGCATGGTCTAAGCCAGCACAGCACGTCGAGCTGATAGAGTGAGCTAAGCTGTCAAAAGTGATAGATTTTAGCAGCGTGAGAGGTGAGCTCAGGTCAAAGGTCGTGGATTAGAGTGAGGTATAAATAAGCACGATTTGTTTGGTTAGTATTCCCACTGACTTACTGATGCCCTTTCACAAATCCACAGCATGTACACCCACTTCCTGGGTGTACATGAGACATGGGTTCGTCCGATAAACTGTCTGATAAAAGTAACATCATGTTTCATCTGAAGGCTTCACATGTACTGCTATTCAGTATGCATGGTGAAGCGCAGTGATGGGATATTGAAGTAAACAGCTCAGAACAATGGCTGCTCTCATTCTCAGACATAGATGGTTTAACCCTGACCCTTCCCTCTCTCCCTCCCCCCCTCATTTAGATATCATAGGAAGTGTAACTTTGCCTGAAAGTTTTCTCAGATATTAATTATTCTGATCATATGCATTTGAAATGGCCCTGGTTAACAACTTCATGTTTTTTTTACAGGGGAGAATATCACTGTTTAAAATTCAGCTTTCATGAAAATGTACTTAAAACCTGGTAAATACATAAAATAACTACAACATATACATTACCTTCACAAACGAGATAATGATGTGATATTTTCTTTTACTCCCAATATATATTTATATTTAGTCAAAGTCGCCATCTCATTAGAGCCACGCAACAGGGAATGAAAGACAAGTGATTGCAAATATAAGTAATATGTGAGTGACAAAGCAGCACAATTTTGCCCACTATAAATAATAACACAATAAATGTTATTATTGAAACATTTCTGACATTAGTGTAAAGTATGGCAAGAGCACAGTCAGCTGATCACTTTTAACTATTAAGCTGAATTACAGTGTGAGTGTAACCCATATACCCAGGGGGGATTTCCATGTTTGAATTATTGTATTTTTAAAGAAGCAGATACAATAAGGCACTATATCATTCATGGTTCATCGTGTAATCCAATATTTCCATGTAATTAACAGAGAGCTATTGAACGGTCCATCAGTGTTCTCATCTCTTTCACGAAGGCAACATATTTAAAAACATTCATGTCTGACAGAATCAAAACTAAAGCTGTTCCTCTGTCTGACAAGGTCTCCTTGTTAACCAGGAAGTAATGATTCAAGCTTTAACTGCTTTTTGGCATCCTAATAGTTTAGTCAGAGCTGTTTATGGAGCTGTCTGTCCATTGTTTTTCTTGTTTTGTTTTCCCTCTGTCTAGATTTAAAGTAGACTTAAAGTTACATGTAACATGTCCTTTTCTAGCGCAGTAAAGTTGACCAATTTGAGATGGCACTGAAACAATATCCATGCTCTGAACAGCCTACCAATTAGTTAGGGTTGCTATTTTAGTATTAAAATGCATGTACCATTACAATACCAGGGCACTCGCTACTTAAGAACCTTTGGAACTGCCGTCTTTAATGAAAATCATCCTACAGTAAAAACTACTTCAAATTACATTTTAACTTATTACAATAGAGTTTCTGATTTTATTTTCTGATCTGTAGACCATGACCTGCTCTTGCAATTTGGATCTAATGTAATCATATTCCTGAATGAAAATCCTTTAAAAAAAAAAAGAGAGAAGATTAAAAGTCAACCACAGACTTAGTTTGTGCGAGAACAGAAATTCAATAAGCTCTAAAATACAGTGAAGAATCAAAGTTTTTGCATCTTCTCAAATCTCTCTAAAGATTCAGCTGTAGATTGATTGATATAATTCAACATCCATAAACTAGGAGAGGTCAACTGTAAATGTAAATTACAATGATTGAAAAAGTGTTTACTTGAAGCTGTCTTCAAGTAAACAGCTTTATATATATATATATATATATATATATATATATATATATATATATATATATATATATATATATATATATATATACACTGTTTATTCTGTGCAGCTTGAATGTCACTCTTAAACCTGCAACATTTGAAAGAACATGTTGATGATTTTGCTGGTTCAAAAGTTACACTGAGCTATGAAAGTATTCAAGAAAGAAATAGAAATTCAACTGATGGAAGACTTTATTATGACATTTATTCTAAATGTATTTTTGAAACTTGAGATTTCCTGATAAAAAGCCACAGCATGTTAGTGCTATCACCGATAAGATGAAAACACTCAAAAAGCCTCAATTAGAAAATGTATTCATTCCCTACTTTAATAGATTAGTTTGGACTTGTCTCATGATATGATTCTGTATAAAAGCATTTTATAGGCAAAATCATCTTTGGTATAAACGCAACATTTGTGCAAGTTGTATGCATGCAAACGTCCATGCAAAAGCTTAGAAGTACACCGTTAGACCTCTGCACTGACCGTCACGTAAACTACAATGTGAGCCTCATGTTTTTATTGTTATTAATATGTTTAATAGTTTTGTATTATAGCTGGAGATCACTTTTATAAATCATTTTGATGTTTGTGTGCGCCAGTGGGAGAGTAGAAGGCCAGCAGTGCGAGTAGATTACAGCATTTAGGATATTAAAGTGCATTGGCATTATAGTCTATTTGCTGTGATATATATGAACAGCTCACGATTTTTTTTTTGTGGAAATACTTTAAAGATTGTTGTAACAAATATGTTTGTGCATGTTTTTAAACCTCCGTGCCTTTGAGAAATATATATTTTTAAATACTTTTTCATAGATAAGATAATTATTCAAAACGTGTTTTTCTAATTTGTACTACATGCTTCATAGGGGTCTATTGTTAACTGCAACATTCTCAATTTGCTGGTAAGCAATTTTTCAAACTGTCATTACTAAAACAGGAGATGGATAAAATGCTTTATGACATCTATTGAAGGTATAGTTTTACTTTTTGGTAAAATTCTGATATATATATTTAAAGTTACAGCCAGCATCCGTTAGCTGAGTTTAGTACTGTGCCTGTCTCTGTTCAACATTAACAAAACCTACATATTAGCATGAGATTGTCTTAAGACTGGTATGATAAGGTTTTTGGTCCATTAATGGCTCATCCTCCAATGTCTATACATACAAGCATGCTCAATAAATACAGATTGTGCTTTATATCACGAAAGATTCCTTTCACTTGTGTTGGATTTCTTTGTCTTAACCGTATACTTAGTACACAAAAACACACATGCGTAACCCACTGAGAGTCCCCCCTACTGTGCTCCTTTGCTGAGCTGATTAAGGGGGTTTAGGTGAGAACAGAACACACACAGAGCTAACCTCTCTGACATGAAGACGCACACCCTTTCATATCTTGTTGGTCCCACATCTCTCCCACCTTCCTCTTTTCCGCTGTGTCCATTGGCATTCTTCTATTGTTCAGATGATGGGAAATGACCTCAGCCGTCATAACAATAAACTATAAACAGCAGCACACTGGCAAGAGACGACCATGGGAACGTCACAAAACAATAGCAATATTGTTTCACACGTGAATGTGCACCATGCAAAAACAGCAAGAGCATCACAACGTGGTGCTGGGCTTTTTGTTCATATCCTGAGTGGATATCCTCCATCTCTCTTCATCATTATCATTATTCGACGAGTCATTTATAACCTTTTCTTGTATGTGTGAGAGTTCAACAAAGAAACAGTGGCAGGTATTTGCTGTAGGCTTTTTGGTAAAGAGTTTACAGATGCACCAATGCAAATTTAAGTATAATAGTAGTTTTATTGGACCATTATTTAAGCAGGAAAGTCTTATTGAGATTAGGAAAATCTGAGTGCTATGGCAACTGATACATCTATAAAAGATGTCACCGTGGAAACAACTTAAATGGCACTTTAACATCTCTGTTAGTGAGAGCTGAATGAACTAAAACTAGTCAGTCTGTCAGCAATCCATCAAAAAAGTTGAGATATTCTTGTAAAAGTGGCCCAAACATAGACAAACATTATCACCCAAAGACCTTTAACACCCCTCTAAAACAATGAAACATCAAGATCCAAAACTGTCACTTAATCAGCATCCACAGAATTTAGAGACTTTTTAAATGTTTTCTTCAGCCAAACACAGAAACTTAAATCTGAGATGTGAGACAAATTCCAAGAGCCGACCGTTTTGGTACCAAATCTGTATTTCAGTTGACGCAATCAGAAGGCACACATACAAAAAAAACTAAACTCATGCGGCAGACGAGAAAATTACAAACCACAGCGAGCGAAAGAGGAGAGAACAGATCAACTGTTTAATCTTTAGGATTTCAAATCTGTGATTGATCGGGGATTACACACTGTGTTTATGTCTTTGACATTGTGACTTGTTACAATATGGGGAAACTGAAGCGCAGTGAAGACCAACTGACACACAATGCACACAATGCTCGGGCTAAAACCTTGTTGCAAAACTAAATGCTGCCTAAAACTGACTGACATTCAGAGGTTTGTGAAACGACCGGATACCAGTTCCTGTTATTTATCTTTTATTCCACAAGACACATATTTATTGCTTAAAACCATATGATTAGAGTGAAAAACTTTACCAACAATGAAAAATGGATTTTGGATATCCACTTGGACAAATCATGCGTGCGCCTCTCGATTTTTTAATTCTTTTCTCATTTTCCACAAAATCGATAATAATCTCTCATTGTTTTGGATTGGGATCTATCTCCACATGCATGGATGCGTGTGTGTGTTTTTTGCGGGTGTGTAATCTCTGTGGCACTGCAGGAACGTGGAGTGTGCACTTGGCCGGTGTTCAGCGGGCAGCTCACAGGATTATAATGACTGTTGCTACTGCGTCTGTTTTGGGACATAAGAGGAGAATAAAAACCCAAGAGAGAGCGAAGAGATGGAGAGGAATAAACAAATGTCTGTGGAGAAAGATCAACTGGTTAAGAGACAATGAAGCAGACTTCAAATGGGCTGAATCTGGAGAGAGGGGCGCACAAAGAAGAGACAAACAAAAGAGGAAGAGGACAGCAGGGCTATGTGCTTGTGCTGGATTATTTCTGTGGAGCAGTGTCTGTGTGTTCCAGCTGTGGACAGTGGATTATACAAAAATTCACGAGGGTGTCTGTCTGTCAGTCTCGGTCAGCCTTTTCGCTGTCTTTCTGAAAACTTATATGTGGAAACATCTCATTGATTGCCTTTGACAGCACTCACATCAACCTGCTGGGGCACCCACTGACAGATCCTGAGTCTGCACCAGCCAGGAGAAGACAGACACACTGCAGCAACAGTCAGCAGGCTGGGACTTGGCAGCAGTCATGTTGTTATACCCTTTCTGCTCCCTGTGTTGCTCTAATCCACTGCCCTGTCCTTCAACATGACAATCCCACACATGGCATGGCCTCACACTCAGAAATAACACGTACACACATGTATAAACACCAGCAAATTACTGCTACAACTTTAGCACACGGGGGGTTTACTACTGACTGAGTGAAAAAAGCAATCACAGCAGATGTCACAGCAGCTAAACACATCCGTATGCTGCCACAATCGCTTTTGTCATTACGTAATGTGTATACCACCATCACCCCCCTTTTATTACACAGCCACAAGTCTGATGTTAGCTGCATGTTTGCCCCAAGCTTAGTGTGATTACACAGCTGCACCTGCTACGATGAGGCAAGAGTTACAGTCACTCAAACACACACACACACACACACACACACACACACACACACACACACACACACACACACACACGTACAACATTGTTAAATGAGAGGATGCCATATGCAGGGGCGACCACTTCTTATTGTGATTACACCAGTGCACCTGCTAAAGGCTTTAATGTGACAACTGTCTCGGACTCACTGGACAAACGCAAGATCCTGCTATGACTTCTGCACTGATTGGGAGTAAAAGTCATATAGTTTCAGAGATTAAATCATTTGGGTATGAAGATGTTAAGACGTTTGATGCTCCTACAACAAAAACAGCAGCATTGAATTAATCAAAATAGGTTTTAAGATGCTGAAATGAAAAATAATTAATCTACTGTAGAGAATATAGAAAAGTAACTTAACTTTATATATCCCTAAAATCACATCAGGCATGTTATATGGGGTTTGGTTATCATGAATACATAATTATTCATACTTCCTATATCAGTTGTAATAATAAGAACTTTTGGGTTATAAGGTTACCAACCCAAAGGTTGTTTCTATTATTGGCATGTAAGATATCTATTATACAACAGTAAATGTTTTTTTTTTAAATATTGAATCAATTACAACATATAACCATTTATCAAGAGTGGCTAATCAGAAAGTGGCAACCTTTTTTTATTTTAGCCCACTGCGCTCTTTTGAATGAATACTTATTTATGTAATATTCATGTAAATTGGACATTAGACATTATTAATAACGCTCTATATTCATATAATACACAATGTTTTTTTTAAATAAAAGCCTAAATATAAATACAACATTACAACTGCATTGTTCATAGTAAAGCAGGATATAGAAGACTATAAAGCAACACCCAATTACAAATTCAACAATTACGTCTTTATATCTATTATGCTATTATTTCTTTTCTATTGATCGATCTCTTCTTCTTTGTGATTGGTTTAAATTTGATACAGAACAATCAATCATGTCTTTCACCTGGATTCACACGTCACATCACAATGATTTACCAGATGTTGAGAAAAGCAGAGCAACCTACCTGGAATAACACAAGTGGTTATCAGGAATATCCAAAATCCAGTGCCGTCCATGCCCAGACCACCGTTGCCAGCTTCTCGCTGTGGTTAAATTCCCAGTGTGCACTTGTTTTACGCCTCCTGCCTTCCAGACTGAGCGCAGGGCATCAGGCTCTGCTCAGGTCTGCCTGTCAGGGTCCAGTCAGGTCTCCATGTAAGCGTCGAGCACACGCGCCTCGAGTTCACGGACAAATATTTGTTTCAAAGTTAACTCCACACCCCAGTGTCACTTTTTCTTTCTCGCACTATAATGCCGACTTCCCTAATGAAGCAGCAGCCTCTGTCTGGCTGAAGCTCGGCGGGGATAAAGCAGCTTAACGCGTGGGCAGATTATTTCCGAGATAGCCTTCCCCCAGTCCCGACCGACAGCTATCCTTCACTGTGTGAGGGCTGAGCTGAGCAAACCGCCGGCTGTCTAGTGTGCACAGAGGGGAAAACAGAGCGCATTTAGGCTAATTTAAAATGAACAGACTCAATAGACGCAATTAGGGGCCCAGACAGGGACGCAGATACAGGAAATAGCTCCCAGTGGCTGTAGCCCCCCCTAAACAATGTGAACGGTCACTCCCTCCCACCATTCACTTTGAGCTAGAAGATATTATGAAATGGAGAAGAAGAAAAAATGTGTGCAGGATTTAAGAATTTTCGTGTTTAAATCTTTCTGACTGGTGCTTTTAACGTTGGCTAACATATATGTTGCCTCTTTTCCCCCAGGGCAAGAAACGCTTCTGGCATGGCATATTCAGTCAGTGGGGAATTTGAAGAAGACAAAACACCTAATATTCACTACTAGACTAGTATAACCAGGGGACCTTATCATTTAAAAATCACCTCCTACGGGAAAAGTAAGTAAAGTCTGTATGACTAAAATGTACTGACATCATCCCCCAAACTAAGATTTTTAAAGCACTAAGTAACATCTGCTTCGATAAAGAAATATTGAATATGTAATATCACAAATTGTAGAATATTATATATAATAGTAATATCATGACATGTGTGTTCGGGGAAATATGTTATTTGAGGTGTAAGCTTTACATCTTACGGACATGGCAAGTTCGCACATGATTGAGATCTCAGACGACCACAACAATTATTACAAATCACTAGAAGTCCCATGTTATCACTAGTCCTGTGCGAATAGGTCTAAAGAAGACATCCGTGAAGCTCTCCACATGTCTAATGAACTGTATGAGATATACTGAAACAGACAGGAGGCTATCTTGGAAGATATGTTTAAGGGATCCCAAAAATAACACAGCACAACAGCCAAGACCTGAAGTACTGTATATAGATCATCCCAAAATCAGGACAAAACATGATTGAATCCCATCGACCATGTACATATTTGAAGACTGACGTCTAAAAGGTGATACGTTATACCAAATTTCACTGATTAATAATCTAAGAGCACAAATCATTTAATTATACCCACAAATTATATGTTTTTTTCTCCATCAGACCTCCCTGGCCTCCCTGATAATAAATGGATGGATGGGAAAAAAAATCGATACAAATGTTAAAGCAGACACTTGTATGTGGACACAGTGAAGTGATGATAATTTTCAACGTTCAGCTGCTCTGAACACTTCTGATAAAAAGACATGTGATTGCAAAATGTTTAGATCATAGCCTGCATGTCCAGGGGGTTTGGGGATTGGAAGAGGCAGGCGAGAAATGAAAAGGGAAACTGTGAATTTGCAGAATGCTCTGGGGGAAAGGAAAGATGAGTGTCTAAAGTGCCTGAATATGAAAAGGTTCATATAAGCAGCACCATGACACGTCTGTCTGAAAAGCTGTAGAGAAATGTGTTCAAGGCAACATTCATTTTCCACACAAACATGTTGCGAATGCAAAATAGTTGCATGTATATGAGCGAAACTAATATGAAACATGGTTGTGATATCCCTGGGGATTAGGGGAAGCAACGTTTATAAAGGAAGGCATGCAATATTGTTTTATATTCATGAGGAACAAAATAATTTAGCTGCTTTTTGTTTGTCGAAGGATGGATGACAGTTATTTTCCTTTTTGACAATATTGATAAAACAAGCCTATTGTGCTACAACTCCTTATTGTTGTTATTCTTTAAACTGATCTCAGCCAAAATGAATACTTACCAAACATTACTAACATAATACTTTCAACTCATGCAGTTTACATGTTCTCTCTTTTAAAGATAAGGTAAGATAAAATAATCCTTTATTAGTCCTGGAGTATGGAAATTACAGGATTATAGCCGCAAGAGACACATAATAAAATAAAATTAAAAAAACAAGTAATATAAATAAACAGTATACAATCTAACAGTATTTTGTGTCGGTTCACCAGGTTACTCATTCAGGCAACTGACTGGTTGTATGAATGTAAGTAATTTGCCTGCGTTATACTCTAGATTAACAAACAACCTGTCCAGATGTTTGCTTTCTGAGCAGAGTATTCTGGGTTGGTGCAGTGCTCCGTGGCTAGGGCTGAACAATGTCGAAAAAATATGTAATTGCTATTAATTTGACTGTAATTGTGATTTGTGATATTAGACGGAATGATCTTTTTTTTTTTTTTTTTTTAAATATTCACATGTTCACTATAGTGTTATTTCTTCTGGAATGTGTAACAAATATGTTTTCTTAAGTCTATTAAATATGATGTGGGCAAAGACATTTCTGCAACATTAATTTTAATATGGTATTTTCACACACATTTTGCTTTTAACAAATATCCTGCAATTTGAACATTCTGGTAGGCCATATTGTGCTTTTGATAACATTTTGATTTATTGTGCAGCCTTATTATAAAGTGTTGCTATAATTTTGATGGAAAATGCACAAGATGAAGAAAAAATAAATTACAATATTATATGCAAGTGAAACGTATGTGAAAAATATCCCGACAAAATATTCCAAATGTTCCACATTTTTTCCCACAAATATTTTTAATCTGTGTTTTTCTACTCTAATCTTCAATTGAATGATGTTGATCTTATTCCTCCTCTTACCGAAACCCCTGAACTTCTCATGCACTACCGCTGACACCTTGCGATGCATGCTGTGATGCTGTATCTATACTTACTTGGTGAAATTCCAATCATTGGCCTCAGGGTGGACACACTGAGCCATTTTACCCCAAGTCATCTGGAATGACGAAGCTAGAAATGTCTGTGGGGTCATAAATTCCCCCTTTGATGTTTATGCGGAGCAAACAGGATGTTTATACAATTACATATCTCTTTATATGCTCGTAACAAAAAAATATAGCTAGAGTTGTGTATAGTTGTGTGCCTGTTAAACACGGTGTATTCCACTCTAATCTCATGGAAGTAATTTATAATGTATGAAAGTAGCTTTAAAAGGAGACGTGAGAGTACCACATATAGAAACATAAGGGAAAATCAGGACAGGAGTGGAGCTCCATAAGTAATACAAAGGTGAGGAGAGGACCAGAGAGGAAAGGGAACAAGGTCAACGTGCTGCTGGTGAAAATGATGATGCTGACACTGTTTTGCAGCGTCCCGCCTGCTGCCCTCCGTCAGGCACTGCAGAGGAGCAAGACAAATCAGTGTGCTCTGGTCCACCCTCATCCCTCCCACTCTCTCCCCCCGCCTCTTTGTTTTGCAGCTACCTCCTCTCAGAAGCTTGATGTTCTGCAGTGCTGTACACTGAAGCTACCAGCTGTTTATCCCTCAATCGGACAAGAGTACGCAGGCAGGAGCGACATCATCCAGCCCTGACAGGAGGTAAGACTCCCCACAGACGTTCAACTGCAACACGGGGAGTAGATATGAGCATTAGGGTCATATCAAGGAGACAGGAATATGTTAGAACGTTTAGGTACATATCGTATGATAACTGAAAATACCCACGTGCAGTGATGTGTAAACATATGTCTATAACTTAAGATTCATGACTTGTTATGTTACTGATAAATGCAGAAGTGAGCCAAAGGCATTGAAATGTGTGAGGAATAGCATAGAAAGCAAACAGTAAAACAGGACGGTGAAAACAGCTTTGCCCGCTTTCACTTTGAATCATGCCTAGTCATTGAGTTGGGCCACAGGTGGGCTCAGGTCACATTCTGGAGGCAACTAAAGGACATTTAAAGCCGTTTGGATCAAATCGTCTGAGCAGTGTCAGCCCAAAAGATATGTTTACTGAGTCAAAATATTTTGTATTTTTGTAAGTATCTTTTTGTCCTTTTTTTGTCTCTGTACATGACTTACAGTGAATAATATCATGACCTCTCCCAGACTGACCTAATAGCTGCCTGGAGAGCTGCTGGATAAGAATATTTAGGTTTTGTTTCTTATAACTGCTCTTTGTAATTTTACTTTTCTCGTTTTCTTCAAAGTTGGATGGGTTCTTTTCCATCATGCTCAAGTGTCTGTTTGTGTTTGGACTGCTGGGAGGTAAGAATTGGTATTTTTTTTTCTCTTGTATCTTGAGACTTTCACTCATTTGAAAAAAGCTTGTAATATATTATATATCTCAACACTCCCATCCCCTCTGTTTCCCATATGCTCTTCTGTGTTCTGCTCCAGTGTTGCTAATCCCAGCCAAGTGCGATCTGATATCGGTGTGTGTTAAAAATGACTATGACCTTCGAGTAGACTGTCTGATCCAGCCCAAGCCCAATAAGATCAACAGCTATGAGTTCTCTTGGTCCTCTGGAACCAAAGAGTTTCTCATCAACACCAACGTATCCGGTTCAGCAGCAGAGGGCAAGTTCAAAGACAAAAGCTACGTGGAGGAGCTGGAACCTCACGGCTACAGAATGACCCTGAGCGGCTTCACAGACAACCTCCCACATAACACCACCTACATGTGTAAAATATCTGGGGAGTCTGCTCAAGTCAACTGGGAGAGAGGTAGGTGGATTATGTGTGTGGATCTGTAGCAGCGAGAATGAGAATAAGTGAGTGGGAGACATGTTAAAGAGGATTTTGACAACTGTTTGCTCCCCACTTTTCTTCCTCTGCAGATAAACTTGTCCCATGTTCAGCTGTATTTCTGAAGAGCTCCTACTCCTGGGTCATTTGTCTTCTGTTCTTCGTCTATCAAACACACAGCTAAAAGAAAAAGACACGCAAGCTTGTGCTGGCTCACCCATAACTAACCATGCATCTGTCGATATCAAACATCCTTTAAAAACACCCACATTTTCAATAGCTTGAAACTGTGTCTCTCTTTCTTTTGTTTCCCTACCAAGAGCACTGAAATAGTATTACAATGTTTTAATAACTCTCATCGACCAGACAAAACTGAAGATGACTCAACATAAATGGTCAGAGATGTGCTTTTTGCTGCTACGGTACATATAGCAGAAATACACTGTATAACTTGTCATGGAAATATTACTTTGTTAGCTGCAGCATTTGTTTTCAATAAAGGGATGCTATTTAAAGTGAAATGTTGATTTGTTGTGAATTCAGTGTTTTTAATAATGGGACAGAACTGGGACAAAGATGGAAATAATAAGGTCTGAGAGGGAAGTTAATACGACCATTACGTCTTTAGATTGGCCTCGGCATGGATAACAATGGAATTGCACGTTCTTTCAGACAGAAACAGATTCCCCAGTCTCATTGCTATCAGGAGACATGCCAAGCTTGTGTGTGAGATTAAACAGAGACAGTAAGACGAGAAGTCTGAATATAACAGTGAAACAATAACTGATTAGGAGTGAATACGTTTTTCTACCTATCTCTCTCCCTCTACAAATACTACAATCTGCTGCTACTGCTACTATTAGACTACTACTAGTACTATTTATTCTGTATGTTATTTTGATCACTAAATACTTCTGTATACTTTCAGTTACAGAAACTGTTCGACTATCATGCATGCTTTTCCTATTTTTGCTCTTATACTTTATGAAATACGGACCTCTTTTTTTAAACAATGATTCTCTTTGGAGAAAATAGTTTTTATTCATTGTTAAGTTATCAGGTCGCTAGCTATCCATAATCAATCACTAAGAACTGTGAGCATGACACAGCTGTAAAACAGTGCAAGAAGGGCATTATAAGATCAAATAAAATAAGACAATAATTTATTAGTTATGCAGTGGTGAAACACACACCAATATGTGTATTGTGTATGTATATATATATATATATATATATATATATATATATATATATATATATATATATATATATATATATATATATATAATACAAAATATATATATATATATATATATATATATATATATATATATATATATATATATATATAATACAAAAAAAGTAAAGAATCCCCAATAACAGTAAAGTAAAGAATCCCCAATAACTGAAATTGTATACAGACAGAATAAAGTATAACTATTTTAGTAACTGAAATTAAATATTATATATACAGGCAGAATAATGTATTCATATTATTGCTTTTTTCCCCCAACGTTATTTTCTTTCATGAGCTCACTTTTCATGATCCTGAAGCTGCCACCAACCGACGCTCCTTTTTTCGCTACAATTCGCAATTGGGCTTCTTGACCCTCGATGCTAACCGTAGTTTCCGACAACATAACGATGGCCGCCTCGACAAGCACCAAAGGACCAGACCTATCTAAAGCTGAGTACCTAAAACGCTATTTATCAGCAGACGAAGATGCCAAGAAGTCAAAGGGGAAACTTAAAAAGAAACGGCGTAAACTCCCAGAGAAAGGGTGAGTCGACGGGAACGTTTTGATCCAGCTGGTTGTGTGTGAGTGTGTTAGCCGTTAAGCTAGCTGAGGTTGCTGCTTTAGCTCCGACCTGCCGTGTACTTCATGTTTTTGAATGAAAAGTGCGAGAACTTAACTCAATTTTACTTCTCTTGTTTAAGACTTAAAATAGTAGACGATGACTTAGACTGGAAACAGATGATCATAGAGGAAAATGAGATTGAAGAGGACGAAGAAGAAGCTCCAGTGGTGAGAATGAACCTTATGAAACGCTCTCATTGTATAAAGTTGCATGTATTTCTGTAATTTTGTAACATAGTTTGTAATCCAAATAAAAGCAATGTTTTGTTGGTTTCATTTATTGTATAAAAGTCTAATTTAAATAATCCATTGAATTAATTATAGTCAAGTAACGTTATATCAGGAGAAAAGAGTCTGTTTATATGATGTCAGAAAAGGGTGCACATTATTTCTTCAAATCGCTTTTTATATAATTGGATTGGATAACCATAAGATATATTATTGATCACATTGATGCTATCAGATCTGCTCCTTAATTTGCAACACTAACTATAATGCTCTGATCCAAGCAGATGTAGTAAACAGATAGCTACCATACATGACAACATCTATCATGGTTGTCAAATATTCGACACACCCTGCTAAAATGGCATCTTTTTTTTCTGCTTAGATTGCTGAGATTATTGACGATCGACCAGACGAGGTGAAGCAGATGGAAGCCTTCAGAACTAGCAATAGATGGAAAGTAATTGGAGGTAATTGCTATTTGTGACTGCATTAAAGAGATTTTTTTTTTTGGCTGAACAAGCTTGTTAACTTTTAGTCTCCCAATAGCTGACGAAAATGAAGATTATGAAGAAGATGTGGAAGGCAGCAATTTTCAAAATCCAGACCCTGTGGAATCAAGCAGGAGTCGCCATGACTCTCCAGACATATCCCCACCTCGAAGAGGTCGCCATGACTCTCCAGACGCATCCCCTACTGGGAGAGTTCGTCATGACTCTCCAGACTTGTCGCCTCATAGGCAACAGATAGTGAAAAGTAAAGATGAGAACGGTAAGGACCTTCCAACAGGATGCATCACCATATTTTTTTATGGAAACATATTGGAAAGATGCCTATTAAGTTGTCTAGTTGATCACATTTGATTGATCCATCGAACATCCTTTTCATTTGGCTGGAATTTTACTCTTTTTATAAAAAGTCATTATAAGAAGACTCTTACTTATTATTATATTTAAAGTCTTCATCTGGTAAATAATATTGTTTTAACCAATGCTATCATTACAGTGAAATGGGATAAATGCTAAATCAATATACATTCATACACTGGTCAGTGTCACCCCCTCACATTCTAACTGGCCTAAGAACTCAATGTCTTCCACATGAGAAAGTACTTTTGTTCTTATATTTTTAAGTTGAATTATATAAACTCTTCACGAAACAATTCATTATTTCTTCATCAGATTCATCCCCTGCCAGAAGAAAGCCCATTAAAGATCGTTCACCTAATTCTCAACGGTCACCACTGGCAAAGAGGGCTCAGAACAGGCATGATTCAGATTTGGACCAGTCTCCTCCACGGAAAAAGCCCCAAAAGGGAGAAGCTTCAGACTCCGACCAATCTCCTCCAAGGAGACACTCAAAAACAAAACGAGGCTCTGATTCCGACCAGTCACCACCCAGGAGGCGACCACGAAGTGCGAAGAACTCGGATGAAGATCTGTCACCGCCGCGTAGGCCTGGCCAGTCACAGGTGAGCGAAGAAAATTCAAAGATTGATATGAAATGTTATTTCCCTGAAATTGCTGTGTTTGTGCCATGTTCAATTGACCAGAGCCATGTCGTTCTTCCTGTTTTCTTCTCAGGATCCGAGGATGCTTTCTGGTGGAAAGGCAGGTCTGGTTTCTGCAGATATTTTAAGAATGGAGCAGGAGGAAAACCGTCGCAGAGAAAAAAAGAACCGGCCACTGGAAGGTTTTATTTCCTTTATAGCTGTTGACAATAGAGCTTACAGGACTTTCCATCTCATATTTTAGATATGATTTGTGCCCACTCCCAACGTTTCTGGCTATAGTTGTGATTTGTTCTTTTAAGTTGAATGATGCAGTCCTCACTCAGATAACATGTTGTACCTATTTTCTTGCTATTGCCAGATGAATCCCGCAATGCCCAGACAGTGTTCCGAGACAAGACTGGTAAAAAAAGAGATTTGGAAACTGAGAGGGAAGAGAAGAAGAGAAAAGCTGGTGAAAAAGCAGCAAAGGACGAGAAATACGCTCAGTGGGGTAGAGGGTAAGTGTGCATACAGTTTCAAACATCATAGAGTGTGCTTAGGGTGACATACAGATTTAAAATGGTTTGTGTGCTGATTTGTTTCCACGATTAAAGTCAACGTATGTTTATAGAATGGCCCAGGTCCAGATGCATCAGCAGAAACTTGAGGATGCAGTTCATGAGGCCCAGAAGCCTCTGGCTCGTCAACGCGATGATGAGGACCTTGACCGAATGTTGCGAGAGCAACAAAGGGACGGCGATCCAATGGCTGCGATGATCAGACGGAAAAAGGAACGCAATACGGCACAAAGTAATATATATGTCTCCATTTTTCTTTAGTTCACTGATACAAAATGGTTGTTACCATATATTATACTGTAAATCATCTTCCTTTTGTTTTGCAGACAAACCTCGATATAAAGGTCCTCCCCCCCCTCCAAATCGCTTCAATCTTCTACCAGGCTATCGGTGGGATGGAGTTGACAGGTACTGTATAAAAATCTGTGAAAGAGGGACTAAACGTTTGTAGTTAACACTATTGTCTTACAACTACTATAGTATATGTAGAATAATTATGCTGACAATTTAGCCTCTTCATTAACTTGAACATGGTGGGGAGCTTTCATTGGAGATTTGCTCTGGACCATAAATTTGAAGATAAAGTTGGGGGTGTGATTGCAGAAAAAACTATAATTTGTGTGTGTCTCATAGGTCAAATGGTTTTGAAAATAAACGCTACTCTCGAATGGCAGATAAAAAGGCTCTCCAGGAGGAAGCCTATAAATGGAGCGTGGAGGACATGTAATGGGCAGCAGGAAATTGATGGATTGGGAGCGGAGCTGAAGAGCAGGACCGCTCATCCATTGAATTTCTAATCAATGCTTTGAAAGCAACTGCAGATTAGACACATTAACTCAACAAAACGGATATTTTGAAATAGACAGAACAATTGCGTTCACTTTTCGAAGCTGTTTGATACTGTACAGTGAACTTCAGACTATAACAAAGTTATTAACCATAACAAAAATTGTACATAGCAGTGAAGTAACATCATCTTTATTATTTTGTATTAACTGAGTCAATGTGGAGCCAAAACATGTGTTTTTCACTGTTTGATTAAATCATGTTTTTGTAAAGAACAGTGCCTTTGTCTCAAGAGTTCACATTTCACACTGCAATGACATTTTGAAAATATATGAATATAACTGACATTCCGTCATTTCATATTATAGAGCTGTATTTAATTAGGTACTGAAGTATTTTGACACTGACACATTTAAACATACTTCTACATAATGAGGATGGTTTTGTCCAAATCGTGTCATGAATTAACTCTAGTAACCAAAACTTAAAGTGCCATGGATTCAATCATCAAGCTTACATCTCAGAAGATACATCTCCATGACCAAACCTTGAATTGGAACAGTTGAGTGAAATTGCATTTAAAATAATCAACTATTTGTATTAGTAGTAACGCCTTTTAAATATATACTTCTATAAGACGAAGTATACGTACATGTGTGTGCTTTTACAAAGTAGTATAAGTTTGACTGACCGACATATATGGCACTGAACTTTGGGGACAGTTAAAAATCTATTTGCATACTTATCAACAGAAATTGTAAATAAATAAATCTGTCGTTATTTACATACAATAATAATACACGTGGAAATGTTTCTTGAAATGGCGGTTCTCTATCGACTAGCCTGATTAAAAGTAACCATCTTACTCGAGTGTGGAGGAACCTTTAAAACGTGACAGATGTTGCACGACGGAATGATTTACCGATGCACACGACAGATACTGTGATAAATTCGAAGGAGTAAACATCTAACAGGATTTATGAGAGTCTGTAGCTATTGTTATTAATGTGACAAACTCGCTGCCTTGAAACGGTCGCTGAAACTGTTGAAGAAGGATACCTTCGTTGGGGGGGAACAATGGCTGACTGGAGTCCGATAGCGAAGGTGTACGACCCGCTGAAAGCCGGCAGCATCGATGGCACGGACGTGGAGCCCCACGACCGGGCGGTTTGGAGGGCTATGAGTGCCCGCTATAAACCAAACAAAGGCGTTGTTGGAGACCCGCACCTCACCTTGTTTGTGTATCGACTGAACCCCATGACAACAGAAGACAAGCTGCACCAAGTGTTCTCCAAGTACGGAGACGTCCAGAGGCTCCGGCTGGTCCGGGACATCGTCACGGGCTTCTCTAAAGGATACGCCTTCATTGAGTACAAGGAGGAGCGGTCCGTGGTCCGGGCCCGCCGCGACGCCAACAAGTTGGTGGTC
The DNA here is from genome assembly GCF_023055335.1 of Clinocottus analis. Taxonomy (NCBI): domain Eukaryota; kingdom Metazoa; phylum Chordata; class Actinopteri; order Perciformes; family Cottidae; genus Clinocottus; species Clinocottus analis. Next base: position 12,881,623 of record NW_027176207.1, on the reverse strand, counting down.
GACCAGCACGAAGTGGTTGTGGACTTTGAACAAGAGAGGACGCTTAAGGGCTGGGTCCCCCGGCGGCTTGGCGGCGGGCAGGGGGGGAAGAAAGAGTCCGGACAACTGCGGTTCGGCGGCAGGGACAGGCCGTTCCGTAAACCCATTAACCTCGGGCTCGGTCAGATGCAGGACTGGGGAGGCGGTGGAGGAGGAGGGAGGGAGTGGGATCGACAAGGGGCGAGGGACAGGGGGGACAGAGAGGACCGGGACCGAAACAGAGAGGCCGAGTGGGGCAGCAGAGGGAGGAGAGATGACCGGGACAGAGGCAGGGAGCGGGAGGACCGCAGACAGGGAGACCGGAGCAGGCAGCGGGACAGGAGATGACGCCCACCCTCATGGAACCGGATTAAACTCCAGAGTACTGATCTCATCGGTTCAGATGACTTTCGCTCCACAGACCAGCTTCTTGCAACAATTGAAGGAATGTATTGATAGCCAAGTGTGCTGTGATGGAGAGTGTGACTTTTGGGGCTGGGTGTTTTCACACAGGTTGTGAACTATGACTATAAGCGTTTTAAAATTAAAATAAAACATCTTCCTTGTGTTGTTCAGAATGACACGTTTCCTGGTTGTGCTCGTAGTATTTCAGTATTTCTAAAAAATCTGAGCATGAAAAACAGTTCAATAAAACATCATATTAATAAATGTAACTTTTCTTTAAAGCAGAATCTGCAACACAATTTATTTATTATTATAAATGCATAAATCACCTGTAAATACAATTTAAATCTGTTTCACATTTTCACTCGAGTATGATGATTCAGTTTCTGACACTGTTAATGTGGATTGCAACACTGTAAGATTTCCAGTTTAACAATGTGTAAACTCTCTGTCATACAATTTTTTACAAAGGTTTTTTCGATCATCATACTTGGTAAGAAGCCATGGGATTGTGTAACACTGACTTTCACTTGAATAAAAATACCAAATGAACCAAAACTTAACTTTAACACAAGTCAATTTCCTTGTTCTTAGATTAAAAAAAAAAACAACTAACATGCTCCTCCATCGTTATAATGGGTTGAAAGAAGCTATTACATGTCATTTAAAATATAGATTAAACCAATTTAAAAGCCTTTAATATACATTTTAAAAGCAACTCCATTTGTTACATTAACATTTTAAACTTATCTTAACTTGTTTCTAGTTTTTGGTAGCCAATGGAATTGGCTTGTTTAGTTTTTCCAAACATTTTCAAAGGCACACACGGACACATATTGTTAAATAGTTAGTTTTTTGCCCTCTAAAGCAGATCATGTTTTAGCTATGAGTCATGGGTGGATTGTTTTCTCTCAAGCTGGCCACAAGTCGATATGAAGTCATCAATATGACATGTTAAAGGTCTGGTGCAAGCATTAGTTCACTAAGTCTTATCCAGTGACTCGACACGTCAACAGTCCATTAGCTCATCTTAAGTCCTACTGCTGGGAAATCACTTGTTGCCCGAGAGAAAGCTGAGAAAAGAGTGTGTGCTGAAAAGAACTGAGTCATTCGTAACACTGATATACTGAGTAAACCAAAGCAACTACAGATTCTGTCCGCACTTGAGAGCATATTGAATAAAGTATATATTTCTAGACAGACACATAATACTGGATGTGGTTACGGTAAGGCGAACTCAACACCATTAACACAAATCTTTCATTTCAATTCCTCTCCAATTATTTCTGAATTGAAGAGTAACCTTAAAAGGGAGTTTTTTTGTTGTGTTTTTTAAAAGGTACAACTGTGGAATTGATGCAGAGACACATAGAACACATTAGACATTTATTTATTATTGTTTGATTGTCTGGACGAGGCTGCCCTCAGCCTCGCAGCACAACTGGGATTCATGATGGGCCAACCAGGGAACGTCTCTCTTTGCACTGTGCTAAAGTCGATCCTGTGAACCAAAACATGCAGACACTGATGAGCTGCTCTCTATATTCACATGTAATAGACTGTGATAGTGACTAAGTCCCTCTCACCGGAAGGCAGGGTTGATGCCGATGTTGTCTGGCTGCGGGAGGGCAGGTGTTCGCCTCCTGCGGCAGGAGGACGGAGGAGGAAAATCCTTCTGATACTGAGACTGCATGTCTGCCGTATCTTGTTCATTTGCCTGACACTGGTCGCCTTCTTGCTCGTCCTCCCGTGGTTCACATGTCCTGCTGCAGTTTCCTCTTCCTGTTTGTCTTGAGGATGTGGGATGAGACCGATGGAATTCTTGCTGTGTCTTGAGGGGGATGTGGTCTTTTGAAGGGTAATCATAACATTGGTAAGGGTTTAGTTTCACAAACCGTAATGAGATATTCAATAAAACGGTTCTTTTTTCATTCTATAGACTTAACATCTGAAAAGAAATACAGCAAAATGCAATCTTTTTACCTTAAAAAAACTTTACCTTTTTGTCCTTAAACTCTCGCCTGGGATGTGGATAACTAACTAATTAATTACACATTCAGACAAACTATTTTTACTCACTATCTGCTGGCCTACGAATGTTAATTAATTCTGTAGAGAGTCTTCTTTCATTTCAATAAATGCTCTGTTTTTGTAATAGCATTCTAATTATGACCCTATCCTCTCACTTCTCAAAAGCTATTTTATACTTTACATTAACATCTAGACTGAAGGCTACACTCTCATTAATTGAAGCATCCTTTTCTAGCAATGTTTAGTAAAATTGTATTTAGGTCAGTAAAATCCTTTTTTTCTCACTTCTGCAAATACAATACTATATAATAAAGCCGTTTTACATAACACCTTTTATGGATGTCTTTTATATTTGTAGTATCATTAGTATTTCATTATAATTACATATGGCTGACTACACCTTTAAATAAACTCACTTTCTAATCTCTGGCCTCACAAACACACAGCCAAAACGTTTTCCAAAACACACATACATATCTCCATTAAACACATCACACTACCTGGCATGGCTATTTTCAGCACTGAAACACATTATGTCCACATATCCACAAGTCACTCAAGGCTTATCTTAAAACAGATAAAATTAGTTTACTCTCTACTTTGAGATAAGACAGCAGACCTTTGCCTTGGTCTTGTTGTGAGACACGTCTAAAGCAGAAAGCTTCTCGTGACGTGGTCTCCATCTTAGCGGGAGTGTCCGGGTAGAGGAGAAATCCTGGAGATATCAGGACATACAGAGAGGGTGAAAAGTGTACTTAAGAAATGCCTGTTTATAGAAAATAATCAGGCACTTTGAGGAGCTAAATTTAGCTATTGTTTTCAGTTTCCTCTCATTTTAACAAAATGCATTTGTAAAATTTACAGTTTTCAGAAAATTGCACTGAGATTGATGTAAAATAACATACATAGTTAGACATTTTTTATGTTTATAGTAGGAACCTAAATATTTACTCAGTGTTATATTTAGTCAAACCTTTTATTGTAGTTGTCTTTTATTTCTTGTCATTGAGGTCATCAGTTTTCAAATCCAATCAGTTTGCAAAACATTATGAGGTGCAATTATTCTGTCTTGAACCACAGTATATCAACATCAAAACACAATTATTTGGGTTCATTAAGTTGGCAATGAGTCATCTCCGATCATCAGTCTGGTGCTGAGAAGACAAGCAGTAAACCTTTACCTGCCACTGTCGGCGGTTCCCCCCTGTAGGGTCGACTACGCAGAAAGAACTCATGTTGGCGATGGGGGTTTTGTAGGTTGTCATTTTTGATAAACATTTTGTCTGTTGCCTCCTGGCTGTGCTCTTGTCACCACCAGCTGCTCTGGATGTTTTGGTGTCTACAACGAAAGCTGTACAAATGACCACAGGTATGGTGTATTCAGTAAAACATCTAATAGAAAGTAGGAACAATTCTCGCAAGCCTTAAAAATATAACATTTTAAATGTATTTCAAATAACAATACAACACCTTAAAACAGTATTTAAGAGTGTAAGTGCCGATGCTGCTTACCGTGTACAAGCTGTGATACAATTCTGCAGTGTTTCCCCAAAGACTGTCTACATTGCTCTGTACTGTGTGTATGTGCATTAGACAAAGAGACACTTAAAGCTTGTTTGCTGCAGTAGTCATGGTGTTAAATTCTTCTCCGATGAGTGACAGATACAGTAGTTACCAACTGAGACAATAAAGTAGCTTGGCCACCAACAGGGAGCGAAAACAATGGTCCAGTATGATGGTTTTGAAGTAGAGCTAACTGGACAACAATACCAGTCAGACACTTCTAACAAGTTAGAAGTACTAAGTCTTTACCCAGAAATGTTAACTCATCATTGATTCAGGTAATATGTACAGTATTGAACATAATGATATTATAGTATCACTCAACACCATGGTGTCAAAAAAAGAAAACATGTTGTCTATTCATTGGTTGCCCTGGAGCATTTGGCCAGCACTCAGCAATGCTCTGTGCCTCTCAGTGTTCAGCTGGCATGAATCCAAAATATAGTTCTTTCACAGAAGAGAGCCTGTTTTAGCCTGTAACTTTTAGGTCGGGAACTTTGTACTTGGCTGCACATAAATCCTTTTACCAAATATGCTTCAAGGTATCTGTGGTCCGAATGTTCCTGAAAACGGCAAAAAGTCAGTTTCACTCATAATAAAGTCTATAGACTAGTTTATGTTTGTTGTGGACTGAAGAAGTTTTTTTTTTTTTTAGCTTCATACACAACATTTCAAATGAGATTTAAAAAAAGTAAGATTCACATTATCTTTTAATTAAAATAATGTCAATCACATACAAAAAACTCGGCACAAGATTATAACACTTAAAAACAATCTACATTTGCATTTAATAGCTTTATGTTTTAATTTGTCAAGATTTTTAGGTGCTATTATCACTTCCGGGAATCATCCTAATACTACCCTAATATGATCCTTAATATATCATACTTACAGTTCTATAAATCGTCTCCTGGATATTCTATTATTATAGAAGAATATAACTATGTATTATTTGTATTTGTATTGGTAGTAGTATTGTTGTTGTATACAGATGCAGTCGATATTATGTTTAATTATACATAATATTTTCTTTATGATTATAATTTTGCAAATTTTGCACTGATTTCCGCACGCGCCACCAGGAGTCTCCCGTTCCCATAGTAACAAGCCTTCAGTCGAGCTAGCGGCTCAGCTAGCATACGAGCAGCAGAGTCCTCTCACTCCTCTGTGGCCTCCTTTCAGCGACTTGTGCCGCTTTCTATACTGAGGAAAGGCCACGAAGACGTCAACGCACAGTTATATTGCAGCGTGTGGCTTTAAAAAACGTGGGAGAAGCAGCGCAGGGCTCGTCTTAAAGCCGAGAGACGTTCAGTGTCCGGAAGTTATGAGGGAGAGAAAAGGAGGAAAGGCATGAAAAAGTAAAGAGAGCTTGAAGGAACTCCTGACTATTTTTCTCCAAGCCCATTGAATCGCCGGCGTCTTCTGTGAATCTTACCGAGAGTGCGGTTAATGAGTCTAATTTTGCGTTAAGTGATTTACTCGTTAATTAATTTATCGATGGGTCTGCCAACGCTGGAGTTCAGCGACTCCTTCCTGGACAGTCCGGAGTTCAGAGACCGACTGCAGTGCCATGAGATCGAGCTGGAGCGCACCAACAGGTTTATCAAAGACCTCATCAAAGATGGGAACATGCTCGTGTCGGCCTTGAGAAGTAAGTGCACGACGGTCGATGTCTTGTTTTTGGGCGTAAAAGTGTGTTGCAGTACGTTTGGTGTCGCACGTCCTGCTGCCCAACAAAGCGACCCGAGGCCAACTTCAGCAGCTGAACGCTCATAATGACTTGTGTTTGTGTGGTATGTAATTACGGTGTTATGTATGGGCTATTGTGTCGATACCGTCCTGCAAGAATAGCTGTTTTACTTATTGTACCTTTATATGTCCGACTTTATGTGTTCTAGCATGGGTTTATATGCTGTTTTGCAATAGGAAGGTACAATTTGTTTAAACCATAGAGATGAGTAAAATGAACTGTGAGCTTGAGCGTCATCATAGCTATTCATGATTGTATCATTTATGTCTTCTGCCAACATAAAAAGTACAAAAGGACATATTTAGAACGTTTCCTTTGAGTCAACACTTTTTCTCTGTTAGTCAGTTTTACAAGGAGGTATCTGTGCTGTCACTTAACTAATGGAGAGAGAAAAATAATAGGGCAAAGCAGTGTAAGGTCCCCCAAAACCTGCAATTTTAGTCTACACTTGACATCCTCAGATTAATTGTTTTGTCTGACTTATAGTTTGGGTTTCAAATGTTAACTGACATGGTAAGCTCCCTAAAGAGTTTGTTGTCGTACCTGACCTTGAGTCAATATCTTGAAAATGTTGCTCGAAATGTAACTGAAAACTTTTATTAGTTTGTTTAGTATCTTCTATCACATTTCTTTTGTTTTAATTGCCACTCAACAAACCAACATTTGGTTGACAGAAAATCAATTATACACGCACACTTGTATGCATGCTGAGAGTTTGTCATATTCATATATCAATGTTAACGAAGACTAACGCAGACACCTCCCATTTGTTGTTAGTTTCTTTTGATAACCTTCCAGTTTAAGCTCAAACACACCTACGCTTTGTAGCTGCAGGCGGTTTATTTGGCTCACCTGCTGGTTGAGGTCATTGGTGTGAACACTGCTGCTACCTCCCAGACTCACACACACCAAGCTGGTTGTGTTTGACTGTTCTGTGACTACTTTAGGTGGAAACCAAAGTAGTCAAAGAACAGTGTCGACACTGCATAGTTTACGTACAACTGTGTGCAGATTCACCACAATCACCAGAACATCACAAAATGATATTAACACAATACATTAATAATTTAAGTATTTTCACCCACTGATGGTAAATAAACTTTTCTGTCTTCCAACTAACAATCAAAGTTACAGCCCAGATTTCCTTCTGTGTTGACAATCATCAGAGATGTAAACAGACTTTTCTTGTGCCTTTGTATGACAATATGTAAACAACGCAATTTTGGTTTTCAGCATAGAATAAAAATGTTTACTGTGTTTTTGTCTTTCATGCATTGAGCTTGACCACAGTTCTTTTTCTCATCTACAGGCAGTAATTTGCTATAAACTGCTAGTAAAGGACATTTCAATGTTTTTATTATCAGTGTATAATGTAGTGGTATGATTCAAAACATGGCATGTTCTAAGTGTGTGACTGAGAGAATGCAGCCTTGTGGTGCCAAGTATTTGTGCACGTCAGAGAATAAAATGTTTTATTAAACTCTATCATGCGGTTTGGACACATAAACAGGGTTTGTTGCAGGGTGAAGCCATTTGTTTACAAGCAAACTTTGACTCCCCATGTCTTGGCAATGGATGATATGCAAGAGTCCTGTAGGAAACTACAATAATAGTTTACCACAGGTGGGAATGCTGCTTGTAGCCCGTAGGAGAATGGAGCATTGCATGGTGTGGGACCAATACTGGTAGTTTGCAAACTCATGCCAAGAGCATTCTTGTCCACCCTATGGAAATAGTGAAATTTATTAGTTATGGCAATAATAACATGTTTGTACCTGCTTTAAGTGACTGAATGAACTTTCTGCTTTTCGCAGGTCTTTCTCTCGCTGTTCAACGGTTCTCTCAATCTCTGCAGGAGTTTCAGTTTGAATGTATTGGAGATGCGGAAACTGATGATGAAATAAGTATAGGTAAGATAATTTAGAAAACAAGAGTTAGAGACTGCAAAATATATCAAAATATGATCCACAATTGAGGTGTTAAATGTATTTTGCAGCTCAGTCCTTAAAGGAGTTCTCTCAGCTCTTGAGCACCATGGAAGAGGAGAGAAAACGACTGGTAAGAAGATGAGTGTGTGTGTGTGTGTGTGTGTGTGTGTGTGTGTGTGTGTGTGTGTGTGTGTGTGTGTGTGTGTGTGTGTGTGTGTGTGTGTGTGTGTGCGTGTGTGTGTTAGTAAAAGAGAGATTAAATGCAGATTTATGTTGTAAATGTTTTCATAAATTAGTAAAGTAAGGAATGTTTAAAATTGAGGACATTCTGTTGTCCATGTGACCTTGAAAAGAAGCCATTTTAAATAAAGGATAAGTGGTATACAGTAATTAGGTCAACGACATCTGAGTTCCATTGTACTTTATACAATGTAAAGCTTTGTTCTCATTAAATAATGAGATTTCGAAGTGTAACCTTTTTTCTGTAGAAATGCTTGCGTCTATTTGAAAAACAGTCCACCAACAAACTTTTAATTAATATCTGCAAAATATTTTTTTCTTTGTCTTTGTACGTCATCCTTCTCTAAATAAATAACATCAATAAAATGGTTGTGATTCATATATGTTTTGTTTACGTATTTGTTCAGGAATAGAAACAACAGACTTCTGAAGGGCTTTAGAAAGAAATTATTCAGAAAAGTTTCTCCCCTTTTAAGGCATCTTGTGTAGGCAGCTTCTTGGGGTCTGAACTGTGCATTCTTTCTTATTGCCAGCACAGGACAATTCTTCTTGTTGCAAAAACAGTGTGATCGTTTAGGAGCCCATGAGAAAATGGCTCGACTTGATTTACTTGATTTCACATGATTTATTACCTTTGTAAACATTGTGAACTTGAGTTTATGATCCCAATCACACGTTTCAAGTCTTCTTTATTACAGCATGATGTTCATTTAGTAAATGATGTTCTCATTTAGCGTAAAATAGGCTTTAAAGCAGAGTATGCGTTAGGGCGTGGCTACCTTGTGATTGGCAGGTCACATACGCTTTTTCGTCTTACAACTTCAACCCTTTCACAGTGTTTTCAGTTCATGAAAGCTAATTATAACATTTTGGTTGCCTTATTCAGTTTTAGATTGTACTTAGCAGGTTATACAGTTATTGTCTGAATGACAGTGCTGAACTGAATACACCATTAGACCAAAAGCCCCTTCTAAATCAAATTTGTTATCACCAAAGTCGGTACAAATAGTTTCCCAGATTTCAGTTAGAAAGTTACAGACTTTGTTAATCATCTTCACTTGGTGCACCACGCTGACTTCCTCTGGCCTCAAGTCCAAATGTGTTTTTCACACAAGCCTGAGTGACACATTTGTTGTGGACTTTGTCCCCGCTGCAGTGTGCACTCTGTGGCGATTTTTGAGAAACATATTTGACTTACAGACCCTCCATCAACCAGGGGGCTTTGCGTAGGAGTGATTGGAGTCTGGCACAGGTCTGTGTTGAGGCAAACCTACCGCGCATGTGTAGTTTATGTGCATAGTATGTTACCTTATGCATAGCCCGGTGTCGGTCTGTGTGTGTGCGTGTGTGTGTGTGTGTATGTGTGTGTGTGTGTGTGTGGCTTTGTGGCTGTGTGCATGGTCTGGTTACAGAAGAACCATGTGGAACCTATTCTGCCAATTCCCCTGTGAGACTGTTAGCAGAGGCCTGACTGCCTGGGAAAGTCCATAAAAGGGTCCTCTGTGTGTGTGTTTGTGTGTTTGTCTGCTCTCTATTTTTCTTTGTGTGTGCGTGCGTGCGTGCATGTGCGTGTGTGTGTGTGTGTGTGTGTGTGTGTGTGTGTGTGTGTGTGTGTGTGTGTGTGTGTGTGTGTGTGTGCAATTTAATTGTATGCTGCAGATAGGTCTGAAACTCTACTAATACCATCATTATTGAGTAAAAGGGCAATTCCAGTGAATGGGTTCCTCTAAACAATACCTACCTGTTCAACCTGAAAGGACTATTATTCCTTTTAGTCTTTTAGTGTTCAGTTTCGTCCTACATATTGTAATTTGGTGAAGAAGGTGACCATACAAAGAAAGGAGACCTTTCTTCTTCAGGTTTTGGCTTGGTACTAAACTAAAGTGAAGTGAAAGTAAAGTAATGACGCAGTTCTGGGAAGCTATTTAGAATATACTGCTTAAATCCACCAGACAGAACAAAGCAAGATGTGACAGTGACTTTAGAGCCATGACTAAAGAGGGCTGAGACTTTGTACAAACACCAGAGCCCTGATAACCACTCTGGAGCCTTCCTTACTGCTTGACTCATGTCTCAACATCAACTACAAGTTTTTCATAAATACTGTCCGTAAGATATGTGGTTTCTGGTGAAATTTGAATGTCATCAGATGGAATTATATTAATATATTTATCGTTACCAGATAATGTGAAGTAATAGCTTGACTGATCCCCTGGATTTTCATTTAGCACCATTATCTTCCCTTTATGTTTGTAAGTAAATATTTGCTGAACGAAGGACATATCCATTAGCTTCAACTGTAATTTGTCTCGTGCTAATTGGCAAATATTAGCATGCTAACATCTTAAACTAATTGTTTTCTGCAAATTTCTTAGTTTATGAATTTTACCTTGTCCTTTTTACGATATAATCCCAATATTACTACATGATGCGTTGGCAGTATTGTCCTTCTTACATTCATGTAAATAAAGTATATTGAATCTGAACATTTTAATCTGGTTAACATGGTAAACATTATTTTTTCTTTGCATTAGCATGTTACCATTGTCATTGCTAGCATGTCAACGCTCAAAGTGTCTAAATGCAGCCAAAGCCATATCATGGCTTTCTGTGACTTGGATATAACTTTGAGCAAAGTCCATCAAAGGCGCAATGATCATAATGTTGGATAAGCCGCTCATAACACGCTCATAAACTGACTGTAACTGAGGTTTGTGCAGAGTGTTGCTATGATATCATTGGTGTGCACACACAGCGAGTAAATTAACAATGTGCGATATATCAATTGAGAGAAAAATAAATCCTGAGGGTGGCTGTTTCTGTTTGAACCCTTTTCTCTCGCACAAATTTTTACATACAAATAATTTGTAAAGTTTGTGATACATTGAAGGAGCATTATAAGACATTCATAGAATAAATATAGCGCCAAACAACTATTTTCTAAGATATAGTGGAGTTATGTCTACCTGAGCAGAGAGGAAATCGCTCTCTGTGTGTGTTGTCATCCGAGCTTCTCAATGCTTTGTTGACATAGCCGAGCCGGCTGCAAGTGGTTTTAGTGCACGTTCATACATGCAAGCGTGCCCCACTGACACCATATTAACATTGTATTTATGTCTTGATTTCAAATATTTCTAAATCTTCTAAATGCAGCGTAGCAAGAAATGCCCATGCCTTGTCTCTTTAACAAAGTTATCCCTTTATTAGAAGTTAGAATTTACTGTTATGACACACTGAGCTGACTGTTGTGTGTTTTCCTCACTTAGATCCAGAATGCCGATGACGTATTGATCTCACCGCTCGAGAGATTTCGTAAGGAGCAGATTGGAGCTGTTAAGGTACTTCTGCTGTTGTTAGAATCGAAGGCGACCTAAATTTATTGGATTAGTAACTGAACCAGTTAACTTTTGCTTTTACTCACAGGTGATATTTAAAACTTTCCACAGTATCTGCTAAGACTTTAAAAAGGCAAATATGTGAGGATAAGTTCATGAAGCAGGCTGTGTCCGTTAGTTATCTAACACTGAAGGTGATGATCAGACTCTTCATCCTGCTCTGGTTTGGTCCCAGTTAGTCTCCCAGTCAGTGGTCAGAGAATTCAATTTGTTCGGACAAATGCTGAAACACGGTCCAGTGTCAGTAACAAGGTCATGGGAACGGACACTGGGGGGGGAGGCAGGGAGCGAATCACAGACAGAAAGATAGTTGAACTCAGGGAGACAGTATAAACACAAAGTGAGTCTGGTGTCTGGTTTCAGCAGCTGTCTCAAGTCTTAGAATTTAGTTTTTTAATTTGTTTCTCTTTGCTCCCTTTCAGACCCAAGAAAAAAATATATGCATTAGACATGGTTTTAAAAAATAGAACTGGTCACAGCTCTGACTAACCCTGAAAGTGAAATCACAACTCCTTTCTCAGTGTTGATTGAAGTAAGTTTGCAGCCTGCAGTGTAGAATGTAGCGGAGGTGTGTGAGCAGCACAACCTAAAAACTGATGTTGTTCAACAGGAAAAGTGATTGAACATGTGGAGTTTGGAGCTACAGCTGTTCTTAAAATAGATGTGTCCAAAATATTTTGGCAGGATCTCTCTTCATTTAGATTATTAATGGTATCAACCTTACTCTGGCCTCACTGAGTTTGGTATTTTGAGCCACACAAGAGTAATGCTGATCTGACGGTCAGTGGGTCGGACAATGACCGTGGTCCGGATGGAAATATCTTTACAACAATTGGTACAGACATAAATAAATGAATTATAGCCCTTTTCATGATTGAGACGTAAAGGATAGGGGAAAGAGACATATAATCAAGTGTGAACCTCTGTATTATGTAAGAAAGTGAATTTAAGAACATTTATGACCAGATGTAAACACTCACAAGTTTGATTGTATTTATTGCTAATGTCTTCTCTCCATCCATATCTTCTTTAGGAGGGAAAGAAGCAGTTTGACAAGGAGACAGAAAGGTATTACTCTGTTCTAGAGAAACACCTCAGCGTGTCCTCCAAAAAGAAGGAATCACAGCTACATGAGGTAAATTGTTAGACTTCTAAAAACGTACAGGTATGTGTTTGGTAACAAAAAGTACTATATGGGTGTTGTTTTGATTTCTGTTGCAGGCGGATTCACAGATGAATAAGGACAGGCAGGTGTTTTACGATGCATCGCTGCAGTACGTCTTCAAGATCCAAGAAGTGCAGGAGAGAAAGAAGTTTGAATTTGTGGAGCCGGTGAGATCACTTACAAACATTATGATTATGCTTGTATGCAACTTTTGAATCATTTTAATTGTACTGCTGGACCTTCACAGCTCGGACCAGTGGAAGGTTAACACGAAACAAATGTTTCATCACAGGAAAATATGACTGTTTTTTCTATTTTTTGGTGCATTTAAACAATGAGGTCAACATGAAGTCATGATTGCAGCCCAAAAAGCCGGTATCAGTGATAGTGGGTGTGCATGCAGGCACGATGATGGAAACATAGCGAAGCCAGGTTCTGAAAAACACACATTACACACACTGTTTGGCCAGTGATGAATACATTTTAATGATAGATATCAGTAAAGCCCACTTCCTGTTGCTGTAGAAGCACTTCCTGCATAAAGATATCGTCTGCCTGACAAAGAGGGAAACTCTTTGTTGTGTGTGTGTTTTTTTTTCTCTTATAGCAATCTCGATTGATTGAGCAGATGACAGACACTCGTATTTTGTAATCCCCCTCCTTGTATTCTCCACTCCCAAGCCCCCAGCTAACATTTTTTCTCCCTCTGATCTTCAGTTACTAGCCTTCCTGCAGGGTTTGTTTACGTTCTACCATGAGGGTTATGAGCTGGCCAGTGAGTTTGAACCCTACAAGCAGCAGCTTCAGTTCAACCTGCAGAATGTAAGTGTGTATGTTTACTGCAAACCTGTCAACCAAGCATAGGGCTAGTGTCACTTGTTTGTTTGGGTCTGAGCTGCCATTTAGTTAGAGATGTGAAAGTCAGTTTTCAAGGCATTGGGTATTACCTCTCCCAAAGTGGAAACCTTACACCCCTGCACTCCTTTCATGTTGAAACTACCTAAACTGACCAGAAGCTTATTATGCTTTCTTGAATCCAGTTTGTTCTGACTCTTTCAAAGATTTTATGTTTCATATAAATATGTACGCAAACCAATGCAGTTTGTAATTTATGTTCATAAGGCTCGCAATAACTTTGAAAGTACCCGTGCTGAGGTGGAGAAGCTGATGAAAAGGATCCGGTCTGCAGAAGATGACTTCAAAGCTCCAAGTTGCTTTACCATGGAGGGATATCTGTACATACAGGAGAAACGTAAGCAACACAACACTAACTTATTGTCTTTTCTCAGTCTCTCTCTCTCTGACTTATATTGTGAAGAAAGACTTTAGTATGGTAAACACACACAATTGCACGTGTGTAAATGTGTTTTGTATTTTAGGTCCATTGGGCAGTGTGTGGACCAGATACTACTGTACTTATGAAAAAAGCTCCAAGATGTTCACCATGAGCAACACAGAGGGCAGACCAGCCAGCAGACAGGTGAGCTTGGAGCACAGATGAATAACTACTCGTAAATGCTGTAAAAAAAATAAATTACAAGCATTAAAACCCTGACTTACTTTTTTCATATTGTAACATAGTACATGAATTATGTTCAAGTACTTGAATGCACGAGCAATAAAGCTTTCAAAAGTCTTTACCAAAGTGTCCTTACTGTAGTGAGCGACACTGTTAGGATGCTACAATATCAAAAGCTTATTTGTGTGAGTCCTCACACGACCACATGTGAATTGCATGTTGCAAACCCATCGCTCTGTTCACAGAATGGCCTCGTGAATGGTTCACCTGAGATGTTCAAGCTGCGCTCTTGTGTCAGAAGGAAGACAGAATCAATTGACAAACGCTTCTGCTTTGACATCGAGGTGGTGGAGAGGTGAGCAGGGACAAATAACACAGAGACTATGAGTGATAAATACATTAAGATATGACTGGTGGTGGATTGTGAAAGAGATAAAAAAAAATTATCTCTTTCTCTACAGACATGGCGTCATCACCCTGCAAGCACTGTGTGAAGCAAACAGGCGGCTGTGGATGGAGGCAATGGATGGAAAAGAACCTGTATGAATAACTTCACCCTTAAATATGTTATACAAATGATACTGCCACAATGTCATACTAACACATACGTTAACATTTGTTCTGCCTTTGTTCAGATTTACACTTTGCCGTCTTTACTCAGTAAAAAGGAAGAAAGTAAGTAACCCAATTCATGTTGTTCTTGATTTACCTCAAAGGATGTTATTTATTAACATCTATTAGTATGTCTTGCAATGTATCAGATATTAAGATACAACTTCTTTTTTTTTTTTTTTTTACAGCATTTCTCAACAAGGCAGGCTTTGACTTTGTTAAGAAGTGTATTGAGCTGGTTGAAACAAGAGGTATTTCTTCTTTAAATGTTCACATGAGAAAAATAATTTCAATGACTATTTATTTTTTTGATGTTTGATTTATCAACTTTGGTAAAACATATTTGTGTCTTGTGTGTGTAGGCATCACCACCTTGGGACTGTACAGAATTGGCGGAGTCAACTCTAAAGTGCAGCGGTTAATGACGAGTGTGTTTGGTAAGGAACACAGCGCCTTCCGCTGCATGATGTTATTTTCCTGTATGGGAGAGATTTATTCAAGCACAACAAATAGCTTGTGTGATACACATCCATACATAATGTATTATATACTTTCTAGCATCCTCAGCTCCCACTGACATGCAGCTGGATGCAGATGCTTGGGACAACAAGACCATCACCAGCGGTCTCAAGAATTATTTCAGGTAACTTACAGCACAAAGGTTTTGAATAACACTTGTCGTGAATTATGAATTCATGATTCTTATGTGTGCACAGATGTCTGGCAGAACCAGTACTGACCTACAAACTGCACAAAGAATTCCTTAAGGCCGCAAGTAAGAGCCCTTACTGCCTCTTTTACAACAAGAAAAACACAGAGAGTGACAGACACAATCTGTTGTTGTTTACATAGGGTTTGTATACATTGTATATCATATAAACAGAAGAACATTGTATGTCACCTTCTTACCTCTAAATCATATCCCTCCCTCTGTGCTCTTTCCATGCTTCACAGAGTATGACAACCAGAAGTATAGAGTGAGAGCGATTCATGCTCTTGTTTACAAACTACCAGAAAAAAACAGAGCTATGTTGGACATCCTGACCAACCACCTTCTCAAGTACGTAACACATGCTGTTCTTTTATTTTCCAATGTCTTGAAATATCTTCATATTTCTATTTCTATGTGCGTGTGAGTGCAGGGTGTCCTCTCACAGCGACCAAAACCTGATGACCGTGTCCAACCTGGGAATGATCTTTGGCCCCACCTTGATGAGGTCGCAGGAAGAGACGGTGGCCGCCATGATGAACATCAAATTTCAAAATATTGTGGTAGAGATTATCATTGAAAACCACCACAAGGTACGCTAACAAATACACACATATACAGACCCTCAAACACACAGATTCACACACCTAACAGAAATGTACGTTCCTTTCAGATATTTGGTGACGCCCCAGATCTGTCGGTGCCGTTACCTCAGGCTCCATCCTCTCGGTCGACTCCTCGGAGGAGCAAGGCCATCTGTCTGTCGTCTGGAAAGAGGAAGGCCCGCCTCTACCCTCCGGCTCTCTGCCTGGCAGACAATGACAGTGAGTTTCTCTGCAGCTCACAGCTCCTTTATCCTCATGACAATTGCTCAACCACATTTATTTGACAGTTACAAATACAACCCACTTTAATTATTATGAGACAATCAGGCTTTTTGAATTGTGACCCCTTTACAAAAAAATGTCTATAAGTTGATCGTAGTTCCACGAAATAGTTAAAATTATTTGATTTTGTCTAAAAAGCAAATATTAGAGAATAATCAAAACATGACTACTAGTTTGATTCGAAGAATTCAGGTAATCATCTCACAACTGTCCCCTCAGATTGAACTGCTTGACTGTAACATACACAAACCAATGAATGGGCTCAAAAATAGCACCAGGACTGACCAATCATTGTCATTCAGTCGCTTATTATGTGACTTGTTTCCATTTCTCCCTCCAGGTGACACCTTCAGTAGCAGCCCCAGCACGACTCCAATGGGCAGCCAAGAGTCTCTGTCCTCACACTCCTCTGAGAAGAATGGATTGTCTCAGATCTCTCCGCCGTCCTCTCCTGCTGCCGAACCCGACTCGTCCTCCACAGCACCGGTGTCTCCTGATGCGGCTTCCTCCTGCTCGCCGTCCTTCAACTCCTCAAACGGGAAGGATGAGAAACACCCGACAGACAACACAGCCTCCCCTCACCCTACGCCTTCCTTGTCCCGTACTTCCTCCCAAATAACTCCGACCCAGCAGACTTCCTCTGTGTCGTCCTCCGTGTCCTCTTTACTCTCCACCGAGAGGAGTTTGTCCGTCAAAGGAAACTCGACTGCCTCCTTGTCATCTGTAAAAGAGTCAAGATGTCCTTCCGTAGCCTCCTCGTCCACTGTCTCCATCCAGCACTCTTCAGCTTCCTCTCTCAAGGATGGTGGACCTCTTCAGAGAGCTTCGTCTGTCTCCTCTTTGAAGAACTCTCATTCAGTCAATCAAAGAAATGCATCGAGCGCCTCCTCCACTGTCACGGAACCCAAAGTGACTACCTCTCCTTCTAAGCAGCACAGAAAAACCTACATGACTGCCTCCTCCTCCTCTTCCTCCTCCTCTTCATTATTCCCCTACCCGCTTTCAACATCTTCCTCTCTGACATCCCTGCACATTTCTGAGGGTGCGTACATCTCTATGTGATCAAGTGTGATGACAGTGTCAGTATCTGTCACTTCCCTGTTTATGTTGGGTTCTAATTTCTTGTGTCTCCATCGCAGATTACAAAAGCTGTCACGGATCGGTACGGAGTCTCATGTCTCTGGACCCACAAGAGGCAACGCGCAAATGTAAACCTTCACACATCCGCTGTGGCTCTGATCTGACCACGAAATACTCTGCAGGCGCTACATCCAGCAACGGTTACCAGAAACCTGGATCAGTGTGAGTGTCTGTAAAATAAATCTGTAGATCTCATTGGATGGTTTAACCCAGGAGGAAACAACTATTTCAACAAAGAGCGATACTGTAAGGAAAAGTCACATTTTAAACTATAAAAAGTCAAAACAATTTACAAAAAAGTTAAATTGACAATGTAAACAGAGATCAATCATTCCTGTGAATCACGCTGTGTTTGACTTAACTTCAAAGGGATGCTTTGTTTCTAAAACTATCAACTGTGATTTGTGATTTTTGAAATGATCCTGGGAATTGTTTGCAGAACTAATTTTGTGTTTGTGTGTTCCAGATTATCAATCAGATTCCCGCAACGTGAGAGTTCAGTATTCTCCTCCGCATTAGACGTGTGTTCTTCAGGAAGGTATGTTGATTTTGGACCTCGTTTGAGGATCAACCTTTTTCTTGTTTTAAAGCTATCACTTGTCAGTAGTAAGTTATTAAAGTCTGCACAAGCCAAGTAAAAAATATTGAGAAAGGAAATCCTCCTTAACTCACTTCCTAAATCTCTATTTCTCCTAGGGATGCAAAAGCTCTTTACTCCTGTGAGGCGGAGCACAGCCATGAGCTCAGTTTTCCACAAGGGGCGCAATTCTCAAATGGTAGGAAAAGAAATCAGGTTTCCTTTCCTGAGAAAACTTTGGCCTCATTTACACCTGGTATTATCATGTGATCTGAAACTGGATTTGTAATTTGTTTGAACATGTTATCCTGTAGTTCATTATGAAAGGACTTTTGTGTTTGGAAAGGTTTGTGGAATTGAATAATTCTTGGTTGTTCAACAGGATTTTATATTTAAGATCCAGCGGTGGGACAGTTGCAGTTTCCAGTTAATGTAGACTGTTCATTCAGGGAGTGTACAGATCATAGAGCAGCTGTATATACTAACACAACCAGCAGAAAACACAGTTAGCTCAAATCTAACATGGGCCAAGATGTTGTGTGTGGGTTGAGATTAAGGTGTTAGTGTGAGTTATTATATAAGAGCTAAATTGGTTCATTCACATATGAAGGTCTTTGTTTTGTTGTTTGTGTCTGCAGTGTACCCGTCTGTGGAACCAGGTTGGCTACAGGCGACGTACAACGGGAGAACAGGCCTCATACCTGAAAACTACATCACGTACATGTGACAGACCCGACGATGACATCAACACATCACTGAATAAGACAAGGATCTAACCTTTGACTTTAGGGATCTCCAGTGCATCCAGTAAAACTCTGTGCTGCTAGTCAGAGACATAATATATGCATCATGTAACTGTGACCATTATCACTGAACTACTGGGGCGAGATAGGAACGATGCATGTACTGTATGTTTTTCTTACTACTTCATGTGAACCATGTTAGGGTTTTTAACCAGTTTATAATACAGTCGATGGTGAAATCTTGCTGTCTGACTTTTCCTTCATTTATACACTTAATCAACATTATTATCTCCTCTTTTATATTTGTGTTCAATGCTATACATACATGAAATGTGTCTGTAAGGTACACGGAGACAGTATTTTTCCTATCAATCCTGATAATTGATGTTTCCTATCGTATTAATGTTATAGGCTGTGAGTCCAGAGAGGAAGTGTTCACACCTCTGTGCCTTAAACAGTATGAACTGATGGTCTAAGACTGAATCCTGCCTTAACGCCTTGCCTGTACTGTCTGTTTTTATGCTGTCTAAATAAAAGACAAATACTGTACTTAAAAAACTTCGATTCAGTTTGTGTTTGTCGTTATTTTGTATTGTATGTTTATCATTATTTTGTGTTTATCATATTATTTCCTACAAAAAAAAGATTGTTGAGTTAGGCCGCAGTATCCTTCCTTTCCTTCCTAACTATACCATAAAATGGACATATTTAAGTTATTTTTGCGAAAGAAAATGTATTCATATCACTTAATGTTTTGTGTCTGAATGTTATACATCCAAATAATAATGAAGGACGGTATTTGGTCAGTGAGGGAGGACCTATAATCTTCTCTATACTTTACGTGCATTATAAACATAAAACACATACTTGTACAATTCAGAAAATACATTTTAATCTTATGTCATATACTGTACATTCTTCTTTTATGTTATTGATGTTTTGTCACAATCGCTCTGTATCAATACTCAATGATGGAGAGCAGGCACTTAAACCTCCTTGTTTTACGGCAGAGCTGCTGAAGGTGTACTGATCTCTCCCAGCCTCCTCAGCAGACTGTCCAGTGTCTCCGTGTTCTGTGATTTCTCCTCCAGCAGCTCGTATCGCAGACTCGAGATGTCCTGCTTGATCTCTTTCAGTTCACCTGAAGAAAAATACACACAGGGATGAAGGAAAAATGTAATTTTAAAAGGGAAAATTAAAAGTTCTGACAAAAAAAATACTGTATGTAAAAATAAATGTGACAAGAATAGCTTTATTTCCTAAATGGATACAACAATTGAAACAAGTTCAGTTTAGCATAATTGTTCAATCAATTCAGTTTATTTTGTATTGCCCCAAATCCAAATTGCCTCGGAGGGCTTTACAATCTGTACACATAAGACATCCCTGTCCCGGGACCTCACATCGGATCAGGTTAAACTCCCCCAAAAAAACTGAAAAAACCCTTTGACAGGAAAAAAAAGAGGAAGAAACCTTCAGGAGAGCAACAGAGGACGATCCTTCTCCCCAGATGGACAGAAGCAATATATGTCATGTGTATTGAGTTGATTTTACCTTCTGTGATCTCGTCACTCTCTTTGTCCGCTTGAGATTTGATGATGTAACGCTTTATCAGACGCTTCATGATCTTCTGCAACCAGAAAATACAATTTTACAGAAAATTGTCTTTCTTGCTGTATTAACATGAAAAATAGTCACATTTTGCAAATGAACCAGCATAGTTTACTGATGGGTAGTAGTAGTGTCGCAATATATTATATTTTACAAGCTTTTCATTAATTTTGTTGTAAAATCAAATTCTGCAATGGATAAATTACTCACATACATGTGGAGTAAAACATATGTTGACTGACATTTTGTGAAATAAACATAGTTACATACCTGATATCTGGATGAGCTGGAAGAAGTACCAAAACCAGAATTTTTGTCTTCGCCGATCTGGAAAATGAAGCTGAAATGAACTTTACGGAACAAAATTCTGACACTTCTCATGATAAACTCTGTGGTGCAGCAGTAAAACCACTGGGAGGTGCTCAGGCTCCGCGTTCAAAGCTCCGAAAGTGTCATGTTTTTATTACACTACCATACAAGCTGAGAAAGGATACATGCTGTGTATACATAATACATGATGCACATGGTACCTGGTTGAGCTGTGTCTCAGTTTTTTCCTCACTCTGTCCTGCCACGTACTGCAGGAGCAGAGTCTTGATGGCCGTCACCATTCCCAGCATAGATTTTGGACTGGGGACCAGGTTAAAGGGCACAGGGAGCGTCCTCCCCTCCTCAAAGTAGGAGAACCAGAGTTTGGCCCGAGCAAACTTCCACTCCACATCAGCATCGTCCTAAAGCAACAAACGGTAGAAAGGAGACAAACTAGTTGGAAAAAGAAAAACACGCCATCGGCACCACTGATACCCGAGTCTGGAAGGAATAGTTTGACATTTTAAATAATATTCTTTACCGAGAGATTGATGAGAAGATTCATAATGGTTTGTGCAGTGAATTAACATTTCATTCGTTAGTCGTTACAAAAAACAGAAGACAAGTTGTGGTTTCACGATGTGCCCGACTATGTCTGGTTCTGGTCTCTGGTTGTCGGGCAAGACTTCCAGAAGTCACTGCTTCCGGCTCCAGAGCCAGGCTAGCTGTTTTCCCCTATTTACAGTCTTTGTGCTAAGCTATGCTAATCAGTTGCTAGCTGTAGCTTAATATATAGCATACAGATCCAAGTGGAATCAATCTTTTTTTTCTAATCCTCAGCAAAAAAGTATTGAAAAGTAAGTGAAAAGTATTTCCCAAAACGTCCAACTATTTTCTCACAAACACAAACATTTAAATAAAAAGGTTAGTACATAGACTTTAGGT
Organism: Clinocottus analis; assembly: GCF_023055335.1. Lineage (NCBI taxonomy): Eukaryota > Metazoa > Chordata > Actinopteri > Perciformes > Cottidae > Clinocottus > Clinocottus analis. The sequence continues at coordinate 12,860,076 of NW_027176207.1, read as the reverse complement.
TTTCCGGTAGACTTTGACCATAACACAGGGACAATGTAGACTATTTGTAATACTTAAACATACCTTAATCTATCTTATATTCTATCTTTAATATCTTATCAAACAAATCTAAACCTGGTGGTTTACCTTCATTTTTCTCCAGTTCTAAATTACAAAATTCCTCTCCTGACAAAAATTAAAAACATCTCAGACCACTGTCCACATTTGTGTCTTGGATCTAAGGCACATGATCATTAGTACTTTGACAACAAACCTCAATCTCCTGGAAAGAACTGTTAATCATGGCGATGAGCATGTTGAGCAGCACTATCACCATGGTGACGTTGTAGACGCCGTACAGCACGTAGCCAATGTTCTCGATGAATTTGTGTCCATTATTGATCACGACAGACCGGACCTCAGAAAGTCCAAATATGGCCCAGAATAACGTCTTGAAGCTCTCCTCCAGGCTAGAAGCACGCACAGAGAATGAAGGGAGATGAGAGAAAAGTTATTTTTGGTTTCTAACAGACCATTAATCATTAGCACAGAGATGTTGAAGATGCTCTGTGAGAAAACGGAAGAAGTCAAGGTTTTAAGTAATTTTCCTTCTACATGGACAATAATTAATTGCATAAAATAGGCAATCCATCAAAATATATTCATGGAAAGATGTGGTTCCCAACCAGGGGCTCGGTGCTCTACAATGGATCTCAAGTTATAATCTGAGGGGTCACAATCTGATTAAAGAGATAAGAAATCTATTAAATCTATAGAAAAGCTCTCTATTTCATAAAAAAAAAGCTCACTTTCTTGTAATTTGCTTTTATAACAATAAAGGATATATTTCCAACCTTTTCCAGACTCTAAAACTCAAATAAAATAATGAGAAATGGGGAAAACACATTTTTGTTGCTCTACTGACCGCTTGTGTTCACACTCGTAACCTGTGATAAGGAGCCCCACATAGATAAAGTTGACAGAAAATGTTGGAAGTTACTATTTCCAATGATTTTATATAAAGATGCTCGATTATCCATAATGATTTGACTACTGAATAGCATCTTTTTTGAACGTATGTGATAACTTCAAAAGGAATTATACTTTCAATCCATCCATTTTTCCAAAAAAAAGACCAAAAAACGTTCTCTAAAAGCATGCGGGCACAAATGCAGGTATCTCACGTTGTGAAGGCATCGTTCTGCTTCGCCCCCAGGTAATAAGAGTACAGGTTGAACATGCCGATCATGAACGCCAGAAAGACCAAGATAAAGATGACCATGAACTTGAAGATGTCCTTGACTGTCCTCCCCAGAGAGATCTGCAGTGGACCGAAGCTCTCGTTGGCTGGAAGGATGTAAGCTATCCGAGAGAAGCTCAGCACCACAGCCACCGCGTACAGGCCCTCCGATACCAGCTGGGGATCTGAAGGCAACCAGTAGTACCGAGCTGCAGACAAATAACATGTGAATCAGTCAGTCAACACTTTTGTACATTACTTTTAAAAAGGCATGTTTATTCAAATTGTTCCATTAAGACACCATTAGCTATTTTCCAGAGATAGTATGTTAAAAAGCCCTTGACCTTATTATAATTATGAGAATAGAAAAATCATTTTGGGGAGGACTTTTCTGTAATCTCTGCTCTTCCTGAGAAACAGTGACGGGTTTGACCTTTTCTGGCATCCAACTATTATCAATACACGTACAATCTGTGACTGAGTATACTTTTTTTGCATTATAAGGGGTCACAACACTAAAATAGGAACCACTGAACGAAGCAACTGTTACTGAGATTTGCATTTAAACAAATGTTTTGGGGTCATCGTGTTACTTTATAATGGGTTTCATCCCGTTCTGTTTTCAAAGTCCAAAGCCAGACGGTTAGCTCCGCTACAGCGGACCATGTGGATATGAACCGCCTCATACTAACTCACTGCAACTGTTTAAACACAAAGTGAATGATGCTATTTAAGGACTGGCGGTCTGTCAGTGTGTGCATGCATGTGAGCAGGCTCACCCAAAGTAAAGTAGTGTATCTCAGGGGGCAGTGTGACATTGATCAGTGTTGTGTAGTGCGTGTATACATAGGTCTGGGCTAAGTCAGCGTGTCTCAGGGTGGAGAAGCGACAACTGAAGGAGGCGAGGAAGATCGCCAGCATCCCAAAGTCCAGGAAGTTCCACGGTTCGACAAGGTACTCCCCCGGCCCTTGACTCCAGATCTCCTTCACCTCAGCCCAGATCATACCTGCAGCGACACGAGTCACATGACTGGATGTACAAGAAGTGAAGACTTTCCTCTGCTATGATCGTCTAATGCTTACCCATGACCCATGAAATGATGAGAATCTCCATCCATGTGAAGGGTGTCGTGGTTATGCGGAAGAGCAGCAGCGGGTCAGAGTTCAGTTTGAGTAATGCTGGGTGATGATGGTGGGTCATATTTGGCAACAGGGTGGTGCCCGCAAAGCGGTCAGCTGCATTCAGGATCAGAAGACCCAGAAAAATTGTGAAGGATGACGCATGGGCCACAAACTTCATGAAGGGGCTTCGCATCACTTTCCCCACCTGAGCGAGAGAGATGAAACGCGAGAAGGTTGAGAGAAAACCGTCTGCGAGGAATTAGTATTCAGGATGTTGTGTAGGTGGCATTCTTTCGCATGAATGTTTCATACTCTGCTGCACGGAGCGATCCAGTAAGCCACAGACAGTCCAGGAAGTCCGATAGCCACCGCCAGCACCACCAGCAGTTTGATAGCAGTGGTCTGTTGTCTCAGGCCGGGCAGATTTTCATACCAGATACTCAGGAGCTGCTGCTGGCAGTTAGGATGTGCCACAAACTGAAGGACAAAGACATCATAGAGTACAGGATATAAAGGATATTATTGTATTGCTCCACAGTATGGACGTACAGTAAATAGCCTGCTGTCTGAACTCTAATTTTATCCTTTTATCATAAGACGAATGACACAAAGAAGAACTTGAACAGCAAATTGAACCAACACCAGATTATTTTGTTCTCACCAATACATCCTCTGCATTGCTTTTAAAGGTTTATCTTTTTTATTTTGAAGAGATGACATTCAACCTTTCCGGGGGGGATTATTTGGTTGAATTCAGAAAGACTGTTTTTGAGTTGGACAAATCTTCTGCACAATTAATTATCCAGTAAAGTTTCTTGTGCTCATATTTGGGGCGGTCTTGTTTTCTTATTAAACAGTGTTCAAGCTACAACTAAGTTTCTTCTTCGTGATTTATTTTGGTGGGGTCATGAGAGATTTAAAAGCATCCCCCATGTGTCTTTCAGTTCCTCTCTTAACCAGGTCTTAGTGCCACAGTAGCTGTTGAACTTTACTTGTCTTCTAAAATTACATTTTTAACATCAGACTGAATCGATGCTTTTTGACGGCACAAAATAAATCTCAAAGTCTCCTGGAATAATGATAAATGTAGGTTGAACTCAGCTCCGTTGCTACATTAATAAATAACTTTATTTCAAATAATTACATGCACTTTTGGTGGTTGGTTAGAGGTTTGAAAATAAATCTTTAAACGTGATGTAATATGCTTTAAATGAACAAAAGCACTGACTTTTTCATGCCTGTTTGTGGGCATACTAACCTTTTTGAGTTCGTATTTGATGGCTAATTTAAGTCGCGTGAGGGAGGGGCGACCTGGGAGATCATAGCGTTCTTCAGAGTCCGTTTCTCCACTCAGTATGGCCTCCACCTCCTCCGTGCTGCGACACAGATCTAGAAGGCCCACCACATAGTCCTTACACTGGCTCGACAGGCAGCAGTACTCGTTCTACGAACACAATGAGGGGAAATGTGCATCAGTGAAATAGATCGCAGGAGATATGGTCTGATGCTGAGGTTATTGGTGTCGTCCAACCCATGTGACAGCACCTTAGCAGTACAATAAGTCACGGTTTTAAGGAAAAATGTGCTTCTTGACTTTAAAGAAAATATGGTCATCATTTTAAGATAAAGGTTGGCTGTTAAGGATAACTGCAGTGTGTACAATTAAATTGACAGTGATAGTTTGATGACAAAGGTTTTGTTGACTTCAAAACCTATTAGTTATTGTGGTGAGACATTTTCTGTATAGCAGGAAAAGTGGGCTTCATGATTAATTTGTCTGAGCTGTGCATTTGTATTGCAACATGTATGTATTCCATTGTACCTGTACTATACTGTCCTACTGTATCGCCAGTAATAGTTATAGTTATGTGTGTATGTCAGACCTACAATGCCTGCACTGACTACAAGATCTAGACCCCAGTCTGTTTCTGCTTCCTCTTTTAAGGCTCATAAAATGTTATTGTGTTTACTGGCAGCTTTTACTGGCAGCTGGTGGGCAGCAACATGGCAAATACAGTGTGTGTGTGTGTGTACTTGACGATTAGCTCGTGTTTAGGGCATATGGACAGTAGCACTAACAGGACGTGCATAGTGATTACAGAGTCTGTTGGTGGTTCTTTCTGTCGGCTCTTTCATAACATTTGTACCTTAAATTCTTTCTCAATATCAGCCAGCATGGCCAGTTCGTTGCTGAGCTCCAGGGCTGCCAGCACTGGGTCCTCATTGGACAGGCAGAGGTAAGCAGGACTGGCAAGTCCTTTGTAGGCATTGATCCTGGATCGCGAGTGGCTGAAGGAATCAAACTGTTGCTGGTAGTTACAGGAGTCGCAGTCACAGAAGTAATCATGAGGAGGGTCGATGTGAGCCCCTTTACTCAGCAGGGTGTGAACTATCTCGTACTCTTGGCAGTGCGCTGCAAGGATCACTGGAGTGATGTCATGAGAGAACCTGTGGGGACGCACACACACAACGACATAAAGACCAA